>NW_026622908.1:15406744-16615494 GCF_023065955.2 Ursus arctos
TGGTTAGAGTAATAATAGGGATTTTGTCTGTGTCAGGGAAGAAAGGATGTGGAGGTCCATTCTGTCCCATGTGTAAGTTTAACCCATAGAATGTCAAACCTAAATTCCGGAGATTACCAATGATGTACTAGGTAAACCACCACAAATTGGTTATCCATGTAAGAAAAAATAAAATTAGATTTCTACCAGCCCCGCAAAAATCAATTCCAGATAGATTAAAGATCTCAATGTCAAAAGTGAACATTTTAGTGGGAAATATAGGTGAATTTCTTTCTGACCTTAAGGGAGAGAAGGATTTCTTAAAACACAAAATATGTCAATGTGGGTGAAAAAAAATGGATGAATTTAACCATGTTAAAATCAAGACCACAAAATGAAAATTCATGTTATAGACTGGAAGATATTTTTAATGTGTATAACCAATAAAATATTAATAACAACATATAAAGAACATTTGGAAATCATAAGAAAAGCACAAATAACACAATAACAAATGGTCAAATGCACAAGCAATCACCTGGAGGCAAAGGAAACACATTGCCAATATACAAAGAAAGAAAGATTTAGTTTTATCAGTTATCTGGAAAATACAAATTACAACATAAGATACCATTTTAGACCTTTTTGATTGGCAAAATAATAAAATGAAAATGCTAATGTTTAACAACGACCAAGTGTTGAGAAAAATTTAGATGAACAGATTGAGAGGTAGAGATTAACTTTCGAAGATAAATCCACTACCAACGATCTCCCAGCACTGGAGCTGGCCTCCTGCAAAGCACCATGGAAACCAGCACTGGTCAAATATTTAAGGTGACATCAATTTTAGTTAACCTCAGTGCTTAGACCACAGCACCCTGATTATGCCCCGTGATGGACTGGTGATTCTGGAAACATGAACACTCATGTCAAGCAGCAAATTCTGCCATTTGCTCACATCATCATACAGCTACAAGTGATAGACTAGGAACCTGACCTCCTGATCACCGCAGAAGAGAGGTTGATGGTACAATCCACCAAGAAGACTCAACCAGCAAGAGAGGGCTGCCTGAAAAGTTCTGCTATGTCACTTTGATATTTTATTTTGGACTCTAATCACATTGAGAGAGGAGCTGGAGTATCGTAAACTGTACAGATTAAAACCCTACAATCCACAAACCAGGCTCTTCTTCTATAGTCTGACATCTGTCTATGCTAGATAACGGTGACCTACTCCATATGGAGTGGCCCAAGTGGAATTTGCAAGTAAAATTCCGGTTCTTGTATTGAGTGGTGAGTCCTTAAGTGGTTGTTGTATTTTGGGAAATAAATGAGTAATTACAAACAAATAAGCAAACAACTAAACAAGTTCATGAGTCAGTGATGAGAGTGCTTCATGGCCAAAAACTATGGTTAATCCAATGCTGTGCTCCTGGGCACAACACAAAAAGAAAAGTGACTTTATATACCTTTAACTTAGGTGATTTATATACCTCATTTAAAGTTCTAATAACGATTTGTGATGTAGCTACTTTTTTAATCTATATTTTACACAAAATAAGAGGCTCACAGAGGATAATGAACAGCCCAACACTAAGTATCTAATAAAAATTAAATATCAGATTTGGATGTAACTGTGATTATGTATTGGTTTGATTAAGCTGCAGTGACACTAACCCCCAAACTTTGGTGGCTTAACACAATAGACAGTCACTTCTCATCCACATAAGGGTCCCAGGCACATCATTTGAGTCACTGGAGTAGCTCTGCTCTATGTGGTCATCCAGTGGCCTAAACACCTTCCACCTCTAGATCTTTACCATTGTATGTAGAAAAGAACATGAAAGAACACACTAGGGAGTTGTATAGGCCAGGTTTAGAGTGATATTCATTATTCCTACTCAAGTTGCATTACAGAAAGTGTCACGTGCACACTCTTAACTGTGGGGGAGGCTGGCAAATGTGGGAAGAGTACATTTGAGTGGACAGCTGGTGACTTCCACCACAGGCTTCAAATCTCATGGTCTTCCCAATGTAATATAGGTTGCTTCCTGTAAAATAAATGCCAAAGATCAAAAATGACTTTGGACAATCACTTGCTAATGGCAGGCCATGAGCAACAAGTTCTGTGATGCTAGGGCACATGTGCTCCTTGGGTACTGAGTTTGCTAGAGTATAAAAAACATAACCCAAGCAAAGTCATTAGGTGTTTTTCATTATGCTTGAATCCGTGGATGCCCACTAAGCAACTGCGTTATACAAAGAGCTAGTCATCCTTGAATTAGTAACTCGCGAAGAAACTACACTGACTAACGTGGTATGTGCGTGCGCATTGGAATGAACACAGGGAAATAATGAAAAATGGAAACAATCATAACATCGAAAATCAGTATATGCTGATTGTCATCCAAGACCACCTTTCCTGGGAATCGCTTCACAAAATACAGAATTTTCTTTTCTTTTTTTTAGTTTTGGCCAGATAGTCAATTAGAGTCTAATGCATTCCAGAATAATCAATATTAATTGTAGGGTCTTAAAAATGAAGACTTGTAAAAAGAGAGGGCTTTTCAAATAGTTTCTGCAGTCTAAGTTACTAGGAGGCAGTCGCTGATATTATCCAGCCAAGCATGTACATGTCCCACTAACCCTACCAGTTATCTGCTTTCTTACTTTTCTAAATAATAACAGTAACCATTTGTTAAGCACATACTGTGCGCTAAGAGCTTTACATTCACTGCACCATTTAACCCCAATGAGGTCATCTGATAGTTATTAGGATTCGTAATTTTCAGATGCAGATGCTGAATTTAGAAAGGTTAACTGCCCAAACCACAGAGCTAGGAAGTAGTAGGTCAGGATTATAATGTGATTTCTCTCATTCCATCACCCATTCTTCCTCCCCATCATGATAAGCAGCCAAAAGTCTAGCTCCGAGTCAGTAATGTTATTCATAATATATTGGAAAGAATAACAATTTCCTTATCTTGATGCAAGTTTTTCTACTGGGAAGGCTACAGCTGGTACTATATATGGTGAGTATAGATAATATCCTTGTACTTTGCATCTCAACATGGTTCCAATTATCTACCCAATTCGGACCCACCAAGATATAGGGTGCCTGACAGCTGAATTGAAAATAGAAGAGATTACGATATTCTCTTAGTTAGTCCTTATGGAAACAATACTTATCTCTAAGCTCCATCAGTTTAGAATTTTAAGAGTGCATATTTTTCTCAGCATGGGACTTGAATTCACTGACCCTGAGATCCAGACCTGAGCTGAGATCAAGAGTCAGACAATCAACCATCTAAGCCACCCAGGCCCCCCTAAGAGTGTGTGTTTTTAACCAATAAGGGATCTTTTCGATGGCACTGAAGTTATTTTCTGCAGGATGAACAATTTCCCTAGTAGCATGGCTGTTCTTGACTGGAAATCCTTTTCACATATATGATGTAATATGAAATTGTCCCCATTTCCTTAGAATCGACTCCTAAGACCCAATGCTGACAGCAAAAATGTGACATTTTTAAAAGAATGAAAAAGTTGAGCCAGACTCTAAGACTTATTTAGAAGCAATAGACTGGGTTCTTCCAAACCCAACCATGCCTCAGCTACATGAATTCATCTTCCTCTCCCCATTCCCTCCAACCTCCAGCATAAATAAAGAGAAAGTTACAAACAGAGGTGTGTGGGAGTAATTGGTCATTGGGCTGGGAGATGGTGCCCTTAACTTCACCCCAAACCAAACCAAGAGGGCACACGGAGAACCACATTAGAACCTGGGGGGTGCCTGCAGTAGTACGGAATTGTCATATCATTCCTCAGTTGGACCTTTGCTTAAGCAATACACATGTTAATCTACCTATTTCAACAAGGGAAAGGGACTAAGGGAAGATGGCAGCAAGCAGATAGGGACATCGATGGTGAGATTTCCAAAGGTGTGTGAAAATATCAAGGTTGAGTGCACATTGTAAAAGGTAGTTGAACAGGAAATATCTTGCTGGTAACACATATGTCCAAGAGGGCTGGGCACTCAATAAGATATCAAGAGCATCAAGAATCCATGGGATAAACTGCCAGGAGCACAAACTGAATGGTTGTAAGAAAGTTAAGCTGGAAAAAATCTCATATTAGGAAACTACGAGGTAAGGAAATCTCAAAGGACCCTCTCGCATCCCACAACAGAGCCTGCACTAATGTTTGCATCAGCAGCCAGCCTGTCGTAGCCAGAGACTCAGAGACTGCCAAGAGACATACAGAATTGAAGTGACCTGCTATGTTAAAGACACTGGTCCTGTTCCATCTTCTTCCATACTAGGGAGACCAAGAAAAGGAAGAGAGAGAAGAGAGAGATCTTTGCCCTGGGTCAATCTCAAATTGATGCAAAAGAGCAGGACAAAAGCAATAGACTATGACATTGAGGCTTTAAATTCAACTAGAATGGATTGAACTTCTTTGTATCTAAAATTTACTGGAAACTTGTCAGATCTGTGTAAAATAGTTCAGATTATTAACATAATAGATGTCATTAGATTACTTGCAAATGGTCACTCCTTCTCCCTTGACCTCCTCCATAGACTGGAGGAGAATAGCATGAATCCTGCCCATTCATGTAGGCCATGGCTATGGCACCTGCTTTGGTATATGGGATGTTAGCAGACTTGGTCTGAGCAAGAACTTAAACAGTATTTATGTGGATTGGCTAGCCCCTTTCCACTCGGTGCCTTCCATCATAAGGAGAACATGCCTCAGTTGGTCACTGGTCTGAAAAGGATGGGGACTCCTGGAAAGGGAAGAGGACATGAACCCAACTCAGGAACTACAGCTAAGCCCAGTCTAGAACAGCTGGAGCCCAGCCAACTGGTGCAATGTGAGAAATAAATGGATAGATATGAGTTAGTTTAGCCATTCTACAATATTGCTAAGCAATAGGTTTTTATCCTTTCAATTTTTAAAAAATTCATTATTTGCTTGAATGAACATATCTTTCCATATATCATTGTGTATATGAGGGATTATTTCTATAAGCTAGATAACTAGCAGAGGAATTTCTGGACCAAAGGTATTGCACACTAAGACTTTGTTATACACTGCCAAAATTACCTGGAAGGCTATTGTAACTATTCATATCATCACTATTGACATTTCCTCCCGCTGGCTATAAGGAGGCCTATTTTTCCATGCCCTCCTAAGGACTGGCCTTAACAATCTTTTCCAATTTTACCATACTGAGGGGGAAAAAAATCTCATTGTTTCAGTATCACTGGTTGAAAACAGTTAAGCATTACTACGTGTGCACACATGGTAAGGTTTCCACAACATAAGTGAAAGAGCAAGTTGCAGAACTATATGTAATATGATCTCATTTCTTGTATACACATACGAACTTACACATGCCTCATGTATAAATGTGTGCACATGTATGTGTGCGTGGGTGGGCATACTTTCATGTAAATCTATACAAACATTTAAATCTGGAAAAATATTCTCCACACTGTTAACCATGATACTCTCGTACACACTAGTTTCAGGACAAGGGAATAAAGAGAGAACTGAAGTTGCACACTTCATTGGTCTACATTGTTTAAAATTTCATGATCATATAAGATTTTATAATAAAAGGAAGTGATACAGATAAAAATGTTTCTTTGAATATAAGACAAAAATCCTCATTTTCCTGAGTTATGCAGCCATACTCTCCATTTAATGGTTTCTTTTACTTTCAGCTTCACTGAGAAATAAGTTAGCAGAGTCATGTGAAATATGACTCGTGTGTTTGACATTTACATTAATGTTATTTAACTTAGTAACATATCAAACATAGTAAGTTATAAATAAAAATATTTTTAAATTGTTTATTGATAAGGCAGTCAGTAATAGTAATCCTTTTATTAATTACAGAAGGATGAAATTTAAAAAATCTTATTCTAGATACATCTGTGACTGGGCACATGGGAGTAACACACTTGTGCTCACGTACTCTAAAGCAAATGAGTCCGGGGAGCCCTGGTGGCTCAGTCAGTTAACCACGTGCCTTCAGCTCAGGTCATGATCCTGGAGTCCTGGGATCCAGCCCTGAGTTGGGCTCCCTGCTCAGCGGGGAGCCTGGGTCTCCCTCTCCCTCAGCCCCTATCCCCACTCATGATCTCTCTCTCTCCTTCTCTCTCTCTCTCTCTCTCTTTCAAGTAAATAAATAAATAAATAAATAAATAAATAAACAAATAAATAAAATCTTTAAAAAAAAATTTTTAAATGAGTCCAGATTTCCACTTGTATTCCAGGAGGCTTTCAGTCTCAGAACTCTGTGTTTATCTTTTTTTTTTTTTTAAGCCGTTAATGGACCAACCTAATCCTTTAATTTACTAGAAGAGTAAAAAAAAATTTCTCCATTGAGATGTTTTTATATCTCTAATTTATATACCCAAAAACATCTCAAAATTGAAATTTACTCCTATATTTGCAAATCAAGTACACATGTCTGGATGAAGCATTTTTTTTCCAGTGGCTTTTGATACTCAAGATGACATATTCTCTGAAGTAGGAAAAAAATCAAGTATTTTGAGGAATTGATATTTGGCTAGACAAATTATGAACACACAAATCTTTGTGTGTTTTATATAAACAGTGTGTTCTCTTCTCCCATTGTTCCAGTAATGCAGTGAGTAAGGAGTTACACTCTTGTAAGCCAATAATGCAATCAGAGCCTTGTGAGCTAATTGGAAAAACGATCATGAAAGAAAAACAAAGAATCCTATAAAGTTAAGAACAAATAAAACATATTGTAAATACATCTGGATAAGAATATAAGATTTAGGATCTAGTTTCAAGTGCGCAAAAGACATTAATATGCTTTCCCAAATGCAAGTTTGCCCATGAATTATACACATTTGGACAATGTTCCTGAAGAGATTTCAATGTAGCATTTTTTTCCCAGTCACATTTTAAATTCATCTTCCACATTCTAAATTCATCTTCCACAGCATATTATCAAATCCTAAATCCATTTTCACAGGCATATGTTGAAGTGTTTTGTTGAGGTGTTCAAACAGCCCGGAGAGTACTTCATTTGTTATGACAATTCAGCAAACAGAATTATTTTTTACTTTGCCGAAGTAATTTGATTTCTGGTTCCAGAAAGGGTTCATGCAAGAGATACACTTACAAGAAAACAGCATGGAAAGTTTCCTTGGGTCCCACTGGGACTCCTAGAATTTAGCTAAAGAATAAAAGACATGGTCCATCATTGAGATCACTTGAACCTTTGTATTGAGACTCAGAAGAAATCCATTAATTTCAAGGTAGACCAACAGGATTCAGACCAATGTTACCAATGTTACAATATTGGTTTGAGAACCATTTGATAATCTTGGGAAGGCAACAGTTTATCAGTTTGTGTACTCGAATCTGCAGGTAACATTCATTTAGTCTTACTTCCAGCTTTGTGAGTTAACCTCAGCCACCATCAGTTTGTTACACATCCTTCTAAATGTAAAAATTCTAAGCACTAACTTCTGGAGAGGTGGAGATGTCTGAAGCCCAGCTATTTGTAAGAATGTTTGCTGAAGGTGCCCCTGGGTGGCTCAGTTCATTAAGCATCTGCCTTTGGCTCAGGTCCTGATCCCAGGGTCCTGGGATTGAGTCCCACGTTGGGCTCCCTGTTCAGCGGGGAGTCTGCTTCTCCCTCTGCCTCTGCCTTCCCCTCCCCGCCCCCCCCTCACCGGTCATGCTCTCTCTCTTAAATAAATAAATAAAATCTTAAAAAAAAAATAAATTAAAAAAAAAAAAGAATGTTTGCTGGACCCAACTGAAGTCAGTACTATAGACAATCTTTTGTCCTGTGTTCAATAGATGTTTGAAGGAATGCAATGGTTTGCATTTCGAAAACCAAAACTGTAATATGTACCTCGGGGCCTTGAGGGATAAAAGTTAAGAATTCCTAAGAGCAGGGCTAGCCCCTGGAAAGAAATGTATGTATATATATATAAACTTCTGTCTTCTAAGACTCTTCACCTTTTCCCTCTTGAGCCTTTTACTTACATCCAAGAGTAGATGCTGTTCCCCTCTTTTCTGCCTTAACTGAGTCCTGCCCATCTGTCTAATTTTGACTCTTTCCACTTCACCTTTATCTGTGCATCTGCAAGGGTCTGTCTGTTCCTCAAGGGCACCACCCTGACCTCTATCTCAGACATTTTTGTATTGCTCTTCTTCCTGCCTGGAATGTTCTCACATTGTCTCCTGTCCTTCTGTTCTCTCTGCCTGGAATGTTTTTCACCCTGTCCCAAAAGCTGGTTCTGTCTCATTATTCAGGTCTCAGCTTGAGCACTTTCTCCATAAAATTTAAAAAAAAAAAAAAAAAGCCTCCCTGGACCAGCACACTAATACCCTCTCACTCAAATTTCTCTCCATCCGATTACCCTGTTTAGTATTTTTATACCACTTACCACTAACTAAAATTATTTCATTAACTTATTTGCTATCTCATGTGTTCCTCAATAGAATAATAGCTCCTTGAGAAGCATCTCGAAGAGTTCATAGTGGGCTCTTAAACATGCTTGTTGAATAAATGAGTAAATGATTATTACAGTTGCTTTTAGTCTTTACATTGCTACATAGTAATGAGAAGCGCAGATTTTGAACTCAGAACTACATTCCAATCCTACCCTTGCTAATTACAGCTTAGTAACTTGGACAAGTTACCAAGTTTCTTTGAGCTTCAGTTTACTCATCTGTAAAGTGGGAATAATGGCATTTACTTTACCAAGTTTTGTGAAGATTAAACAAAATAAAGCATAAAACACGGACCTAAATTTCTGCTCTATAGGAAATGCTCAGGAAACATCTGTGACAATGTTGAATTTCTCACAAAGGACATTTATGTTTGAAAAGATCAGGAAGAGACTCAATCTTAAGGAGGAGATGCTGTGCTTTGCCCCTGGTAGGACACCCCCCACTGCTAGAGGAGGCAGTTAGACCTGAGCAGGAAGGAAGAGAGCTGGATGGCAGATGGGAGATTGCCAGCGACTACCTAATCTCCGCCCAGGGACTGCCCCGTCTTCCTTAGACCAACCCCTTTTGCAGTTTAGCACAGCCTGATAGTTAGGAGATAAGGACTGCAGGGACTGGCCCAACTTTGGAGCATGCACACTTAAGGAAAATCATGTCCGCTAGTAAACTCAATGCTTTTTTAATATCATTATAAAATCATATACATTACGGTTTTAGCCACCCCAACTCCCCCCTCCCCGCTCCCTGGGTTTTCCTTAGGTGCTCATGGGAAAATGGTGTACATGAGCCTGCATCAAAGGTCGGAGGGGAGGAAACCCGGGCGGATCCAGAGGGTGGCATGACAATGACAAGATAGGAAGGAGGAGACCCAATAGACCCCCATAAAAATAACCCAATTGGACCTCAGCAGATTGCTACCTACCTTCTGGTCAGGCTGCTCCTACCACTGTGGAGAGTATTTTCACTTTGCTAAATAAAACCGTCACTGCTTTAACTCTCTATCAAGTCTCATCACTGTATTCTGTCCTCGAAGAAGTCAAAGCGAGGCATTGTACACTTTGCTACCCAGTAACACCACAATTGGACTTTCTTTGGGCAAAAAGGGGATCATATTAAGAAGGCAAATTAGCTAGCACCTTTCACATCATACTTTGAAGAGAAGATTGGCAACAGAGAAGGCAAGAGCTGTCTTTGGGAGACAGGACAGGAGGATAGATGCTGCCAGATTACCTGACTGGTGAGTAGAAGGTTGTATCCAGTAGCATTTCCTGAGTGAATTTCCCACAATCAGTTAGTTATTAGCCCTGTAGATCCAGAAATGTCAGTCTCCCAGAGTTGATAAGACTCAGCAAAGCTGCCTTGCAGTATCCAAACTAAAGCATCTAAACTAGAGACCAACTTGTTGAATTAGAATAAGAAACCTCGGGTACCTGGGTGGCTCAGTCGGTTGAGCATCCTCTTGATTTTGGCTCAGGTCATGAGCTTAGGGTGGTAGGATCCAACCGGTCTTGGGTCTCCTACTCAGGGTGAAGTCGGCTTGAGATTCTCTTTCCCTCTCTCTCTGACCCTCGCCCCACTCACATGCCCACATGCTCTCTCTCATATAAATAAATAAAATCTAAAAAAGAAAAAAAAAAGAATAAGAATTCTTAAGTTCAAAATGTCAACTATTCACATTAGCCTGAGAAGTCCCTCTAAGAAAAAAATCCGTGAAAATCAAATTTTGATGTAAAAATGGCTTGGTGAGCAAGGAAACTATTTGTGCATGTCCGATGTTATTGGGGATGTGCTAGACACTAATGCACTCGTCTGTATTGCCAGATCCTTTGATGGTGTTGGAGGGTTGATATCAGCTTTCCTCTTCTAATTTCTGGGTTCTGTTCTGTTTTTTTAAAATATTCCCTCACCTTTCAACTGATCCCTTCTTAGATAGCTTAATATCAATTTCCTGCAACTGCTTGTCTTAGTAATTTAGCCAGGTGAGAGATGGAAAAAACTTTTCAGCCAGTTAGCCATTAAATTCTATTATACTTTTCTAGAATTAATTTTCTATAACTGCCTTCTCTAAGCCTCTTTTCAAAGGTCTTATTATGCTTCAGTATATTTCATGTTTATGGAATGACTGAGTCCACTTGCTATCACTGAGTTCACACATTTGAAAATTGTCAATGACTGTAGGACTCATAAGGATTTGTACACATTGGGGCTGCTCACAAATATTCCAGTTTCCTCCTTCCAATAACATAGCTGGATTGCAGTTCCCTACTTCCTTGAAGGGATACATGACTGTTGATTTGCTTAACTGATGAAATGGGTGGAACGGATATGTGACACTTACAGGTGGGAATCTTTAAATTCTAGGCACGATTAGCCATTCTTACTTTCCCTCTGCCACAGCATCAGGTGATGTTGCAGGACTTCATCAGTTTTGATCCTTGAGCTCATGGAGCACGTCTCACCGCCCAGCCATGATAGGCATGTCACATGTGTGAGAAATACTGATCCCTCTATTGTCTTAAACTACTGAGATTTTGTAGTTATTTATTTATGCATGATAACCCAACCTAATCTCACTGATAAAGAAGTGAAAATCTCTAGAGTATCCCCTGATGATTATCTGGGTTGTGGGGCTTTTGTTTCTGTTTCTGTTTTTTTAGCTTAGAAAATGTTCAGATTCATCATCTGTAAAATAAGATTATTAGATCGGAAGATGTCTAAGATTCTTCCAAATGGCAAATTATACTCCACATTTACTGATTATCCTGAGCTCTGCCTTTAAGTTGAAGTTCATATCAATGAATCTGTGTTTTCATTAACAACCTTCCAGATGAGTTTTCAACTCTTTTGTGATCTGATCAAAGAACACTTATTTTTGGAGATCTTTTTTTTTAATAGCATAAGGGAAGATTCCCAGACAAGATCTTTTCTATGTTTATAAGAGATTTTTTTTTAAAGATTCTATTTATTTATTCGACAGAGATAGAGACAGCCAGTGAGAGAGGGAACACAAGCAGGGGGAGTGAGAGAGGAAGAAGCAGGCTCCCAGTGGAGAAGCCTGATGTGGGGCTCGATCCCATCACGCCGGGATCACGCCCTGAGCTGAAGGCAGATGCTTAATCGCTGTGCCACCCAGGTGCCCCTATAAGAGATTTCTTTCCAAAGTTTTGAGTTTATAGAAACAGAGCTCAGCTAAGCAACTTTTTGGTAGGAATTGGTAGGAAACAAAAGACTACTTGTGGCCCTGTGGAGGGAAAAAGATATCTATCTAACTGCTAAAAATGTGTTGAGGAGGAGGGGAAAATGGCTCATTGAGCACATGGTAGCAAGGTTGAAATATTTGGAGAGGAGGAAAACATCCTCAGGAGGAATAAGATACCTGCTATTTAGGAATTACTGAAAAGAAACAATTCTTACACTAAACGTATCAATTACCAGCCAATGGAATATGTCCATGGGTGTCAGCTTTCTCAAGTAGAAATGATCACTCATCATTAAGCTTCATGCAATTAACCAAGCAGGTGAGAGGGAAAATGTCACTGCTAAACCCTTTAGATTTCCAATTTCTCGTGTATTCGTCTTGAAAACTCAATATATTCCTCGCTGAGAGTAACATATGGAATGACTAAATCTTAAATATTAATTCAAAGCCATTTTTTTCTCTCCACTATCCCAGGATACAAAAGATAGCTGAGAACAAAGTCAGAACATAAAAAAAAACATAGCCTTTCTCCCCTAGGCTCAGATAACAGACTTGTAGCCAAATGGAATTTTACCAAACTTTCTAAAATGAGTAACATTGTGTGAGCACTGTTCCCTTGGGAGCTGTGTAAAAATGAGATGTCTATCTCAAAGGGTTCTCTAAGAAAAACCCTGAAAGAAATGGGCATTTGTCTTGACCTAGAGACAACTGCAGAAAATTATAAACACCTAAGAATAGCTTCGACTAAAAAACTTGAATTTTTCCCAAATATGATAATAGAAAAGATATTAAAATTTATTGAATGCCAATTATTCATTCTTTCAACAACATTTATTGATTGTATATAAGGTGCCAGGAACTATGCCAGATGCTTTCACATGAACTGCATAATTTGGTCAGGAACTCTGTAGAGTACAGATTACTTTATAGATAAATGGCTTATCTGAAGTCACACAACTAATAGGGCTTTTTATTCAAGAGGTATTTATTAAGGGACTACTCCATGCACTTTTCAATGCACTGAGGTGTGTCGTTAACATTTGGAGGGCCAAGGATGAGAGCATAAATTGCAGCCCCTATACCGTATGTCTAAAACATTTAAAATTATAAACAGTGATGTGCTGCATCCAGCTTTTCTCAGCTCAGAAGAGCCAACTGTATTTATCTCTTCCCAAATTCACATTCAGTGATGTTGCATCTGTAACTTGAAATTGGCCATGGCAGGAGCATTTACACACCACAACAAACGGCAAATGCTACAAATTGGGTGGTGATGGGTGTTATTTTCCGGGAGCGTCTTGTTGAACTCTTACCAGCATACCGCTGCTTATAACAATCTAACTGTTGAATAAAATATATTCTATCCTCCAACCTTGAAAAATATACCTAGAAGTCCAAGTTTGAACTTAGGATTCCCAGATGGCATATTACACTATATGCTAACTAGAATTTAAATAAAAACTTGAAGCAACAACAACAAAAAAATAGAATTCCCAGATGCCTTTGTTGTTCTACACCAGAGTTTGGGAAGGGAGGGAGGGCCAGTCCCTAGACCGTAGCTCCCAGCCTGCAGCCTGAGAGCCACAGACCCCTCCACTTTTCATCCTACCCCAGTTCCATCCTGCACAGGGAAGGAGACTGTGGGTACTCCAGAATACACATCCAAGCTTCATCTATCCATACACCCTACACACATACACAGCTGCCCCTCGATCATCCCATGGGCCTCGGTGTGTGTATATACCAGGACTGTAGTGCAACCTCAGTGGCCTGGAGAAAGAGAAGAGATCACTCACAGACCCTAGAAGCAGGCACAAGTCTCTGAAATTTAAGGGCCTGCATTTGCAGAACATTATCTAAGATGGAGGGATGGTGAAGGCTCTGGGTGGGTCCCTAGGTCTCACAGATGGATCACACATGGGACAGATGAAGGAACATCAAAGCAGAGCCCCCTAAAACACAGGGCACTATTGCCTGTACAAAATACAGAAGTCCCAAAGTCCTCGCAGAGTTCACATTCTACTAAGAGGAAATATAACAGTTTAATTATTTAAAACAAATTATTTCCAAGATCAAAGTGGCAATATTACCACCCTTTTTTTTCACACAAGTGAAAAAATATTAATAATTACCATTTATTGGTAGCTAATTATTTACTCACAAATTACTAAATTCTTGGAAACTGAATGGCTAAAAACTTAGAGCCTAGCTATTGATTTTATTTTTTTTAATTATTTATTTATTTATAACTTAGATTTAAAATTTTTTTTAATTTAAATTCAGTTAGTTAACATAATTGTTGTATCCTATTGGCTAGTATTTTGGTGAAAATTTTTGCATCTATGTTCATCAGGAATATTGGTCTGCAGTTCTCCTCTTTGGTGGGGGCTTTGGTTTTGGGATCAAGGTAATGCTGGCCTCATAGAAAGAGTTTGGAAGTTTTCCTTCCATTTCTATTTTTTGAAACAGTTTCAGAAAAATAGGTATTAAGTCTTCTTAAATGTTTGGTAGAATTCCCCTGAGAAGCCATCTGGCCTTGGACTATTATTTGTTGGGAGATTTTTGATTACTGCTGGTTATGGGTCTCTTCAGGTTTTCTGTTTCTTCCTGGTTCAGTTTTGGTAGTTTATATGTCTCTATAAATGCATCCATTTCTTCCAGATTGCCTAATTCATTGGCATATAGTTACTCATAATATGTTCTAATAATTCTTTGTATTTCTTCTGTGTTTATTGTGATCTCTCCTCTTTCATTCATGATTTTATTTATTTGAGTCCTCTTTTCTTTTTGGTAAGTCTGGCCAGGATTTTATCAATCTTATTAATTCTTTCAAAGAACCAGCTCCTAGTTTTGTTGATCTGTTCACTGTTCTTTTGGTTTCTGTTTCATTGATTTCTGCTCTAATCTTTTTTATTTCTGTTCTCCTGCTGGGTTTAGACTTCATTTTCTGTTCTTTCTCCTGCTCCTTTAGGTGTAAGGTGAGGTTGTTTATTTGAGACCTTTCTTGTATCTTGAGAAAAGCTTGTATTGCTATATACTTCTCTCTTAGAACCATCTTTGCTGTGTCCCAAAAATTTTGAACAGTTGTGTTTTCATTTTCATTTGTTTCCATGAATTTTTAAAATTCTTCTTTAATTTCCTGATTGATCCATTCATTCTTTAGTAGGATGCTCTTTAGCCTCCATGTATTTAAGTTCTTTCCAAATTTCCTCTTGCGGTTGAGTTCCAGTTTCAAAACATTGTGGTCTGAAAATATGCAGCAAATGATTCCAATCTTTTGGTACCAGTTGAGATCTGATTTGTGACTCAGGATGTGATCTATTCTGGAGAACGTTCCACGTGCACTCGAGAAGAATGTGTATTCTGTTGCTTTAGGATGGAATGTTCTGAATATATCTGTGAAGTCCATCTGGTCCAGGTGTGCCATTCAAAGCCCTTATTTCCTTGTTGATCTTCTGCTTAGATGATCTGTCCATTGCAGTGAGGGGAGTGTTAAAGTCCCCTATTCTTATTGTATTATTGTCCATGTGTTTCTTTAATTTTATTTTTAATTGGCTTATATAATTGGCTGCTCCCATATTAGGGGCATAAATATTTACAATTGTTAGATTTTCTTTTTGGCTAGACCCTTTAATTATGATATAGTGCCCTTCATCATCTCTTACTACAGTCTTTGTTTTAAAATCTAATTTGTCTGAAATACAGATTGTCATCTCAGATTTCTTTTGATGTCCATTAGCATGGTAAATGGATTTCTACCCCCTCACTTTAAATCTGGAGGTGTCTTTGGCTCTAAAATGAGTCTCTTGCAGACAGCATATCGATGGGTCTTGCTTTTTTATCCAATTTGATACCCTGTGTCTTTTGTTTGGGGCATGTGGTCCATTTACATTCAGAATAACTATTGAAAGATATGAATTTAGTGCCATTGTATTACCTGTAAAACGACTATTTCTGTATATTGTCTCTGTTTTTTTCTGGTCTATGTTACCTTTGGGCTCTCTCTTTGCTTAGAGGATCCCTTTTAATATTTCTTGTAGGACTGTTTTGGTGATCACAAATTCTTTTAGTTTCTGTTAATTCTGGAAGCTTTTTATCACTCCTTCTATTTTGAATGACATCCTAGCTGGATAAAGTATTCTTGGCTGTATATTTTTCTTATTTAACACTCTGAATATATCATGCCAGTCCTTTCTGGCTTGCCAGGTCCCTGTGGATAGCTCTGCTGCCAGTCTAATGTTTCTACTGTTGTAGGTTACACACCTCTTGCCCCAAACTGCTTTCAGTATTTTCTTTTTGTCTCTGAGATTTGCAAGTTTCACTATTATACGTTGGGGTGTTGACCTATTTTTATTGATTTTAAGGGGGGTTCTCTGTGCCTCCTGGACTTTGATGTCTGTTTCTTTCCCCAGATTAGGAAATTTCTCTACTATAATTTGCTCCAATATACCTTCTGCCTCTCTCTCTCTCTCTCTTTCTTCTTCTTCTGGGATCCCAATTATTCTAATGTTGTTTCACTTTATGGTATCACTTATCTCTCAAATTCTCCCCTCATGATCCAGTAGTTGTTTATCTCTCTTTTGTTCAGCTTCTCTATTCTCCAACATTTGGTCTTCTATATCACTAATTCTCTTTCCTGCCTCACTTACCCTAGCAGTTAGAGCCTCCATTTTTCATTGCATCTCATTAATAGCTTTTTTGATTTCAACTTGGTTAGATTTTAGTTCTTTTATTTCTCCAGAAAGGGATTCTCTAGTATCCTCTATGCTTTTATCAAGCCCAGCTAGTATCTTTATAATCATTATTCTGAACTCTAGATCTGACATCTTACTTATGTCCATACTGGTTAGGTCCCTGGCAGTCAGTACTGCCTCTTGTTCTCTTTTTTGAGGTGAGTTTTTCCATCTTGTCACTCTGTCCAGAGAAGAACAGATGAACAAGACAACAAAATACTATAATGGCAACAATGACCCCAGAGAAATATGCACTAACCAAATCAGAAGGGACCCAAAACCAAAATAAATAAATAAACAAATAAATAAATAAAAGAAGAAAAAAGAGACTATAATCAGACAGGTGAACAGAATAGAGCAACACACTGGATTCTGTGTGTATTTTGGTCTGTTTCTTAGAAAACTAGATCCCAAAATTGTAAAGAAAGAGAAACTTATATATGTACAAAATAAAATTAAATACAATGAAAGGATAGACTGCAACCGTAAAAATGAAAAATTTAAAGACAATAAAAAACAAAAGAGAAAACAACAACTACCAAAACGAAGGGATATAAACAAACAGGTGAATAGAACAGAGCAATACACTATTTCCCTAATGTATTTTGGTCAGTTTGTTAGAAGAAACTGTAAAGAAAGAAAAACTTATATATACAGAAATAAAATTAAATATATTGTAACTGTAAAGATGAAAATTAAAAAAGACTTTAACAAAACAAAAAACACAAATAAAGGAAGAAAAAAAACAAAAAAGAGAATATGATCAGACAGGTGAAAGAACAGAACCATACACTAGATTTTGGGTGTATTTTGATCTGTTAGAAGAAACTGCATCCCAAAATTTTTAAAGAAAGAAAAAAAAAATATATATATATATATATATACACACACACATATACATATATATAATTAAATACAATGTAGAGATAGAATGTAAATGAAAAAATTAAAATTAAAAAAGATTTTTAAAAAGAGTTGATAAAATAAAAAGTTGGTTGAAAAAGGGAAGAGAAAAAAAAATTTTTTTTAATTAAATTTGAAAGACTAAAGAATCATGGGGGAAAAGCCATGAATTCTATGTAGTGTGTTCCCTTAGCACTGGAGCTCTGCAGTTCGCATTGATGGGTAAACTTGGTCTTGGCAGGACGTTCTTGCTGATCTTCTGGGAGAAGGGCCTGTTGCGTTGATTCTCAAACGTCTTTGCCCAGGTGGAATTGCACCACCCTTGCCAGGGGCCAGGCTAAGTAATCCCCTCTGGTTTGCTATCCGTGGCTTTTGTTTCCTGTAGGCTTTCCACACAGCTCTATAGGATGAGAATGAAGACAGTGGCCTCCCAATCCGTGGGCAGAGCCAAAGGCTTATGGCCCCACTCCCCAGTGCGCCCTCAGAAAAGCAATCCCTCCAGTCTCCCTGGTCCCCGACGGCACTCCATGTTCACCCAGCCTGTGACGGAGCATTTCTGTCTCAGGCACACGACCCCATTTTGAGTCTCCAAACCCTGCAGACTGCTGTGGTGCAGTCCCGCACCACTCCTGTGGAGGAGGGGGGGTCTCACTGGTTCTGCTGTTTGTTGCACCCCCGCTCAGAGAGCGGTCACCCAACAGTGCCGGGGTTCGCGGTTTGCGGCAACCCTGAGCTGAGAGCCCACTCCTGGCTGCACTCTTGCAGCCGGCTCCCCGCTCTGATGCCTGGCTCGCTCCTTACTCATGGGACCTGTCACCATGGGTGATAAAAACACTTTTGTTATTTACCTGAGGGTTAGGACCATGTGGGCACCAAGAACTGGTTGTTCATTGTTTACGAGTACACCGCTGGGGTTCACACTTGTATAATAATACTTCAGTATAGGCCAAAAAAATAAATAAATAACAGTAATTGTATTTGGGAAAAGGAATCCAAAAGAAGGAGAAGAAAGACTTACTTTTCATTTAATCTTTCTGTATTTTTCTAAATAATGTGAGGGCAATGGGATTAGGGGCCATTTTAGTTTCCTTCTTTATATAAAATTATATATAAATTACAGTCTTTTTTAACGATTTTATTGACTTCTTGGGGAGAGAGAGCGCAGAATGAGAGAGAGCGAGCAGGAGTTGTGGGGAGGGGGAGGGGCAGAGGGAGAGGGAGCCCGGAAGCGCGCTCTCCGCTAACTCGCCCCGCCATCTGTAATCGTTTCTTAAGCCCAGACAACTCCCTGAGCCTCCCCACACGTTAAATACAATACGATGGACGGTGCTGCCGCTGAAGTCACCAGGCTTCCTGCCCGGGAAACACCACCCACCCTCGCATCTCGGAGTGGGATCTTGCTCCGTCAGGTCCAATCTTTCTGCCTGGGCAACACTGAAGGAGGCTTTGAAGAAATCCGGGGCGGCCTTTGTTGGCGCTCGCTCGTCGTGTATTTCCGTGGTTCTCCTGCGTACCACGCCGGCTGTACTTAAGTTCAACTCACTGCACTGCAGATGGAGTTCATTTGAAGAATAAACTTTTCTTAAATCTGAAAAAAAGAAAGAAAGAAAGAGGGAAAGAAAGAAAGAGGGAAAGAAAGAAAGAAAGAAAGAAAGAAAGAAAGAAAGAAAGAAAGAAAGAAAAGAAAGAAAAAGAAAGAAAGAAAGAAAGAAAGAAAGAAAGAAAGAAAGAAAGAAAGAAAGACACTGGAGCAAAGTGTCAACATTTCTGGCTCTGGAACCAACGCTACCTCTTGCTCATTTGTCACCTTCTGTAGTTCATGAGCCTGCGTGGTCTCATTTTCTCCGAAAACCCAGACCAGTGACGTGGCTGGCTACCTGCCGGATAGTACGCTGCACAGCCCTATGGGAAAGCAAGCTGGAGACTATGAAAGATTGACACAGATAGGAGACAGCCTCGGAGAGATGCTCATTTATTTATTTATTTTTATCTTGAAGAGGCTTCTCACGGTCAAGAATATGATTTGTTTGTTGTTTTCAGTGTGGGAACTCATTCTTCAGGCGCAGGATTTAAACCTAGAACTACTGACAGGTGTGTTTGTTGTTTTGTTTTGGTTTGCTCTTCTACTAGAAGCCATGTACGTGCAACACATTTTTTCAACAACTTTCTTCAAGCTGGAGCCGAATTTACCTAATTTACTCCAGGGATGGTTACGAAAGCGCAAAGTGTGGAATAAAAATTAGTTGAATGTACTTCTATGATGTCATCTGAATGTTTAGAATATAATTAACTGCTTGCTTCTGGCACACCTGTAGCCTCAGTTACCGGGGGCTTTAAAATGCTGGCAACGCGTAGGAGGGCATCTCACATGCACCTACCCTCCTCCCGTCCTTGGGAAACAAAACCTGCTGTTACTTTCACTGGACGCTGGGTGTCAGTAATTTGACCTGGGGACTTGGGGAAAGGAAGAAGGAAGATGGAGGAGGGGACCACAAAGGAAAAGACACCATTGAAATTTGACTGTGAAAGGCGCTGACAGGGCATCGTGGAGGGACGGGGTCGCTGGGAGGGGGAGCTGTCCTGAGCAAGAACGGAGGCCATGGGAGAGTTGGGCTGCATTTTCTCTCTCCAGGGTTAGCTCTTTTGTTTCTGCCTGCCTGTCTCACAGCTGTGAGAGTCCTTCGGGCAAGAAGCAACAAGTTGCCGGCTGAGGCAGCTTCAGTGTCTTTTGGGTGGGGTGGTTTTGCAGGAGGAGGGCAGAGGGCTCGTGTGGCTCTCTCCTGGACCTCACTTGCCACCTGCAGATTTTCTTTTAGTGGAATCTCCCACCCTGTTAGGAACTAGGACTTGAGACTTGTCCACCAGCCCTTCCCCTGCACTGGGCACTCTCCATCTGAATGCCTGGCAGCCAGGCTTTGGGTCCCTGGCCTACTGCCCACCCTGGCCTTTCCCTTTTGTTGCCCTCAGGCCTGTGTAATTGTGAGTCAAGTCACTGGGCAACCAGGTGCCTTCAAAAAAGCCCCATGTTCTCTGGCAGCTACTGTTCATTTCCGCTAAAGCTGCCAAGAAAGGAGGGCATCAGGCTTAAGGGGATCTATCCCACCCTTCCTCCTAGCCCCAGAAATAGTCTCCCTTCAGAGAGACTCAGATGGAATCTTCTATGGGCAAGCAAATACCACTTCACCTCTGCTGAGGTGGGAGATGGTGGCTCCTTCCTGTTAATTCCTCATCTCAATGTCTTTTCTCCAAGTGAGTTTGGCAGTAAAAGGACTGTCACTGTGAACGGATGAGACAGGAGTCTCCTTCACGGGCTTCCATTGCTGCTGCTGGCTCAGGGCCAGGAGAACAGGCAGGTGAGAACTGCTCTTCCTTCTACCAGGAAAGACTCTGAACTAAAGCAGCGCTTTGCACTGAGTCCCGGGGTTTTGTGGCTTCAGGCACCAATATGAGATCAAGTCTTTCTCCGACTGCTTCTCCTCTAGACCATGAAAATCTTTTCCTTTTCTTTTCCCTTCCTTTCCCTCCCGTCCTTCCGTCTTTCCTTTCTTCCCTATCTCTCTCTCTCTCTCTCCCCGACACCTCTCTCTCTTTCTTTCTTTCTACCTCCAAGCTCCCTTCAGGAGTTGCTACACCTTCAGATTGGGACATCCTTCCTCATTTGCAAACCTCAGCTGTGTCTGGGGGCAGGGCTTCCATGGAGCTGCCAGGAGCAGAAAGAAAGGCTCCCAAGTAATAGTGCTACATCACATGTCAGATGTAAGGAAACTGCCGGCAGATCAACTGGGATGTGCCAGTTACCAGAAGGCTCCCTCCCCAAAGGAAGCTGAAGATCAAAGCTGACGTTTTCTTTCCTTGGTAAATTTTGCATGCTTTGGCGCCTAAAGCACATCTGAGAACAGGTAGGATTTTAGCTCAACTTTGCCTTGTTTGAAGAGCTTCAGGTCTGTGGATTGGGGGTGGGGGGAGCATCTAATTGGAAATCCAGGCACATGTGTCTCACAGCCATGTGGGCTGCGAAGGGGATGGTCCATCAGGCATTTGGAATAGGCTTGATTTTGGAATGCAGTGGATCTGATTGCTTCTTGGCAGCTTTCCTTTCCCAATTATGTTTGGCTTAGTCTAGTAGTCAAGTTACTTTACAGTCCCTAAGCTGATCCAGAAAGCCTACAGAGGGGACAGAGAGGACACTGTCTCAAAAGCAGACTGGGTGGTGGGAAAGGGAGGGTTCTGGCTGGATTTGGAAACATTCATTGAATAATCCACAACCCAGCCCAAAGAAAGGGACTGCATATTATACCTTGGCCCTTTGTGAAGTCCAAAACTTAATGGAGCCTGCTTCTCTAGAATGCCGGTCAATTAACACTGAACTTTGTGTGCATTTTCAGTTGTTTGGTTCCCCAAATGTAGCTCAAGAAGAGACATGGCAGGTATTTTGAATTAATTTTGTTATAAAACACAGAATTTCTTATAACGAATATATGTCCTGGTTCAAAGATTTAGAAATCTTAAAATCTAGACTCAGTACGCTGCATTACACTGGTCAACGGACACTTTGATATAGGAGTTTCAATCTGAATGTGGTTAATTCTACCAGACTGAAGCTTTTTACAAAAAGTTTTCTTTTTTATAATTTAGAAAGGAAGCATTTATACAAAATTTGATACCTTAAACAAGGTAGCTGGCAGAATAGTGACCCTACTCAAGAGAGTGGAGACTGTTTTTTCTAATGGCTTTATAGAATTCATTATCCACAGGAGTATATTCATGAATTCTTAAGTAGCTCAGCCACTTACTAAATCAAGTTAAAAAATAAAAATAAAAAAAAAACAAGAGGCTCTAAGTTGACGGTCCTTAGGTAGCAGGTGTAATGAGTAGAGTGTGCATGTATTCAAATGATACTAAAGTTCAAACACTCAAATTCTCAGATACAGTCTGGTCAACCTCTACCTTACCAGATGGAAATGAGTTCAGTTTTATGATTTAAAGGTTGATATATAAAACAATAGTAATACTTTCTAAGCCTTTATGGTGTAATGTCTGGAAAACTTCCTGTCCTCTTCTTCTGATGATGAAATGTTGGACGGTGAGGTCAACTGACAACCAACAAACTTGATATTTGGCTAATATTTTAATAGTACATTTTTGGTAAATTAAAATTATTGCCTGGGAAATTGTTCAGCCACAGATTCTCCATGATGTAGTTTGGTGTAGTGGTCGGGTTCCTATTTCCTCTGTTTTCAAGTCAGTTGCTTCACCTGTCCAGGCTCAAGGTCACCTGTAAAATAGAAGTGATAGCACTGAACTCAGTATTTCTGGAGAATTAAATGAGGTGAATATAATAGAAAGCATTAGCCGAGGGGCCAGAACATAATAAGTGCTAAATAAATGATTTTATACATACACCACACATGCACACATTCCCCTATGATTTGCATGTTTCTTGCATTGTGATCATTTTCTCATCCTGCCACCTAGAAGCCGGAGGACAGACACATTAGAGAATCCTGCTATCTGACAGCAGGTCCGATGACTTACCTAAGGACGAGAAGATGGAAATTAACAGATACTGACATTTGATAACATGAGTCCACTCTATTCTTTCCTTCTCTTACGAAAAAAAAAAAAAAGCAGTCAAAAATTATAGCCTTTATTTTAGGGGTCAGTAATCTAGGAGAGGAATCAACCTGCTCAGATGTATATTATTAATTTCCATCGATTTAATTTTTATGTATAGTAACTGTGGAGCTTCTACGTCGACTTCCTGAGAATCTTATCCAAAACCCATGGTACAAATTAGTGCAATTAATTAGTGTTTGAGGGAATTTTGCACTCTTTTATTAGAACTAGGAAATGTTTACTTTATACGTGCACAGCGAACTGGCAAACCGAGGTTTGGAGCAACCTCTCCCACTAGCCAGCATGGCGGGCTTGGAGAGATCACACCCAGCATCTCTGAGCTTCCATTATCCTTGCATATCAGATGAGGGCACTGAGCCCAGGGATATCACGAGTTGTTTCTTTCAGGCTCTGAGAGTTCTAGTTCTAAGTTCTTTTATTTCCAAGATCAATGCATGAAATAACTTTCAGAGCTACTTTCTTGCATTTCCAAACAGTGCTAGAGAAAACCAGCTGAGAGAACTTGAATTTATACAATTTTTAAAAAGACAAAACCACACCTATTGCCGAAGTAGGATAATCTCTAAAACAGACAATTTAGTTGTGCCAAATAGGAGTCCCAAATAAACTTCCATAACTCTGAAGGGGAAAAAAATATGGTGAGTCAGTTAGGAAAGAACACACACACACACACACACCAAGTGATGGGATTAAATTAAAAGAAATCTACCCTATCAGTTTGGAATCCCCCTAATCCAAGATTTGTTTTGTTTTTCAGGACAAGCAAATTTACTCACTCCCACCCAAACAAATCTGATATTTCATAAACCAAATTATAATTGGGAGTAGGGAAAGGCCAAATAATAATTAAGTCATAAGATAAATAAAGATTTTTGTTTTATATGTGCTCTTTATTTTAGCAAAGAGGACCCACCAGTAAAAAATATATATATATATAATATATAAAGATATCTTTAGTGTATATATAATATATAGAAGCTATGTATATAGTTAGGAATATCTACTTTTTTCTTTTTCTCTTTTTTTCTGTTCTTCAAAGAAACACAGTAGTTTATCAGATAGCTACATGTCTATGATGCTTCAACAGGGCTCAATTTTCACAGGTCACGTGGGCTAAATGGAAAAACGGATTTCTACAAATCGCACTTACTTACAAGTCTATAAACCTTCAGAAAGAATTTGCCTTTAAATACTGATGATCCTCAATTTTTCTTTCTTTTTGAATGTTCATTGCATTTGCCCCAATAGAGCTTTAAGTAAAACAGGACAAGTTAAAGAGGGAAACCTTTTTCCCATTTCTCTCTGCTTTTGTTTGGGTTATCATTCACATTTGTCATAAACTGAGAAAGGGATTGTGAAGAATAGAAATGACCCGACAAGCTCCTTCATAGATACCCAAACAATTTAACTTCAGCAACACCCAAGTCTTTCCAGTTCTTCCACACTCTCCTCGGTGCCTCAGGCAGCTCCCATCAGCCTCTGATCCTGACAGCGCCTCCTTTCTTGAAATACCCTCCTCAGGGTCTCCATTTGGCCAAGCAGGCTGGAAAGAGGGGAAGAGTCAGGTTCCCCTATATCTGGAAGTGTTCAAACATGTTAGGTAGAACAAAGAAAGAAAAAAAGAAAAAAAGAGAGAAATGGAAAGCTTCAGATGGCAGGTTGGAATGTAATTAGTGCTGGTTGGTACAGATGTCTATGAAGTGTGACCACTTCAACAGTAAGTGGGACATGGAGACAGTCCCTATACATCTTTAAGTATAGGGATGGTGTTTATTATAGTGGAAAACAATGTATCCATTATGTATCAATGTATCAAGTTTCAAGTTTCATGAAAATCCTTTCAACCAACACCTTTTCAAACTCATTAATGAACACATTACAGAAAATGAGTGGAGTCTGAAATATACACAAACTTACATGAAATTTTGATGATAAAAATAAATGAAAAGAATTTATTTTTTTCTGAATTGTCTTACTCTCTTGGAGAACTTAAGATGGATTCTACTACCATCTGTATGCTGATACTCGCTAGCCTCTTTCTTTTGCTGCTTATTCAGGTAATTGCAGTACATTTTTCATTGGGTTGTGATGAAGATTCAGTGAGTTATTGTACGTGAAGCACTTAGCATATGATTGGCATGAGGAAGGCATTTGGTAAATGTAAGTTTTTACTATTATTACTAGTATTGTAATCTTACCTCAATATATTAAAACCAATATTCTTATCGTACAGCCAAACTAGTTATTCTTTCTTAAGATCCCATAAACAGTTAACACTATTCTTCCAAACCTTCAAGTAAAAAAAAAAAAAAAAATTAAAAACAAAAAAATTTCTTTCCTCATTAAGGTACTAATTTCTCTTTTTTTTACACTAGAAATGTTACATCTGTGCTATATTGTATAATTCGAAGTCCCACATTTTGAAGGATGTTTATAAAGTGGAAAAGTAACCATACATCCTGAAAGGTACAAAATCAAGAGATCATATATTATAAAGAATAGGCTGAAAAACTGAGTAGATTGAGAGAAGAAAGGGAATGAAGGAGGCACAGGATTTTGGTTTATTGTAACCGAAGGACTATTACAGTGGGTTAAATACATCCTACACCATTTTGAAACCAGACCGGGACAAATATGTCAGATGTATTCTAAAAGTAGCTATGTTGGGGCGCCTGAGTGATTCAGTGGGTTAGATGCCCTGACTCTTGATTTTGGCTCAGGTCTTCATCTCAGGGTGTGGGATTGAGACCCACATCTGGCTCTGCACTGGGGGATGGAGCTTGCTTGAAATTCTCTCTCTTTCCCTCTCCCTCTGCTCCACCCCCACACATGCCCTCTTTCTCTCTCTCAAAAAAAAAAAAAAAAAAAAAGGTAGCTCTGTTCTCAATATAAAGAAGGTGAGCTTGAAAGCTACATATGTTTATTTTGTGTGTATTGATATGTTGACGTATCTTTCACCTTTGATTCTTGGCAAGTAATTTTAGCAAGTGAATAATTCATCAGTTAATAAATAGATCAGGTTAAGTACCAAAACAAATAAATAACAAGATAAACAAATTAGGATACACGCATATATTTTTTTTCCCCTGCTTCTGTTTTGCCTGTGGAATCTCCATCATCCATGTTGATATTTCCTTGCTATAAAACCAGAACTTTTTCTATCTCTCATCTGCTTGCCACCCACTGAAAAAGCATAGCCTTGTACTAAGAAGACTAGTTATAGCCTCATGGTAAACATATCCACGTCTCCATATGGCTATCTGTAGGAACAAGGAATTCTCATGCATTCAGAAGCAAGTGATCATATCGTGTTAAGACTTCCTCAAATAGACGTTCTCTCTAAGCAGGTGTCCCGGAGCTTCTCAGACAACTTCCAGTGCAATTCGTCCCCAGCCTTATTTTCTTGTTTACTTTCATAATTCTCTCACTTTTCTCTTGAACTCTGGAGCTTCATGGTGAAATTTGAACTTTCTAATACAGCATTTCAAGCAAAAAGATGTTTAGTATTATTTGAATATGTTAACTTTATATATAAGGGGAAATGAAGAGAACTATTTTCTTTTTTTTTTTTTTTAAGATTTTATTTATTTATTTGACAGAGATAGAGACAGCCAGCGAGAGAGGGAACACAAGCAGGGGGAGTGGGAGAGGAAGAAGCAGGCTCCTAGCGGAGGAGCCTGATGTGGGGCTCGATCCCATAACGCCGGGATCACGCCCTGAGCCGAAGGCAGACGCTTAACCGCTGTGCCACCCAGGCGCCCCTAGAGAACTATTTTCTGTATTTAAGTATGATTGTCTACCACTGGAACGAAAGCATGCCTTACATAATTCAGTCAAGGACAGGCAAATCCTTGTCAGTGGGCCGAGTATGGCCTACAGCCTGCTTTATCCAGCCTATGAGGTAAGACTAGCTTTTACATTCTTACAAAAATTTAAGAAAATAAAATAAGAATATGTGCTAGGGACTATAGGTAGCCTGGAAAGCCAAAAATATATACCATCTTCCTTTTTATAGAAAATATTTGTCAACCCTGACTTAAATAAAGAGTTACTGCATTTCTTCTTTTTGTCCTTGTGTATCATATGTTATTTAAGGATCTAGTTAGATTATTCTGTATTTACGGGAACCATCACTGTCTTCTGAAACCACTTATAGGAAAAGCTTGCCAGGTTCCCCTTCAGCTGTCAGGGACATTAACCACCCTATCTATTCTATGATTTTTTTTTTTTGAACTAAAGAACATTTTCAATGATTTTTTTTTCTAGGTAGTAGTGCTGCCCTGTTGCTATATAAATTATTAAGAAAAAAATGGATGAGAGTTCCCGAGTAGGTATCGGCATGAGACCCTGTGAATTGTGTTTCTCTTTTTATCATTAGGTAACTTCAGTGTGGTTGAGCTAACTGGAGAAAGCAATCTTTTCTTGTCTTGGCCCAGCTTCATAACCTGACTAAATCAGCCACGTTAATGATTTGAGGAACTATATATAAAACAATCACCTAAAAGTTGTTTCATGTTGATGTAGTGTAAAGTATTTTTTAAAGTTGTGTTAGTGGTACATAAAGTCTTCCTATCTGTAAGTTCAAGGAAGGCAGGGAGCTATTTTGCCGTGCTTGTCATTGAACCCTCCAGTGTCTACTGCAGTGCCTGAAACATGGGAGGAATTTGTTAAGCAGTGTGTGTGTGTGTGTGTGTGTGCACGTGCACACATATGCATGCCTCCCATTCATCCCAAGACAGTGAAGTCTTGTTTCTATCATCACATGTCACCTTCTGTTAATGAGTTAATCATGATATGGGACAGGTTAAGAAGTTCTACCTCTTCCATATAAATTCAACATTTTCTAGGTAAGTTCTACTTCTTCATATAAGCTTTAGAGCCCTGGAAAATTATATATGAAGAAAGTGAGATTTAGAACATGGACACAATTTTGGAAGGCCCCATATGTAGTCATTACTGGAATCATAATGAACACTGAGGGGCTCAGTCTGTAATACCTTGTGCCTCTCTTTTCCCTTGATTTCCTTTCCTATAAATACTTCACGCCCTCAAAATTTGGTGTGTTTCTTAACAAAAAGAATTCATGTATTCCTAACTAAGGTGAAGCTTCATAAAAATACTCAGTTAAGGTTTAGATTAAATGAACCACAATATCAAGGCACACTCTATTAGAAAATCCCAGTGAACAGATCAAGCAAGACAAGAATGGGGAGCTTGCAGAGCCTGGGGACTTCTATACCGCATTTAGAAAATGAATTGTATAAGTAAAAAAGTAAATGATGGAACAGAAGTAGCACGATGCACTGGATTATAGTACCTCTAAAAATAAATAAATTGCATTAGAATTTCCCTCAGTGGAACAAGTTCACTAATTTAGTGTCATAAAAACATTTTTTTCCAAAAGGCATGTGCAACTGAATGTCAGTTAAAATAGCACAGATATCATTAGTGAGTCTTTCAATTTGTGGAGTATTTTTCTCCCTTAAAAAATTTTCAGAGCTTGTATGCAAACATAATTACAAAACCTGTGTCATTGGTTCTGAACTCATTATCTAAAATTTCTGGAAAAAAAACAAAGAATTCTTTTCATCTGGATCCTGATTCAGCATGTTTATCTTATTTACTTTTAGTCACTGTGTTTCTGTTTACAGCATATGAAATACTCTCACCAGAACAAAGGTCCCAGCGCTGATAGGCAAACCTCAAACTCTGGCAGCTGAGCAACTAGCAGGAGCCAGAGTCCACTTGCATTGTTCACACTCTTAGAAGTCAAGTTCAGACTTGATCTGCCTGAGATTCCTTTTAACCAGGATTTGTCATAGCAGGGAGCTGACAAGATTTGCCTGCAAGGACCAGAAACATGACCTGTGCCATCGAGAAGGCAGCCGTGCTGGATGGGGCTCATTTGATGCAGATCTTCTGGAATGAGGGTGGAGAGTCCCTCTACCCAGCCGTATGGCTGCGAGACAATTGCCAGTGCCCCGACTGCTACCTGCATTCTGCAAAAGCGCGGAAACTTCTCATGGAAGCTCTTGACGTGAACATCGGTATTAAAGGCTTGACGTTTGACAGAAAAAAGGTAATCCGCTCTCAATGACCTCTCCTTTCTCCCCCACGTTAAATGAAGGGGTTAGTCTCCGATAACTTACATGATGAATTATTTTTCATCTGATCGTGTGCACGCCTACACCTAGAACCCCGTGTGTGTAGGGCTTGGTGCAAAGTAAGCGCGCTCACTCTGCGTGGGAGCTTCTGTTATTGCTATTGTTATTGTTATTGTTATCGTTATCGTTATTGTTATTACTACTATTTTGAAGAACTATTGCCGTATGGCTCGTTATTCCTTCAGTGCGTGACAGCCTTGAAGACACAGTCAGACGATTTCATAATAAAAAGAATGCTTCTGGGCCTCAGTTTACGCATCTGTAAAATAGGGATACTGACAGAACTTGTCCGTAGAAATGATGTGAGGACTGAGTGAGATAATATGGGTAAAAAGTTTTGAGATGGTGTCTGGCATGTGGTGAGCACTCAGAAAGGTGTATTGATTAGTGTATTTTTAGTCAAATGAGTGAGTCGAATGCAAGGCTTCTAGGATTCCCGAAAACATAGCTCTCAAAACCACAAACTGGATGGGGCCACCAGCCTGTGTTTTTCCCTTCCAAATTCACTGGGATAATTCTCAGAGGAGCAAGTGTGACCAGCTAGGTCATGGCTCTCCCCGCTTCTTGTCTTCATCTGCATTCAAGGACTTTACTCCCAGGATTCACTGCTTGCGAGCTGTGCGACCTTAGAATTGTTATTTACTCTTACGTCCCTCACTTGAAGAACGTGAATACTGGTAGCACCTTCTTTCTCGGGCTGTATGAGGACTAGACGAGTTGTGTCTGCCGTACTCGTGACACAGGACACACGCCGAGTGCTGTTGTCCTTGCTGCTTCTTGTGATGATGGTCTGGCTTGTTGTTGTCATTCCTGCTTCTGATACTCCTGGAAGGAAGGCTAGATTCGGGGATAGCTGCCGTTCGTCATCACAGAAAGTTTGGAAACAACAGGTTTAGAGGACATAGAACGAGAAAAGAACTTTGGTTCTAGTCAGCTTTTATTTCTTGTGTGGTATTTAAGGGACCCCAGACCACAGATGTATCCCTTTGGCTTTCAGTTTTCTTGTTTTCCAAAAGTGTATTCTATGCCTAGGTGAAAATAAGATAAAATAAAAAAATAAAAGACTCAGGGAGAATTGGATCCCCCGAATATCTTAAACTGACATTCAAAACCAGAGCAACAGTGAATGAAAGTACATAGAAGCATGGCATACATGTATACACATATACATACGATATTTGCTTTCTGTGTTACAAGGTTTGTATCACGTGGCCAAATGAGCATTACAGTGAATTTGAAGCTGACTGGCTGAAGAAAAGATGCTTTTCACAGCAGGCCAGAGAAAAACTGCAAAGAGAATTATTTTTGCCAGGTAACCTTGCCGTCTTTTAAAACTTGTATGGTAAGAAATTTGCGCCGAAGTAAATTCAAACCCTTGTGCTTTTGTTGAAACGTTATTGTAATTTATGCAGAATGTTTAATGATTTACTAACACAGATCGTTTGGGTAGAGATGAAAGGAAATAAAGAGGAGGTCTAGAGATTCTAAAGAGCCTGGAAAAGAAAAAGTGCAGCAAATTTGTGTCCTTGTCATCTACCACGATTCTGGACACACCAGACACTCCCTAAGTCACCACTGCAAAGGAGTAGGGTGAATGAGGTGGACTTCTTAATTTTATCTAAAGCCACAACAACACGAAATCAACAATGCAGGAATTCCTAACCTGGTATCCACAGGCAAAATTATGTGACCCTGAATCCCATGAAAGGTATACAGGGCATTGAGTGAGCATGGGAGCGTGAGTGTGAGTGCATGTGTGCAAGTTTGTGTGGGGAGAGATTCATGGGTCTCAAGGAAATCTGCGACCGCAAAAATGTTCAGAAAATCTGTCGTAGTTGGATTTGGTGGAAAAAGATTTTATTCTTGAGCTGAGAGACAGAACAAAAGAAATATTTAATACAGGTAAAAAGTTAATTATTTACTCTCTGTGTAATTTGAACATTTGTAACGTAAGACTATGTGGGTCAAAGGCAAATTCTAAAAATCTCACGATTCTTAAGTATTTACCAGAATTTTGACTTCTACAAACACACTAACAAGGCAAGTCTCCCTGAACTTTCTTCTTCACTGTTAACCAGATATATTGGACCAGGCTTGTTGAATTTTTTAACACCCCTTCTGAGAATTCTGGGTCACACACCAAGATAGAGACCTCACCTACTCCTTTCAGGCCTGAAATTCTCAAACATGTATAGTAAGTAGTTTTCAATGCTAGTTTCCTGGGTGTGGAGATATTACTAATTAATTAGCTTGAACCACACAGTTCCGCCTTGTCCTGTGGTTATCAATAGGGCATGATATTGTCCCCTTCCTGTTCAGGCACAGGCTGGGGTTGTCAAGAACTAGGTTCCTCTACATTCTTAGTCTCATCATTCTGACAACTGACATGGTTTTGCTCTAGTGCTTTCTGTCTAAACTGCCAGGAATCCGCTTTCTTCTTTATCTAGCTAGCTGGTGGAATCCAGATGGGCATCCAGGGAAAGATGTTTATCCTGCCTTTCCCCGGAGAGGGTATTGTTAGATTCTCCAAGTAGTCTCTAATTACATAACTGAATAGAAATTATCTGGGTCAAATAGCTGCTTCACAAATGTATTATTATTTTTTATTTATTTTAGACTTCTTCTGGTACTCAAAATATTTTTCCTTAACTCTGCCCTAATTTTATAATCCTGTTGGATTTTGCTTTCATTTCCTTCAAGTTCTTCTTTTGATGATTTTAGGGAATAAAAGCCAACTTTTTATTATTACAGCTTAAGCTTTTAAGCACTGTAAAAAGATACAGCCACCCTCCTCCATTAATATTTCTTGACGAATGCTGTTTTATAGCTTACATTTCTCAGTACTATCAGGCAGTAGCAAAATGGAAATGATACTACACTCAGTTAAGTAGTGGAAAAAACCAGTCACACTGACAGACTGCAGTCATGAATAATATAAGGAGACCTGGCTGCTATTTAGACACTGGAAAATACTTTAATGGTTTAAAACAAGATCAGATTTTTAAAATATATTCTCAAGCTGTGCAGTTGGTGGGGTAAAGGAGAAAGCAACGGGCCATTTTTGGAATATTGCTTCTATGGCTTTTTGCCTGTAGAATTTGACACCTTATTGTCCTGCCATCGCATATTTTCAAACATTTAAACTCCAGAACATGCAAACAAACTCAGTTACATTTGTGAAAGGATTTTGTTTTTTGTCCTCAGTGGCCATGTTGCCTCTTCTGCTCTTTCCTTAGAGTGAGGGAAGACTTTTAAAATCTGGCGTCAAGATGCAGACCACTTTTTCTTGATCTTCCCTTGGCACTAGCTGTTGAACTCAAAAATAAAAAGATGCATGATGGTCAGCCAGAAAAAAACTCTTGTCAGTGGACCGCCCCAGCTGGAAGGAAAGACATGGGTAATTGTCATTCCCTCATAAATTTCTATTCAGTTGCACATATATGGGGCATCTATTATGTGCCGGAAACTCTGTAAGGAAATACCAAGTTAAAAAAAGACACAGATTCTGTCCTCAAGGATTTATCATGTGTAAGAGGGGGACCCAAGCCCTGAAAACAAATAAGCATAATATTTTATTTTAAGTGCATGAAAGCATGCAGAGAAGGTTAATTATAACATAGAGGAAGGAATCTGAAGAGACAAGAAAATAATCCTCAGAAGCCCAGTGATAGGTGAGCTGGATTTTGAAGAATCAGTTTGTCAGGCAAAGACAATGAGGAAATTCTCGACAGAGAAAGGGCATGAAGAAAATCATGGATGTGTAAATAGAAGGGTAGGCTTGGAAACTGCAGTTTGTTTAATATCAGTGAAGTTAAAATCATTAGGGCAACAGAGAAGAAGGAGGGGGCCAAACCATGAAGCGGCTTCCTGCCCTACTAAGGTGCTGAGTCCAAAACCTTGCAACAAGGACATTTTCTCAACATAGAGCTCAGGTGTGTTCCCTTCCATTCGTTTTCCAGGCTGATTCTCTTCCTAATAAGGCCAGGGAAATGAGTTAAGTATCTTTATAAGTTTAAGAAGGTTGCTTCATTTTCTTTCGAATGCATTTTCCATATTCAGAGTTACGTCGTTCTGATTTTGACAAGATGCAGATAATTTCTCAAATGCTTATAAGCTTGTGAATATCTTCTTAACTTCCTCTTTCTCTGGTTGCATTCTCCCCTCCCCCAGTAGGTCCCTTTAGTTCTTGGTTTATATTTATCTTCCAAAAGAGAGTGGAGCAATCGGATCTGTGTTGGAAATTCTTGGTCATGGTCATCTGTATTGGATGGGCTGGCGTGGGGAGTGGAACAGGGAACGGGGTGACCATAGCATGGCCTAGAAATATTCCTACAAGAGGCATTGAGAACATAAACTAGGAAGTAGAAGAGACGATGGGGAAGAACTTGTATTCAAGGGAAACACAAACTGACCTATAGGATAGGTCAATATCTATCTGGCCTTGTTGCTGGCCTCGTTCTCTATTCTCCAATTTAAAAACTGACTGTTGATGCCTAGCATGTAAATGTTTCCAAACATACGAATGAAAATTGAAAACTTTAATAAAACATTGGAAATACGAAGATTTTTATTAATGTAATTGTGTTTTAGCTTCCATGTCAAATTGAAATGATTATACACTCATTTTTGTGCTTAACTTTGGGATGCAAAATTCCCCAAATATAATTGATAGGACTAAAATGGGAAAAAATCCATATATAGTATGATTTTATATATAGGAACCTAAATATTTGTTCTTTTTATTAACATTCAGTGTCAGAATGAATGCTCATTTTCTTATCTCATTGAATTGGTACTAAAATATTTGTATACTGTTCTCTGACTTTAATAATATTTGTTATTTCAAATTGAGGTTTAAAAGATTGTAATTTGAAGAAAATCTTTTTTTCCATGGAAGCAGTCTACTCACTTTTCTCAGCAGTCCAGCGATTGAATACATTGTGTAGTCAGAAAAGAACATTTCCCCTCAATTCGATATAGCAGAGCAAATCTTCACCCCCCTATTTAATTGGATGACCACCCATCAGTCCATAGCTAGATGCCCCTCTTTTGTTTCAAGAGGAACATGCCACAAGAGGGAATCAAAACTCTCAAGTAACTGTCAGGGCCCTCTAAGATCTCTGTGCCTCTCACAGAGTAGGAAAAAAAAAAAAAAAAAAAGCAGAACTCCCCCTTTTTTGCAGAAGGCCATAAATTTCCTTAAAAATGAAGATTTTTATTATGGCACAAAGAACAGAGTTTGTCTGATGCAGAGGCTATTTTTACAGAGATCTGTCAAAAAAGCAAAAATCACTACTTTTAAAATTAGCAAGTAATGAACACAATAAGTATATCTAACTCCAACTGATAATTCACCCCTGTCCCTAAGCCTTGCTCCACACTTCACCCATTCTTGAACCCCCAGAGGTGGGAGTCTGCAGTGCAAGTCAGGGATGGAGTGAGGGTATTTGCTTCATATATTACTTGGTAATTATAAAAAGGGCTGGGAGCTTGTTTTTTTCAGGCTGCATCAGAATGCCCGAGCTGGATCAGGGCTGCCAGGTCCTTATCGTTTTGGAACAGCCCTGTGAAAACAGCTGCATCGGGGGTGCCTGGGTGGCTTAGTCAGTTGGGTGTCCAACTCTTGATTTCAGGCTCAGGTCACAGTCTTGGGGCTGTGGGATCGAGCCCCATGTGGGGCTCCTCACTCAGTGGGGAGTCTGCTGGAGATTCTCCCTCTGCCCCTTCCCCGGCTCATGTGCTCTCTCTTTCTCTCTCTCATAAATAAATAAATCTTTAAAAAAAAAAGCAAAAACAACCCGCTCCATCAGAACTATCAAGCCACGATGTCATGTACCCAAATGTATTCCCTACCCAAGAAAGACCTAGTCTCCCTGCCATTATCCGGGCTCACACTGTGATGCACAGGTGGGAGACTAGCTCAAAGTCTTCGGTATGTTTAAGAAGCAAGTATCTGTTCTGTTTTGCCTATCCTAGCTGAAATGGACCTACTGAGTTTCAGAGAAATGTCTTTGGGGTGTTGATGAAATGAATACAGGTATCGTCAATGTCTGTGAGTTTACCAAGGTATGTTTTGCTTCACTTTTCCTCTGTGTCATATTGATGTCTTCCGATGTGTCCTATTTTTTTTTCTGAATTACCTGCCATTTATTAGCCCACTCAATGTCTGCATTGTACTTGACTGAGTTGGGTATAATATCTAAAGAGTCTAATGTCCCTACATGGGATGGAGCCTCCCTTGTCCTGTCGTTGAGCCAAGGTGGGAGACTCACAGCTTGGGAAGGGCCCTGCAGTGCCCTCTATGCAGCAGATGCCACTAATCCGAGGTTGTTCCCACAGCCAGCCATCTGCCGTTTGGGGTTCACTTCTAAACTTTAGGTAAAATCCTCTCCCTTTCACCCTTGCTTATCTCCATCCCTACTTGAAGCAAGAAAACACATAACCACATTCTCAGAGATAAATATTAAAGAGAAGTCTATTTTATAACTGGATATGGGACAGGAGAAAAAAAAAGCCTGTATATTCTTTTATTACTTTTAAGAATTCTTAAATAAGAAACATTAATTACATTCTTTTTAAAAAATCATTTTTAATTAAAAAAATGAAATCATTTTTAATTAAGAAGATTTCTTAATTACTTAATAACTTTGTAAAACAAAGTATAATTGCATCATCCAATGTTAATGCTAAGTAGGACCCTGAAAAGCAAGTGTCTTTAAAAGTCTCAAAAAAGTCTGAGGATATTTTTGAGAACCTAAAGCAAATGTATCTTAAGGAAGAATTATTGCAGGATGTTTCCTTTTCATATTTTCTCAGTATATTCACCACACCCAAAATTAAGGAAAATAGACTGTTTTTTACTTTTGGAAAAGTGATTTTCTGTTATTATGCTAAAGTAAATTTATTTCTTTCCTTTCCTTTTTTTTTTTTTCCCAAAGAGAATAAAAGTAGAGTAGGCTTTCTTCAATGAGTGAAAAGCTTCAGTTTCTCACAAACTAGGCTTGCTTTTTCTTACAGCCCAGGAATGAATTTTATAGCATATGGCAGTTGGACTGCAAATTTTGAATTTATAAATTTAGCAAATTCGAATTGGTGGCAATTTCCAGAAGTAAAATTGGATTACTTTATATGCTGGCTTCATTTTTACCAAACCTACACTTATATATTTAACCTGTCATCGTGGCTAGTGCCTACGTATCAGGAGATTCACCAGCCCCCCCCCTCCCCAACAAAAAGAGGACAACCGATTAACTGTTACTTCTCAACTCTGACTCTACTTTTCTTCTTCAAGATGGCAGACCATTGAAATACACTTTAGTTTTGAGATAATAGATAGTTTCATTAAATTTCTTCATTGAAATTCCAATCCCAAACTTTCAAATGTGCCCATGGAAAAAATTTGATTAATTTTGTTTTCTTTTTTTTTTTTTTTTTTTTTAAAGATTTTATTTATTTATTCAACAGAGATAGAGACAGCCAGCGAGAGAGGGAACACAAGCAGGGGGAGTGGGAGAGGAAGAAGCAGGCTCATAGCAGAGGAGCCTGATGTGGGGCTCAATCCCATAACACTAGGATCACGCCCTGAGCCGAAGGCAGACGCTTAACCACTATGCCACCCAGGCGCCCCTGATTAATTTTGTTTTCAATGTTTCTATCCCTTTAGGAAAAAAAAAGGTTAAAACAAATGATGTTGCTATTTATACATTCTGTTGATTTGCCTAATTTCTAACTTAGTAAATTTAAAAAAATAATTCTTAAGCTACTACTCCATTCAAATTAACTTTATTATTATTATTGCTATTTACTATTATTATTTCTTATCATTCTAACTTTATTATTTTTCTCAAAATTTTGTGATTTTTCTCAATCTGCAACTTTGCTCTTAATCAAAAGAGAAATACGGGACTAAAATCAGAGTGTTCTTGAACCTAGGCCTTGTTAGGTCTGCGATTTTGAGCATCTTGCTTTCCTATACCCCAAAATCTTTATCTGTATGATAGAGATAGCACCTAATTACCTTTAAGTAGTGCTAGGTTGGGTTAAAAGCACTGTCGCACTTTGCATATAAACTCACTTCATCTTTACACGACTCCCTTGAAAGCACTATAAATAACTAGAGAACAGCCCTGAGAGTATATCAGTTTACAAAAAAATTCAAATTAAAAATGCAGAATTTTATTAGTGAAATTCTTTCTCCTTTACTCCCACTGGCTGTCCGTCTTCTATGCACATGGCCTGTGGTCCAGAGAAGACTGATACTCAACAGGTTGTAGGGAGAAACGATTGTATGGGTTGTCCCTCTAGCCAGCAACTTAGTTGGAGCTTTTTATCATCTCATATCTAGATTATGAAATAACATGGCCTCTGTTCACACATGCCTTGCACAAGCCTGCAGGGTAATCTTCCTCATGCCCACCTTCATCTCTCTTCCCCCTTGCTCCGCTGTCTCACTGCAGCATGATAAAGTCCAAAGTCTTCACTGGAGCTTTCCAGTCATCCCACAGTCTGGTGCCCCCTCCACGAACATGTAGATTTTGTCCAAACTGTTTTCTGGATCACTAATTCCATTCTTTCTGTCTGGCCAGACTTCACCTATCCATTCTGCAAGGCCCATCTCATATCCCAGTGAAGCCCTTTGCCAACAATCCACCCTATATTTGTATTATCCCTAAGCCAAATTACAAACTACAGGTAAGAAAGAAAGCCCAGAAAATAGACCTCATTTCACTGGTAATACTGAAGTACAAGGCTGTAACATAACAATGGAAGCACACACATTTTTCAAAAAGAATTTTGTTAGAATGTGTTAGGAGAGAAAGTGAAGTGTGGTATGTCATGAAAGCTCTTCACCTGTGAAACAACATTGTGTTATGGAATGAGAGCAGGCTTTGGAGTCAGCAGAGCTGGCTTTGACTCTCTGCTCTGTGAACTTGACTTAGTTTCAGAAATGATCTGAGCCTCACTTTTTCCATATGTGAAAAAAGGCAATGCCTCTCAGTTTTGGAATGTGGAGTGTAAATGATAAAATGTAAGTACTTGCTCCCTTTTTCCTCCAATTTAGACAGCCATGAACATAGATGAGCATAGAAGCAGAGGCATAGCAAAGAGTATTTGGGTAAGGACAGAGGGAGAAATAAACAACAGTGACATGACAATATCTTATGTTGAGTTCCCCTTACGTGGAGAATAATCATGTTCTATTCCTTTTTTTTTTTTAAGATTTTATTTATTTATTTGACAGATACAGAGACAGCCATCGAGAGAGGGAACATAAGCAGGGGGAGTGGGAGAGGAAGAAGCAGGCTCCCAGCAGAGCAGGGAGCCCGATGCGGGGCTTGATCCCAGGACCCTGGGATCAGGCCTTGAGCCAAAGGCAGAGGCTTAACGACTGAGCCACCCAGGCTCCCCATCATGTTCTATACCTGACTAAAAACATGAGAGTGGCTTGGGGGGGAAATTGTTGCCATGAAAAGGATTTTAATCGCTCAGACATTGACACCTGGGCCAAAATTTCATCTACCTGGCAGATAGTTTCATTTAAATAAATTTAAAGAAGTCAGTGAAAGGACTGGTCAACTATGAACCTAATTCCAATCAGGGATGTAGAAATGTTCGCTGAGGCTGGGGTGATCACTAAACTTGGGGGGAAATGGCTGCATTATCTATTAGCTAAGGATTACTATAGATGAGAATACCAGCCATCAGCAGACATATTTTCCATGTACAAGCCAAATACTTCAATGAAAAACATCCCTGACCCGAACTAGCTACAGTCTCATGATCATATAGAAGCAGATAGACCCAACAACAAAATTAAAGGGAAGGTATCTAAAGAGAACAATGTGCTCATGCAAGAAGGAAGCACAGAGTCTCTATGCTCTAATGCCAATAGAGCATAATAGAAGTTTCTAGAATAAATTGATCAAGGGAAATCTATGATGGACAACAAAAAGGGGATTTATAAAGTGATTTACTGGGAGAAAAAAATAAAAAAGAGGAAACCAGAGGAAAGAGAGCCCCCCTGATGGGAACAGATGATTCTAGAGAATCCTACTCCATTCTTTCCCATCTTAGTTGATACAACTCCATCTCTCTGGCAGCAGGATCATCCTTGACTCCTCTTATCTCTTTTACTATATGTCCAATGTATCAAGAAAATCTGTTGTTACTTTGATAACAATCAAAATAATCTAGAGTCCATCACATCTCACTACCTCTACCACCAACCTCTGAACTACCAACATCATACGCCCTCTTCTTCCTCTACCTCTTCTCCTACTCCTTCACCAATCTTTCTTCTTCTATTTTTTTTATTATGTTCAGTTAGCCAACATATAGTACATCATTAGTTTTTGATGTAGTGGTTTTTTTTTTTAAAGATTTTATTTATTTATTTGACAGAGATAGAGACAGCCAGCGAGAGAGGGAACACAAGCAGGGGGAGTGGGAGAGGAAGAAGCAGGCTCCTAGCGGAGGAGCCTGATGTGGGGCTTGATCCCATAACGCCGGGATCACGCCCTGAGCCGAAGGCAGACGCTTAACCGCTGTGCCACCCAGGCGCCCCTGATGTAGTGTTTTTTAAAGCATTGCTCTATGTCAGGCACTGAGCTCAGCACCTAATATTTATCGCTCTATTTAATCCTAGCAAAAACCTCACAAAAGCAGCATTTTAACTGTTTTGCACATGATAGAAATTAAGTAGATAGTCCAAAATCAAAGAGACAATACATAGCAGAGCCAAGGTGTGGCTGAAGAGTGTTTGTTCTATAAATACTATTCTATCTCTCTCATCTCTTCTATGTGGTTGCTGTGATTTGTGTGGGCTTCTCTCTGTCACTGAAATCATTGCACTGAATGGTGATTGTGTGTTTGACTGTCTTCCCCACTACAAGTTGGGGAATAACTAATTCAGGGAAATAACTAATATTAGTAAAGGTGTCATTTATTGAGTACCTACTATGCACTATGAATTTATTCAGCAAATATTTAAATGTCCTCTATGTTCTAGAACAGGCACTGTTCTAGGTGTTGGGGATGCAGTGGTGAACAAAACAGAGAAAGACTCTACTTATAGAGAATTTATATTCTGTTAGAGAAAGGGATCAATAAATTTAAATATATATATATATATATATGCACACACTATGTATAATATATATATAGATAGATAGACCTATATCTATCTATATATATATTTACAAGTATATCTACAACACATCAAGGGCCATAAGGAAGGACATGGACACAGGCAGGTTGGTGAATGTGGTGGAGGGAATGTATAGAAGTTCTCTTCTGAGTCCTCCCATCTTTCCACCGAAATAAGAAGCAAAGCTGTCAGCTGAGCATAAGTAGGAGGGGGAAGTGGAAGGTTTGAGGATAGAGAACACGAGACGTGGTCAGCTGGTAAGAGAGAGTTAAGCAGATGTTAGTAGACATGCAGTAAGATCAGTCATCATGGTGTGTTTTCCTTCAGTCATGTTCAGCTGCTCTGGTTCCTGTGCAGATTTAATCAGGTACGCTCTGTTAAATTGCTTATTGATAGCATGTCATTTAAATTTCATAACAACCGTGGAAGTCATTTTCAACCTGTATTTTCCCGATGAAGTAATTGAACTGAGAGAGTGTATCACTTTCCGACGTTCTCGCAGATGGGAAGTATCAGAATTCAGGTTTGAATCCAGATCTGTCACCTTCACACCTCGAGTTATTAACTTTGACACGATGTCCCTATCAAATTGGACCTGTATCCCCATCTCTACACATGTTCACACATTCTCAGTGAACTAGCTTCAGAAATGAAGACGTGGCTGGTAGACAATTTTTACACATTTTCATTGACTGAAAAGTTAATCTTAGTCAACAGAGTTGAGACAGCCAAAAAAGATTAATGAGATTTGGGTGCATGAATGAAAATGTGGCAGTGAGCCCACCATGCTGGCACGGGCCAGACCACATCTATAGTATTATGTCTGGTTCAAGACACCATTCCTGTTGGAGAGTGTCAGCAGACTTGAACACATCATACAACGGAGAGCAGAGAGCCTAGGGCAGAGCTTGGAAGCCATAAGACATGAAAAATATGGGGAATAAAAAGGCTATTTGGACTTAGAACCAAAAACAGCACAGTTGCTGTGCTTATATGCATCTCTAAGACTGTCATATTCTGTGGGATTATGGAGCACAGAATTAGAGCCTGAAAGAAAAGTGACAGAGGTAGAGTATACCTTAGAATAAGAAGGAAGCTTGTGACAACTGGAGCTTTCTGGAACCAATAAGGGCCGCTCCATAGGAAGATGTGTGCAGTGTACATAATTGAAAGTGACCAAGAGGGTTTTCCATAACCTTTACATGGATGTCATAGGGGATAGCCACAGCAAGAACAGAAGGTAAAACTGAATTTTCTATTTGCCCTGAAACTCTAAGGAAGTCTGAGATAATCGTCTCCCTTTCTGACACCTTACATGATAGTTTTCCTTCGACATATGCTTTTTTCTGAAAACTATAATCAAATGATTTGTGTGGTTTCCCAGCTCTGATGAGCATGAGCTGTGTGATTCTACACAAATTATCTAAGATGCTTACATCTGTATCTCCTCATCTATAAAATGAGAACAATACTAGGATCTTTGTTATGGGGTTGCTGCGAGGATTACATGAATTAATCCGTATCAGGTGCTCAGAAGAGTGCCTAGAATCCAAAGTGCTCCATAAATGTTAGCTCTCGGTTTTCAAGAACTCATCACACCCTGCCTTTTAGTGTACCTGCCTTGTTTTATCATGTGTTCTTGGATTCTCCAACGAGAAGGCCACTGTTGTCATAGGGCTAAACATATAGAATATACCAAGTACCTAATAGTCCAAAACAAAAATGTATTTCTCTCCTTTCAAGCAACATAAACTTGTGTAGAAGTGTGTTTTATACATCCTCGGGGAGACTTTTTGAGTTTGGTGGGATTATCACCTAGGGAAAAGGTTTTATAGATTTCTCCATCTTTTAAAATACTAAAGAGTGTTCAGACACAATCTCATCTTTCAGGGATTGCCTCCAGTCTCTAGTCTCCATTAGAAAATAAGTGAAGATTTGTTTAAGATACAGAACATATTAGTTTTCTGGAAATCTGCGTGCCAGCTTTGGGCTCTATGCTGAAGGGTGGGGGGAGAAGGGGGCAGTAGAGGTAAGGAATTAAAGATACTTGACATGATCTCCATCCCTTGCAAGGAACTTGTAGTCTAGTGGAAGAAAGAGAGATAAGTCCTGCCTGACGGACCCTTGCTTTCTTTTCCGCTTCATCTGCTACCCTAGAGATTTTGAGTTCCCCCACCAAGATGAGAGATTCCCCCTCTTCCTACTGTCTCTCCTGCCAAGACACTCTTCTCCTCTTCTCCCTGCCCTTTGCATGACTGCCCTCTTCCCACCCCATGGCCTCTGGCTTAAGTAACCTCTCTTTAGCTAGACCGTTCTTAACTATCATGTCTAAATAGGTTCCCCATCCCACTCCCAATAATTGTTTGCCAACGCACCCCATTTGTTACCTCTGTAGCACTGGCTACAGTGTTCATTCTTATGTATTTATTTGTCTGCTTCCTTGCTTATTCACTTTTCCTTTCACAAAATAGATGTGCGATCCCATCATTTTTATTCACTAATGTGCTCTCTTTCGAATAGCAAGGCTTTCCACAAGCACGTGTTGAATATGTGCAAGATCACTCGGGCACAATGTGGCAAGCGCTGAGACTAAGGTGTGTTTCAGCGCTGGGGACCACAGAAGACAGCCATCTAGCTCGTTCTTACAGACCCTAGAGGAGGGCATTGCAGAGGCTGGCTGTGCCCCACCACAGCCCTGCGGTACTCTTCCCATGCATGATGCCATTTTCTAGCGCAGACTGCCACTCGGCTGGAGAGGTTTCTCTGCCTTGGCTAACACACAGAGAAGGTCTCCAGAAGTGCCTAGAGAAGTAGCCAATGAGGGGTAGGCGTGGGTGGCCTGTGCACCCCAGCTTCCGTGCCCCTGGGTGGAACAACTCAGAAGTATAGTCTGCAGTATTGCCGTAAGGCCCAGCAGTTCATTTAACCATTCATTAAAATGATTTCCAGAGGCTTCCTTCCCTGTCTTTCTTCCCTACGTCCTCTGAGTTCTTCCAGGGATACCTCCTTAATACATTGCTTACATTCAGATCCTCATCACAGGTCAGCTTCTGGAAGATCTCAGTCTAGAGAGAACAAGTGATCAGATTCTTGAGACATGTCGTCGAGTTCACTAGACAAAAAGTAAGAGTATCCAAAGAGCCAGGATCCCCAGGGAAGAGACTCCAAGCCTTATTTCCACCCTGGTACGCTGCCTCTACAAGGGTCAGATTTTGGTTTTGGCTGGGCCCCTGCAAAGTATCCACAGGAAAAGATCGTAAGTGATTGGCTGATCCTCAGCACGTCAGACTTGCTATTTCAGAGCCAAGAGCACAGTCCAGTGCAGGTGGACGGAAGGTTCTAAACCCAAAATAACACATTGCAACCCACATGCTACACTCAGGAATCTTTAACCAAAGAGCTTCTTTGTGTCTTTCCCTTTTTTGAAATACAACTCAAGATCCAGGAATGTGATGCCTAACCCCGAAAAGGAAACCTTGTACAAATGGTTCCTTGAAAGCCAGCATGGAGTGTGTTCATAAATTTTACGATGTGTGAAGCACATGTTCGAGGAAGTATTTATTAGTCGGGCCCTAAGTTAAATTAGAAAGGGTGGGTCATGCCTTAAATATTCGGTCACTTTCCATACTGTTTATGTATCCAGACCCAAGTGTGAAATTTAAATTTGCTTTTAATGTGTTCACCTGACAAATGATTTACCCTAGTCAAACGTGTTTTCTCTTGAGTCCACGGTAGTTCTGTTCTGTGGTTGGGGGGAGACTGGGGAGGTGCTTTTAAATTACTTTTTCAATGTTGAAGTTTCTGTGCGGATATCATGAAATGATTTTACTGGTGGATTTACAGAAACGTAGTTTATTTCTCCCCGCAAATTAGAGTATTTTTTATTGTGGATGCTATGATGAATTTAGAAACTGGGTAGTCACAGTGCTATCTCGGAAAGTCACTCTTAGTAACATAACTGAGTGTATGAATGGCTCATATTAAGGCACAGGTTCTAGAATGAACTGTGGCCGTTGGTTGCTGATTTTTGTAAAGTCCTTGCCAGGGCATGCCAGAATGAGAGCTAGAGTTGGAAAACAGTGAACCTTGCGAACTTAAAAGGCGTTGTAACCACCCTCTGATAGTAAAATCCTGTAAATCTGCAATTACTCATAGTGGAGACTATACTGTGTATAGTGCTGAGAGCCGTCCTTGCTTTATACTGGAGTATCAGCATGAATATGGTTAATTTTATACAGATAAAATGTAACGTATTTATTGAAAGAGCCTAACTCATTCTGTGTCTTTAAAACAAAAAATATAGTGTGTGTGCACATGTGTGTGCATGCGTGTGTTCTATAATGGGAAAATGACTCGTGTAAAAACAAGAACTCATTAAAACGTGCTATAAATGTATATAGATGTATGTAGTGTGTGCCCTAAGGAGACCCTCCTTGAAACCACAAAGTAGTCAAAATATGAACTCAAACTTTTTAAAACATTTACATCTTGGAAAATGTTTTTTCAATGTCTGTGTATTCTATTTCCTTGACACATGGTCACTGACACTCTCTGGAAAGTGATAGTGGCCTTAAGTAAAAGCAAACTGGCTTAGACCCCTGAAATACACTGGCATAAATTAAAGAAGAGAAGCTACCTGATTTTTAAGCCTTGGTTCATTTCACAAAAGGTGGACGGCAATGTTGCTGTACCATGAAACCTACCCATCACGTTTTTCTGCATTTAAAATCCTGACTAGGAGCCAAGGTTTATATATATATTTTTTTAATTCCATTGTTTCTTCGCCTTTTGGTTAAGATCAAGCGTAGCGGTTTTTTTAATTCCAGTATAATTAGCACACAGTGTTATATTCAAGGTTTATCTTTAAACACCCCAGCTTGAGCAAGTTCAGACAAAGTGATCCTAAGTGGAACTTGCTTTGGTTTCCTTTTTACCTAGTAGATTTCTTTTGTAAGGGACAGAATAAGCAATGGACATTCAGACATAGGGCATAAAAATACATGTGACAACAGTATTTCAAGGCATCACTTGTTTATTTTATGCATCGTTGTCAAAATTATAGACTTTGGAATCAGTTGCCTGGAATCAGTTGCTCTGCAAATCATTGGCTCTGCGTGATTTGGATCTCTGTTCCCTTCTCTATAACTAGGGAATGTCGAAAGCATCTATTGTGTATTTTTCTGTGGACATTAAGAGAAATATGGAAAGCACCTTGCACTGTGTCTGACATCTAGAAAGCACTCAGCAAATATTGGCTATTATTATATGTGGTCAGAATAGTGGTCGTCTGCTATGTGCCAGGCACTATACCAGGCTCTTTGCATGGTCAACAAATGACCTGCATGGTAAATGTAATTATGGCTATTTTATAAATTAAGAGATGGAGGCTCAGAAAAGATACCAAGAAACTAGCTGGTAAGATGCAGGACAATGATTCAAACCCAGGCCCTCGGCCTCCGTGTTCTTTACCCTACTCATATCCTGTTTCATACAGTACCAGCTGCATATGGCCGTTTAGCTGGTGGCTAACGAGCTGGTGGGAGAGCCGGAGGTGGCCTCCTGTACCCGCAGGCACTTTTTCACTTCTAACACTACTATCTGACTCCTAAGAAATCCCCGTTTCTGCAGAACCAGCCAGGTTGACATCAAAGAGGAGGGAATGATTTCCAGTCTACAACAACTACACAGGAACATTGATCCAGTCTTCATTCTTAAAGTGGGGCTTGGGGCTGTTTTCCATAACATGACATATATTCCCCAGTTTGAGAAGTGAGGCATTGCTCAGGATGATACTGAGATCGTGAGATCCCATTCTGTCACTTGTTGGGAAGGTTTGCCTTCCTATGGCAGATTCTTTCTTCGAAAACTGAAGAAATCAAATTGATCAGCTCAAGTTAGGTCTTTCCTGAATGCAGTTGTTAGTATCTGAGTTATTTCCCCTGGCAAAATGACATCTGTGTTCTGCCTCCTTTGGGAGAGCCTGGTTTGCAAAGCAAATTATTTTTTCCGTTTGATTTCCTTTCTGTTTCTTCAAGTAAACATTTTTCATGAGCATTTGATCAGGAGGAATCAGAAAGCTAACGAAGGCATTTGACTTTATCGACTGTGGTGTTGTCATCAAAGGATCTATGCAAAATGCATTTTTTTTATGCATCCCAGGACCACACCTTTCATCTTTCTTTCCCCCATGGACAGTTTTTGTTGACTCCAAAGAATGATTTGACCTCAGAGAAAGCTTCTTATCAGGTGAAATAAGAGGAAGAAGGAGCTGTACCAACCAAGGCGAACACTCCTTTCACCTCAAGGAATGTGCGTATGCTGTTCTAAGTCCCTCATTCAGATTTTATCACCTGTTTGGAATTGAGCAATGTAACATGGCCATTTAAACACACAGTGTCTCAGTGGAGACGTTTCTAAGTAGAGTCCAGGCAAAGAAGCCCTAAGGATGTACAGATCAAGAGCTATCCACAACCTAAACACGGTCTCAACCAATGAGGTCTAGTGAATACCTGTCATGGGTCAGGCAGTGGTAGGTAGTTGGCAGACTGTCATGGACCCAGGGAAGATTGAATGAAGATCAATTCGAAAGACTGAAGTTTCGTAATTCCCATGACAAATCAAAGGTCAACTTCAATGAACTAGTCCCTTCTCTGAGGTTCTCATTTTATATAAAAACAACGTAACCCATCTGGTTTCCTCTTTTTCTTATTCACAGAATGTCAGTACTGGGGCGCAGAGCTCCAGCTACCTACACTGGATTTTGAAGATGTTTTAAAAAATGATGAACACGCTTACAAGTGGCTCTCCAGCCTCAAGAAAGTAGGCATAGTACGACTTACAGGAGCATCTGACAAACGAGGACAAATTTTAAAACTTGGGAAAAGGATTGGTTTCCTTTATCTCACATTTTATGGGTGAGTCACCAAAGAGTTTGTATTCGCCATTATATATAAAGTTTGATATATTTCCCAGAAGGGAGACTCTTTTGATTGGAGATAGAAAATTTCCATTTTGCCCTGAGCAGGAAGTCGGATGGGAAGACGTGCCTAAAAGTGGGATTTCTCTGAGAATAACTGGGATTTTAAAGGATCGTAAAAGCCCAAAGGCATCAGACATCAAAGACAGGCTAGTTATAGAGGGTGTGTGTTAATTTGCTAGGGCGGCCATAACAGAATACCGTAGAATAGGTGGCTTAAACAGCAGAAATTCATTTCCTCGGACTTCTGAAAGCCAGAAGTCCAAGATGAAGGTGGCTGCATGTTTGGTTTCCAGTGAGAGCTCTCTTCCTGACTTGGAGATGGCCACTCTCTCACTGGGTTCTCACATGGCCTTTCCTCTCTGTACCTGCACTGCTGGTGTCTCTCCTCTTCTTACAAGGACACTAGTCCTGTTGGAGAAGGGCCCCATCCTTACGACTTCATTTAACCTTAATCACCTTCTTAAAGGTTCCCTCTCCAAATACAGTCACATTGGTGGTTAGGGCTTCGTCATTTGATTTTGGGGAGAGCACCATTCAGCTCGTAGCAGGTAGGATGGAAGACTGTGTTTCTCCGAGGCTTTTATAAATGCTGAAGTTCATTAAAGTTTTACCGACCAAGACTTGGCACAAAATAAAGTAGGGCCCTGGGGAACCGAAACCAGCCACCAGATGTGCTAAAAAAGATAAAACTAACATGCAGAAAATTAGGTCTATGCACTTCGGCAAGTAACAGGAAATATATCTGATTTTAACTTTGGAACAAGAAGCTGTTTGCATAAGAATTGCCTGGGAGGGAATATTCATTAAGGATAATGAAACAGTAACAACAGGAAACACTTATTTGGAAGTGGGGGGTATGACTATTTTTAATCTGTAGGGTGAACCCCTCATGCGGGTTGTATACAATTATTCTTGGGCTCACAGAGCAGAGGACTTTGGGAGTGAAAAGTACCTTTAAAATCCAAAGGTTGCAAAACTGGTAGCACACAGGCTGTATTCAGATATGTTTTGGTTGGCCCACAGGATGTTGAAAGAAAATAGAATTAGTTGTCAACACTTAAAAACTGGGAGATTTTACATTAAATATGGATCTGACTTTTCTTGAAAAACAAATCTGGCAACAACTGAGACTAAATCCCTGCGTGCCAGGAACCTGCCTGATGTAAGTGGAGGCTGCCCCTTGAAGAGAGCACGTCCTCATGCTCCAGTTGCACAAATGGAGCCCCCCCACAAGACCTGCAAGGGCCCTGCCTGTCCTTGAGTTCGCCACCCTTAATCTAGAGTAAGACTCTGTCTGTAGATAAACAGAGGATCAAAAATAACTAATCTCTTGCCCTCAGTGATTTGATCAAGTTTATTCATGGCAGAAGACTCTATTGTGTATAGGCTTAGATGACCCGGCCCCCACCCCCACCCCAAGAACTTACCGTTACCATTAGCACACTGTGTCCTACATAATTTTTATCTCCCCTTCATCTGCAAGAATTTAAGCTGTTTTGGGGCTCCCGGGTGATTCAGTTGGTCAAGCAGCCAACTCTGGATTTTGACTAAGGTGATGATCTCAGGATTATGGGAGTCTGCTTGAGATTCTCTCTATCCCTCTGCCCTTCCCCTCCCCATGCCCACACACGAGCACTCTCTCTCTCTCTCAAATAAATAAATAAATCTTTAAAAAAAATTTAAGCTTTTTAGAGATTATATCAGTAACAACAGACAAAACAAAGAATTGGAAAAAGTCTTGAAATTATTAAGAGCCTCGATCTAATTATTTGTTTAATGTTCACAATTTTCTGAAATAGATAATTTCCCCCAGTTAGCTGATTAGGAATCTGAAGTGCGGAGAATTAAGCTATAAACTAAGTTTTCACAGGTAGTAGAAAAGGAACCAGAATTAGAATCCGGGTCTGTTTTATCCACGGGCTTTCTAATGCACCTCACTATCAATGATATTAAGGAAGAACATGGAAGGAATGCTTTTAGGCACCAGAAGTAAACAGAATACTTTAAAATAAATCTCTTCTATATTCTTTTACTTAGTTTTTATTTGCTGACAACAGACTTTTTGTATCTCTGCAACACATTTCACAATTTCACAACAGCAGCCAAATTTGGGGGGCTCTTTGTTATAGGGCTCTTCCTAATGCTCACCCCCACCCATCACATTTAGGGTCAGATTCTTAGTCCTGATTTATGACTTGCATTTTGTTTTGTTTTGTTGTTATAATTCCTAAAATGGCTTGATAATTTGACCACTGATCTAATTGATCTAATCTTGTAAAATTTATTGGAATAAATACTCCAGGTTTGTTGCCAAAAACAAATCAGACCTCCTACTACTGTTGCATTTCCTTTGTCCAAGACCTTTGCATCTAAGCAGATAGGTTTAACCTACGCAATCTCATCTTCCATGCGGAGGATCACATTTCTTCCCTGAATCGCTCAAACTGCACCACATGCCTTACTGCGACTTCCACAACTGATTACCAAGATCTCTGTGGGTATTTTGTTTGGGGTTTGTTTGTTTTTTAATTTTCATTTTTAATTCTTTACCTCAAGAACTTACAGTAGAGGACAGTTTTGCTGTTGTTGCTTTCTTTTTATTTGTTTGCTTATTTGTTTTTTGTTAAGAGAATGAGAAAAGTGAATGTTTTCCTGAAGTGATTTCCCTTTTCTGCCCCTTCCCACAGTAATGTGCAATGTGATATTAAAATTTCTGTAACATGAGATTCAAAGGAGGAAGGGATATTCAGAGCAATAGTTCTCAACTGAGGTTACACATTGGAATAGTTAATTTTAAAAACGCTGACATCTGGGTCCATTCTCTGGAAATTTTTCAAAACAGGATTTGGATTTGACATGAGTATCAGGACTTTTAAAAACTCTGCAGGTGATTCTTGTGTGTAGTTAAGGTTACAAACTCTGCTTGAGAGGAGGGTTACTTCAAGAGGAGGCAGATCTTGGGGTGCCTGGGTGGTGCAGCCGTTAAGCGTCTGCCTTCGGCTCAGGGCGTGATCCCGGCGTTCTGGGATCGAGTCCCACGTCAGGCTCCTCCGCTATGAGCCTGCTTCTTCCTCTCCCACTCCCCCTGCTTGTGTTCCCTCTCTCGCTGGCTGTCTCTGTCAAATAAATAAAATCTTCTAAAAAAAGAGAGAGAAAGCAGATCTCAGCTGGTGTGGAATTTGGGTGCTTTACCTCCTCTCAGCTCTCACAGTTGTGTACACCAAGTGGCAGTTCTCACGTTATTCTTTGTGCTGTGGTAATGCCTGGACACGGCTTATCTTTATAACAGAATCAGCCCCTGCCTTCAGTGCGGTCCCTTTCTTTCATAGCTTTGTTTCTCCCCTGGCAAAGAGCCTTAAGACTCTTGTTTGAAAAAAAGTTGGCAGATGAGGGATTGCCAGAAATAGAAGGATAGAGAAAGGAAAGCGGGAAGAGGAAGGCTAAAGGCTAACTTTGCGTTCCATGTAGATTTTTCAAGGAGCCTGGTTTCTACTCTTGCTTAAATGCCAAAAATAATAATAGCGTGGTGCTACTTTACACATGCTTCCCTTGAGAAACAAATATCCACCTAGCACTTTTCCATTCAAATAGGATTACTAGTTTGGAGAATTTGAATGCATGGGTCCAAAGTGAGAATTATAATATCTATTTTTGGTTCTTGGCTGTCATCTCAATTGTTAAAGGGTTGGTCGGATAAATCAAAACAGTAGATTCTAGCACTTCGCAGTCTCAGCATATAGTAGGTGAGGAATAACTGTTTAATGATAGAAGCACACCTAGATGTTTTCAAAAAACTATAAAGCAACAGGTGAATGTAAAAATTATTAGAACATTTCATAATCATAAAATTCTGTTAAATTACTAAATCAAAATGGTAATAACTTTGAGGACAAAAGTATATGTCATTTCCATGTCTACATTTTCTCAGATGCTTATCATTATTTTGTCAGTGCATCATCTAGACAATATTTTTTTCATGCAACTCTGTGAAATGCTCTGCAAGCTTACTGCCTTGATGATGAAAGCTTTCCTAGGAGAAAAGAATAAGACTTGGTAAAGAAGCTCTCATTGTTAATTTGTCAGATATATATATATGTAGAACAGTATGTAATAAGATAACCTTTTCAGAGGGACTTAGATCTTAAATTTGGATCAATATAGTTTTTACAGAGTGGGGCTAAAAGCCTCATCTCATGTCCCTGAACTTCTTCCCAAAAATCAATAAAAATATCTTTTTGGGTAATTTCTTTTTTAAATTTTTATTTATTTTTTTAAATTTTATGTCTAATTAATATAGAGTTATACTCATTTCGGGTGTACAATATAATGATTGAGCAATTCTATACATTATCAGTGCTCCTCACAGTAAGTGTACTCTTGATCCCCTTTATTTTCATGCTTTCCCCACTTGCCTCCCCTCTGGCAACCACTGATTTGTTCTCTATATTTAAAAGTCTGTTTCTTTGTCTTTTTTTCTTTATTTGTGTGTTTTGTTTCTTAAATTCCACATGTGATAGGGTATATACCTTTTTCTGACTGACTTATTTTGCTCAGCATTTTACCTTCTAGATTCATCCGTGTTGTTGCAAATGGCAAGATCTCACTCTTTTTTTATGTCTGAGTAGTGGTCCATTGTATATACACCACATCTTCTTTATCCATTCATCTATGGATGGACACTTGGGCTGCTTCCGTATCTTGGCTATTATAAATAATGGTATAATAAACATAGGGGTGCACATATCTTTTCAAATTAGTGTTTCTGTTTTCTTTGGGTAAATAGCTACTAGTGGAATTACCGGATTGTCTGTTAGTTCTATTTTTAATTTTTTGAAGAACATCCACAGTTTTCCACAGGGGCTGCATCAGTTTGCATTCCCACTAATAGGGCATGAGGCTTCCTTTTCTCCACATCCTCGCCAACACCTGTTGTTTCTCATGCTTTTGATGCCATTCTGACAGGTGTGAGGTGATATCTCATTGTGGTTTTGATGATAATTTCTTAATTGAAGAAATTATTTGAATTTATGACACAATCTAACCCAATGAGAAATAGTCATTGTAAACTATACTTTTTCTATACACTGCTATCCTCAATGATTATACCAAGTTAGAAAGTTTTCAAGAATGCAACCAGCAGAATAAATTTGAAAGGAAGTACAGTCACTCTCAATCATACTGAATGTCTTGATTGGCAATATTATTGTTTTACCCATCAGTACGCTACACGGTACAAGGCACTGTGTTAGGCATTTTGTTCTGACCTAGATTTGGGTTTCTACTTTATGGAAAAGTATCCTATCTGACTGTTGTATATGGGCAAATATAAATACTTGAGTTGACTTTATCTAAATAATCAGAACTAATAAAAATCCCATAAAATCAAGAAATAGACTGAAAGTAACCCTGGACTTTTGGCATTATAAATGAGGAAACGTTCCATACCAACAGCAGTTAAAAGGCAGTGAAGGGTGATGTTCTCCCAGCATGGTGAAAGAACAGTAAAGATGGGCAAACATATGGCCACTTGAAAAAATGAAGCCAGACTTCTCAAAATTTACACAGGCTACCATCGTGTAAGTAGGGTTGGCATGAATAAATATATATTTAATTAAGACTTCATAAAGTTACACAGCCCCTTTGCCCATCCCCATGCTAATTCAATTCAGATGAAAGCCATTTTTATTTTATGCTATTCTTCCCCTTTCCTGGCCATCCCACCAGAGACAGCTGGTAAGGGACAACTACAGCACTAGCACTCTTTCCATTGTTTGTCCAAGATTGCTTCCCTTCCATCCTACTTAACTCTTTTCCCTTGCTTTTCCCTCTCCTGGCCTTTATTCTGCCTATAGACAGCATATCCTGTTCCAAGTCCTCCTCTCTTCTTGGCTACTTTTTGGCCTTTCTTACTCTTCTCACTTGACATACTAACATTTTCCCCCTCCCTCCAGACCACCACCTCTGCGACACACTCCCTTGGTCTGGTAGCCTCTGTAGCTCTAGGAAAGACAACCCTCTCCCAGCCTCTGCTCTCTGAGATCACTACCAGCACCACTGGTCGTGGGCTTTTGAAACCATAATTCTGATAAGAAAACATTGAGAAGGTCAGATGTACTTCCCTAAAAGGGTAAAATCATGCTCTGGAAATATTCCTTTGCCAACTGGTTGGACAACTAAATAAATTGGCCAGGTCAGGGTTTGTTATTTACATAAGTTCATGTAATGGTGTGTGTGTGTGCCTGCATGTGACAGAGACAAGGAAGAAATTCAGTGTCAATTTTTTAAAGCATTTACCACCGGTAGTGTGTATCAACCAGCTGTTTGGCTAGTAACAGGGTAATCTCTGAAAATAAGGCCTGCGCATCTCATTGCCATCATCACTGTCATATGGAGCTCCTTGTAGGCTGAAATGGTGGCCTTCAGTACTAGCTCAGTGCCTGACACAGAGTGAGCACTCGGGGAATTTTAATAAAAGGGAAAGTATGCTAAGATCTTAAGGACTTCATTTGGTCAAGACATCGAAATTCTTTCTTAGCATTGTCAACATTTGTAAGCCCTTAGTTAGAAAATTAACCTTGTGAGCAACTCTGAGTGACCCATCTTCATCAGAAAGTCAAGCAGACGAAAATACAAATTTCAACCTTAGCTAGCAAGACTGCCTTCTTTCCAGAATACAGTCCAGAAGTTTCAGATTTTCTTCTTTCTAAGAATGTTTTATTTGCTGGCATAAGCAAGTTGCATTAACACTTGTAGCAGGGATTAGACTAATAAGAATAATGAGGTGAAAATGAAAAATATGTTTTTCTGAAACACCAACATCAGGAATAAAATAGTGACAATGAGGAAAAGGGGTAAAAGGAACTCAGTGGATCTTGGTAGTAGTCAAATTTTATCTTGTGGAGACAAGCATAGAAGCTGTTCAATTACTGAATAAAACTTACAAGGTTACAAATTGTAGTGGAAAAGTTTAAATAAAGACTTTGGAACACTTCATTCCTAAAAACTGGGGGAGAGTTGGGAACCCAACACCCCAGAGCATCTGCATTACATTACTGCCCGGAGAGCTGCCCATAGGACCAAAAGAGAAACACAGTTGATCATGGCTCCACCACTGGCTATGTGTAGGTGAGAAGGTGATCTAAGCTTTTCATGTAATTTCCTGGAGCTCTCTGATTCTCCTCTACTGAGGACTTGCTTCTCTCTTCCTACAGGAATCTTTTAATACCTGGCACGCCCTTTGAAACCTTTAGATGAAAGTTTGCTGGAAAATGTAAGAGGCTACTACTGCTGCCCAGTTTCGCATCTGCATGAGCGCCTTGCATGCAGGCTTCATCAGATGAATAAAGTCATGTCGAACCAAAAATGTTTCTAGTGGGCTGTTTGTCAAGTACACCAGCCAGGCCAGTTAGGAATTAACAATATTGAAATGGCCTCTGGGGAATACAAGAATATATCCTTTCCAGCATTCACTGGATTTCTGCTAGCATTTCTGTAAGCCAGCCCAGCAGCATTTCACACATTCGGTTGTATTAGAGATTGGGGGTATATGAGTGAAAAATATTATTATTCCTTGGCTTCTGCCCCCTTTGAAATTGCTTCTATCATTAGCACTGCCTCCAAAACTGACTTTGAAACAGCTACTTGTTTGATATACATGCTACCAGAAAACATTTGTGAAGTGTGGAGACTCAACAGGGAAAGAAAAAACAAGTTTACCCATTTTGGTGAAATTTCTAGCCAAGAAAATGCTTGAGAGAACCACATAGCCCTTCTTGAATAAAAATGGCTCTGAGTTATGAAAAACCAACCTAAAGGCAATTTAGACTTGGGAAGAAAACAAAGAAAACCTGTCTGAGTTCTGAATCTAATTGTAATTCCATCCTACTGTAAAAAATTCACAATGGGATTTCTTAATGAGTTGTTTTAGATTTAGTACTGAGCCTAGTGTTTGAGTAGGGGGGAGAGAACCTTTAAAATGTGTGTTCTTGTGAATATGAAGGGTTCCCAAGCAGAGTAACAGGCTGTGTTCTTTCGGCCATTGTGAACCCCAGCTCATGTTATCAGCCAAAAGACAGTCCCTGGGGTTCCCTTTGTAATACTTGCTTTTGCAGTAATTAAAGTTGCTGCCAGCAAAACCACTTGAGTCTGAGGTCATCTCATGAATGAAAAGGAAAAATAATTTCCGTGTCTCATGCTCCCCTAGAAATCACTTGAGGAAATTATGAGACCCTAGTAAACCACTTGCTTCTCCACAAGCCCTGACTCCCACTTGCCTCCTTGGTTTTCCTCCGAGCACCCAGGACAGGTAACTAGTATTGGGATGGGACAAAATAATTTTCTGTTAAGCACTTTTTATGTGCTAAGTATTGAACTCCGTGCTTTATGGTCATTATCTTGAATCTTCACAATTCCAATAAGAACCATTATTCCCATTTTAGAGATAAGGAAACCGAGGCAGAAGAATCAGGCTTCAAACCCAGGTTTACTTGTTTCAACAGCCTGCAGCCTTTCCTTGGCACTGTACTTCTATGGCGGTTTATCTAGTACTCCCCCTATAGTTCCTAATGCTGTAAGAATTATTAACTATCAAATGTGGCTTCCGCTCGTATTCATAGCTCAGATACCAGGGAACCCTTCAACAGGGTGATATAGAAATTTCTCAAACTAATTCATAACAACAGCACCAGAATATTCATTCCCATCCCATCTATTAAATTCAAATTATAGCCATCTGTTTATGCAAAGGGAAAGTGACAGTTGACAAGGAATCAGATAACTTGTGACAAGAGAAAATGAGGCTCATATTTTAATCTTTCACATCAAAAATCTAAACCAGCATCTAGCTCCTGTTCTGTTGAAATAAATTAAGCACAATTTGACCTACCACCTCCAAAAAATTAAATATGCTTAATTTGGAATTCTCATAAGCTTTTTTTTTTTTTCTGCAATGCACTGCATTCTTAGTTTTTCATAATGAAAGACTTTAGAATTTTGGAGGAAATTGCTATAACTTTTTTCTTTATGTTTTTAGAGGCAGTTGTCATCTTTCTATCACTACTTGTCTTTATTTTTATTATTGGGAGTATTTTTAACCTTTCAAAATAAATTTAAGAAACCACTTCTTGTGGTAAAATACAATCCAGACACAGAAATATTACATAAGACAGATATATACCTAAATGAATTTTTGTAAGACACATGCTCTTGAAATACCAGCCAGGTCAAGAAATAGAACATCGCCAGTCACTCTGGAGCCGATCCACATATGCCAAGCAATCACAAACCTCTCTTTTTTCCCCAAATGTAACAGCTCTTCTGCATTTTATGGTATTCACTATCTTGTTTTCCTGATTTAGAATATTATCACCAAAATGTGCATCCCTTGTCAGTAGTCTGGTTTCCCAATTTTTTAGATTTTTTATATCTTTTTTTTTCTCTCCTATTACTAATTCTGTTAGTAAGTAAATTTACTACTTAGCACCAGTGCTGTGTGAACATATCTGTATTCAGTTTGGTTGTCTGAATGCTATTCTCTTGTAAATTCCTCAGGAAGGCCCCACGAGAACAATATTCTCTAAATTCTTGCATGTTGACAGCAATTTAAGATCTTTATACTTGAAAATCAGTTTGGCTAAATATAAAATTCTTGGCTCACGTCATCTTTAATATGTCACTACAGTTTTATTGGTAATCTAATTTTCTTTCCCTTATAAATAATTTGATATTTTTACTTGGACGCCCAAAAGATTTTCTTTTTAAAGACCAGCAATTTTACAGGCTATCTTGGTGTTGGTTGCTCTGGGGCAACTTTCTCAGGGAGCATATGGTTTGGTCTTTCAATGTTTCAAACCTTTTTTTTTTTTTAATTTCAAGAATTTTTTTTTGAATTATAGTTCTTAATATTTGTTCTCCTTACTTTGGATGTCTTCTTTTGAGGACTCCTATTGTGTGTATATTAAAGGCGTTATCTGCTGGGCTTATTCTATATTGCATATCCCTTCTAGCTTAGTCTTCATTTTTAATGATTTTTAAAATTTTTCCTTTCTGAGTATAACACTCCATTCCTGAGTCCAGAAGACATGAATGAAATGATACACTATATGAAAATATAACATATCAGAGTTAGAAACTCAGAAATGGAGTGTTAGTAGGTATAAACAGAAAAACAGAAGTTAGAAATAGAAAAACTAGAATATTTTTTATCTTTGGGGGAATATCCTTCTGGCATGTATTATCTATAGGTATGTTATTTTGTTATTCATTCTCTTTTTGTCTTAAAATAACTTCATGAAACTAAACTTTAATCACGTGATGTTTCTCATTTTTATGTGATTTTTTTCTTAATTATGAAAAGGAGATATGATTCAGAACCTTTATTATAGTTTTAAGCTGTATTTCCAAACAACGGCTGATTAATTTCTAAGACCTCCTGGTTTCTCTCCTTTACTTTTATCTGGAACTTCTTTTTCCTTTGTCCTTACTGTCCCTGGACTGCTCAGTTTGGGGTCTTTTTCTCAGAAGGAAGCTTCATCATGGATGAGGGTTTTGTCTGTTAGGCGAGTTCCCAAGGCCCAGACTAATCCAGTCCCTTACCATGGACCTCTCATAGGCAGCTATGTTGCAACGTGAACATACCGTTGTTTGGTGTCCTCCTGCAGGCACCAGTAACTGTCCATTCGTGATCTGGGAGTTTTTCAGATCCGTCCAGTACCTAGTTGCTTCCCTCTGCTTCCTCCTCTGCACCATTTCTGATACCGCATATTGTGACTTCGGAAAGTCTGTCTCTATTCCTACTCCTATTTTGGGCTTTATGGATATATCTCGTCACCTAATTTTGATGTGGATGTTGCCCTGAGTTTTGGGGTTTGCACACTAGATGTCCTACGAAGAAAATTCAGAGAGATTAATAACTATGTCACCATCATCACCCCAGGACCCTCCTTGTTTACTTTGTATCTATGCTTCATGGAGATTTCCATACGAGTTTAATGGATTGAGTCAGAGCAATGCTAGATATCAGACAGGTTACTTTTGTTCTTCTAGTTTATAGTGGGGATATTAATTCTCACCAAGAATGGTATGGAGTTTTTCATTTTCAGGAATAAATTCAATGTAAATGAGTGTCCATAATATAAGTAGAACTGAAAAGATAATGGCTTTTTAAAACACAACTCTAGCAATTTTGCCAAGTATTGTTTACAAACAACCGTAACACTTTCCCTAGAAATCAGACAACAGAAATGATTAGTGGCCAAATTATTCATAATTTAATATATCTAAAACATATAGCTTTGGCCAGGATTAAAGTTGATAGCCAGACAATTGGGAAAATAACACAATTTACTGTTTTATAGTCCATGCCTTCATTCACAAATATTTTTGGCAGTGGGTTAAATGCTATAAGATAAAGAGTTTGTTTCAACTCAGTTCCCCAATGTAATGAGATTCTTTTAGGTAAGACTTTACAGAAAAGAAGGGAAGCAGAAATTTGAAGCAAAGCCGGGAATAGCCATAGAGCAAACTATCCCCACTCCAGCCCATATTGGACTTCTCTCACTTCCCTTGAGAGGTCATGTTCTCTCCCTCCACCAGGCCTTCTCACATGCTATTTCTTCTACCCACAATGACCTTTACTCTTCTAGGTAAATCCTACTCAATCTTCAGGTCTTAACCTAATCTTCACTTCTTTATTCTCATAACACCTTGTACTTTAGGTTTGGAAGATAAGTCACACTGATTTTTCTTTCCCATAGACTGTACGTTCCATGAGGTCCAAGTACCATGTCTGCTCTGTTCACACCTTCATCCTTAGTTCCTGGCCCACTGTGTGTATCTAACAGGTGATAATGCAAGAATAAATATCTGAAGCTCAGAAGGGTGACTGCATCTGGGAAGGTATATGTGGATGTGTTTCAACTACAGTTAGAAACGATAGGGGCACCTGGGGGTTCAGTCAGTTAAGTGTCTGCCTTCGTCTCAAGTTGTGATCCCAGGGTCCCAGGATTGAAACCCGTATCAGACTCCTTGCTCAGTGGGGAGTCTGCTTCTCCCTCCCCCACTCTTGCGCTCTCTCTCTCAAATAAATAAATAAAATCTTTGAAAAAATAAAAATAAATAGAAAAAAAAAGAAATGATACACAGTATAATATTCCTTTGAATGATTATAAAGGTTTCTGTTTATTTTAGCTAGGATATAAGCTTCTTTAAGATTTGTTTATAGATTTATTTATTTGAGATAGAGAGAGCATGTGCTCACATGTATGTGCGTCAAAGAGCAGAGGAGGGGAAAGATAGAGGGAGAGGGAGAGAGAGAACCTCAGACTCTCCACTCAGTGTGGAGCCTGAGATCATGACCTGAGCCAAAATCAAGAGTTGGACACTTAACCAACTGAGCCACCCAGGTGCCCCTAGAAGATAACTGTCTATGTTAAAACTTAAAAAATAAAAATGACACATGAGCATTATGTTTTAGATCCAACAGGACAAGTGATGATAGTCAAAAGAAGGCATTCTTCTGTTACCTGATGAGAGCAGCTTATAGCAGGCTACGTTAGAGATCGTAGCTGTTGGTGATAAGAAATCCAGGTCGCAGTTGTAGAACATCTTTTCATATAAGTCGTACTTCAAAAAAGAACAAGATTAAAAATAAATCCAGCATGATTTTCCAGGTGTGAACCACTAACCAAAAGATTATAAAATCTATCACCAAGGGTATAAAGAACAAATCTAGCAAAAACAATATTTAAGCATTCCCTAAACACTAAAGAATTCAGATTTGTCCCAGAACACTATTAATTTCATGAAATATCATGAATATTTATGACTGGCATCTAGAGTGGGATGGATCTAGTGAATAAGTATTCAAACCAAGACCACAAAATCGTCTCTAAAAATCATGATTTTGATGTACAGGTGGAGCTTCTGACAAAATCCTTAAATGGAAAATAGAAATTTCTTTTTTTTTAAATTTTAATTCCAGTATAGTTAACATGTAGTATCATATTAGTCTCAGGTGTACAATATAGTGATTTAACAATTCTGTAGATCACTCAGTGTGCATCGTGATGAGTGTAACCTCAATCCCCATGCCCTATTTCACCCATCCTCCCACCCACCTCCCGACGGTAACCATCAGTTTGTTCTCTAGAGTTAAGAGTCTGTGTTTTGGTTTATCCGATTTTGAGAATGACACGAGTAGCTCAGTGGAAATACCTAGATTTGTTTAAAATAGGATCTCTGGCAAAAACAGGATTACGAGCACAGTTTCAATCGCCTGTCCCAGCACAATACCGGACACGTCTATAGCAATTGGCTAAGATGTTATGCTGAGCCTGCCCCTTCGGTCTTAGAAAACCCCGGGTCCTGCACCTCTGATCCGGTCATGATGCAGTTCCTGATGGTCTGCTTGAGTTGCTTTACTTGGAGGGGCATTAGAACCTGCCTCTAATGAAAGATGCCTATAAATACACCTTCATCCCACTCAGGCCCCACAAGTGGGCTTTTAAAAAACAGTTTCTCCACAGGCCAATGGATCCCATTTGCATTTATTTCTGCTGTGTTTTCCTTTGGATTTGAGAAGGATACGGATACGTGAAAGCTTAGGGTCATAAACAATCAGCGGCAGTCTTCTTGGCATGGTTCATTTCTATAAGGAGGTAGAAAGGTAGATCAGATGACATTTCTAGGATTTTTCCAGACTTACGCTATGACTATGATGAGAATGTTTTATGACTGGAATTGGCAAGCCCCTTTCCTGGGATTTATCATTATGTGCGAGCATAGACTTTTAGGCTACATATCCCACACCGTGCCTAAGACACTTTAGGGCTGAAAAATATTTATTATCCCCTGCCAGTTAGCACAGAGGGCTGGAGAACTGCTTCAATGATGCCAAGTCACAGGCCCCATCCCTGCAGAAGCCAGTTAATGTCGAATAAAGGAAAGATCTGTTCCCTGGCTGAAACATGCACCTTGAATCTCAGCCAGCTCTTGGCTGCATGAAAATTCAGTGAATTTACCCCTGATCATAGGAGGAACCAGGAAAGGGAATGTGGGTGAATCAATGCAAAACCATCATCAATCTTGAAAAGAAACTCTAAATATAGTCATTTCCTGTCCACAGTGTCAAAAGCATCATCTTTTAGAAGATATTATAGATTCTACAACTTGATGAAATTACTTTCTTTGTATCCTTAAATGCTTTCCTCCATGTTGATTATTGTTGGAATGCTCTTGGTGACAACAGGCAGAATCTTCATTAGGTTTGGGTCACAGAGTGGCATGAGGTCCATAGAGAACATGTATTTCCTGGCTGCAGTTACTATAGTATAATGGATTGTCTGACTCATATTTGAAATGAGTTGCAGCAGGCTATATATATTCTTCTTTCACTGGGTCTCTTTCCAACTTATGGCCACATAGAGATGATTCTTTAAATTTTGGTGAAAGATTTACCAGGCTTTTCATTTTAAATTTATTTTTTTTTAATTTTTAAAAAAAATTTATTTATTTGAGAGAGAGAGAGCGAGCACGAGTGGGAGGGTGGGGCAGCGGCAGAGGGAGAAGCAGGCTCCCCACTGACCAGGGATCCTGAAGTGGGACTCAATCCCAGGATCCTGAGATCATGACCTGAGCTGAAGGCAGATGCTTAACTGACTGAGCCACCCGCGGGCCCCTCCATTTTACATTTAGATGAAATACAAAACAAAACAAAACAAAAACAGAGCCAAATAGTTTCATCCTCAATTCCAAAGAATGGGGAAGAAACCCTACGTTTCACCTCAGATTCCTCTCCCTAAGATACATCTCCCAGAAATTCGTGTTTCTCCTTTTCTTCCAGGTCTTCTGGAGAGAGATGAGATTGTGGCTAGGAAGGGACATATAACCTTAAAGTTATATTTTGTGATCTGAGTAATAGTTACACGAGTATAATTAAAAATTCATTAAGTTCAAATAAAATAAAATAAATATTCATTAACTGCCCTCTAAGATCAAGAACAAGACAAGAGTGCTGGTTTTCACCATTGCTATTCAACATTGTACTAGAAGTTCTGGCCAGGGCAGTTGGGCAAGATATAGAAATATAGGCATCCAAATGAGAAAGGTAGAAGTAAGTCTATCTTTATTCATAGATAACATGATCCTATATATAGAAAACCCCACAGAATGCACATGAAAAATCTATTAGAGCTAATAAATGACTTCAGCAAAGTTGCAGGATACAAGAGCAATACACAGAAATGAGTTGTGTTTATATACACTAGCAACGAACAATCTGAAAAAGAAATTAAAAAAAAAATTCCATTTACAATAGCATCCATAAGAATAAATACCTAGGAATAAATTTAACCAAGAAGGTGAAAACTCATAAAACAAAAACTATAAAACATTGCTGAAGGAAATTAAAGAAGACCTAATAAATGGAAGGACATTCTGCATTCATGGATTGGAAGATGTAATATTGTTAAGATGTGATTCCTACCCAAAGACGTCTACAGATTCAATGCAATGCTTACCAAAATTCCAATGGCTTTCTTGTGGAAGTGGAAAAGCAATGCTCAAATTCATATGAAATTGCAAGGGGCTCTGAGTAGCCAAAACAATAAAAAAAAAATAACAAACTTGGAGGACTCCTACTTCCTTATTTCAAAACTTATTACAAATCTATAGTAATCAAAATATTGTGGTGCTGGGATAAAGACATGCAGACTACTGGAATAGAACTGAGGGTCCAGAAGTAAGCCCATGCATCTATGGCTAACTGATTTTTAACAAGGGTGCCCAAACCTTTCAATGGGGAAAGAGCAGTCCCTTCAACAAACCGTGCTGGGACAACTGTATATGCACACGCAAAAAGAATGAAGTTGGACCCCTCACGCATTATATAAAAATTAGCTCAAATGGATCAAGGACCTACATATAAAACCATAAGATTCTCTGGAGAAAACATAGGGGTAAATCTTCATGACCTTGGATTGGGCAATGGATTCTCAGATATAACACTAAAAGCACAAACAACAACACAAATAGATGAATAGAACTTCATCAAAATTTAAAATTTTTGAGCATCAAAGATCATTACTAAGATAATGAAAAGACAACATACAGAAAGGGCAAAACATAGTTGCAAATCATATATCTATTAAGGGTCTAGTATCCAGACTATCTAAAGTGCTCATAGAAATTACAAAAGGACAAACCACTCAATTTAAAAATGGGCAAAGGACTTGAACTGACATTTGTCCAAAGTACATATACAGATGGCCAACAGGCATATGAAAAGATGCCCAACATCATTAACCACTGGGAAAATACGCATCAAAGCTTTGAGATACCACCTCACACCCACTAGGATGGTTAAAACCAACAACAGCAGCAACAACAACAAAACCCAGAAAATAACAAGTGTTGATGAGGATGTGAAGAAATTGAAGGCCTCACATATTGCTGGTGGGAATGTAAGTGGTCCAACCACTATGGAAAACAGTTTTGCAGCTCCTCAAAAGTTAAAGATAGCATTATGGTATAATTCCATTATTCCACTCCTAGGCATTACCCAAAAGAATTGAAAACAGGGGCTCAAATAAGTAAATGCACAGACATGCTTATGCCAGCACTAGTCATAACAGCCAAGGAGTAGAAATAGTACAAATGTCCATCAGTTGATGAGTCAATAAACGAATTGTGGCATATCCGTACAGAAAATATTATTCAACTATAAAAAGGAATGAAGTAATGATACATGGACCATCATGGAGGAATCTCAGAAATCTTCTGTTAAGTAGAACAAGCCAGACACAAGAGGTCACACATATGATTCCACTTATATTAAATATGCCAAATAGATAAATCCTTAGAGACAGAATGCATATTGGTGTTTGCCAGGGACTGGGAGGAGGGCAGAATGGGAAGAAAATGCTTCATGGGTAAGAGGTTTCCATGTGGAGTGATGGAAATGTTTTGTACCTAGGTAGATAGAGATGATGCTTACCAACATGGTGAAAGTCCTAAGGGCCTCTGAACTGTCCACTAAATGGTTCATTTCATGTTATGTGAATTTCACTTCAATAAATGATTTTAAATGCACTAAGCTATTAAAAAACATGACCTACAATCCCACACATACCTCTTTATAAACTCTGTGGGATAGACTAATGTGTAAATGTACTTTTCTCTGGAGAAGAGACAAGAAAGGAGGAGGTGCACACTCTCAAATGGTAACTTTGGACAAGGAAAGGTCAGGCTCTCTTCCTGGCTCACATCGTTATGGTAATTATTTCATAAAATGAAAAGTTTCCATTTCCCCCATGTATTCAGTTCATTCTAACACATTTCCTCTGGCTTACTGACAGCCCGTTTAAACATATGTTTCTTGTATTTTACAGACATACTTGGCAAGTGCAAGACAAAATTGACGCAAACAATGTGGCTTACACAACCGGGAAGCTAAGCTTTCACACTGATTATCCAGCCCTCCATCATCCACCTGGGGTAAGGTGAGCCTCAACATATTTTCCACAAGGCAGGCCAAGGACAAATATCCTCCTATATTTTGAGTCTAACAGACTATAGGTTTCACTAGCTAATTTGTCCTACATAGATCTTCTTCAAGCACAAATCCAAACACAAAATCTCTGTGCCTAAATCCTGAATAGCCTGACATTTCCAAGGGATAGATTTTGGTGTATTTTTTAAAAAAATATTTCTTTGTTTCCTTTTGGAAATAACTATTGGCACTTTTTGCTTTGCCTGGACAAATTTTACGATAGCAGGACATCTTGCTGTCCTTTTGCATATTTACCATTCCCAAGAGAGTTAAAAGAGAAAATGAAACCAGAGAACACAATGTAGGGTTTTCCCATAAAGTTCCATGGCCACCATTCATATCAGTTAGCTATCACTGCATAAAAACCACTTCATAACTTAGTGGCTTAAAAAAATACCATTGGGATGCCCAGGTGGCTCCGTCAGTTACGCTTCTGCCCTTGGCTCAGGTCATGATCTTGGGGTCCTGGGATCGGGCTTCACGTCTGGATCCCTGCTCAGCGGGGAGCCTGCTCTTCCCTCTGCCACTGTCCCTGCTTGTGCTCTCTCTCTCTTTCTTAACTAAATAAATAAGATCTTTTTAAAAAAATAAATAGAAGAATAGCCATTTACTTAGCATACGTTTTTACCGTTTGGGCTGTGTTCAGCTGGGCAGTTCTGCTGTTGGGCTCACTGGAAACTGGTTGACCTGGGCGGACAACCTAAGGTGGCTTGTCTCTGCTCCACTTGATCCATCACCCTCCAGAAGGCTAGCCCAGGTTTATATGAATTCTCAGAGCGCAAGCCTTTATGTAAAGGGCCTCTTAGACAAACATTAGTAATCAGCACTATGTCACTTCTGCCATCTTTCATTGTTCTAAAGAAGTCATAATAGGTTAGCCCAGCTTCAAGAGGTGGGAATGCAAAGAGCAAAATAACCATGGTTATTTTTGGAAATCATCTACTCCCACCTATCAGATTCCTCCTCAGGGAGAGACATGTTCAGCATGGAGCTACAAACCCTCCAGGACAATTTCTGGGAGGACACTCCGCCACTACATTTTTACAAAATTGCCCTTTTACTAAACCAGCAACATATTTACAAAAGCATCATTTTGCTAAACCAAGAAATAAATGGTCAGGACACTGCCTTTGAAAAGATATTTTCTTCCTATTTTTTTAAATAATAATATTTTGTTATGTTAGTCACCATACAGTACATCCTTAGTTTTTGATGTAATGTTCCATGATTCATTACTTGTACATAACACCCAGTGCACCATGCAATACATGCCCTCCTTAATACCCATCACCAGCCTATCCCATTTCCCTACCCCCCTTCCCTCTGAAGCCCTCAGTTTGTTTCCGAGTCCACAGTCTCTCATGGTTCATTCCCCCTTCTGTTTACCCCCCCTTCATTCTTCCCTTTCTTCTCCTACCAATCTTCCTCTTTCTTATGTTCCATAAATGAGTGAAACCATATGATAATTGTCTTTCTCTGCTTGACTTATTTCACTTAGCATTATCTCCTCTTCCTATTTTTATAGCTAAATGGGATTAAATGCAATAACCACACAGAAATCTGTATCTTCAAAAGTAAGGAGAAGTGGACATTCGGGGCAATTCTTAGTTAACGAAGGCAAAGTGGGCCAAAATCAAAATTAGTCTTTTTTTCCATCATGTTGACTGAACAAATTTTCTCTGCACCCTCGTTGTTAACCATTTTCCAGTATGAACTTCACACATTTTAAATTATTTTCTTGACTGTAAAACACCGCATGATTTTTTTTTTTTAACAAAATGATGATAGTAAAATGACTTCTATAGTCACTTTTGGGTGGAGATGAGGGGCCACAGAGGACACACAATGTGATTTGTTCTAAACGTGCCCCAGAGAGTCTCTAAAACGTTGGGAGTTAAAAGCTAAACTAATCAGCTCAATTCATCTACCAAAGATAGGTTGGAGAAGTTGGACGAAATAAAATTTTAAAAATTCGACTAGAAGGGACCCCTTAGTGGCTCAGTCAGTTAATTGTCTGCCTTTGGCTCGGGTCATGATCTCCAGATCCCGGGATCAAGTCCCTCATTGGGCTCCTTGCAGCCTGCTTCTCCCTCTGCCTGCTGCTCCCCCTGCTTGTGTTCTCTCTCTCTCTCTGACAAATAAATAAATAAAATCTTTTGTAAAAATTAGACTAGAAAACTAAAGATTCTAATTTAATATTTTAATTATCTGCTATTTTTTATGAGTTTAGGTTTTGTTTCCAGGTTAAAATTGAAAGCCTAAGGAAAAGTGATTACCTGGCTTTGTAAAAATTCTTGAAATAATATAATGCTTGACATTTTTATAGCATTTTATACTTTTTCAAAATATTGCTACATAGATTACGTTGTCTGGTCCCTCTTAATATTCCTGTAAGGTAGACGATTGATCATGTCTTTCTATGTTAGATGACAAAATGACACACAGCAACATTAAACATTAAATTCTTTCGCTGAATGACATGTGACTAATAGGACACTTAAAACTGAACCCAGGCCTCTGTCTAGTTTTTTTTTTTCCATACCATGGTGGTCTTGAGTTGGACTTTCTAATTACCATAATTTATATAACGTGAACATAGACATTGTCAGACATTACAAACTCTTTAAGTACAGGAACTGAATCTTCCACTTCTCTCTATCTATTCAAACAGTACATATGGACCTGATGTGTGACAGTAGTCACTAGCCATATAGGGTCATTTAAATTTTAATCTAATGTAATTATGTATAAATAAAATTTAAAATGCAGTTCTTCAGTCCTATTGACCACATTTCAAGTCTTAGGCCAGCACCTTTCACGTAATAGAGACTTCACAGGTATGCTATAAAGAGGCAAAGAAACACCACAAAGCTGTACCTATCTCCATCAGTGAATGAAACATGCAAAGATAAATGACCTGATAGAAGCTTTTTAAGTGAAAGATGATTCCTAAAATGTCTAGGTTGTAGTAGGAGAATAATTAGAATGTAGGCAGCTATTTGTGCTATTGGTCAAGTTTCCATCTTGACCATCATTCAAGACCCCGTTGAATCATTCAGGGGTCTTTGTACCAAAGTTTGAGCTTTTTTTTTTTTATAACAAATAGAATAAGTCACTTTTCTTGTCAGTACAGATGATCTGAATAATGAGTTACCTGTTGAGAGTTGAATTTCATCAGTTTGGATCATGTGGGGCAGGGATAAGGTGACACATCTTTAAAGAAACACGGATGTTCCTTTGCTCACTGTCTTTGGGCCAAAAGTCCCATGCTGCCATAAAGTAACATCTAGAAAGAAAATATTTTTGGTTCTAAATGAATTACATGAAACAGAATTTGGTTTTATACACATCAGGTCCATATGTACTGTTTGAATTAGGTGATGGAAGGGTTGTCTGGCACCATCATCTTTTTTCTTTCATAAGATTGCATTAAAATATAAATATATAAAAGAAGATTATTACTGGCCTTGCCATATATGTAAAAGACATCAATCGATCTTTTTTAAAGATTTATATTGAAATATTCTGTGACTTCATTATGGCAAAATCTGAGAGGATTTAAAGAACACTGATTCTCTCAGAGTTATACCATTATTTTGCCTTCTGTTGGTAGACTTGAGGTTGAGGTTTCCATTTCATCCTCCTGTTAATCATGCCACTTCATCCTTCATCGCTCTGGCGATGAGACAGTTTTCTACAATGACTTGGTCAGCTTATGCACATTTTTTCGAGCTTAAAAAACTGGCATCAGTTTAAGGTTGGAACGATTTTTAATGTAGACCAGTTCTCTCCTAACACCAGAAAATGAGGCATAATCAACCTGAAATGGGAATTAGAGTTTACAAAGCACATATATACACACACCGCATGATACTAAACTATTAAGAGTCCCGTAAAGGGATTTCCCCGTTTTATAGAAAAGGAACTCGCTGTGTGATGATTTTGAGGCAAATAGACAAAGGTTTGAATGTCAGTTTTACCATGTGTGGCTGAGTTCGTACTAGCTGACCAACTATTTCACTTCTGGGTCTCAGGTTCTTCAGCCATAAAATGGATATGAAAGCACCAAATTCTAAGGACTGTGGTGAGGAATTGATAAATGTACAATCATAATTTGAGAACAAGTATGTATAAGATTTAAAATATTGAAAAAATGTGTGCGGTTTGGGAAAGAAGGCAAGATTTGTGTTCTAGATCTGCATTATCCAATACAGTAGGCACTAGCCATATATGGTCATTTAAATTTTAATCTAAATTAATTATGTATAAATTAAATTTAAAATGCAGTTCTTCAGTCCCATTGACCACAATTCAAATGCACAATAGCCATGTGGGACTAATGTCTACGTATTGGGCAGCATAGAAGAACATTTAGTCACTGCAGAAAGTTCGAATGGACAGCACTGTTCTAGACCCTTTACAGAAATAACCAAGCCAAATGGATATTTTTCCCACTCATATTCCCCCTATTCTGGATGTTTGATCATATTTGCCTCTTTTCTTATTTTTGTTTAACTGAGAATAAAGTTTTCACAGCTGAATAGTGTTCATTTCTTTAAGCAAAAAAGTCTGGGTCTAAACTTAGGTATTCAAAACCACTCACTCATGCTAACTAACGAAGTCATAGAACCTCCATCCAAAAAATGTATTTCTAAATTTTTACTAGTTTTTGCTTTTCAAAATGAAACAATGTTGAACATTTCTCCCTAAATCTTAGTAAAAATAACTATCCTTTTGGTGTCTTATTCCCAATGTTTCTTGAGTTTATCCATCCTCATAGCCCCACCCAACCTCCATTCCCTTCTTATCCTTATACCTGAACTGTCTTATTTAACTCTCAAGTAGTTCCTGTCTCACTAATTCCCCCCCTAAAAAAAACGTATCCTATGTAACACCACTGGACTAATATTCTTCAACTCAGTCTTGGCTACATTACATCTGTAATGTAAAACCCTTTAACAGTTCCCCTCTATGCACAAGAGAAAGTCCAATATTCTTCATCTGACATTCAAGACTCCACAATGAGGGCTTCAATGACCTTTTCAACTGGATCTCTTCCTTTTAGTTGTGAACCTCTATTGCGACCAAAGTGTTTGATACCTAATGAGGTGTGCATTTTTGCACATCCATTATCACTGCACTTGATTTGCTCTCTCCATTCTGCTCTGCATATCCAAAGTCTTATCCATCCTCCTTTGCCCAGTTTAAAGCCCACCTCCCCTATAAAGCCAAAATGAAGTGAGTAAATGCTCCAGCATGAAGTGTTCCCTCCCTATAGCTATTATGATCTGTGCCTTTGGTTTACTAATGAACATTATCATGCCTGTGTTCATGTCTCACCCTGAAACAAGGTTTGAACTATAGAATATTAGTTAAAAGCAACTTTTTCTCTCCAATCCTTTTCCCTGCTGACACAAAAGAGATTTAGGGAGTTTGTTGACTTTATTGCATTCATAACTTTCTGAATCTTTAACAGTGTCAAAAGATGTAAACGTTTACCATTTTAAAACACATTTCTCTATTTCTTTTTACAGGTTCAGTTTCTGCACTGCATAAAACAAACAGTCACTGGGGGTGATTCAGAAATTGTAGATGGGTTTAATGTATGCCGAAAGCTCAAGGAAAAAAATCCTCGAGCATTCCAGATTTTGTCCTCCACTTTTGTGGACTTTACAGACATTGGAGTGGATTACTGTGATTTCTCTGTACAATCCAAACACAAGATTATAGAGTAAGTACTATTTCTACATTTCCCATAGCAATTAAATACCTGACTGCAAATCCTCATTACCCTAAACCTAAAGCTTAAACAGAAGAAAGCTTCGATTAACTCCAGAGCTTACTTTTTATTAACGGTTTAATCCAATTTTAGAAAGAAAAAGAAAAAAAATTTTTTCACCATAAAAAAAATCATTATCAAATTCCATGAACTCTCTCTTCCTAATTAGTATAAGAGAAATAACTAAGACTTTATATATGCTTGACTTTTCTTACATACAAGTTCTACAGAATTATAATCAGTGTGATTGTAGTAGTCAGAATCCTTTCAGCCAGAAGGGAAAAGAATCTAACTCAAATTAGGTAGATCTGATAGATAAAAATGTCATCTGATGTTGATCTCTTTTTTTCTTCATCTTTTAGCTTTGCCATCCTCTGTGTTGGTCTCCTTTTCAAAGATGTCAATAGAAGCTCTGCATTTTCATTGTCCTCAGAGCTGGTAATCACATACACAGAAAGCCCTTATTTCCCAATAGTTATAACAAAACTAGATGACTCACTGCCAGATTAGTATTTAAGTCTATCCTTGAAGCAATCACCATGGCCAGGAAGTCAGAGAATTCCGATTGGCCATTCCTGGATTACATGTTCATCTCTGAAGCAAAGTCAAACTCATTTGAACCACATGGGCTGAGAATGAAACAGGAATGTCTGCCTAAATCGATGCCAACAAAAATCGTATTTCCCTACATAGAACATTTTATTATTTTTTCTTTTTTTTAATTAGTTTTTTTTTAAAGATTTTATTTATTTATTTGACAGAGATAGAGACAGCCAGCGAGAGAGGGAACACAAGCAGGGGGAGTGGGAGAGGAAGAAGCAGACTCATAGCAGAGGAGCCTGATGTGGGGCTCGATCCCATAACGCCGGGATCACGCCCTGAGCCAAAGGCAGACGTTCAACCGCTGTGCCACCCAGGCGCCCCTATTATTTTTTCATTTAACGTTATTTTGACATAATTTTCCCAAGTATTTACGAAGGCCACAAATCTATCCTTTTATTTGAGAATTATCTTACCTTGTCTTTCCTGGACATGATTTATTTAATCAGACCTCAGTTCATGAATTTTGGAGTGTTTCCAATTTTATTTATTTATTTATTTATTTATTTATTTATTTATTTATTTATTTTACTTAGTTAACATACAGCACAATATTGGTTTCTGGAGTAGAATTCAGTAAGTCATCACTTACATACAACACCCAGTGCTCATCACAAAAAGTGCCCTCCCTAATACCCATCACCCATCTAGCCCATCACTGACCCACCACCCTCCATCAACCCTCAGTTTATTCTCTATCATTAAGAATCTCTTATGGCTTATTTCTCTCTCTCCCTTATGCCCTCCTTCCCATATGTTCATCTATTTTCTTTCTTAAATTCCACCTATAAGTGAGATCATATGGTATTTGTCTTTCTCAGACTGACTTATTTCACTCAGCATAATACACTTTAGCTCTATCCAAGTCATTGCAAATAGCAAGATTTCATTCTCTTTGATGGTTGAGTAATATTCCATTGTGTATATTTCCCATATCTTCTTTTTTTTAAGATTTTACTTTATTTATTTGAAAGAGAGAGAGAGAAAGGGAAGGCACAGAGGGAGAGTTGGAGGGAGAAGCAGACTCCCAGCTGAGCAGACAGCCTGATATGGGGCTCGATCCCAGGACCCTGAGATCATGACCTGAGCTGTAGGCAGACACTTAACCGACTGAGCCACCCAGGCACCCCTCCCATGTCTTCTTTATCCATTAATCAGTTGATGGACATTTGGGCTCTCTCTATAGTTTGGCTATTGCTGCTAATGTTGCTATAAACATCGGGGTACATGTACCCCTTTAAATCCCTATTGTTGTATCCTTTGGGTATCCTAGTAGTGCAATTGTTGGGTCATAGGGGTGTTTCCAATTTTAGAGTTGAGTCTGTGTTCTTCTTTTAGTAGAAACAGCCAGATAATATGAGAATTAACTCACTTAACAAATAATCAAATACCAAATATGCAAACTCATCTTTCTTATATAAACATACGGACTTCATTTATTCATTCAACAAGTTTTTATTGAGAGCAGCCACTCTTCTTGCTGGTTGGAATATATCCGTAGACAAAACAAAGATTCCTGCCCTCATGTAGCTTAAATTTAATGGGGGAAGAGGAAATTAGAGATTTTAAAACAAATGAGTAAATTACAGTGACTGTTAAAACATTTTTTAGGTGTTTAAGAAAAAAAGGAGAAGTAGGGCAGAATAAGGGGAATCTGTAGAACCAAAGACTTAGGGAAGATGGAACTTGCACTATTTATGTGTGGTGAGGAAAAGCTTTCCTGAGTAGGTGGTATTTGAGCAAAAACTTAAAGGAGCGAAGGACTCCCAGAAGAGGAGTCGTTTCCAGAAGCAGCTAAAGCAAATGTCCTAAGAAGCCTCTAAGAGCACAGCTGGTGTTCAAAGGACAGCAAGGAGGCTGGTGTGGAGCAGAGTTTTAAGAGAGGAGGTTAGATGGGAGTAAGTTCATGTTGAGCCTTGTTATCCATTGTTTAAAACCATATTGCCTTTCACTCTCAGTGAAATAGGGAGCTGCTGAGAGATTTCAAGCAGAAGAGAGACATTTATATTTATATAAATTTATTTACATTTTATTTCCCAGAGCCCATTGTCTCTTATGGTTCATTCCGCCTTCTGTTTATCCCCCCTTCATTCTTCCCTTCCTTCTCCTACCGAAAACAAACTGAGGGCTTCAGAGGGGAGGGGGGTATGGGACTGGGATAGACCAGTGATGGGTATTAAGGAGGGCACATATTGCATGGTGCACTGGGTGCTATACACAAATAATGAATAATGGAACACTACATAAAAAACTAAGGATATACTGTACGGTGACTAACATAACATAATAAAAATTATTATTTAAAAAAACAAATAAATAAAATTTATTTACATTTTAAATGGGTCACCGTGGCTGTTGTGCTGAATATAGTGAAGAAAGGAAGGACAGAAACAGGAAGACCAGTCAGGAAGCCACTGTAGGACAGTAGGCTAGAGGTGAGGGTAACTTGAACATGAGTAGCCCACGTGGTGGGAGAGGCAGTGTGGAGAACTGCTTAAGGATGTGTTTTGCAGGTTGAAACAGCATATTTTCCTGACAGATGGGATGAAGAGTGTGAGAGAAAGAGAGCCATCAAAAATAAATTCTAGTTCAGAATCATGTTCTCTGAGAGTCAGTGGCCACAGTGAAAAAGAGAAGAAATAACTCTTGGATTCCTAGTTTTAACATGATGGTTTTAACTATTCAAAAATTACCTTAAAAATCCATGACAGGTTGCATAATTTTGTTGTGGCAGAATATAACTGCAGATTCTGCAAGGCTGGTGAGCGGAGGCAGAACAAATAAACCCTTCGTTATTGAGTGAGATTAATTGAATGTTCATCATCCGAATCATAATTTGTCTTTGTTATTTTTTGGAGTAGAATTCCAGAATTTGGCCATTGTCAAGTGTTAAGGTCTCAGGGACATCCCTGAGACTAGCAAGTGGTTAATGTTAATCCGCTTTAAAATGTATTTTTAAACAACAGGGGGTGAAACGAATAGGGTTTTCAACTAATTGAGGGATTTGGTTGTCTGTGTGTTTGGGTTAATTTAATATTCCTCATGCTTAAATTTTTAACTCCTTTGAGATGTTTATGTCCTATCTAGTACAAAAAGATCTTAGAGGCTGCTGGCAGAATTAGGGTACAATGCAGTATAATGAAAAGTAAACAGAAAAAGAAACTAGGAAAAATAATAATGGTGAGACTGAGCTACAGCAGTGCATCCTCATGGCTACAAGTTCAATCCCATGAACACTGCTCCTACTGTTTGCCTGGTTAGTGGTGCAATCACGGTCTAGTGACTCAGGCTTGCTAAGCACAGTCTCTTTGCCAGTACAAAGGGAGTAATAGCAATGCCTACCACATACAACCGAAGCGGGAATTATAGAGACAATAGATAGACTTCCCCTGCCTGGCTCTGAAAGAGTAGAATAACTTTTAGCAGCTAAAATTCTATAAAGTCCAACACAACTACTAGTGATAGATTTCAGTTTCAGCTCTGAGTTTCTACAGACCAAAGCAAGGAGGCAACATAATCAATTTGCAAGATTCGAGACACTTCTAAAGTGTGAAATAAATTTTTCCTGCAGATTCCAGTAAAATGTGATGTGGGCAACACCACAGTGACATACAACAAATTCAAGTAGTCCCATCTCTCAATGAGACAGACTGTTGTAACTAACGAGGAGCAGTCACGTCACCAACTCTGATGGCAGGAATTGATTCTACAGTCCTTTCACTGGGTTCTTTTGTTGGCATCACTGATGACATTTTGCTTTTGCTGATTTGCAGTCATTGGGATGCTGGTTTATGTTCAAATGTTTGCCCCTTATGTATTGCTAGTATGTAACCAGTTACTCCTCATCTTTGGAGGCTTTTTACCCATTCCTTAGCATGTAACCCTGCATTGGGACCTCCATTTCATTCTGTGGCTGCACACAGAATGCGTAATGAGACTCAGTTTTGCATTTTAGGTTGACCTTCAAGATATCAACCAATCAGCTCCTCTAACATTGTTCAATCCCTAAAATAATGTCTTCTCTAGACCTCAAAACTAAATTTTCTTTCTTTTCCCCTCATGTCATTGCTGAAAAATGCTAAATAATGAATTTGTGCCTTGTTTTCTCAGATAGAAAGTAAACATCAGGCAAAAGGAGACAGAGACTGTCTCTCTCTTGATCTCTCTCTCTCGCTCTCTCTCTCTCTCACACACAAAGAGAAAATATTGATTAGTATTGCCTATATATATGAACTTTTTGGAAATGAAAGTGTAATACAATGGTTCATGGGGTACACAATTCTGATTTTCCTTAAATTGATGAGTCACAAAATTTCTTTCATTGATATGTGAGGATACACACATGAACTCCAAAAGGGAGCACTCATTACTAGCACAACCATTTCCATCAAAGAATTACGATGTCAATGAAAAAAAGAAACAGATCGCCTGAGTGGCTTGTGTAGAAGACCTCCAAGAAGTTTTAAAGTCATGACAACCTTGTCTGTAACACAGTGGATGGCACAAAGGGTGTCATCATTAAATGTACAGAAAATAGCATAGGGAGAGTGGAGGGAAAGGGAATCAGGAGCAATGAGGCTAGAATCTTAAGATTAAAAGACAAAATGGCCTTAGAAACTGTGAAAGGGTCTGAAACCCACAGTGTAAATTCTAACAGGGCAATTGAAAGGTCAGTCACTGCCCTTTGTGCCACTCAGACCTTTGTGGAGGCCCACAGTCTCTTCCGATGATTGACCTTTTCCTTGACTCTTTGTTCAGAAAGCCGCAACCTGCAGGCCACGGAGTATTCTTCATCTGTGTGGAAAGGATGGGGGAAGGAGGGAGGGCACTCCTTGCCTATTCAGTCATATTTGCTTTTTAATCAATATATGTAAATTCTGGTTTTAAGGGTCCAAGAGCCTTATTGAAAACCTGTTCCTTTTTTCACTTTCTTTCCCCGGTGTGGTTTCAATAGGTGGTTTTCTGTCACTATCAAAAAGCAGAGTTGTGGCTAACGACCAGTTCTTAGAGTTTACTGTTACAATTACCTTTGGCTCAGAAAATTGAATATTAATCTGAGTCACAAAGCAGAGGGACCCAGAGGGCCACAATTTATATGCCACAGGCAATCACGTTTTCTTCCTATACCCTGACTTGTTGATAATGGTTCACTCTGTGTGATTGGTCAGCTAAGTATGATCTAGACTCCAAATCAGCGTCACCAAGTCCCTGGGTACATGCAGCAGTCTCTTTGGTTTGATCCATCAGGTCTGGATCCCTGTCAGCTGTAGGCTCATAGTACCACCTCCTGGGCCGGCCCAGGAACAACTCTAGGCACTTTGCCACCATCCTTGCTCACCTTCAGTTTTTATCCATCCTTCCTTTCTTCTATCTAAAGAAAGGATAGAGTTGGTAGATGCTTTAGGACTGACTGAAAGTTTACCTTCCCGATAAGCTTAACAATATATCTTCCTTTTGCTTCTGTGTGGAAACAGTGCTTATGTTGTGCTAGTTATAACAAGCATAGCTTAAATTAGAAAATAATGGTATTTTTTTTACATCGAAAGTAATATTACCCTACATTGTCATGATTATGATGCATATTCTAAGGAAGGGTAGAGAAATCACAATATACTATCTCAAAAGTACTAAAAAGACCTTGGTATTCTCCCAGGGTACTGAAAAAAGTATAGAGAGTCACATATGCAATGAATATTTATTAATGGCCTATGATGTGCAGGCTCTATGTTAAGTGCTGAGAATACAATATTAAATGAGATAGAGTATTGGTTTTCTAGAAGCCTATATACTAAGATACATAGTACAGATAGAGAGATACAAAGAACATATCCCAGGCTAGATTCTTCTTTTCTCTATGTCTTCGTTTCCCTACCTGTAAACTAAGGGTTGAATTAGAACAGTGAATTTCACACTTTTAGAAAATAGATCATTCCTCCCAATCATGCTTCAAAAAAATTATACTTAAAACCCTAATAAAGTGGTTGACCATGAATTTGTAACATTAAAAATATTTAATACATAAAAGCTACTATTTTAAAGAATGAGGAATGAATTCATTTCCCAAAATATAAAAAAAATAACTGGAATCTTTCAGTAACATTTATTTTAAGTTAATTTGAATCATTCTGGCACTTACGTAGTAAGGTTTCAAAAAATACCTGCTAAATGGATGGCCAACATGAGAAGATACTCAACGTTACTCGTCATCAGGGAAATGCAAATCAACACCACAATGAGCTATCACCTCACACCTGTCAGACTGGCTAAAATCAAACACACAAGAAACAGCAAGTGTTGACGAGGATGTGGAGAAAAAGGCACCCTCGTGCACTGTTGGTGGGAATGCAAACTGGTGCAGCCACTGTGGAAAACATTACGGAGGTTCCTCATAAAGTTAAAAATAGAATTACCCCACAATGCAGTAATTACACTATGTAGAATTTAAGAACAAGCCGAAGAAAAAAAGATAAACCAAGAAACAGACTCTTAGCTACAGAGAACAGACTGTTGGCTGCCGGGGGGAGGGGGGTTGGGAAATGGGCGAAGTAGGTAAAGGGGATTAAGAGCGCTCTCATCTTGATGAGCAGTGGATGTAGAGGTTGCCATATCCCTACAGGATACGCATGAAGCTTAATATAACACTGTGGGTTACTATACTGGATTGAAAATCTTTTAAAAACTGCTAAATGAATGAATAAAAAACAAATGAGCACATCATACCACAGATAGCCTTAATACCTTTTGTACATGTCTTTGGATTCTTTAATACTGTATTTCAGACACATCTTCCAAGACAAATTGACCCTCAGAAATGTAAATAAATACCTCATGGCTTTTTAACTTTTTTTCTCTTTAAAAAACAGATTAGATGATAAAGGCCAAGTGGTTCGCATCAACTTCAATAATGCAACCAGAGACACGGCATTTGATGTACCTGTTGAAAGAGTTCAGCCTTTTTATGCTGCTCTGAGGGAGTTTGTTGACCTCATGAACTGTAAGGAATCCAAGTTTACTTTCAAGATGAATCCAGGTCAGTGAACACATTTTCTTAAACAACTGAAAACATGGATGTTCTTTAACCTTAACCACGTAGAGCAGTATCGCGAGCAGTTTTTCTCAGATACAGCGTGTGGAACCCTTACAACGGAATCTTTGTCAGCAGCCCCTGTCCCTGCTCGGCCGCCTCTCCAGACTTAAAAATACTCATTCTTAACAAACTCCTAGGTAACCTTTAAGCACACCGAAATTTAATAACCTCCAACCTAAAGAAAAAGTATGTGAAAGACAAGCTCTAAGCCAAATGAAATCTCATGTCTGAGGTCAAGACAGATGACTTATATTTTCTGCGCCGATAGCCAGTCAATATGAACTGCGGCTTCGACTTAATTCTTCTATCCCAGTAAACAAGTGAAAGTATCCCCATGATTCTCACTCATGAGGTACATGGGTCGTGTGTACTCATTTAGCTTATCTGGTCTGGCAGAGAGAGTGCTACCTGAAATAAGCGGTATTTGTAGTCCAGCTACTTGAAATAAAGGAACAGAAAGCATTGTGTTTGTTCTTGACCATCTCTACTCAGTGAAGTGACCTCAAACTTGAGGCTTTCCATATCTATAGTAAAAACAGAATTTCTCTCTACTGTTGACCTGGCCAAGTGGAAGGTGCTTTTACTTCTGACTATTTTTTGAATTGATCTTTGACATCATAAAGTAATACTAGAAACCTCTATAAATCCACTGATATGCAGGCTCCACAGGCTGATTTTAAGAGCAGTAACATATAAAATTGAAATACCAGGAGAGAAAAATACCAAAAAAAATAGAAATTGGAATCCGAGCTCCACTGTCTAATGGTTGTATAGCTTCAGGCAAATCCCTCAACTTCCTGGAGCCTCAGTTTTCTCACACAAAAAGAAGAGCTCACACTCTTCTCGGGATTTTTATGAGGCTTGGAAATAATGCACACAAAATACTGGGAACATAGAAGACAAACCAAGTCATTATCCTTTTAATTATTTGAAGCTGTTAAACTGGAAATAAACCTTTCTAAGTAAGTAAATAAACATTTCTAAATAACAACTGGGAAGAACAATTCAAAGTTTTACACAAAGATAATATTTTAAGTAGAAATTATAAAAGTGTCTACAGATGCCTGTACTTTAAATGTCAAAAGGTCTAAAGCAGTTTGCGTCCAATGGCCTAAGTTCTGTGAAAAAGCAAGTGCACAGTTTTCAGTCAGAGAAAGACAAATACCATATGATTTCACTCATCTGTGGAATTTAAGAAACAAAACAGACGAACATGGGGGAGGGAGAAAGAGAGAGGGAAGCAAACCATAAAACAGACTCTTCAGAGAACAAACTGAGGGTTGATGGAGTGGAAGTGGGCAGGAGGGGTGGGCCAAACGGGTGACGGGTATTAAGGGGGCGCTTGGTTGTGATGAACACTATGGAAGTGATGGATCACTAAATTCTGCTCCTGCAACAAATATTACACTATATGTTAACTACCTAGAATTTAGATAAAAACTTGAAACAAACAAAAAAACGAGACAAACAAACATACTGTTTCTCGATGTGAACAAAGTAGCAATGTTATTTTGCATTTTATATTTTCTAGGTCTGCAAATCATTTAAATTCATGATTATTCATGTTGAAAAAAATCTTTTGTGTAGGTGATGTGATTACTTTTGATAACTGGCGTTTACTTCATGGCCGATGTAGCTATGAAGCAGGAACAGAGATATCTCGCCATCTGGAAGGAGCTTATGCTGACTGGGATGTAGTGATGTCAAGGCTTCGTATCTTAAGGCAGAGTATCCAGAATAGAAACTGAATCTCCTGTCTGCAATTTCAGTAAGATTCCAATTATAAGATATGGCAAGGTTGTCTTCACAGACCACGGTCCATGTCATTTACATATTAATTTCTTTCACATTGAATATGTCACCTTTCTTGAATGGGTTTTCTTTTCTTTGTAATCACATATAATGCCAACTTTTTAGATGTTTTAGCAGTGTTCTTTCCAAATAAAGCATTTCTTCTGCTCTATTGCATGTATGATCTAATTTCTTTTGCCTGTATAGGAGAGTCTCCAGAATGCCTACAAATAGTTTTGTATCAAATAAAACTTTTTCAAATGAAGCCTTTTTTAAATAAAGCTTTTGTTTCAAATAAAGCTTGTGTTTCAAATAAAACTTGTCTCAAATAAAACATGTTTCTCCTCTGTTCTCTGTAGAGTCTCAGTTTTCATGACTGCATGTGACTGTCCTTAGCGTGATTGGAAAAAGTCTTCATATTTTCAAAGATCTGTTTTATTCACTTTTATTATAGGTTTCTGTTATCCAAATTTTCAGACCTCAAGAACATGTGATCTCAACATTTTCTTTAACAGCTGAATTATGACACCAAACCCAAACATGTCAAATTAAGAAAAAACCTAGTCTCCTTAAGTTTCTCTTGCCCTAAGTAAACACTCCTAAGTATTGCCAGAATAGCTTACACCTGTCTGTGAATCAGTTCTCATTCCTTGCCTTCAACTAATAACTAGGAAAGGTACAACCAAGGTGCACACAACCCTCATATACAAACACAATGTCTGCTAACCTCAGGACCACTTCACCTGCTGATCTTGCCTTCCTCTATGGCCACTCCTTGCCCCCAGTGGTGGAACACAGATATCACTGCCAGCCATGGAAGTCCCACTCCTGGTGAGCCCAGTCCCTTCCCCAACCCTGCTGAAAGCAAATTATCATTTGCTGAAATCCTGGTAATATAGATTTTTAGTTGATAACTTTGGGGACCTAAACAGCCCTCTAATTTTTTAAGTGTTAATGACTCACTGCTGTGGAGCTCTACCTGTTGCCTTAAGACCAAGTGAAAACTCAACTTCCAACCATGTGCTCCTTCTACTTCACACTCATTGGGTGTCCACGGCACCGGGAGGCTAGATCACAGGTGCTGTGAGCCCATGTCAGCACACACTCTGATTCTCTAAACTCTGGTATTGAGTCCACATTGCCAGCCCAGACTCCCCTTTCCCCGACAACACTGCCTTGTCCTTTCCTATAGTCTGGTTTTGATCAAGATTACAGTAATATATCATGTATGATTAATGTCTTTGAACTTCAAAAGGAATGGGTTGGGTTCTCAATCTCCTCTCTCATAAGGCACCCCTAGTGAATAGGTGAGTTCAATGGAGACATGGCCTGATTCTAAGAGGCAGCATTCAATACCTAAAAATAATTTTCTGGAGTGACCCTAGCTTCATCCATTTACAGCATCTAAACCCTAGGCACTTGCCAGGCTAAAGTGACTTATACTTTTATTCATTCAGCAGATATTTACCCTATAGCTGGTATATGTCATGCACTCCGCTAGACTAAGGACACAGAAGGACTTGAGATGTGCCTGCTTATAGTCTGGTAGAGGAACCGATAAGGATATAGATGACGATATGTAATGTTAACAGAATGGTTCATAGGAAGGAAACCAAGCCAGACTGGGAAGATTGATCAAAGCTTCAGTCTGAGTTGAATGGGTGTCAATAGTAGTTTTTCAGGCAAAGAAGGGAACATGACTGTCCAAGTCAAAGGGCAAAAGAGGCACAGAGAACTGAGTGTGAACAGAGTGCATGTGTTGACTTAAAGTGAAAAATCGTGGACTAGCAGTGGTGTAAATTCTGGGACTGTGTGCCTAGGTTCAAACTATAATGATGACGGTTAGCTGTGTATTTGAACATATAACATGTTCCCTGAAGCCTCAGTTTTTCTATCTATAAATGAGACTAGTAACAGTTCTTATCTGATTAAATTTTCATGAGGATTAAATGCAAGTTCATGTAAAGCAATATTTTCCCAAACTTCTCAAATAATGAATCACACATTGATTTTTGTGTGTTGTTTTTAAGTTTTTTAAGTTTTTTAACGTTTTTAAAGTTAAGTGTGTGTGCACGTTGTGCACATCTTTTTTTGCCTTTTTGAGTCTTTATTTTAATTCCAGTTAACATACCATCAGTTTGTTCTCTATAATTAAGAGTCTGTTTCTTGATTTGTCCCTCTCTCTCTTTTTCCTTTGCCCATTTGTCTTCTTAAATTCCACATATGAGTGAAATCATATAGTATTTGTCTTTCTCTGACTGACTTATTTCACCTAGCATTATACTCTCTAGCTCCATCCATGTCGTTGTAAATGGCAAGATTTCACTTTTTTATGGCTGAATAGTATTCATTGTAGATCTATACCACGTCTTCTTTGTATATTTGGACTGCTTCCATATCTTGGCTATTATAAATAATGCTGCTATAAACATAGGGGTGCATGTATACCTTTAAATTAGTGTTTTTGTATTCTTTGGGTAAATACCCACTAGTGCGATTGTTAGAGCATAGGGTAATTCTATTTTTAACTTTTTGAGAAACCTCCATATTGTTTTCCACAGTGGCTGTACCACTTTACATTCCCACCAACAGTGTGTAAGAGCTCCTTTTTCTCTACATTCTTGCCAACACCTGTTATTTCTTGTGTTATTAATTTTAGCCATTCTGACAGGTGTGAGGTGGTATCTCATTATGGTGTTGATTTGTATTCACCTGATGATGAGTGATGTTGAGCATCTTTTCATGTGTCTGCTGGCCATCTGGATGTCTTCTTTGGAAAAATGTCTACTCCTGTCTTCTGCCCATCTTTTAATTGGATTATTTCCTTTTTGGGTGTTGAGTTTCAGAAGTTTTTCACAGATTCTGGATATTAGCTCTTTATCAGGTATGTCATTTGCAAATATCTTCTCCCATTCTGTAGTTTGCCCTTTAGGTTTTTGATTGTCTCCTTCTCTGTGCAGAAGTTTTTATTTGGATGAAGTCCCAATAGTTTATTTTTGCTTTTGTTTCTCTTGCCTGGGGAGATATATCTAGAAAGCAGTTGCTACGGCTGATGTCAAAAAAGTTACTGCCTGTGTTCTCTTCTAGGATTTTTATGATTCCAGGTCTCACATTTAGATCTTTAATCCATTCTGAACTTATTTTTGTGTATAGTGTAAGAAACTGGCCCAGTTCCTTTTTCTTTCTCTTTCTTTCTTTCTCTTTCTTTCTTTCTTTCTTTCTTTCTTTCTTTCTTTCTTTCTTCTTTTTTCTCTTTTTTCTTTTCTTTTCTTTTCTTTTCTTTTCTTTTCTTTTCTTTTCTTTTCTTTTCTTTCTTTCTATGCTGCTGTCCAGTTTTCCCAACTTCATTTGTTGAAGAGACTTTTTCCCATTGCATATTCTTCTTGCTTTGTCAAAGATTAATTGACCATATACTTGTGGGCTTATATCTGGGCTTTCTATTCTGTTCCATTGATCTATGTGTCTATTTTTATGCTAGTACCATACTTTTTTGGTTACTACACCTTTGTAATACAACTTGAAGTCTGGAATTGTGATGCCTCCAGCTTTGCTTTTCTTTTTCAAGATTGCTTTGGCTCTTCAGGGTCTTTTGTGACTCCATACAAATTTTAGAATTTTTTCTAGTTCTATGAATGTGCATGTTTTAATACAACTTCCTAGACTCATTCCCTGAAGATTACAATTCAGTGGGTCTGGGATAAGGAACAGGAACTGTATTTTTTATCAAAGATCCCAGGTGATATGCCTCATCAAAAAGTTTGAAAAATATTGATGTAAAGCATTTAGCGTAGTTTCTAGCTGAAAGTAAGTGCTCAACATATGTTAACAATTATTAGTTATAATAACAGAGGTTGTAGAGGAAGAGGGTAGATTAGGGTAAAAAGAGATGTATGAAGCTGGAGACGAGATGGGGCCAAGTCATGAAATGTTAAAATGCATGTTGCACTAAAGATCCGATATTTTTATCTTGAAAGTAATGAGACCATTTAAAAGTTTTTAAGCATTAAAGTGCCTTGATCAGATATTCATTATTTAAAGATGCATTTGGCTACATTGTGGACAGAACTGTAAATGAGCAAGACCAGAGGCCATAAATCCACTCACAAGGTTGTGAATCCACTTACTGAAAGAATTTGGATGAGAAGTTAGGAAGGATTGAATGAGAATGCTTGGGAGAGGGACAAGAAGAGGAGAGATATTTAGAAGCCAAATCTAGAGGACCTGAGGACCCATGGAAGGAGGGAGATGTTTAAGATGTTTCTTAACATGGGTTTCTACTTGGGAAAGAGAGACTAACAGTGATTCCAAGTACAAGGAGAGAAACCACAACAGCAGAAACAAGCTTGTGGCAAGAAAACAAATCCACTTTCGAGCAGACTGAATTTGAATTGCCCCCGAGTTAGTCTACTTGGCAGCTAGACATATATGCACACACACAGCTTGGGACAGACACCTGGAATAGAGCGCTCCATTTGGAAAGTATATAGATGGTGGATGAAATCATCACTTGTTTTCCTGGAGACATTTAGTGATTGTGACCAAGGTCACAAGCCTCATGGTAGGATGATAACCTAATGATATTGGCCTAGTTTGTGGAATCAGTTACACTTTGAACATAAAGAATCTGCAGTGGCTTATATTCAAACTCAGCTAGACCTCTTACATATCATATTTTGTTGCTAGAAGACAGCATTCCAAGCCAGCACCCCACGGCCTGGCTGTTTCCTTCTCTGTCAGAAATTATTTCTGCCCTGGAAAGGAGGGACAGAAGGATTGGATGCAGTTGCAACAATTTCTGAAGTGTTATATAGGACATGACATATTATGGGCTACAGCAGCTGGTGCTGACTAAAGATGATTGGGTTTCCTGGATATAATGGTCTAAAGATTTGACTTTCCCCCAAACTCATAATAGATCTGAGGTAACTTGGATTGGAATTTACCCATATTTGGCAGTGGGGATTCTTACTGTCTGTTCCATTGCTCTGATTTGACTTGGAGAATATTAGCTGCTTGGCAGGTTAATCAGAATAACTCCACAGGTCACAAGAATGACATGTCACTGGTCTCTATTTCTCCCTCAAGCTAACCACTAAAAGGTGAGCAAGTGACTATTGGTACAGGGAATTTATGCAAAAGAAGGAATTCCAGGGAGAAACTGAGTGACACTGAGGGTAATTTCATGGTTCAGGAACTTAAACTAGGAAACAGGAAACATTTTATAAACAAAAGTACCCCTTTATGTTAAATATGATTTTAAGGACACATCTGAACTGAAATCTCTTGCAATGAAAATGTGATTTGGTTGGACTTAATGACGTGTAGCATACCTCTCTGTCTCTGCACAGCTGCCTGGAATACTCTTCCCTGTTATCTTTTAAGCCTAGAAAATTCTTCCTCCTCCTTCAAAATTTAGGTTACATTTCACCTCCCCTGGGAGACCTTTCCTTATTCTTCTAGTATGGCTTAAGCACCCTTTACTCTGGCTTCCACCGAGCCTTACATACAGGTTTGTATATTTATCCATTCATTCTAGCAATATTCATGAGCATGTACTATGTACCAGACACTATTTAGTGCACTGGTAATACTGTGATGAGCAAGACAGACATAAGGGCTCTCTTAGAGCTAATGGTCTAGTGGTAATATCAAGCATTGATCAAATAATCACATAAATAAGTAATTTTGAATTATGGCAACTGCTATAGGTGGAAAGTCCAAGAAGCTACAGCAGTATAAAATAAGAAGATAGGACAAATAAGAAGAAAGTGGGACTCAGGGAAGGCTTCCCTAAGGAAGAAGCTTTTGAGCTGTTTGATGAAGAATGATATACAATGATGATACTTTGGCCTCAATTAACAGAAACTCTAAATCTAACAATAAGGAAAATTTTTTAAAGATTTTATTTTATTTACTTATTTATTTAGAGAGAGAGAGAGAGAGCAAGCAGAGAGAGGGACAAAGGGAGAGAGAGAATCTCAAGTAGACACCCCACTGAGCACAGAGCCCAACATGGGGCTCAATCCCACGACCCTGAGGTCCTGACTGAGCCAAAATCAAGAGTCAGATGCTTCACCAACTGAGCCAAACAGGCGCCCAAATAAGGAAGTTTTTTATCTCATAAAACATGGAGTCCAGAAGCTTCCCCATACTGTGTATCCCCATTCCCACCTCTGTGCAGCCATTTTGGCTCTGTCTTCAAGTGTGTGCTTCACCCTCTGGTAAAGCTGGTAAAATGGCTACAAAAGTCCCAGGTCTCACATTCAGACATGACTGCAGAATGAAAAAGAAAGAAACAGACTTTTCTTACGTCACCTTCTTAGAAGCATAGAAATGCTTCCCAGAACCCCTCAGACAGGCTTCTCCTCATGCCTTCTCAACCAGAATTAGGTCAAATACACTCTCCTAAACTAACTACTGACAGAAGGAAATGGGATTTCCGTGACAAACTGAAACAAGCCAGGACCTGCCCTTGGGCTGGGGAGGTGGTTTCTATCTCTGGTGCACATGGTTGTATGGAGAAGGAGTGAATAACTAAAAAGTTGGGATGAACATGAAGGCTAGATGGCATGTAGACAACCACTACTGTCTGTGCTGGATAGGAGAGATTTGTCTAGGGGAAGGGAAAGGGGAAGGCAGGCAGGGAGAGCATGCCTGTGAGAGCAAGCAGAGTAAGGACTCTGGCATGGAAGGCAGCATGGTGCCCTTGAAGAAATAAAGGAAGGCCATGAGTCTAAGAAGCCAGGTAGGCAACAAGCAGAGTCCAATATACTGTGAACCCTTTAGGCAGAGATATTTTCATTTGTGTCTCTCCAGTGCCTAAATGTTTATAGAATAAGTGAGGGGTACTAGGTCGGTTGTTTCTCAGAGTTCCTTATTTTACATTTTCAACGAAATCAAGTCCCATCCTCAGGATCTCAGTCACCCAAAAAAGTCTTCATTTTTTGTGTCAGGCAGGACCTCATTTCTTTCTCCCTCTCTACTGTGTAACACATTTTATCTATGCACATACCAAATTTTAGCCTCAAAAGCTTTCCCACTCTCCCAGAATCAGTCCATTCACCAATTTAAAACAATCTGATAGGGAACTTCCAGTTTCCAGTCCTTGCTCCATTCTCACAGCAAGTAAAAAAGCTGAACAAACTGAAAAATCAACAACTCTTCTTAGATTTGTCAGACAAGTGAGGTTATAGGGGGAATCACTGCCCTGAAAATTGTACAGACAGAAGGCAAATACAGAGAATCACAATGTACCAGAGTAGAAACTTCCACAGGAACCAGTGCCAGGGTAGGAAGACCTGAATTATAACTGGCAAACTGCTGAAGGCTCAATACGGACAAGTCCAAGAGAAAAAAACATATCAGACTATATCAGAACTTAACCTACCTGGAAGATCTAAAATACACAACTCTAGACTCCGTCAGCCATCCTGAGCCACCTAAAGAAGGGAACAAATTAAGAAGCACTGAAGTTCACAGTCAACAAGCAAAGACTCATCAAAAGACTAAGACCTAATCATAGGATTACAGAGCACTTCCCCTCCCCCTACATCTTATCACTACCTTATTAAAGGATATTTACCGCCAATCCTTTTACCTCATATATCATGTCCACCTTTCAACAAAAAATTACAAGGCTTACTAAAAGATAAAAAAAACAGAGTTTGAAGAGACTGAACAAGTCTCAGAACCAGAGTCAGATATGGCCGGCATGTTGGAATTATCAGACCAGTAACTCTAAAAAAAAAAAACAAAAAAAAACACAAAAAAAACCCAAAAAACTTATTAATATGCTAAGATCTTTAATAGAAAAGTATACAACACACAATAACAGATGGATAGTATAAGCAGGGAGGTAGAAATTCTAAGAAATAATTGAAAAGAAATGCTAGAGATCAAAACCACTATAACAGAAATGAAGAATATCTTTGATGGGCTCATAAGGGGAGTAGACCCAGCTAAAGAAAGAATATCTGAGCTTCAGGATATGAAAGTAGAAATTTCCAAAACTGAAAAACAAAAAGAAAAAACAAACTGAAAAAAAAAAATAGAACAGAATATCCAAGGACTGTGGGACAGCTACAACTTGATTTGCTTTTCTATCTGGATGACCTATCTACTGCTAGAAGTAGGGTATTGAAGTCCCCTACTATTATTGTATTATTTTCTATTTCTTGTTTCAGAGCTTTTAGCATCTGCTTAATGTATTTAGAAGCTCTGATTCATATAAGAGGTTCATATCCAAAATATATGAAGAACTCATACAACTCAATAACCACCACCAACAACAATCCATTTGAAAAATGGGCAGAGGAACTACATAGAAATTTTTCAAAAGAAGATATACAAAAATGGTTGACAAGTACATAAAAAGATGCTCATCATTAATTATCAGGGAAATGCAATCAAACCACAATGAGATATAACCTAACATCTTAGAATAGCTATCATCTAAAAGACAAGAGATAAGTGTTGTCAAGGACCATTAAGAAAAGGGAACCCTTGTGTACTGTTGGTGGAAATGCAAACTGGTGCAGCCACTATGGAAAACAGTGTGGAGGTTCCTCAAAAAATTAAAAATAGAAATACCAGGGGTGCCTGGGTGGCACAGCGGTCAAGCGTCTGCCTTCGGCTCAGGGCGTGATCCCGGCGTTCCGGGATCGAGCCCCACATCAGGCTCCTCTGCTATGAGCCTGCTTCTTCCTCTCCCACTCCCCCTGCTTGTGTTCCCTCTCTCGCTGGCTGTCTCTGTCTCTGTCAAATAAATAAATAAAATCTTAAAAAAAAAATAGAAATACCATTTGATTCAATAATTTCACTTCTGTGTATATATGCAAAGAAAATAAAAGCAGGATATCAAAGACACATCTGCACTCCCATGTTCATTGCAGCATTATTTAAAATAGCCAAAGTATGGAAACAACATAAGTGTCCATCAATGGATGAACAGATAAAGATTATATATATATATATATATATATATATATATATATACACAGACATATATATAAATGTATAAAAACTATAATACATATAATATTCCATTGCATTTATATAATATATATGTATATACATATATGTGTATATATGTTGTATATATGTATATGTATTATTTGTATATATACAACAGAATATTATTTGGCCAGAGAAAGAAGGAAATACTTCTATTTGTGACAGCATGAATGGACCTTGAGGGCATTATGCTAAGTGAAATAAGTCAGAAAAGAAAGACAAACACTGTATGTTATAGATAACAGTACTGTACTATATACATGAAATTTGCTAGCAGAGTCTATCTTAAATATTCTCGCCACAAAAAGAAATGGTAATTATGTGACATTATAGAAGTGTTAGATAACACTATGGTAGTAATCACATTACAATATATAAATGCAACAAATCAAACATTGTATATCTTAAATTTATACAATGTTATATGTCAATTATATCTCAATAAAGCTGAGGAAAAAATGATGTACAATAAGTATACTGTGAACAGATTTGGAATTTCATTTCTGCAAAAAGTGTAATATTTTTTATAATTCCATCCTAGTTTTAATGATGTGAAAAAAGAAACAGATGGAATTAGCAGATGTAATTCTTGTTTAAATACTGTGCACTTGATATAATTGTTTAATTAAATATTTGAGTAACATTAAATGCCATTTCTTTTGAGGAAGAAGTGTCATTTTTTTCTCAGCTTCTATTATAGAATTTTTGCCTGATAGTCACTGATGGTTGATTTTTCAGAAATTGCCTTATAAATTTGGACTTCTTTTCTCCCAGAAATAATGAAATAACCATTTGCATGATATTCTAATAAACACTTAGATTTATAAAGCAGCAACTAATCTTAAATAGTATTTAATTCACTGTTTCCCAAAGTATCATGACAATATCATTAACAGTAGGTACATTTGTTTTAGAGCTTCAGGGATAGACTTTAAAAATTTTTTAATTGTTATACATTTTATAGTTATGACTTTCTAATTATAGTAAGTGATGATTGGTTTCCACTATGGTAATGGTATAAAGCTTTGTAAAAATGAACCTGAAGTAACTATTAGAAGAAAAGTATTGCTAATACTGTCGGTGGTACTATCTCGAAGGTGGTAGCGCATTGACCAAAGTTTGGAAAATGCTGATCATTTTATGAACAAGCAAACAGAATGGAGAGGAGAAATTACTTTCCATGACCATATATAACAACATGTGTTATTGTTCAGATATTGTTATACGGGCAATGCAAACACAAGTTTGGATTTCCAGTTCAGTTCTCTTTCCACTTTTCTACACTATGAGTATTCCAATTTCATGTGGAGTTAGGTTGGCTACTTGCATTTCTAAATGTCTGACCCTGTGAAGTAATCCCAGAAATGATTCAGAGACAAAAGTGAAAGGGTACAAAGGTCATTTGAGGGTTTAATAAACACGAGAATCTAAATCAGTGCAAAAGTCTTCAAATTATGGAGTGCAGGCGAAGAACACTGGAAGCCCATATAAAATGCTGACTCCTGATACAGTTCCATTTGGTTCCAGCAGGCTGGGCCCACAAATCTCGACATTTAACAGGCATCCCAGGGATAGGGCTGTAGGCGGCGCACAGAATACACTTTCAGAAACAGTGTTCTAATCACATGATCCCAAAGAAGCAGTCCTGATCGAAAAGGCCTCTGGGACCTTTGATAGCCATTCATTGTCTGCACTTACTCCGTTCTCCTTGCTCAAGACTTCCCTTCTTTTCCTTTGGTACCTCAATAGCAAAAAACGGTCTCCTTACCCTATTGTATATTACTAGGGGTCAACTCTCCTCAAAAACTGAACATTTCCTTGGAAGTACTTACCATCACTATAATCAAAGGGTTGTCTGCATAATTAATTATCTGGGATCTATTTTTCCCCCCTGGACATTGTTATATTCACAATATACAGTATACTTGGGAGCTGGGAGATACTCGATGAATAGATGCTGATTAACAAGCAAAATATCACCTTCTTTTTTCTTTTGAAAATAATTCAAATTTCACATTTGGCAGAAGAGAGGAAATGTTCTCCTTCCTTTTATTTTTGGAGAAAGTAGCATTTCCAATGGTCACCCTATGATGTGCCCAGGAAGATGGTGGTTATAAATGTTCTCAAATTGCTGAAATGAATATAATGAGAAAACATTTACAACAACTGCAAAAAGGGTGCTTTTGGCTTATTTATGTATGATGTAAGCAGTGGGCCTGCCTAAGCTTTACATTCTCAGGAAGCCATATGGAAACAATCATTGTCAATGATGCTTGATGAACGCAAATACTGCTATGATTTCTCTCCAAGAAGTATCAGAGTGCTGACCCAGCTGTATAGCGTCCATTATATATTTAAAGACATAAATCACAAGGTTTCCCTTTTAATACATTTATGCAAAATTACAGATCTTACCACCAGAGTTGCTCTGGGTTAAATCATACACAGAAAGACCTAATTCTTCAGCTGGTGGTGGGGAACCAGGATAGAGAAGATGCAATGCATATAGATATGTGGTTTCATTGTAAGACATAAATCACAGCATTTCCTTTCTAATACACTGGGGCAAAATTGCAGTCCTAGTTGTTTTGAGTTAAGTCATGCATAGAGAGACCTAATTCTTGGACCAGTCGTGGGGCAGAACCAGATGGGAAAAAAAGATGCAATGAATATAAATATGCACATTAAAGAAAACTTATTTCGTGGTTTCTATTTTTCCTCTATACAATTTGCTTTCAAATTTTAGGCAATGTCTTTGAAATATTGGCTTCAACAAAAATTCAAATGAAACTGGTGAAAGCTAACATTTAACAATCCACAGAAAAAGTCTTGTATTTTTTCTTGGATACAACTGAAAGTATTGGTGGTGAGGAATAATGTACCTTCTTTCCCAGGAACCAAAGGAAGACCTGATCTCAACTCTGAAGACCACATCTGAAGCCACCACCAAGCAGTTTCCCATTGGCATTATCTGCTGAAGAAACTGAATCAGGACCCAAGTGGAAAACCTCTTAAGGAAGAAGGAGATGCCATTTGCTTTCCTTTAGCAGCAACTACCAATTATGTAGCCTTTTAAATTAATTTTTAAAAACAGTGTGGTATTTAAAAAAAAAAAAAAAGAGTATGATTTACTTATCTAATAAACCAACCAAACCAGATAGCCCCTACACTGAATGCTGATTTCTGGCAAATTTTACCCTCTATATTTTGGCACATACAAAAAGTGATTCAACAAGTATTTCCAATTAAGATAGGGAGCCATAACCAGCATTGGTGACTCTGGATATGTGTCTCGTCCCTTGTGACAGAATGAGTCCTGAGAGGAGCTACAGCTGAGCCACTAGTGGTTCAAGACCTTAAGCCTCTTTAATCTATTCATTATGCTACTGGTACTGAAATAGCTAAACAGACCAGTGAAATGTAATAGGGAATCCAGAAATAAAACCTACCATGTAAAAGAATTTATTGGATTAACAAATATGGTAGTTCAGTTCCTAAAAGGATGGATTATTTATTGATAATGACATAGCAGGCTATCTTTCTGGAAAAATAAACTGACCAAGATCCCAATCTTAAACCACCCACAAAAATAAATTATAGGGGCGCCTCAGTGGCTCAGCCATTAAGCATCTGCCTTCGGCTCGGGTCATGATCCCAGGGTCCTGGGATCGAGCCCCTCATCAGGCTTCCTGCTTGGTGTGAAGCCTGCTTCTCCCTCTCATACTCCCCTTGCTTGTGTACCCTCTCTCGCTGTCTCTCTGTGTCAAATAAATAAATAAAATCTTTTAAAAAAATAAAAAAAGTAAATTATAAAATTTAAAATTATAAAAAATAAAAAAAGTAAATTATAGATAGACGAATGACTTCAATATTTTTAAGAATAAAAGCCTAAAAATAAACCTAGGAGACCGCATGTACAATCTGCATTGAAAACCCAAAGTTATAAGCTAGAAATTATAGCCATTCAACTATACAGAACAAATTTTTGCAAGTTTTTTGTCGGTGTATAAACCAGCAGGGGCTGCTGCTGGCTACCTGCCAAATGTCAGACCTGATAAAACCACAGACATGAGTGGGGAAATGTGGATTCCCAGAATCATCAAGAAAACGCAAGAAGCTCTGAAGAGGAAATGACTGTCTTGATCAGGGTTGTATAGGAAATGGGTAAATGCGGCATGGGGTGGAAATGGTCTGGAAAGGAGTGAGGAGATCAATTGGGGAAAATATTTTTTAATTTTCTTCTTGTCTCAGTCCTGTTAACCTTGGGGAAATCACAGCCTGTTCCTTTAGCACCCAAACTGATGATGGCCAGAGAGACAGGAGTCAGCTCAAAAGTCTTAACAAGGTGAAGAATTAACGAAAATGGATATGACTGCCCAGATCCTACTCTCTACCTCCCAAATTCCCAGGATTGGCAATACTACAACCTGTAGCCATCATCTCCTCACCATGCTATTTTTTCATAAGAGTTAAAAGTGGTGCAAGGCCTCATTCTTCCCTCCTCAAACTCACTGGGGTGGACAGACATGAAGGCTTGGCCTCGGCCCTTAATTAACATTCATTTTCAGAGTAATTGTTACCTTTAGGGCAATGTGATCTCACGAGACAAAATAACAATTCACCTAAGGATATGACCACTGTGAAAGAGAGGCAAGGCAGCCACTAAAGAACCAGCCAGCACAGAGGGGCCAATAATCTAGAATAAACACGAAAATGTATCATTAAGGAGGTAAGGAAAGATAATAGTAATATGAAGCTATAATAAAAAGTCATTTAAAAAAATAGGGAAAATAACAGATATAAAAAATGTAGCTGTTGAAATAAAGACTAAAATATACAAGACAAATAGTAGGATGAGTTCAGCTAAGAATGGATTAGGAATTCATCATTAGGGAGATCAGATTAATCTAAGAACACAATATAGTAAATTTTTTAAATAAAATAGGATGGCAAAAATAAGCCCCAATATAACTGAAATTCTATAAATAAATGAGAGCCAGCTTGAAGGGATTCCACTGACCAAATATGGGATAATTTGAGCCTCCAATAAATGACTATGGCTTCAGATTGCATAAAGAATAATTCCAGAGTCCATACTAATATAAATAAATAGATGGAGGTGAATGGAAAACTTCACCTTTCAGCAGAATGCCCTTTAATCATGTGGAAGAGATCATGGAATTAAAATGCCATGATAGTAATAACTGATTCTGATAAAAATCATCAATGAATATTGAAACTAGTAGGTGAAAATTTGTTGAGGAACAGAATATTTACATAGTCTCAAAGTAGCTGCCCATAAAACACTTATTAATTACTTACCAATATAATTATGTATTAATGAATAAGTACAAAATACATCAAGTGGACTTTAATGTAGAGAAATCTTGCAGACGCCATCTTAACCAAGTAATAAAAGTGATTTTATCCGAAGTGATGGTTCAAATAGACACCATCTGCTTCCTTGTAGGAAGAACTAGGAAGGACACAACATCGTGCTATTCTTGCCAAAGGAAAAAAGTGTATAAATTAATCAAAACATGGGAAAACGTCAGATAACCCAAACTGAAGAACATTCTACAAAGCAACTTGACTGTACTTCTCAAAAATGTCAAAGTCATGAATGACAACGAAAAAAAATGAGAAACTCTTCCTGATTGAAGGAGACTAGAAAGATATGACAATTTAATGCAACAATTTAATGCAACAATTTCTCTAGATCCTAGAGAAAAAGGAATGGATGTGTTTACAAAGACATTATTGAGACAATGGGCCAGAATTTAAGTGGGCTCTGGGTTTGAATAGTAGTATTATATTGCTAGTATGTGCTTTTAGTAGTGGTCCAGTGATTTTGTAGGACAGGGTTCTTCAAGTATTAAACAGCAATAGGCATTACATCTTCAATTTGTTCTTTCTCTAAAGTTTGAGAAATAATAATACAATTATAAAAATTATAGGTTAAATATGTGGAGGGGGAAGAATGAAAAGGCATATATATTAAATTAAACATACATATATATATATATGTATATATATATATGTAATGTTAACTTTTAGAGAATCTGAGTTAAGATTATACAAAAATCCTTTTTATTATTCTTGCAATTTTTCAGTAAGTTTGAAAGGAGAAAGGAAAGAATCTTTAAAATGGAGGTAATAATACCTACCTTTTAGATTTAAGTAGTGTGTGTAAAGTGCTGAGTGCTGTAATTCAAGCATAGAAGGTGTCCAATAAAGGAGAGCTATTCTACAACCTGGAGCACTCAAAGAATACCTATGTAGTCGTTCTAATGGGCTTTTGAAAAAGTTTTCAGACAAGTTTTTATTTCTCTTTAATTTACAGGGATATTCTAGCATGTAGGGATGTTTCCATTATAGGACTCTCCCAGAGCTTCTTAAATCTATAAAAGTTTGATTCTCACCTTTTATCCAAGGATTTTAGCAAAAGTAAGAAATCTACTGATTGCCTACATTAATATAAAGCATATCCTCAAATGCTATCTTATTGGATACTTATAATGACCCTGTATGAAGTTAAAATTATTACTCCAATTTTACAGATGAGAATGGAGAACAACAACAGAAATGTTATGTGATTTATATATAACAAATAGTGGGGCACAATAACACTTTTTGTGATTCTAAATCTAGTAATTTTTTTCTAGTTAGGATCAATGTTACCATATTATTCAGCATAATAGAATCTTACATGACTCAAAAAAATCAGTTTCTCTGAGATAAATAAAATCTTGCCAAAACAAGATTGACAATACCAATGAGAGAAAGCAATTTAAAAGGAAACTTGGAATATATAGGAATAAATAAATCTAGCAACAAATGTGGAAGATTCAAATAAAAAACGATGTTAACTTTACTGACACACTTTGAAAGACCTAAACAATGTAGAGATACGATGGTCCTGCATGTAAAACTTCAATGTTATAAATATTTCAGTTCTGTTCCAATTAATTATTTCATAATAAAATGAAATTAGAACCATCATTCAAACTGGATCATTTTTTTTAAAGACTTCATTTATTTATTTGAGAAAGAGAGGGAGAGAGAGAGCCCGAGCAGGGGGGAGGGGCAGAGGGAGAGGGAGAAGCAGGCTCCCCACTGAGCAGGGAGCCTGATTCAGGGCTGATCCCAGGACCATGGGAACATGCCCTGAGCCGCAGGCGGATGCTTATCAACTGAGCCACCCAGGCACCCTTCCAACTGGATCATTTATGAACTCTGACAAGCTATTCTAAAATGCACTTTAAAGATAAAATGTGTAAGAATAGCAAAGAACATTAAAAACAGAGTAAAGGAAGAAGAACAAGGGCCTTCTACCCTACCAGATGTCAAAGAGAACTATGTTGTAGTAACAGAAACCATGGTATTGGCACAAGAATAGAAGGCTCTTTCATGGTATAACATAGAGTTCAGAAACATATCTACAATTTTATTTATTATAAAAGTGACATTTTATGTCAGTAGGGAAAGATGTTCTTTCCAATATTAGAACATTATTGGCCATCATTTTGAAAGCATTAAATTCATACCATCTCTATCACAAGATCTCACTCTCTATACACACACACACGCACACACACACACACACACCTTCAAATAGATTTTGGAGTTATAATAAATGTACAAAGTATGAACATAATAAGAACTATCAGAAGTATTTTACAATCAGGGAGTAGGGAAGACTCCATAGACGGGATATAAAACCTAGAACATAATGGGGAAGATTGGACCTCACAAAAACATAAAACTTCTATACAACAAACATCAACATAAATAAAGACAAAAGTCAGATGACAGACAGAAATAAAATATTTGCAAAATATTTAACAAATGACATTACAGAGAAAACATGAAAAACTACAAATTAATTTTTAAATAACAACTCAGCTTCAGAAAGTTCTCCCATTTCTTTTCATACTGTGGGAGATGGTCCTTCATTGCTCCTCTGTATAACCCTCTACCAAAAGTTATTTCACTTTGCATTATATCGATCTGATGTATGTAATCTCCTTTAATTGATGGAGTTACCCAAAGTGAAAGAAACTGGAATTTACTGAGTACCTCCAAAGTGAAAGACACTGCTTAGCATTCCACACTACATTTTTCCATTATTCCTTAACAGATCAAGAAACAGATGGTAAATATCTTGGCCAAGTTCATTGGGTGACTTAGGTGGAGAGTCCCTGTACAAATCCAGTCTTTCTACTCCAAAATCTGCATTTTAATTCCCATCCGTGTGACTCTTGGTGCTCTCAGAACCTGCTACAGGATCTAGTGAATCCTTGAAGAAAGAAATGAAAAACATAATGTAGTCAAAATGGAGGGAAGAGACATTTCTCTATGGTAGAGTAAGCCTCTAACAAAATGGTTCTCTTAATAGACGACCGTAAACATGGGAAAACACAGGAGTCAAAAAGAAAAACTACCCGAGGTCTCTGCAGAGCGAACAAGACAGGCAAATTTTGAAAGGGTATCAGAGCTTGGGAGAAGAGACTGGAGTAGGATGAATTTTTTCTTCTTTGGCCTGTGGACAAGCTGCAGGACAAGTCACAACACGATTCAGGATGACTAGCCCTCTGATTGAAACCCCTCAATCCTGCTCACCTGACGAACTGAATAATGGAGCCCAGAGAAACCAGAGAAAGGGAAGAGGCAATCTCAGATGGGAGAAGAAGGAGGGGCCCCAAATTATGCATAAGAACTCTGAACTTTATGTGCTGGGCACGTTCAAACAACTTCCCTAGAACTAAAAAAATTAATCTGAGATTTAAACATCCACCACAGTTAAGGCAGACTTTCCAGTTTGAGTTTCACCAAATTAGCTGCCCTTCTGGAACAAAAGTATCAACACTCTTTGGCGCATTAAAACAGTATACAGGGTCCTGACACATGAATTCACAATCCAAAATTATTCAAATGTGAAGAACAAGGAAACAGAAGTATATGGGTCATTTCAGTCCAAAAGGAGAAAAGAGAGAATGGAAAGAAAAACCTATTTGAAGAAAGAATACCGAAAAATTCCTAAATAGAGTAGAGGATATATATAGAGATGAACAGGTGAAAGAACCGCAGCAAGCACTAAACACGGAGAAGTAGGAATAAAAATCACACCTCGGCATATCATCATCAAACTGCCAAAACCAAAGATGAAGAGAAAACATGGAAAGCAATGAGAGATAAACATATTACATAAAGAGACGCAAGGATTCAAATAACCGTGAACTTCTTGTCAAGAATTATAGGGACCAAAAAACAGTAGAACCACATCTTTAAATTCCTAAAAGACAACTGTTGACCTAGAACTCTATATCCAATGAACATATCTTCAATGAAAAAAGCCACTTTCGTGTACACTAAGAGAATAGATTGACAGCGAATCCACATAATAAATACTAAAAGAAGTTCTTCAGACTGAAATGACTTGGTAGCATAAGTACACACAGGTGTTTAAGAATGGGCAAAAAGTACCCAAAATTGTAAAAAGAGTAAACTAAAAAATAAGTTTCCTTTCTTAATGTCTTTAAAATACATATAAATGTTTAAAGCAAGTATTGTTGTGATTATTGATTTTATGCGTCAACTTGACTGGGCTCGGGATGTCCAGACAACTAGTAAATTACTATTTCTGGGTGAGTCTGTGAAGGTGTTTCTGGAAGAGGACCTTCAGGGCAGTGGAAGTTCTCTGTGTGATACTCCAGTGGTGGATACACATCGTTATACATTTGTCAGACCCACAGAATGTACACCACCAGGAGTGGACTCTGATGTAAACTGTTAGGGTCTTTGGGTGATGATGAGCCCATGTTTTTTCATGGACGATAAGAAATGTACCACTTGTGGTATAGGACGTTGGTCACGTGTAAGTATAGGGAGCGACAGTAATTCTTGTATTATCAGCTCCATTTTTCTACGAACCTAAAACTGCTCTTAAAAATTTAGGTTGTTAATTTAAAAAAATAAAAAATAAAAATAAACAGTCTATAAAAACACATTTACATGCTCAGCACATCTATCCTCTGGCTATGGATCGAATTAAGACAAAGACAGCAGGCTCTAGTTTTGCTAAATCACCAGAAGGATTTTACTTTTGAATATTTCACTTTATTCTCTGAGAGGATCCTAAGTTGGATCCAACCACTTAAGTGAAAAAGAATTTGGACTAAATGAAAAACTAAATTTTACTTGGAAAAGTTCTGAACAGTTTCCATCATAAATGCAACCCTTAAGCTCTCCTTATTTTCTGTTTTGGGAACTCTAAGCTGAGAAGGGTATTTAGGCTACTGTATGGTCATCAGTCCTTACTCCCATGAGAATAAGGAAGATGAGGATGAAGAGGAACAGAGGGAGGAAGAGAAGGACAGGATGGGGAAGTGGGGGAACTGACGGAGGAGAAAGTAATTTTAAATATTCCCTTTTTATTACTTTGCCCTCTGCTTCTATGGCAGATTATACTTCGATAGCCTAAAAATGGCCATTTTACTATTGTCAGATCCTGTTCTATGGGAAAGGGATTATTCGTGATATTTGGGGTTAGAACAAAATATAGATCAAATATCAATTTTGCCATGTGCCTTATCTGCATTGTCCTATCAGGAAAACTCTCTGCGGAATCTCAGTAAATGAAACCAGTATGTGTTGTAGTTTATGGGGTTTGCAAAACTTATTTTGAAGGGAAAAAAATAAAGAAAACATAACTCCTAATAGAATCAGAATGGAAATGAGTGTGTGTGTGTGTGATTTCACATGATCTTAAATGCTCCAAAGAACTCTCTGGACCTAAAATAGAGAAGAAAGAGATCAGACTGGAGGACTCCATATTTAATAAAATAAAATCTACATACAGAAATGCTGGCAAGATGGCAAAAAAAAAAAAAATGACTTAGTAAACATTTATGTCCCCCTTCCTAGACTCTTGGGCTGGGCTTGCACAGAACAAAATGGTTCCCTTGATGCAGAGATGTCTGCCATTCCAGCATAAGGTGTCTTGTCTTTCCTAGAATGCCTAAGTCATTCACTAAGCAATCAAAAGAAGGACTTCAGAGGTTAAGCCAGAAGGTGTAATCCCCCAGTCAAGTTAATTTCACATCTTTCCATCCATTCACAGTTGCTTGTCTACAGTATCTCCTAACTCCATCAGCCACCCCCTCACCCAGGCCCTATGAGCAATCCACGCCTTTCCCTTTCCTTCAGTCTCAGCATCTATCACTCACCTAATCGCTTTGCTTCCACATCTAAAATCAAGTTAGGTGCTGTACACTCCCCCTCCATTCCCATTGCAACTCTCCAAGTAGAGGTCTCATCATCTGTTTCCTACACTACTGTAATACTCTCCTCCCTAGCCTCCCTCTAATCGTGGAGGGATGCCTCCCATCTATTCTGCCCTTGACAGCTAGATCAGCTTCCAACACATAAACCCAGCTGATCCTCAGCCGCTATGTACCCATCTTGCCATAACAGTGGTTGGACAGGTTATTGCATACACCTGTTGTTAAATACTGAGCATCATCCCCTCTGCTCATCCTGTCACTCTCTTCCTTAAAACCATTCTCTTTTGATTCTCTTAAAATTTATTGCCTTCAGGATATAGTACAACTGCTTAGCAATGCAAATAAGGCAGGATAATTTCCTAAAATAGCAATTTTTTTTGTTATCACCATTTCTACCTAATACCTTTTCCAAACCAGTAACCAAACTTTGCAATTTCTTGCCTTAGGAATTCTTATGAGAAAAAATCAGAAGCTTAAGTTTTTTGTAATTATCTAAACCTTTTGAAGACATTAGATTATGTTAGACTCTCTGGAAGATAAGGGAAAGAGAGAGAAGAAATGAGGTCATAGCAAACAATCGTAAGACATTTCAGGGAAGGGAGAAGTTTGTGAACAGTAGGGATCCAAGCCCTACTCCCCCATCTTATAGCAGGAAGGTGGAGAGACCTTGGACAGAAAGGCAGAATGGCCGATCTAGGGAATCTAGGTTCTTAGACGCTAGAGTTCCCACCTCAACAAAGATTCTCACGGGTGATGAAACCGCAAAACTGCAGGGACCATGAAGACTGAAGCAATGGGTTCTTCGTGACAACTACTGTGGACAGACGACTGATACCCTTAAGGGCCTCTCTAAAGACACAACCCTGGGAGCATGAGACACTCCAAGAATAACCAGAGGCATCCTATAGTATATTTCCAATCATAGATCTTATACTCAAAGCAGTTACCATTTATCTGTCTGCCCAGGCAATGGCAAACTTGATTTGTAGAGGGCCAGATGATAAATAATTTAGACCCAAATCGCAACCAATGCGGTCTGTTGTAGCCACTCAACTCCGCCATTGTAGCACAAAACAGCGGAAGACAATATCTGAATAAATGGATATGGCAGTGCTTCAATAAAACTTTATTTACAAACACAAGTAGTAGATGAGATTTGGCCCAAGGGCGAGAATTTGCCAACCTCTTGTCCACTATATTGAATTATACATTCACTAAGGTCAAAATCATATCTTTCCTTAATTCAGCAAAAATTTGTTGAGAATTTACCATCAAAACCCCTGGAAAGTTGGCATCAGCATTTAGTAGTAAATAATACAAAATCTGTGCTCTAATGTAGCTTAGATTCTAGCATGTGAGGAGACAATAAGCAAAATCAATAAAATCTGAGAGCAATGGGTCTTATTCACCAGTTCTGTTCTCCAACATAGTGCTCAGTATCCAATAAGTACTGAGTATAAGTACTGAGTTGCTCAATGAACATGTCTGGTACTAAAAAGTTTTGCAGCCAACCTTTAGCTCTGTTCTTCCTAAGCAACCAGAGGCCTAGGCTGCAGAGAACTGCAAGAGAAAGTGGAGTCCCACGTTAGCCCTAAAGCAGCTGACTCAATCACGCATCATTTACTGAAGTCTTGAGGCAGTGTCTGCCTTCAGCTCCCACCAGGAGAGTGGTGAGGACCAGGAGCTGATGAACAGGCTTCTTCAATGTGGGTGTTTCTGCAAGGACACTGTGCCCTCTCCCGACAAGACGAAGCTCTTGTGGTAGGCTGAATAATGGCAAAGGGGGTTTCCAGCTCTGATAAATTAAGGATTTTGAGATGAGGAGATTATTCTGGATTGCCAAAGTAGGCCCAATGTAATCACCAAGGCCCTTATAAGAACAGAGTAGGATGGTTAGAGTAGGAAGTCTTCATGGGAAACAGAAAAGGAGAAGGGGTGAGGGAGCGGTTAGGGGGAGATTTGAAGACACAACCTTGCTGGAAGATGGAGAACAGAGCCAGAAACCAAGAAATGCAGGCGGTCCCTAGAAGCAAGAAAAGGCAAGACACATATTTTCCCCTAGAATCTCCAAAAGGAATTCACCCTGCCAACACCTTGATTTTAGACTCATAAGATTCATTGCATACTTCGGACCTCCAGAACTGTAAGAACATCAATCTGTGTTGTCTTCAGCCACTCAGCGTGCGGTGATTTGTCGCAGTGGTAATAGGAAATGAATACAGTCCCTCACTCTGGAACCGGCACAAGACAGATCTGGGTCTTACCATATATGTCCTCACCCACCACCAGCTCTGTGCCTGGAGCCCCTTTCCCATCTGTGCAGAGATCCCAACACCACCCGCGCTGCTGAGCCAGGCTGGGGCTGGCCCAGGATCAGGGTTTACTCTGCAATTTTCTTCCCCCTTTCAGAGCTTTCTCCACCTGCTCCACCAAACCCAGCCAAAGGTTCTGAGGACTGTCCTCCTCCACTGCCTTCCTCTGCAACAGCCTTGACTCACCCCAGGCCAGCAGGGCTTCCCGTGTCCTTGATGGGAAACCACTGCTCTTGGACATCTCAGCTGTGCAGCTCAGCTCCCTACAACCAATCTAGTCAGCCCAGGGAATGGATCCCAAGCGGGCTAACGGATCATCAGGCATATCAAGCAAACTTGTGTCAGTTCCCAAAATTTCACGTGCAAGGAAAAGGATTATTTAAAAAGGTGCTGAGGGTAGGATCTTTAATTGGGCAGGCTTCCTAATCGGATGGTAATGGCAAGAAAGGTTCCCTATGTCTCCTCCATCTATCCACCCCCGTCACTGAAATTATACTGTTTTCTTCAACAAAGGCTCTAGTTTGCAAAACTATACAAAAGAGATCGGACTAGATTGTTCTTCTAAGGAACCATCTACTGTACCATGATCCGTGATCTAAATAGTCAGTTAGGCTTCAGAGAAGGTTTCTTTTCATAGATTTAAGTTGCATTCTAGAATTCACCCCATAGCACTGAAGGCCCTCTGCACTAGCATTCTATCCAGAATGCTCTAGAATTTCCAGGTCTGGCTTAGCCAGTAAGGCCAAGATTATCTTCACACGACGGGGTGAGACAAAGAACTCTTTTTTTTTAATTTTTTTAATTTTTTTTATAATAATATTTTTTATTATATTATGTTAGTCACCATACAGTACATCCCTGGTTTTTGATGTAAAGTTCGATGATTCATTAGTTGTGTATAACACCCAGTGCACCATGCAATACGAATGCGGCCGAGTACTCACCCAATCTTCAACTGATTTAGTTTTTATAAATCAAAAGCTGAGCTTTACTTTCATCCTTTTTTGGTTTGATCTGTTCATTGAACCTTTTGTTCCTTTCATTTTCACTCTTTTACTGTATTTTCACTGTCCTTGGTCTACTCTGTGTTTTTTTTATTTATACTGCTTTCTTCATTCTTTTTAGGGTCTTATCATGGTTTAATTTCATTTGTTTTATCCTGCCTGTTTTTATTATAATTTTCATTGCTTCAACATTCTTTTTTGTTTCCTATATGGAGTTATTTTTGTTTGTTTTATCTGTTCTGGTTATCTAACATATAATTGGAAAGCATAAGGATATCATCTGCAGGAATAACCTGTAATCCAAGCAAGAAAGAGTACAAAATTTTCTCCTCTAGGGACTGACCAATTTGTTCTACAGGTAATTTCTGAAATGTTAGGGAGAATTACTGCTGTCAGGGTGAAGGATGAACATGAAGTACAGTAGAGAGTCTCAGTGAGAACCAGAGGCTTTAGCCCTCCTGCTGGGAGAGAAAATGTCCACAAGGACTTTTAAGGGGAGTAGGAGGTGAAAGTCTCTGTCCTCCCCTTACAGGTGCTGCTGGGCAGCTCAGAGTCCACAAAGAGCACCCTGAACTTGACTGCTCCAGGGGCCTTCTTGGGAAAAGTGCGTCTGATTATTTATTTTAATACTTACTTACTGACCAACAAACTGCTTTTATTGTATTACTGGATCTATAAAATAGATTCATTTTAAAACTATTTTTAATTCATTTTAAAAAGTTAAGATGATGTATATCTGTGAACATTGAATAATCTTAAAAGCTTCCTTAAGTTGACAGTACAAACGTTAGAAAAATGAGCAGAATATTTTTGGAACATATACCTGTGTCTAATACCATGTCACTGGTATGCTATCGAATGCTTTGTGTTATGTAATGTTACCTTTAATTTTTTTCATAAAACTGTCTGCAAACTTCAAAATTAGATTTTATGGTTAATAACTTGACACCTTTAATTGACTTTTCTCAGTAGACTATTATATATTGAATTAAAAAATACTTTCTCTACAACAGGTGCTGAATTTCCTAGAAAACACAGAGCAAAATCTGCTAAACAGAAAGTATTTTTTTTCTATATTTTTTGGATTAAATGGATAAAAATTCAGCCCAAATGTGCCCAAAGGTACTCTCTTTCTGATTTTATTTAAAATATTTTTATTTAATAAGTATTTTATTAGAAGGCGAGATTGATCAAAAAAATTGTATAATTCTTTGAAATGTCGCCAGATTTAGATGTTACAAAATTGTAGGCCTCCTTGTTTTCATTCCATTTTGGAACAGAATATAAACATACCCAATTAAAATTAGAAGCCCCATCAAAAGACTCTACCCTACGATAGAGATACTCTCAGCATTATTTACTTCCTCCTGTGCTTTGTCTTTTATTTGAACTATTTAGTCCTTTGGCAGGCCCTCATTTCCTACTTTTATCTCCCAGTACCTTAATACCACCAACAGCTCTGCTTCTCCGTCAGCCTCTTAGATACACCTTTCTATTACCTTCTCCCTCATTCGGCCCCTCTCCCCCTCTCTTTTACTCTTTCCATACTGATTTTCTCCCTTTTAGCAAAAACATAAACATAACAGGAGACCACAATCTAGCTCTATAGGACCTTCCAGCTATAGCACTCAAAAGCAACTAACACTAGTTTCTGTAGTCCATTCTAATTCCTGGAAGAAAATGTTGGATTGGGGGAACCTGGGTGGCTCAGTCAGTTAAGCATCTGCCTTCAGCTCAGGTCATGATCCCAGGGTCCTGCGATCGAGCCCTGCATCAGGCTCCCTGCTCAGTGGGGAGCCTGTTTCTCCATCTCCCTCTGTGCTCTCTCTCCCTCTCAAGGAAAGAAAGAAAGAAAGAAAGAAAGAAAGAAAGAAAGAAAGAAAGGAAGGAAGAAAGAAAGAAAGAAAAGAAAGAAAGTGTTGGATTGGTCTTACTTGGTATGGATGTTTGCCTGTTGTACTTTTCCTGGACCCATTTACCCTCCCTCAGCTTTGCTCTGTAGCCAGGGGCCTGGTCCCTGTAGGAAGTATTTCCCAAGATCCCCATCAGTTGGCTTCTGGTGAGTTTGGACAATGGAATCCTTTGTTGAAAGACTGCAGACCCAATGAAGGGGAAAGCCAGAGTATTTCCCCCGTTACTATGCCAGGGTGGCATCTCGGGGAGGGAATGCACCTTCCCCATGACTCCAGTTCCTGCTATCAGGGTTTCTATGGTTCCAAGCTCTGATTGATGATCCTAGCCCCTGAATCAGGACATACTTCCTTCTCCTTTTGTCTCTTCAAGCCCAGAGGTAGTAACGACTTCTTGCTATTGTTAATCCTGGATTGGTTTCTTGCCCTCTTAATCTTTGCAGCTCTGCTATAAATCACTTGTATGACCAATCACCTGTATTAAATTTCCTGTGTTTTAAATACTCGGAGTACTTTAGGCTATCCTGGGAGATCCTGCAAGAATCACCTGGTCTGGTCATTTGGGATGGTAAAATAATGTTACCCCCTTCCCAGTCTTGACCAAGGGGTAGAAACAAGCAGGCAAAGTGATAAACATGGCCCCTGCTACTGACTGCAAGAAATACAGAGGTAAAGAGAGGCTAACTGAACATCAAAGACACTGGAAAGAAACGTCTTCAGCCCCCAATTTTCTTTCAGCCACCTTGACCTTGGTCAGCCTAGCCAAGAGGGATTCAGAGGCTACTTGGTATCAAGATTTCCCAAGGCTAACATCAGTGTAACCTAATTCTCCATCTGGTTTCACTAGAAAACAAATCATTCTTTGTCAAGTGCAAAGTTGTTGCTTTCTTACACACAAAAGGGAAACAGACAAACCCTGTGAATTGTCAGTTCACTCATAAATCTCAAGCGTGAAGCTTTTTGTTGGCAAAAATGTCAAATATTTGTGAGTTCATAGCTCATTAAATCGATCTATCGTATGTTTAAATTAACGGAGTTTTATTTGCAGAATAAATGCACACTTGCTTCTAGTAATCCTTGTAATAAAAATAAAGTCTGTCTCAAGTTCCTTAGCTATGGGGTAATCGGTATCAGTCAGAAAAAGTCAATTCAACCCCTAGAAAGAGAAGTTAGCTGGCTCCAGATTTGTCTGAGTTTACTTACGGCCTTGTTTGCACGTAAAAGCCATACTGGGAGAATTACCTGTGTTTGCAGGGTTTCCTTTCAAGGAACAAAGAGCTCTTCACAGGACAGGCAGTACTTAAAGCTCATGAAATGGAGGGAAAAAAGACAAAACTGGCAGTTCAGGCATTCAAAGGGGAAGAACCACTGGAAAAGTAAACACTGCAGTAGTGGTCTAAGCTTAATAAACCATGTGGCACGGAATGACCCACATTTGGGGCAATTCCTGAAAAGAAATGGAGAAAGCAGTTTGAGAGAAAGCGTGTTCCACAACAAGACAAGATTACAGAGCCCTTTAGATAGATTGGGGTTTCACCTGGTGCCCCCAATTCACATTTTCATCTAGAGAAGAAAATGCGCAGACTGGAGTCCCGGATCCGACCGTGTTCTTTAGGCAGGAACTCCATCTAGTGGTTTGCTCTAGAAATTACCTCACCAGGTGTTCCCTGAGCCCACTGAACGCCGTCCCTTTGTCACCCAGAACTGTAGATTTCTTAGCCTCTAGATTTTGCTGTGTCCTCTCCACTCATGGAGGTCTTGTATCTAGTTTATCTTGTTGCTATAGATGAAAAATGATTTCTAATGACAAAAAGGAAAGAAGGTGCGTGTGTGGGAGAAAGGGGTGTGTGAGTGTGTATTATGTAGTGTATAGTGTGTGTGTGTGTGTGTGTGTGTGTGTGTGTGTGTGTGTGTCAGGTTTGGGTATGCTGAGAAAAGAGCCCAGTTGTGGGCTAGAGTAGACAATGGCCAAAGTTGGAGATATGGGATACAAGTCCGTACAACAGGAGAATGAATGAATGCACAACGAGACAAAAGCAGATGCACAAACTTGCAAGCATGGTGCCTCACGGGACTGGGAGGCACAGTGTGACCAAAAGGAGACAAATATCAACCAGGACATTTAGTTTCTGGCCCTCGACAAGTCACCTCAGGTGGCCAGAGCGCCCCTGCTCCTATCAGCAGGTGACTTTGATTAAGGACCTCCCCATATGAGCTTCTGACATTCATTACCAGTGTACTTTAAAGCTTCTTCGACCCCATACCCCTTTGCAGTTCTGGTAAGTGTTGTGGACCCTCTTCTCTCATTTTATATGTAATTTTGCATACAATTTTGATCGTTTAAGGATGTCCCCAGAACCCATCCCTGATCTCTAAGTTCACTATTCCATAAATACTAGGCCTGTGACAATTCTTAGCACTGGTACAGTCTTCCCCATTCTTTAAAATTTCCACTCGTCCAAGTTTTTCGGTCCCTTCTCTGCACGCTCTCAAACATCACGCCGAGCCACGGACTCTGTTTCCCCATCATTGTTCACTCCCATTTGTGTCTCCCATTATTCACTTGTGTCTTTTTCCTCTACATGTTTCTTTTACTTGACACGTTTCCTTTCAGTGCACTGAGAGCAAACAGTGTTTTTAAAGGAAATCTTTATGCCCCTCAGGGGAGAATCAGAAAACATGCCCCAGGAAAGCAGATGAAGAATCGTGGGTGGCAAAGGAGTTCTAAGAAGCCACGAGAGTGTGAAAATAGATGGAGAGAGATTCAGAAAAACACCAGTGAAAGGCCCGTCAGTTTTAAGGCAGCAGACTGCTGTTTTTGTGGGCTTATGACACATTTTCAAGTGCTAGAAATCTTGGAAGCATAGCTGTGGTGATTGTGTGGCAGGATTCTTTCCCCAAAGATGACCAAAACAATATCTCTCATTCCACAGACTCTTCTTAAATTTAACTTTGGCTCGCCACCCATTGAAAGTGGGTCTATGTCCCCTTTCCTTGAATCTGAGTGGTCTAGGACTCAGCACCAATAGAATGGAGTGGAAATAAATTCCAAAGCTAGGTCAGAGGGGCGAGGCTCTCTCTGCCTTGTGCACTGAAGTGCCTGCCCTGAAGCCCTCAGTCACCATGTAAGCAGTGCACCAGTTCAGAGCCTGCCATGCTGTGAGGAAGCCAAACCATTTCACATGGAGAAGCCCTGAGGTTATACAAAGAGAGACAGAAGAGAGACATCTGGCTGGTCCCCAGATGCTATAAACACCTACTGCTCTAGCTACAGCCACCAATTGACTAAAACAATTAAAGACTCCAGAACTGTCCATCAGAGTGTTTCCCCAAATCATTAACCCACAGAAACCAAGGACGATAATAAAATAATTGTCCCTTTGAACCAGTGAGTTTTGGAGGAATTTGTCACAAAGCAGTAGACAGTGTAACAGAATGAAAGACTTAAAGCCATACAGGACAAGCCAGGAATCATTTAAATGGGAGCACAACTGCAGAATCGTCAAGTTTCATGCTGTCTATAAACACATGCTCAATTACTTCTACCGGCTCCCCTAAGCAGGGTTCCCTTTGGAGTATTCTCAAGCTCTATAAACACTCTCTCTTTTCTTTAACCCGGACTTGATATTATGATCCTATGCTCTGCCCTACAGGGCCTCCCTAACCAACTCAACTCTGTTTCATTTAGTAGACATTAACATAACACCAGAAGTATTTGGATCAAAATACAGTGGCTCACCCATCATCCCCATCTTGGTTTCTTCTTCTTCTTCCTTTTCGTTAAATACCTTCCTTCTCAAATTTTCTATTAAAGTTAATGTAGCCATGTGGCTTATACAAGTCATAACAAAATGGAAGCCGATTATCTTGAACCATTTACTTTTTTTTTGGACATTTGTTAATTTGAATATAGTTGACATTAGTTACATTAGTTTCAGAGGTACAACTTAGTGATTTGACAAGTTTGTACATTATGTTATGTTCACCACAAGGATAACTACCCTCTGTCTCATTACGTCGCTGTTACAACATCATTGACTGCATTCCTTTTGCTCTCCTTTTTATTTTCGTGGCTTACTCATTCCATAACCAGAGGCCTGTATTTCTCTCTCCCCTTCATTCATTTTGCCCAACCTCCCATTCCCCATTCCTCTGCCAACCATCAGTTTGCTCTCTGTATTTATAGTTCTGATTCTGCTTTTTATTTGTTTATTCATTTTTAAGATTCTGTTTACAAGTGGAATCATATAGCATTTGTCTTTCTCAATCTGATCTAAATCTTAATCTGTCTTTCTTAATCTGATTTATTACACTTAGCATAACACCTTCTAGATCCATCCATGTTGTCTCAAACGACACTACCTCATCCTTTTTTATGGCTTTTTAAGTATATAATATGTATGATATATACACACACACCTTTTTTATATGTACTATATATTATACACACACACACACACACACACACACCCCACATTTTTCTTATCCATTCCTCTATTGATTGAAATTTAGGTTGCTTCCATGTCTTTGGATATTGTAAATAATGCTCCAATAAACAGAGAGGTGTATATATTTTTTCAAGTCAGTGTTTTCATTTTCCCTGGGTAAACACCCACTAGTGGAATTATTGGATCATATGATGTTTCCATTTTTAATTTTTTGAGGAAACTCCCCCATACTGTCTTCCACAGTGGCTGTTCCAATTTACATCCCCACCAGTGGTGCAGGAGGGCTTCTTTTTCTCCACATCCTTGCCAACTTTCGTTTTTCTTGTCTTCCTGATTTTAGCTATTCTAATAGGTGTGAGGTGACATCTCATTGCAGTGCTGATTGGTGTTTCCCTGATGACAAGTGATGTTGAGCATCTTTTCATGTGCCTGGTGGCCATCTGGATGTCTTGTTTGGAGATGTGTTTATTGGTTTCTAATTCTACTCTCCAATAAAAGAAACTAAGGCTTCTTGGTGAAATGGACAATTTGAGAGCAAGTCAAGGGAAAATACAAAGTGAGTCTAGAGGATCTTGCAATGCCAAACAGTAAAGAAGGGTGCAAACAGAAGAATGGAGGCACACCAAAGGTAAACAGGAGTCAGCTTGAAAAATCTCCCAGTGGAGCCTGAACGATTTGAGTAACGAAGTAACATAGCACAGTAATACCTCATTTAACTGCTCTTCACTTTTGTGTTTGACAGTCTACTGCCTTTTTCACAATTGAAGGTGTGTGACACCCCCACGCTAAGCGTGTCTTTCAGCGCCATTTTTCCAATAGCAAGCTCACTTTGTGTCTCTGTATCACATTTTGGTAATTCTCGCAATATTTCAAACTTTTTCATTTTTATTGTATTTGTTATAATGATCTGTAATCAGTGATTAGGACTGCCTGAAAGCTCAGATGATGGTTATCATTTTTTAGCAACAAACTTTTTAAATTGAGGTATGTACATAGCTTTTAGAGACATAATGCTATGCATACTTAATAAGCTATAGTATAGTATAAACATAATTTTATATGTACTGAGAAATCAAAAAGTTCATTTGACCTGTTTTATTGCAATATTTGCTTTATTGTGGTGGTCTGGAATCAAACCCTCCATATGTTTGAGATATGCCTCTATCTGATTAAAAAAGTACAAAATAAATATTTATGAATCCCCTTTTACAGATAATAGTTACATTATCTATAATACATATAATAATTGCTTACATATATTACTTACTCTGTCAAATGTCCTGTTCTAAACATTTTGTAAATTCTAATTATTTTAATCCTTATAGCATCCCATGAAGTAGATAGTATTGTTGAAACCATTTTGCAAACGAAGAACTCAAGGTTTGTCATGTCAAGCCACAGATAGAAAAGGATACCATTTGTACAGCACATTGTAGGTATTAGCAGCCATAAGAAATTATCTTTGGGAGACGGGCCACCATAGGCCCTGTCCAGCCACCCAAGAGCTGGGGGCACTGCCCTCCCAGGCACACCAAGAGCTGTAATTTTCTCTGTGTCCTACAGCCTAGGACTTAAGCCTAGATATAACACTCCACAATCTCTGCTCTCTGCCTTACAATCAAAATAGTAAATGCCAGCACTGTAATAATAACTATATTGAGATTGTTCTGAGATCGTACAATTATACCAAACTCCAACATAGAGTCTCAGAAGTTGTGCAAAGTCTCGATGGGCCCTAAGGAGAATGTAGTCATTAACTTATTAAGTAAAAAGTAAGTAAAGTACTTGCCCAACCAAGCAAGAGATCTGGAACAACCTGCTCAATGGAGAGACTCAACAAAACCTCTCAAGCAGAACCCAGTCAACCTGAACTCTCTGTTCCCAGAATTTTAGCTGAGTTCCACTTCTAGGGAAAGAAACACACAAGGGGACAGGCTGAATTTTTTTCTTGAACTAAAAGAAAAATCACGACAACATCTAGGTGTTTTCTGGGTCATAACAGATTCAAGGTCCAGCATCCAGCCCCTACCACCACACACACATTATTAAAACAAAGAATAATGGCACTGGGGGACAGAGCAGACAGCACAGTGTGGAAGGGGTGGAATCCTCACTATAAAGCACCTGCTATGCGCTAAGAACTGTGCCAGGCACCATCTCTTTATTGTTTTTCATAGTAACCTTTGAAGAAAAGTATTATTAATACCATTTTGCATGTGAACACAAGGTTCAGAGAGGTGAAATAATTTCCCTGAGGTCACACAGCTAAGAAGAGATGAATATAGTATTTGAGTCCAACTGTGACTGGCTCCAAAGACCCTTGTCTCTCTTTGTAAAGCCACAATCAAGGAAAGACAGTTAAAGGTATAGGCAGACCCCTGAGCTCTAGGGAAGTCTAGTCCCTAAAGCCAGAGATCCAGAAAGTACCTCATGGACAGAATGTAGGTCCCAAACTCCATGTTTGTAAGTAGGGATCAATCCACAACTGGAAGTGGGTGGCCATCCCACTAGGTAGTGATGGATAACTCATCAGGAAGTAGCTAAATAGGGAGACGTCAGGGAATCTGTCATAGAAAACTAGATTACAGAGGCAGGCTTCCTATCTCTGGGAAAGTAGAGAATGAGTTTCATTGACATTCCCCACATTCTCCCCTGACTACAACCTAACATTTATAGATTTGCTTACTGTGGGCAGGATACTTTCCTGCTTTTTCTCATTTGATTCTCACATCATCCCTATGAGGGAGATACCACCATTACTTCCAATTCATAATGAGAAACTGAGAACTAAGTTGCTTAACCAACTAACATAATGTCCGAAAGTCAGGGTAGAGCCAGACACTCTGATTCTAGAACCCATGTTCTTAACCACTAAGAGGAAAAGAACAAAGTTCAAATACTGAGGTTCAACCCATGTTATTCAGTCTATTTAGAATACTAAGTTTTATTGCCATTATAATACTGAATTTTATTTTACTCTGATAATGAATTTCATTAACATTGAGTTTCATTACCATGATTTTAAAGTTTAGTTTAACTACAATACTTGGCTGGTCATTAATACTATATTGCATGTATTATTTTAGTACTGGGTTTTATGGTGATGATTATTATCATTATTACAGTTCTAGATTTTATCATTGCTGCCACGTTTAGTGTTTTAGTAAGAGTTTAATGGTCTGGGTAGAGATGGAAAAAATGACAATCATGATATTAAAACAATCTCATGGTTGCATATGTCAAATGAAAAATGAGTAAACGCAGCACTGTGTGGCTAATCCCGCAAATTGGTTTACCCAACACCTGTTCGGAAACTCTTTTTGTGTGACTTCCTGTTACTATAACAGTAGAAAATGGGGAAAACTGTGAATCTTTCCCAGAATCTTTTGCGGCTGACATACTCATTATTTACAGTCTGTGGAGAAACATTATTGGAAAGCAGAAGTGACACAGATGACAAGATGACGAAAGACACAACATAAGGTAGTGGTCACACTCCACAAGACAGGGTCTTCTGGGGTCCTCAGTTCTTCTGGGCAGCTATGGTGAAGGTTCTGGCATCACAGGTGACAAGAGCTGGGCATCTCTGGCAATACAATTTCTTCTAGATGACTTTCTATAGTAGTTGGGTGCTTCCAACTTGCTATGTTCTAGCTGTGTAGCATGAAAACAAGTTCCCTGGCCCTCATTTAAATTTAATAAACTTATTAATGCCCTATAATAAATCCCTTTCCTAAAGTGGATTCTGTAATTTATAATTAAGAATCTTGACTAATACACACCCTTCCACTACCTGACAGACTCTCGAAGTGGGAGAGAATATTTAGAGGTTATTGAGTTTAAACTACCTCCTAATGTGAGAGAACTTTTAACAGTAATTTTGACATTCAGCCTCCTTTTTATTCCATCTAGGGAAAGGGGATTCATTTTTGCCACTTAAAATCCTTTGCAGTTCACGATGACTTCATCTGGCATTCCCTAAAGGGTCTTTTGCAGGAAAATTTGTGCATGCATACATTTAGGATTCTGTGGTTGAATAAATGTGGGGAATAAATGCTAGGTTAAATAAAGTTACATAGATTTCTCTCCTGGAGAATTTCTCAGAGCCTTTCATTTACTAAGGTTCATAGATAATCTTCAAGAAGTAGATAAAGTGTGCAAGTACTTCCCAAACATTTAACCAAATGTTCTTCTTTCGTGATTGTTCTCTAAGAATTACTGTTTCACAAGATACCTTTTATGGTACTTGCCTTAAATTAATGAATTATCAGAAGAATGGGAATTTCAGCTTTGAGACAGGTGAATGAAGAGGTTGTTTGGAAACCAAAGGTCATTCATCCCCCTCAGATAACATCACAGAAAAGACACCAGCTGCTCAGTCTTGAGATCAGTCCTTTTTTCCAACAGCCCTGACTTAAGAGGAACTCTGCTGGGAATATCTGAGCTGCTGCCTCTGTTCTGATGTTCCAGGTCTCTACTGATGCACTGCGAATCACCCTGAAACTTTGTGTTACACAAATAGTGTGGAGAGTTCCTATATACTCATTACCCAGGCTCCATCAACATTAACTTCTTACACAACTTTAATACATCATCAAAGCTAAGTTAACAGGGTATTATACTATTAAAACTAAACTACGGACACTATTAACCTTCACCGGGTGATCTACTAATGATGTTTTTCTATGCCAAGATCCTATCCAGGATCCCACACTGTATTTAGTTGTTTACCCTTACTCTCTTCTAATCTGTAACAGTTCATCAGCCTTGTGTTTCATGGTCTTGACACTTTTGACAAGTACTAGTCAGTTATTTGTTAGAACACTTCTCAGTTTGGTTCTATCTGGCATCTTCTCCAATTCTGTAACTGGAATGAAGTTATGGTCACACCACTTCCATGGTGTCTGGCTTCTAAGAGGGAAAAGAGAAAGCTGCTTGTCTTCTGAAAGCCTGCAGAGCAACGCTGAAGCTTCTATTGTCAAGGCAAGACAGAGACAGTGAGATTCAAGTGGAGGGGCAAGAGAGTCCACCTCTGGATGTGAGCAGCAGATTGACCTACAGGAATGGAAGCAATAGATGGTGGCCATTTTGAAGACCATCTACCACAACTGGGTTTTCAAAAATATTTTAGAAATCTACTTAGCAGGACAGCCATGAATCTTGGGAATCTGTTGCTATCACACTGAACATTTCTAATTATCTGAAACTTCTTTAAAATAGGGTTATTGGCAACTGCTTTGTCTACTTCACAGGGTGTGGTAGCCATGGGTGACTGCAGGGAAGATCTTCCTCATTAAAGAGGAAAAACTGCCAGGGGGAGTACAGTTAGCTAGCAGCTTCCAGATGCTGTATTTTGGCCATCTGTAATAGTATTCATTCTGGGACTACACCTTCCCCAGGCTCTTCCTAGCCAGTGACTGAGTATGGCAGTGGAACTTGAACCAGACCATTTCTGCTTTGTCACAGGATTCTCTAGTAAGCACTTTGTTCAGGAGCTCCCCATCAGCCCAGTAGAGACATTCCCAAAGCTACATTGCAGTCTGAGCCTCCTCCTACTCATCTCCTTCCTCTTCTGGTCTTTCCAGGGCCGTCCAACCTGCATTGTACTTGAAGGCTCTACCTGCCTACCCCTGTTCTCTCTCCTTTTCGTGGTTCACAGGCATTCCCCTCAGTAAATCTCTCACACTTCTAATTTCATCTTGCCCTCTGCTCCCAGGAGGACCTGCCTTGACACACAGAATGCTGTGAGGATCAATAAGATCATGGATGCAAATAGCCTTTGAAAACCATAGCAAGAAACTAAGTATTAGGTATTATCACTTAAAAAAAAATACAGGGCAAATCGTTCTATACAACTCAATAGCCTTTTAGAACTCACTGCATCAGTACTTCATTCATTTATTAATATTGATATTCTTAAGAATATTAATATTCTTAGTGATAGCACTCAGTTTAAAAAGATTAGATTTAATAGGCCCCATGTAAGAAAGCATCTAAATTTGTATTGAATTGAAAGAGATTCTCATCTAAAAGAGAATTTACTTCTTAAAGAGAAGTTTCAGTTATCTGGGATATTCATTCAAGGTCAAAAGCTAAGAGTCTTTCTGTGTTTGATCCTCTCCCTGGGACGCCACCTTTTCTGGGGAATTGGGGAATTGCTGGCTACCCTGATTAGTAATCTGTGCCTGAAGCCCCCACCAGAAGTTCCCAAGATGATGAGGATCATTCCTCCTCTTTTTATTACAAAAACCTACAAAGCAAAAGACCTCTATAGCCAGCCTCTTCCCTGGATCTGCTCCTGTCCATTGCATTCTACACTTGGCAGCAAGGGTTATCATTCTTCTGCTCAATATCCTTATTAACTAAGACTTTTAAGATGAAATCAAAATGCCTTGGTCTGACCACAGGCTACCACTTGCTCACCTCATTTTGCTCCCTGCAATACACACACACACATACACACACACACATACACACACACACACACACACCTCACACACATACACGCACACACACAGTCTGCTTCAGCCATATTTCATCATCCTTGGAGATGCACAATTTTTTTTCACGTTATAATACCCCTGAGGTTGGGACACATCTGAAAATCATTGTAAAACAGGCAAAGTTGTTAACTCAGAGTTCTGGCCTTGCATGCACAAACATGAAAAGGACCAGTTTCAAAACCGTCAGAATGGGTGTTAGCTTGGAAGAAAATCCCAGAAACAACAGTGGACCACCCTTTTAACCCATAGGTACCAAATGTTATGAGGAGGGTGTGGGGGAGGTGGTGAATCAGAGGCATTTAGCAACATTACCCAAGGAGGAATCAAAAGTAGGCTAGTTCCAGATATGTAAACCCAGCTTAAGGGCCCAGCCCTAATGGCTCAGTTCTTCCATGAATTCTTTCAAGAAATGCTACATCACCAGTGCTGTTGACCATATTGTGTGGAAAAGCTTGGAGTCAATGCATCTGAATTAAAAACACCTCTCAAAAGAATCTGACTCTAAAAGTGAAGTTTTAGGAACACTGAGAGCAAAGTATTTTACATATATATTGCTATATTTGATAGAGTGCTATTTGATAAAATGCATGTCCAATTAAGAACTAAAAAAATGTGGAACCTGGGAAGATGGTGGAGTAGAAGGGTCCTAAGAATTTTAAAAAAATAATAAAAAAAATAAATAAAGCTCTTTCAAATAGTATTTAAGCCCTAAGTTATAAGAAAACTTTATGCCATATTTAACTAGCAGTGTTTTTCTCTTTCTTGGGGGTATATAAAATAAGGGCTCATCTTAAAATCAATGGTGTCTCAAAGTAGATGAGATATACAGTAGAACCACTTTATTCTCTTGCTTTCTCTAATCTCTGGACTTTCATGTGTTCTGCTCTCACTATCTCTAACACTCTCTCTTTGCCTCGTTAACTCCTACTCATGCTCTGGGTTTTAGTTGATCATTTCCATGAAGTCTTCCTTAACTTCCCCACCCCCACCCTCAAACTACTGAGTTTCCCCTGCCACACAGAGGTCTCCAGCACTGATACTGCAACTCTCCCAACAATTATTGCGCTTACTGTCACTGCTTGTATACTTTCCTGTCTCCCCCACAGGCTGAAAACTCCTCCAAAACAGGGGACTCCTCTGTGTTGCTCACTTTACCTGGCATAGTTCGCACTCAATGAATATTCATTCATCAGCAAATAAATGAGCACGGGAATAAATGCCTCCAATGCACCGCATACAAGTCAATTTATTCAATCTTGAATGGCGAAACAACGAGAATTTTATCTCAAGGATGGGGAAACTGAGGCAAAGCGAGTAAGAGGCTAGGTAGTGACCGAGCCAAAACTAAAATTTCCTAAAGTCCCATGTTATAGTGACACCTGATGCTTATTGGGCATTTACTATGTGCCCGGCACTGTTCTGACCTCTGTATATGTATAGTCTCACCTGACTCTCTCAAAAACTCTGTTAGTTGGGAGTGATTAGTATCCTCATTTTATGGAGAGGGAAACTGAGGTGCAAAGTCATCAATGAAATCTCAGATAATAGAGCTAATAAGTGGCACAACCCAGATACAAACCCAAGCAGATTCCAGAGGACTTTCCACAGCATTAGAGGTGCTGGTGAATGAAATCAGAATATGTAGCAATAGTAAACACTATTAGTCACTAGCAGATCAATTCTTAAGAATGTGTTTTCAAGCTGGTCCAAGACAAATAGCTTTATTTCCGTGGATATTGGTACCAACAAAAACAATTAAGTCTAACATAGTTGAAAGGTGCCCTCAGTTTGACCAGCCAACTCTTCAAGTAGCTATAAAGCCCTGGGTGAAGAAATTAATCAGTTTCTTAGTCACTAGTTTAAAAAAAGGGTGATTCAATGCAAATGAATGCTTAAAATCCTCTGATAGGGTCTGTCACTTTATCTCAAAGCAATTAACTGGCACACCAAGTGGGAGCAATCAGCAATGGTTAGTATCCTAGCCAAATACTGGATTCGAGGATATAACTTAAACTCCAGTGTTTGTTCTACAAAATTCAAATAATGTTTGGCAAGGTGAAGGGCTCTTGATCCTCCTCCTGAAAGCGCAGGTCTTTAATCCCAGCCATGGGCTTCTTCTCCTTTCCTGCTATTGACAGTGTTTGCCTTCATGGGGAGAGGGAAGCCCAGACTTGTGTGGACAGAGTTTGACTGGTGGGGAGAAGTACATACCTGGAGGGGGAATGGTGCTTAACAAGAAACAGGGCATCGGACTGACTCATTCTAAACGAGGCCTCCCTCCCCGTTGCTTTGTTCCAACACTGGATCAGAGACGCAGGCAGAGACTTGCTGAAGTTAAACACTATCAGAAACACTCCAGCCTAGCTCTGTCGGGGAGGAAAACAAGACCCTCGCCAGGTGGGTGTTCGCGCCAAGGCTACTGAGAAGAGCTGGAGCCACCCGCCAGGGCTCCAGGGAGGAGCCAGACTGTACTCTTCAGGGTCACAGGGCTGCTGAAACCATATTCAGAGTCACCCACACCTATGGGAAATGCTTGGGAAATGCTTTCCTGACAGGCAGTGGTACCCATTTTCTTTTCTTTTTTCTTTTTCTTTTTTTTCCTTTGGCTTTGTAGGGAATAAAAGTCATTTTAAAGCTGTGGTTCCAAGGCTGTATTTCTATTCCAAGGCATCCAATGTTTTCAGGCTTCATGTTTGCACCTCAGGCTAGATAAATTTGGGTGAATCTCTCAACTTCTTAAAGGTTGAATTCCCTCGCCTATAAGATGAAAATAATACTGTCCACATTTGAGGAGTCAATGAGATTAACAAGTACACCTCGCATACAGTGCCCTCAATAAGATGAGCTCTTTTGTGATTCCTTTCATGAAAGAGCACCCTCAGGTCAATCAGTTTTTGATCCTCCGAAACCAATCAAATTTTGGGAAGAAGGAAGCTCTTCTACTAAAAGATTTTCTAAAAGATTGTTTTCCTGTGGCTTAGGAAGTCCCTCTTGTTCACACAACTAGGACAAAAAAAATTTTTTTTAATAGAGGGATGCAGATATAGAGAAATTGCATTCCCAATTAAGGACGTATTCATTCAATAAGCATTTAAAGGCACCAGACTTTGAATAGGGTAACAATTACTTTCTTTTAAAGCACTTTACTATTGTTTTTTTTCACCAAGATTCTTTCACTTGATCCTTGACCATACTCTGTGGGAATAGATGGGGATCCTTGTTTATCTCTTACAGGTGGGAGTGAAAGTCATAGAACTAGCAGGAGTCCTATGAGATCAGAGTCTTTGATATCAGACAGACCTGGGTTTGAGGCCTGGGTCTGTTACCAGCTGCGAATCTCCTTGAGCAAGTTACCTTTTTGCATCTCACTTTCCTCCTCTGTGAAACAGGAGTAATATACCTATCTCATAGAATTGCCGTGAGGATTCAATAAAGTAGAACATGTAAGGTACTTATAACATACAGCTCCTAACACACAGCTTAACACACTATCCGTTAGTGATCATCATGGTCTTATCATAGTTTTGGGGTTTTTTGTTGTTGTTGTTCAAAGCCATCTAGCTGAAATAGCAGAATTGGGTCTAAAACCCTTGTTTGCTGAATTTCAATCCAATATTTTTTGCCATACCAATAGTTTCCAACATTGCAAAGCATGGAAATTCCTCTTTAGGAAAACAGGCATGCAAGTGTGTAATACAGCAGAACGGATCTTTCGGGTGCTGGAGGGGGGCAGGGGCTGAAGTCTCTACTGCCCGCTGCCACAGACAGAGGTCTTTCCTTACCCCCCACTCCATTACTACCAAGTGGGCTGTTTACAGTCATCATCGCCTGAGTTCACCAGGGACTCGATCTCAAAGAGTGAAGAGGGCATTTGGACCACAACGTTTCCATTTGCCTTGTTGTTAGTATCATCTGTGCCTTTTCCTACTTGTCTTGCCCTGCTCCTTGTTTCCTATCAATCCCTTGGTCCTTTGACCATCACCTTTTTCTGGCTCGTGAACTCCGTCAATTCTACCAGTTCCTAACTGTTTGCTAGAACCAGAGCCCCACCCATTTTGTTCTGCCAACCAGAATCGGTGTCTGCCTGTTTCGTGGAGGTTCATCCACTTCCCTGCCTATAGAAGAGGGAATGTTTCTGTCCCTCTCTTCATGCCATGCAAACTTCTGCCACCCCTTTCTAGCTCCTTCCCTCACCTTTCAAGAGAGGAAGAGTTACTAATCTGACTGATCAAAGTTCTGGATCATTTCTTATGTCACATGTTCTTTGGGATCAGATTACTGTGTGTTAAAGGTACAAACCCATTACCTCCTCCATGTGGTTGGGAACATACATCCAGGCAGATCAACTGTATCTCCCTATGCATGCCTAAGCATGCTGGCCCTTGCCTGTCTATATAATTGAGCCGGTTGGAAGGATTCAGACTCAATTCTATGAGACTTAAATCCCAACTTGGTCTTCAAGCTAAAGTCAGTGCTTTCCAGAACTCCACGTCGAGAGTTATTGTGTATTCCCAAGGCTAATTAGATTCCTATTTAGCTGTTATTCCTTGACTCTATTTCCACTGGAAAATCAATTAGAAGGAGAAATGACTGGTAGAGTAGATCTAAACTTTTCCAGGTCCCTAGACATGAAACTATTAAAAAGCCCACCTTAATTTCTAACACGTCTATGACCTTCCTTTTTTATGCCTGGCTGCTTTTCTCTGCTCCCAGCCATTTACAGGTCCCTCACCTTAGAGCCATCCTCTGGCGAAACAGAACATTGTAGACATCCCAGCCTATGCTCCTCCTGCTCCTGAACTCAGAATGCCTTTCCTGGCTTTTTTCTGTCTAAATCCTACTATCCTTCAAGGCTGACCACAAATCCCTCCTCTACCTGAAGTCTTCCATTATCCTGTTGGAAAAAGTTCTCCCTCTTCTGGATCACATAACACTTAATTTTTCATTCCATTATAGCACTTACTTCATTCTGCCTCATATTCCGAAAAGTTGTTTACAAGAGTTCAGTCTTTCCCACATGACTGGAAGCAACACAAAAGAACGGAGCCCGGTTTAGTCATTTCTGATACCAGTCAGCTTCTACCACTATGCTTTGCAAACCACTACTGCACAATAATACTTTGCAATGTGCGAGCCCAATAATGTCCCAATAAACCTGATTGGAACCTTTATTTATATTACTGTATATATAATATAATAATATATATTATATATAGCGCATCTGTTGTTTGCAAAGAACAATTGTGTGTGTATGTCGCTTGATATATTGTACACATATTGGTGACCAGGTTGAACTGTTAAAGAACCCAGTGTTAGGGGCGCCTGGGTGACACAGCGGTTAAGCATCTGCCTTCGGCTCAGGGCGTGATCCTGGCGTTATGGGATCGAGCCCCACATCAGGCTCCTCCGCTATGAGCCTGCTTCTTCCTCTCCCACTCCCCCTGCTTGTGTTCCCTCTCTCACTGGCTGTCTCTATCTCTGTCGAATAAATAAATAAAATCTTAAAAAAAAAAAAAAAAGAACCCAGTGTTAGAAATTCCAGGGGCATTGGACGTCTTGTGGGCATGAATGGAAAACACTTTGCCAGGAGCAGGAAGGAACTCATCTTTGGCCTCCTTGTGAGTTCACTTATTTTCCTCTTTTTTCTCATTTTTAATAATGAACAAGCTGCCTCACGTGTTTCCCTCTTCTGCTATCAGAATGTGCTGTCCATGAGCTTTGCGTGTTAGTCAGAAGGCTGACGCAGGCTGAGGGATTCTGACCCCTAGGGCCAACAGTCAGACTTCAGTATGAGTTCCTGCTTCTCTCAGAAGATCTGGCGGGGCTTCTAAGAGGCAGTGGAAAGGGCACAGAGTGTGGAGACTGAAGATTCCAATCCAGTTTTAGTTGGGTCCCTGGCTTTTTACACAACCTTGTGTGAGTTGCTTAACTTCTCCAAACCTCAGTCTTGTCTTTTCTTTCTAAGATTTTATTTATTTAATTATTTGAAAAAGAGAGAGAGAGAGAGAACGAGCAGGGGGAGAGGCAGAGGGAGAGACAGAGAAGTAGATTCCCTGCTGAGCAGGAAGCCTGATGCAGGGCTCCATCCCAGGACCTGGAGATCATGACCTGAGCAGAAGGCAGAGGCTTAACCAACTGAGCCACCCAGGGGTCCCCGAACCTCAGTCTTTTCTATAAGCTGGGACTGGTAAGACTAAAATGAGGTGGGGTTTTTTCATTTTTTTTTTGTTTTTGTTTTTTTTGAAAGGCAGATATGGAGATGTTTTGTAGACTGGCTCTCTGGAAAACAAGGTGCTCTCGTTCTCATGTGTCAAACAACTTTGTCTGGTAAAGCAATGAATGTGTCTCTCCCACAGAGAAGGTTGTCAGAGCCCAGTTTGGGATGAAAGGTAAGTAATCATTACGAAAAGACAGCCGGGAAGAAGAGGCTGGATACTAAGTCTCCTCGGGGGACTCACCAAAAACAAAAGTGCGTAGCGACTGGAAAATATGGCGTTTTGTAAGTAAGCTGTTGCTTCCTTCCTCCTCTTCTCCAAGACTCTCTCCCATCGTTGGATTGATTCTAAGGATAGAGACTCCCAGGAAAAAGGAGCCCTGCCCCTGGGTACCTCTGGAGAGACTGGCATGTTGCCTTCGGCTCCCCTGCCAAGCATCTTCTGTCAAGTTCAGTTAAGGAGGCCCCAGGACAATGAAGCTGTGTTACCACCTGACGTTTCCTCCCTTGCTATCTGCAGGTGGGTCTGCGGAGCCAGCAGCCCACAGCTGTATTTACAACCTCACATCACCCTCGTTAATTAAGGAATTCTGAGCCTGCTGCTCACCCTGACTAGACTTCTGCGGCATGAGATGGTGGCAGGTTATCCTTGCAGGAATGCCACACAGCATCTGGGCACTGTTAATCAGGGCCAGTATGGAGAGTGTTGTGGGGATGGGTAAAAAGGGCGCTGAGAGAATGGAAAGCAAGCTTTATGCACGAGGGCTAACCATTGGCTTAACCCATTCTGTACATGCCCAGCAAGTTCAAAGAGGCCCTCAGTTTCAGTTTCCATGACTTGGAAGACATTGTCTCCCACATTACAAATGTACAGCACATTTCAGATCAAATGCCATACAAAGTGTCCCACTTCCAATGAAATATCATTTATTCCCTGGATTGTAAGATGTCCCAATAAACCTGATCAGAAGGGTGTAAAGAAGTAGCTACCAGATCCCATGGCATTTCCAAGGGAGAAAAGAAGGCTACCTCGTTTTCTAAAAGTCTTGCTTCCTAAGAGACTGTCCTTGGAAAGCGCTAAAATGGGAAGCAGGAGAACTGAACTAGAAAATGACGTCAATCTTCATAGTTTTCCTCTCTGAATGTTTATTTGTGTGATTGTAATGGCAAATGAATTACATCCTCAAACCAGGTTGCTCTGTGTGACTAGAGTCAAACAAAACATGACGGAGTAGAATCACTATCAAAATATTCATCAAGTTTTAGAGGATTGCCATAAATAGGAAAAAAACCCTTTGATTTTCATAGAAAAAGAGATTGTTCCTGTTGTTTGGAACACATTAGATCTAAAGAGGTCCTTGTGGGTACCTAAGAGAACAAAAGCCCGTGATCAGGGACGCCTAATGCACATAGTAGAAGCCAAAGTTTTGCGTTCTGGTTCTGGCGCCAGCTCAGCTAGCTGTGTGACCTGGAACTGCTACCTCTCTGTCCAGTCTTCACCTTCTTCATCCACAAAAGACAGCAACAACACCTGGCCCGACTCCCTCACGTCCCCAGGCCGGTGATGTCTAACAGAGGATGGATGGGAAACTCGTTTGCAAACACAAAGCCTGAGTTTGATGGTGAAGATTCTACTCTAGGGAAGAGTTTGAAAAGTTTCAGTGTTGTTGTTACTGTTGTTTTTTTCCTTTTAAGGAGCCCTTAGAGGCCTTGTTTCAAAATGTATTTTGTTTCAAAACACATTTTCTTAAAGAAATTGTTTGATTTTGTTCCACTTTGGAATGTTTGGTGGGATGGAACAGATACATACTTGAGGGTTCCATCCGAAACACAATTTACAAAGTTAGTTAAGGAATGCCATCCTTTAAAAGTATTATTTTAGAAAGAAAAATAAAGGAAATATTAGCCTAATAAAGGGAATATGAATAAGCAATTTATGAAGTAGAACAAATGCTAAGTGAAAATTTAACTCAAGACCATCGGGCTGAGTGTCTAGGAAGTAAACTCAGTACATGGTGTCATACTTGAAAGAGCCTAGACGTTAATATATTTATAAATTCCTAGAATAATTGAGAATCTTAACCTTTATAATGAGAAATCGTCTTTTTCTATGGAGTCACAGAATTTCGTATTGTCTACATAGCTGGGAAACAAAGAAAAAAGCTACTAAAACACAGTTAGTAAAGGCATGCTGAGTGATCGGCCTCAGTCTCAAAAGTTACACACAGGGCGCCTGAGGGGCTCAGTTAATCATCCAACTCTTGGTCTCTACTCAGGTCCTGATCTCAGGGTCATGAGATTGAGGCTCTGTGCTCAGCATGGAGTCTCCTTGCCCCTGTGCTCCTCCCCCTGCTCGCTGACTCTCTCTCTCTCAAACACATACATAAAATCTTTTTTTAAAAAAAGTTACACACAGTTTGGTTCCACTTATGTAACGTTCTTAAAAGACAAACCACACATCTTCCTCAACTTAGGATGGGGTTACTTCCCAATAAACCCATTGTAAGTTGAAGATATCATCGGCCAAAAATGCACTTTATGCTCCTATCAAACAGCATAGCTCCGACTAGCCTAACTTTAACGTGCGCAGAACACTTATGTGCCTACAGTTGGGCACAGTCATCTAATACGAAGCCTATTTTATAACAAAGTGTGGACTACCTCAGGTAATTTATTGGATATCGTCCTGAAAGTGAACAACAGGATGGTTGCATGGGTACAGGATGGTTGTGAGTACGCTGACTGTTTACCCTCTTGATCACGTGGCTGACTGGAAGCTGAGGCTCACTGCCCTGCCCGGTATCACCAGAGAAGACCACACCATGTACCACTAGTCTGGGAAAAGACCCAAATTCAAAATTTGAAGTACAGTTTCTACTGAATGTCTTTCTTTCCCACCATAATAAAGTCAAAAAAATCCTAATTCGAAGCATCGTAAGTTGGGGACCATCTGTACGGTGACAGAATAGATCAGTGGTGACCAGGGATTCAGGATGGGGACAGAGTGGGCTTGTTGAGAACTAGCATGAGCAAGTTTTTTTTATGATGATTGAATGGTATTGACTACGATGGTGTTTCATAAATATGTATGTGTATTAAAATTCATAGAACCATACAGCAAAAATAAGTCAATTTAACTGTATGATCATTTGAAAATAAAATTTTTAAAAGGGAAGAAAAGAAAAAAATCGTATCATGGAATCAATGCAGCAGAATGCAGGCCCTGTCCTCTGAAATGTCACATTTGCAAATGTATGTGTAAATAAGCTTTATAGCAGCACTTTTCTAGCATGAATGGGCACACAAATCACTTCAGGCTTTAATTAAAATGAAGATTCTCTCTCAGTAGGTCTGGAATGGGGCCTGAGTTTCTGCATTTCTACGAAGCTCCCAAGTGATGATGCCCTTGCTTCTGTGCCTACAGACAACACTGTAGAATGTGTAAGCTTTGGAGAATTTAGCTCAGTTGGAGCAATTATGGCAATTACTTAGCATCACACCAACCACCCCCATCCTTTACCCACAGTGGAGATCACTAGTTGTTCAAACGCATTTTCCTCCGGAGCCTAGATATGACCATTGGATAGAGCACAGTACGGACGCTACTCCATAGGAATAATTATGTGAGATGAAGCCTACTGGTCACCCTTGAGCTTAAAAGTGCTGATGCGAGTCCCATCCATCGACATTACAAAGAAATCCACTTGGAAAACCCACCTCGTATCTCAGGCCTTAGTGCCCTAGCTCCAAAACTCTGTATCCTGGACAAATTAGCCCCAGTTAATTATAGATGTATCTTTCCTTCCAGCCGAGATAAGCAAGCTGGTCTTTCCACCTAGGCTGTAAATGGCTTGCGGGCAGAGACAAATCATTTACTCCTTTTAGTAACACTCTTAAAATCCTTTGAGCCTCAGTTTCTTCATCTACAAAATAAGGATAATTATTCTATCTCATGAGGTTGCTGTGAGAATTAATAAGAAACAGACATGAAGCACTTAGAATAGTGCTCTGCAAAGAGCAAGACTCGGTAACTGAAAACTGTTACCATTATCCCCCAAAACAGGCTCATGGCCAAGGCAAATATTCAAAAACGACTGCTATCGGGAACCCAAGATTCAGAGGAGCACAAGTACTGAACTGGGAGCCAGAAGATAGAGGCCACAAGACATACCTGTCCCTTTACCTCCTGAACTTTGTTTCTTGGGTGTAATGAAAACTTGGATATGTTATTTTTATGGTTAATTTCAGCTCTGACCTTCTGGAGATTGATAACATTGCAATAATACTCCTTCAGAGCACTGAAGCATTTTAAAAATCTGTATATAATCCTACGTATACAGTTGAGAGCGAAAAGAAAAGCATTATATAATACTTCCAAAATCTATTTTAGGCAAAAATTCCATTCTCCATTTTCACTGAGTTACTGGTTTTCTACCACTGGAGGGCGTGCAGTGCTTGGTTGTAAAATATCCTCCCAGGATTTTAGCTCTCTGGCTCACAACTTAAATTTCAGTCATTCAAATCAGAACCAGAGATTCAAAGAAATTGCCTCCTTCACTTGACTGACTTAACAGATGAAGGGCAGCTTGAAGAGATGGGAACTGGCAAAGTCAACAGAGAGAAAACTTTACTTAATCAGCATGGTGCCATTTCTATTTCCTTTTCCCCCTTTAATACTAGCCCCATACAGACCTTCACACCGCAACCTCTCAGCTCAGCTTTGAGCCCATCCCTTCTGCTCCTTATGCCTGCACATGACTTCTCCAACTTCCCTTGTCTTTTTCTCAAATCTCCATCAGAAACTAGATCCTGGTCCTTTGGAATATGGCCTAAGATGTCGAACGGGTTTAGCTGATAGACAGTCAGAATCCATTTAATGGGCTTTAAACGATTTGCTTCATTCAGGATCTGGGATATGAATGGTGCAAAAAGATGGAAAAATGGTGCTTTCCAGCCAGCCAGTTTTTACGGAAACCCTAGTGTCCACTAAACACAGGCATGGGTGGTACCAGGGAAATGAGACATAGTCCCATCCTTTAAAGAGCTTCTAGACTGACCAGGGTGATATATGGACTGGGAGGAAAGGGACATAAAGAATGACAAAACTTGAAGGAAATCTCAAAATAAAATATTAGAAGTAGAGATTTCTTCTCTATTGCTACATGTCACCAATAGACTGAAGTTATATTGAAAGCAATTGGGAGGTCTCTTCCTAACTTAAAATGAGAATTGTGATCAATTATTCATGTCTGCCATGGGCACAGAATAAGTAGGATATGCTTGTAGTTACCAAGTCTGATTTACAATCCAGGGCTCACGTTTTTGTTTTTGTTTTTGTTTTGTTTTGTTTTGTTGGGGAAACTAAAACCCAGAGAAGGAAAGGAGTGTGGTCAAGGTCATTCAGCTAAGTGACAAGGAGTAAGTTTTCAGATCATGAAAACCCTGAGACAGATCAATCCAGGAGTGGAGAGTGGATAAAAAGAAGTTTCCACATGCTTTGTGTTCTAAAAGCCCTTGCTGGGTCTCCTCCCTCAGCCAGCTATTCCCAACACACTTGGTTTCTTCTTCTAAAAAATATCCCATGATTTCTTCTTCCTTTTTCAGTTTTTTCTACCTAAAAAATAAGGTATCTAACACACACAATTAATAAAGCATAAATTATAATAAACATCCATAATCTACCCCTTAATTTAAGAAATAGGACTTACTTGTGTGCCCCTTTCTCATGATGCCTCTCTACCTCCTTGCCAAGAGAAATCTATTATCTTCAATTTTGCTCTTTTCCCTTCATTCCCTCAGTTTATCTTCAGAGCTTTACTATGTACGTATATATCCTTAGACATTGCATTTTTTTGTTGTTTCACTTGTTTTTAAATGCTATGCAAATAGAATCATGAATTTTGCATCCTTCTACAGTTTGATTTTTTACTCAAAATTATATTTTAAAGATTTCCAAAGTTGTAGTCCTCTCATCTTCCCTACTGTATAGTATTCCATAGAATGGATGTACCACACTTTATCCATTCTACTATTGATTAATACTTGAATAATTTCCAGATTTGCATTATTGTTGTTGTTGAGAATAACTTTACCATGAACATTTTTTGCATGTTTCCTCATACAAGGATACAACAATTTCTCTAGAGCAGAAATTCTCAATCAGGGCAAGCTTGTCTCTTGGGAGACATTTGGCAATGTCTGGATACATTTTTGGTTGTCACAACCAGGGAAATGGGTGGAGGAAGTGGAGGCAGAAAGCTGATACTGGCTAGTGGATAGGAACTAAGAATGCTGATAAATAGCCTAAAATGCACAGTACGGCTCTGCACAAATAAGAATCATCTAGCCCCAAATGTTAATAGTATCAAGGCTGAAAATCACTGTTCTAGAGGATATACTTAGAGTGAAGTTGCCGAATTATAAGTGTGCTCATCTTTAAATTTTCAAGATAGCATCAGATTCTTTGCTAAAGCAGTTGCACCAATTTCTACACCAATCAGCAGCTTCTATGTCTCATTACTACATATCTCATGCAACACTTGGTAGTTCGATTTTTTTTTAATATTGGCCAAGCTAGTTGGAATACAATGGATAGCATATAGTATTGACTACTAATGAGACTGAGTATGACTGTTGGCCATTTATGTTTCCTCTTCTGTGAACTTTTTGTTCATGTAATTTGCCCATTTCTCTTTTAACTATTTGTTCACATTTGTCATATAGCTTTTCTGTATCAATCCTTCGATAGTTTACTCATCCCAAATATCTTCTCCCAACTAGAAGTCTGTCTTTTTTTAATGGGCCTTTGAGGAATGCAAGTTAATTTTAATGTGGTTGAATTTACCTCTTCTCTGTTACTTATAGTACTTTTCGAGTCTTATTTATTTAATAAATCCTTTACTCCCCCAGGTCATATGGACACTCTCCTATGTTTTCTTCTAAACATTTGAAGATTTTGCTTTTTACATTTAATGTCATCCAGAATTTATTTGAGCTCTGATATAAGGTAGTATGGAATCTTTTAGAACTATCCTAGAACCTCCTTTTTCCAGGCCAATCAAAAGTGTTTTCCCTTAGGACAGTCAAAGTCTTCTAACCATGGGCTTTACCTAGGGACTTTAGGGTAAGAAGAATCAAAGTCATGTCCTCCCCTACTCAGTTGGTGGCCTCACTAAATCAGCAGACTGTGAGGAATGAGAATGCTGACTCCAGACCATCTCTGCAATCTTCCCATGACCTTTTTTAGTGCTTTGGTTCCTCTCTAACACCCTTCAAGTTCAGGGCCTCCATTCTGTCAAATGTGCTCATGTCAAAGTGCCAGAGACTCACCACTCCCAACCCAAGAAATCCTGCTTTCTTGGAGGGCTGCAGGAAGAAAAGGGAAAAAATATATATATTTATAAATGGCGGAACCCCACGCATGGGTGAATGCACTGGAGATGCTTCAGGAGGGTTCACCAAGACCCACTCTAGAAAGAGTAGAGGCAGCTGCCTACTTGTAAGGAGGGAGGCATACCTCTTCACACTTCTCGTGACTGCAGAAGAGGCTGTGACAACTGGATCTCTGGCTCCAACTGCCCAGTTTTCAGTAGTTAGTAGCAGTAGCCAGAAGCAGAGTTGGAAGGGAGGAAAGTGCTCAGTGGCTTGCTGGAGTTGGTAGCACAGGCTCCAAAGAGCCAATTGTGCACAACTTTTCCCCACTTGCATTCAGTGACATTAAACTTGGCAGCTTGAAATTGACCATTGTGGGGGAATTTGCAGCATGCAATGGGTGAACACTAAACTCTAGGCTTCTCCCTTCCGCCCAGAGCCAAGTGTTAATCATTTACCAGCACACCACTGAAGTACTGCAACCCTACCCAGTTGTGGCCCTGGGACACCAAATCCCCAGCAACTATCTCTGTCCCTGGGACAACCCCAAGTCCAAGTCAGTGTGTGAGTCTCTATTCAAACTTAGTCCCTTCAGAGAACAAAGTATAGTCATATTTTTCCCTTGAGCAAGTAGCACCCAGCTCTCAAGCTTTGTGTTTTTTTTGTGTGTACTTGCAAGAAGGGGTCTTACTATGGAATCCTGCCCTGGACCTTGCCTCCTTTAGCTATGGGATACCATAACGAATTATGCCTAGGAGCTTAGAATTATTGCCTCAGAAGAGGAAGTAGTTACCTATGAAATTCCTACACTAGTCCCCAGATAAATCTGGGCCATACTCCAACAGAGGTATATTTGTTTGCTTGCTTGCTTGCTTTGAAGGGAGCTTGTTCAAATTTCTGTATATGGGCGAAAGAATATCTAGGACAAAGGAGGTTCTCTGGCTTAGCCACTAACTCACTAACTCCCTGTACAACCTTGAGGAAGTCTCTTTCTGTCTCTGAGCCTCAATTTTCTTAGCTGTCAAGTGTGGTTAGATTAGATTAGATTAGATTAATGGTTTCCCAATGATTTTTGGCATTAGAACCCTTTTATGAAATGCAACCTTGGGCCCAATTGCAATATATAAGAGATATGAGTGGGGGATGCCATGGCTAAAGGTAAAATTGAGTTAAAGGGTGTTCCACTTGGGGTAATAAAGGGAATCTAAAAGGATGATTGTGAACACTGGAAATGTAACAAGATGTAAAAACTGTTTTCCAGAATTCTTTCTGGCAATATAGCATGTTATTGGAAAAATCAGTATGGTAACCGTATGAGATGGGAGTGAGACCTCCCTCCCCCACCACAAGGTATACTTCCTTTAAATTAAGGGTTTAAAGTTGCTAAACTATTTCCTAAACTCTGTAGGGCCTGTGAGATAGAGTTTTCTTTGACTGAGCCACTTTGTAAGTTTGGGGCCAGAGCTGGATTGCTTTTGATAACAGCGGAGAAGCTAAACATTGTAACCTCCTATATCATCCAAAAGGCAAGTCTCTCTCTCATCTCTAAATGGTCAAGAAAAATGTAAAGATACTCTCTTTAAAGGAATGCAATATTATCAGCCTGTCCAGGATACCTCAGACCTTGATCAAGCCCTGGTTGAAAGGAAGGCCAGACAGGGATGGACCTCCACCTGGCCAGTACTCTGTTGGCCCTGACCAGCCCTGCTCTCCTCCATCTGAACCCCATGGCTTTACACATGCTATGTTGAAAAGACTGGACCATAATCCTTCCCCAGCTCAGATGCTGTATTCCAGTTCCTCCCTAGCTCAAGCTACCATAGCTTCTTTCTTACCTGAATTCTATGGCAATAGCTTCCTAATAGATTTCCATCTCCACGCTCTGTGTATCTCAGTCCATTCTCCTCATTATGTTCTTTTAAGCTAAACCATAATACTCCTTTGCACAAATCCTTCAAGGGCTTCCCATTGCACTTGGAACAAAATCCACCACCCTTATCATTGGTCCTCCAGCCCCTGATCAATCCATCCCCCGCTTATTTCTCCAAACTCATTGTCTACCATTCTCCTCCCCCTCACTAAGCTCCAGCCACATGGACTTTCTTTTCCTTCTTCAAACTTACTGAGGTCTTTGCAGTTGCAGCTTTATGAGCCCGCTTTGTTCCCTCCCCAGATCTGTGTATGGCTGCTGCCTCCTTCTTATCTCAGTACAAATGTCATCTTTTCAGAGAAGTCTTCCTTGATCACACAGTAAAATTCCATCCATTCCACACACAGTTATTCTCCCCGCAACAAGGCATCCTCTCTCACAACATTCTGTTTTGTTTTCTTCCCATCCCTTATCACTAACAGAAATTATATTGTTTTCTGTTTGCTTGTTCCTTTTCTGTGTTTTCTTCCAGGATGTAAGCACCATGAGGTTACCCTGTCTGCTTCACTCTTACCTGTGTCTCTAGTATCCAGCATAATGCCTGGCACATGGTAGACACTCAATAAATACTTGTTGAACAAATGAATTAATTTAATGTTGTTGAGTATCTTGATGTAAATACTGGCACCAGAATCCAACCAGACCTGTCTAAGAAGCTCATAAAAGCTACATTTTCTCATTCTTCTTATGTTCCAGTGGGAGGGTTCTGCTTGGTGCTTATACTCTTATCCCCTGAGGGAGATGTTAACTTCACCCTGAACTGACCAGAAGTTCAAAGAAACTCCAATGCTCTGCACTACAAATAAAATCACCCATGTCCTTAAATCAACTCTTTTCCTTCCCACGTGTATTACTTTCTTGACTTGAAGAATGCTGGGAAAAGTTCTGGGACCTAAGCAAAGAAACTATTTGGTCCTCCAAAATAAAGCTACTCTACAGGGAGAATCCCAGCATGTGGTCTCACTCTACCACTCCAGTGTGTGTGTGCTCTCTCTGTGAGCTGTGCCGTAGTCTCTCTCTCTCTCCAACTATGCATGTATGTCCCTCTGATTCTCTGCAGTGGTTGCCAAAGATCTCGTAACCTCCTTTGGATATAATCTCCTGTTCTATTTTAGTCTTCAGGTTGTTGTCTTTTTTTTTTCCAACCTCAAAGGAAGCCTAAATTGGGCAAAGCAGGTTTGCTCAGCTTATTTTCAAATTCGCCTGAAGGGAAATCTTGGTACCAATCACATAAGAAGATGATACTCTTCTTTTCTTGTTCTAAAGAGAATCCTAGCCCCTAGTCTGGACCCCAGAAGCAAGATCTGGCCTTTAAAGCTTAATACAACCTTTGGTTTTCTCAAGATCTCCCTGTTGTATCTGCTCTCAAAAGAGTCTGTTAACTGAAGATGGAAAAAGTGACTAACAGCTCTGTTTTGACCATAAAGACAATATACTTTGCCCTGTCCACACTGCTCTAGGTTTTGCAAAGAACGCTCCCTGAATTCACTCCCTTCCTTAATTACGACACATGTTGCTACTAAGAAATTTGTGTTCTGTATGAGTTGTCCATTAGTCAATTTCAACTGGATAAGGAGTTCTGACTTTCCCTCAAGTTGTGCCCCCACCATATTAATAACCTAGCTATTTTGAAAAGTAATTTAAAACAACTTTTACATTTTATAAGCTAACAGTAAACTCTTAATATTTGCCCAATATATGTCCTGAGACCTTTATAAATCTCTAATTTTGAGACTGCTCATAGCATATGATTTTCCCTGGTAAGCGTGTATTTACCCTTGCAATGCAATCCTCATCTTACTTGATCCCAATTGATAAAACTGACCACTCCCTCCGTTTTCAAATATTCTTCCTTTCGTTTCCGTTCTGGTAGCTACCTCTCAGTTTCCTTTATTGATTGTACCTCCTCCACTAGACTGGTAATATTAGAGTCCTCAAGGCATGGTACTGAGTCTCTTTCTTCTCACTTGACATTTTAATATTAAAGGTTTTTATTTGGGGTGCCTGGGTGGCTCAGTCAGTAAGTGTCCAACTCTTGATTTTGGCTCAGGTCATGATCTCAGGGTCTTCAAATCAAGCCTTGCATCAGGCTCTGTGCTGGGCGTGGAGCCTGCTTAGGAGTCCCTCTCCCTCTGCCCCTCCCCCACTCTCTCTCTCTAAGAAATAGAAAAAATTTTTTTAAATGAAAATGAAAAAAAGGGGGGGGGGCTTTATTCATTCCCAAGGCTTCAAAGACCATCCATACGCCAACAATTCTCATACTTACCTCTCCATGTTAGATAGCTCCTTTGACCTCCTAATCCATTCCTTTAGCTGCTTACTGCATGCCTGTGCTTGGATATCTGCTAAATGTATCCATATTAAACACTTGATTATCTCCTTCAGGCTTTTACTCTGGCAGTCTTCTCCATTTCAACAAATGTCACCATTATCTATCTAGTTGCTCAAGCCAGGAAACCTGAGTCATCCTTGACTCTTCTTTTTCCCTCACCATCCCATATCCAATCCATTGCCAAATCCCATAATTCCCACTTCTAAAATATTTCTAAAAATCTATTCACTTCTCTCCATCACCATTGTCACCCACCCAAGTCAAAGATGCCATGGCCTCTTCCGTCCCCTTCCAATGCATTAACTACACAAATAATTACAAAAAGCAGCCAGGATTATCCCTTAAAATTATATACCAGCTCATGTCATTCTCTGGCTCTAATCTCTTTGGACTGTAATAAAACCCCAGATCCTTTGCGGGGCTCACAAAGCACACTATGATCCAGCCATGACTCCTCTCTTGCCTCATCTGCCACTCTCCTGGTACTCACTTCGCCTAGCCACACTGTCCTGTGTACCTTGAAATGAATCAAATCAATACAGAGAAACCTTAATGAACTGGAGTGCCCTGGGTAAATGGAGGAATAAGTAAAACCAGTTTTGTGTTTCTTCTATTTTCTGTTGAAAATCTTTCCGGAAAGTATGAATCTACTGTGGTACTCTGGAAGTCAAAGTTGGTAAAAATGACAGTAATGTTCTTTGGAAACTGAAAATCTGACAGAGCATTGGCACTGTTTTTTACCAGTAATAACTCCACCAGTTACTCTTAAGGGGAGTGGGCGAAGAGGAAAAATACATAGAAATGAATCTTTACTGTTCTCACAAAATCAACAGGATTGGCTGTTTGTTGTTATTGGTTTTGCATTTTTGAGGGAAATTATGTTATTTACCTAGCAGTCTACTAATTGGCCTCTTGCTCTTAACAGTAGAGAGAGAGATTCTCAGTTAATACACGTTATCAATCCCACTCAGTCAACATCACCTTCATCTGTGTATGTATGGGTACTTGCACATGCAGCTCTGGGTCATAGGAAAGTTATTTAAATGTTCTAGCCCTCAGTTTCCTTATCTGTGAAAGGGGATGATAAAATCAAAGTTGTTGTTAAGTCTGTATGAAAGCTTTTTTGATCAGTAACCCCTAAGTTGATGGTTACTATTGGCCAGTGTGGAGGGCAGTATGCATAAGTAAATCTCCCTCTTTATATTTTACCTCATTTTCTCCCAAACCAAGACTATCTCACTTTGCTATTACCAGTTGTTAAGATTTTAGGCTCATAAGTACTATAATTTCCTTTCCCAGCAATATCTTTATACTTTCCAAAATAGACACTCCAGGGTTAGGCAGTGGTTAGGAAGACCCTATTCATGCCACAATGGCCATGCTTTGGCGCCTTGCAAATTCCTCTTTCTGGACACAGATACTTTTGAAACAGTACCTTGTTATCTCAAGGCCTTGCCCCTGTGTTTTAGATAAGCTGGGACTTCCCATCAATCTTCTTTCCTGTTCATGGTAAACATCAACTCTCTCAGAGTATGCCTTGTCTCTCTTGTAGGGCTCCAAAGAAGTCAAACGTTCAAACAGAAGGCTCCTGACACTGCCATGAAGAACGATGACTCTGGGAGTGGTTTTCTATGTTACACCAGATTTGAAGGCCAAAGGGTCAGCTTGGGCAACTTAAGTCCTCCATCAATAATTCCAGCCAGGACAGGATCATCAATTCCCTTCATCTCAACCAAGACCTATGATCACTCCATTGGAGGCTGAGCCAATGGCCCTGTATAATCTAACATTCTTTCCCTTACTAGATTAGCCTCAAGTAAAACATCATGGGCCTATCCAAAGCCAGCAAGATTTAAAGAAAGTTGGGGAGTTTCCAGGTGCACATAGAAAACAATACCTTCACAGTATGGGAAATAAAAAAGCAAGCGAGAGGTAGATTTCTTTGGGAGAACTTACTAACATTCTCTTAAGATTTATTTATTTATTGGAGAGAGAGAGAGAGAGAGAGTGCTGGGGGGAGGGGCAGAGGGGAAGGGAGAGAGAGAATCTCAAGCAGACTCTGCTGAGTGTGGAGCCCGATGTAGGGCTCGATATCACAACACTGAGATCATGACCTGAGCCGAAATCAATTGGACACTTATCCAACTGAGCCACTCAGAGCCCCTATTAGACATTTTTAAGGAGTGAAGGTATAGGGATTCAAATGTCTAATGCAGGAGAAAAAGATCATATGGACATTCCTTTAAGTTCCATAATGAAGTTATACTGCAAATCTTTGTAAACAATTTAGTTATAAAACCACAAAGTGTAAAAATTGGCCCTTTTCTTTCTAGAAATGAGAGATTGATGCTAGCAAATTACAGACCATTGACCAAACACAATGCTGACTACCTCAGAAATTTCTGAATATAATTCCAAATTCACTCTTGTTTTTATTAATATTCATTTTTTAATCCTTTATTTTATTTATTTATTTTTAAAGATTTTATTTATTTATTTGACAGAGAGAGAGACAGCCAGCGAGAAAGGGAACACAAGCAGGGGGAGTAGGAGAGGAAGAAGCAAGCTCATAGCGGAGGAGCCTGATGTGGGGCTTGATCCCAGAACGCCGGGATCATGCCCTGAGCCAAAGGCAGACGCTTAACAACTGAGCCACCCAGGCGCCCCAATTTTTAAACAAAAAAGTCAATAAAACTCCTGGTCAATTTGTAAGACATTATAAGCCCAATTAGTAAAAATTGTATGTACCAGAAGGGTCATGGATAAACTCGGTTTCATTTATTAAGGGAGGAAATGTACACATATGAAACAAAAAAAGTATAGTCTATAGCTCTAGAAGAATTGGAAACAGAGATAGTTAAAGAAAACCAGTTGTCAACTGCGTAGCAACACTGGTGCAATACATACTACTCTGGGATTCATTCTGTACTGGTGACAATGTAAAAGAGATGTGATATGTCACCGGGAGATTTCTGTCCCGACAACAGATTACTGGGTCCCTGGGTCTTGTGTGTGTGTGTGTGTCTCAATTTGTTTTGGTAAAGTGATCTAAAAGAGAACAATAATTTTTTAAAAGATTTGTGTTTATAAGGAATTTTCTTTTTACCTTCCAGAAAGCTCCCATATCTGTTATTTTCTGCCACCTTCCCTTCCGGTCCAGGCAGAGACGTGCCTGTGAGCGGAAAGATAAGAGTGAGGTTCCAGGTTTTAGAGGGACCCGCTCTGGTCACATGTCATGCCGGAGGTCAGAGTTTTAAGGCTCCTTGAGTTGCCTTCTACATGATTGCAAAGAATGCAATACAAAGATACAGCTGCCAGAATTTAAGATAATTATGGGATTGCTATAATTTTTATTTTGTTTCTAACAGTTCACGAAGAAAGGTGAAAAAAATACTCAAAGGAGCCTTTGCTTCTCTGGACTTGAAAACCTGTGCTCAAGCTTTTAATTTCCCTTCTTTCTCCCATCACCTCTTCTTCTTCCTTCCTTCCCTTCATTTGCCTTTTCTCCATGAATATCCATATCTTTAACTTGTTAGATTTTCAAATATAACATCCTTTGTGAACTCAACTGACATGTTGATTTATCTTTAACCAGAATGCAATGCATAATATTTAATTTCCCAAAACAAACTTAGACTATTATTATTCATTTAATATTTTAAAGTGATGAATTTAAAATGCAAATAGAAAAATTGAGTATCTTTATTTTTTAAAAAAATCTAAATTAATAAATTTTTTTTCCAGAATCAGTCTCCTTTTTTTTTTGGTCCAGAGCAGAAGAAAAAAAAAAAGAATATGCAAGTAAGTTTTCCCAATGAGGTCAACAATGCTTCTGGCTGGCCCTCCATTTTATCCTTAAGCTCCACCAACACAAGAAAATCCCTCTCTACCTATAACTTTAAATTTTAAGAAGTAAATACTGCATGCAGAAACAAACAACCATGTACTGTCTCTCTCTTCTTGATTCCTAAAGGAAGCAGGGGCACGAGGTTGATTAAAAGGAGAGGGGCTAAAAGGAAAGAGAACCAGAATGGTTTTCAAAAAAATCAAATTTACCCATCACATTCCCTTTCTCAAAAGCCTGCATGTCTATCAACAACCAAAAGAAGAACCCAACCCCTTAGAGAGAAATACAAGAGCCCCACTATTATCCCTTCTCTGTTTCATCTCCCATCGTATGCTTCACTCCAGCCACCCCAGTCTGCCAGCATTTCTCCACACTCACTCCGCTCTTTCATGTCAATCCCCCCACCACACAGTGGGGTTCCCACAGACACTGGCTAGTCTTCATAGTATCTGTATTCTTGCCAGCTTGCAGAATGTCTCACTCATATTATTGTCCATGAGTGTTTGTTAAATTGAAATCTCCAACTTTGTCATTTTTTTTTTCACACTACTTAGTAGGTTGAGAAGTCACTCTGTGCAGGCTGAAGCCTTGGGGAAATGCACAGTCATGGAGAAAATGTAAGTTAGTATAACTGTTCAGAAGAGGAACTGAAGCATGTATTTTCAGAAGTGGAGCTGTCACTCTTGGCCTGGCAACCCCGCTTCTGAATATGTATTCTACAGAGTAATCTTATACACCTACAAGCGAGTTTATCACAGGAATGTGTCTAACACCAAAATGTCATTAAAAATCAAAATGCCCAACAATGAGAGTTTCATGAATTGAACTACGGCTCGCTCATACTATGGAATGGAACGCAATCTAGCAGCAGGAAGAGTGCATATGCAATGAAGGTGGGGCAGTGACAGGTGAACGGAAAGGAAGCATTTGCAGCTTTGAATCGATGGCAATATTAAGAAATTTTAAAAAAATGTAGTCTGTATGTTGTAATCAAACTTTTTAAACAAAGAAATATAGTTTATCCACGGGAAATGTCTAAAAGAACAACATACGATTATTTTTAATTAGTTGGGTAGCTACGAGCATATTAAATGAAAAAATAAGATACTTGACGTCAGGTAAACACTGCACCTTAATAGGAATATGTCAAGGCACCCTAAGCAAGCTTCCATCCGAAGGAAGTAACACAGAAAAAGGCCATTAGAGCAACGTCTTCCAGCTTGCAAGCCACTGAAAAGTCCCAGCCATGTCAGTGGGACAACATGGATATATGCTAGAAGACTCCCCACCAGAGAAAACGATAACACCCTGTTACAGAAGCAATAACAGTCCTTCTATTGGCTCATGCATTTTTTAAAAAACTAAAAATTTTATTGCCTTTCCCCCCCAGAACTCCTCGTCCTTTTATTATTGGACCCATTTCACCGCCCACACACTCAGCTCAATCACTTCCTCAAAGCGGGAATGAAACTGTTTTCCTACATCCCACTACCCCCAATCCCATCTTAATCAGGTTAGCTTGAAACCCACTCATCACCCTGAAAAATCTCAGCTAGAACATCCTAGAAACACACAGAGAAAGATAAACAGAAAACCGAATTACACTTTCTTGGACACTTCAACCCCTGGGTTTTCAAATTCCATTCTAGGTCATTATTGGGTAGCTGCATTGATTCACTACTAACCAGTCACTCTGATGGCTTAAAACAGAGTTCTCAGTCTGCAAGAACGAAGATGTTATCAAGAAAGCGAAGGGCTTAGGAGACAGCTGGCCGCCTTTACAGGAACTGACGTATCTGGAAGGAGACTCAGCCTGGCTTCTGAATATAAACAGGAATTCGTTAAGGTAGAAGCAGAACAAATAAGCACAGTGACTGAGAGACCTTTTCCAAAGAGCAGGCCCTGGGAAGGAGGGGAGAGGACCAGACACCCAAACTTTCCCTGAGGTTTCTGCCAGACTCAGAGTTAGAGGAAGGAGGACAGGCTTTGGAGTTGACAAAACTAATTTAGAATCCTGGTTCAGCCACATCACAATAGTATGTGCTGGGCAAGTTACAAAACTCACGGAGCCTCAATTTTCCTGCCAGAAAAAATGGGTGCAATAACCCCCACCTCACAGAGTCGTTGGGAATAATTAGAGCTAATATAGGAAATCCTAACACCAGGCACACAATGAATACTAAATAAATGGTTGATATTATTACTTGACAAGGGGAAGAGAAGCCAGGAGAGATATATGAAAAATTTGGGGGGAAGAGAAGATTTCCAAATATTCTCTTTTAATTTCAGATCGGCCCACATCCAACCAGAGTAGAAGGCACCAGCTGAAATCGCCCTCTCCATTCAGCTAGAGGTCAGTATTACTCCAGTCTCCCTGAGGAAGAAAGCGAGGATACTACAGCTTGTTTTTAAAGAATCTGTCTGCCTTTCCAGCCTCATGCTCTTTGGTGTCTTTTCCTATAATTTTCAGGATGGGTTCACCATGATCAGTAAGCGTCTCCATGTCATCAGAAAATTTAATCAAGCCCCCAACTCGTGGCTGTCCTTTGAAGGATTTTGAGGCACAGCTTAAAAAAATAAAGGGGGGAGGGGATTAAACAGAACAAGAATTACCAGTTGCAACTGGCATTCTTCACGGATGGTGCATTTGAGTTATTGGAGTTTAATCATAAACCCATCATTTGGAAATGCAAAACTCATTGATGGTCAGGGGCCTGACATTTTGCAGCTTGCCTCCTCCCTGCCAAATGAGATCTCACTTGCTTGAATGAGGCAAAATGAAGACCAACGTCATTCCCAGGGGCCTCCCTGGATCATTTCCCATCACCTTGCATGCCGGCACATCTCTTTCTCTCTCTTTGTCTCTGTTTCTCTCTCCCTCTGTCTCTTCCTCTGTCTCTCGCTCTTTCTCTCACTCTCTGTCTCTCTCTCATACACACACGCACACGCACACGCACACGCAGAGTTCTCAATGAGAATGATAAAAGCAATGGCTAAAGCAAAGTGACAAATAGCCTTCCCGGAGCAAAAGGCTCACTGGCCTGGAAGGAATCTCAGACATCATGTCCCCTATCTGTCTGATAAGATTTCATCTCAAATCCTTCCTGGCTGAATGGAGACCAGGCCAGTCTAAAAGATCACCATAAACTCGATCTTCTCACATTCATTCATTCTTTCTCGCGTGCATCCCAACAACATTTATTAAACGCTAATAACCATCATTAACGTCTACATTTATTAAGCCCTTACTATGCATCAAGGATAATGGTGAGAAAAACAGCAAAGTACACAGAGCTAAAGGCCTTCCATAGGAGGATAATATTAAATAAATAACTACGGTACTTTATAATTACAACCTCTAGCAAGAGCTGTGAAGGAAAGGTTCAGAGAGTTATTAACAGCACTCGAGCTAGAGAACTGACTTCATCTGGAGACTACCTCGGTTTATGCAGGGAACTGGTCGTGTACTCAGAGCAAGTGGATCAAGAGTCCAGAGAGGGGATCAGGGGGCTGACCATACCGGCCTCATGAAGCATAAAAAGGATTGGTCTGGGGATGCCTGTGGGTCTCAGTAGGTAAAGCGTCTGCCTTCTGCTTAGGTCATGATCTTGGAGTCCCAGAATCAAGCCCGCATCAGGCTCCCCGCTCAGAGGGGAGTCTGCTTCTCCCTCTGCCCCTCCCCCATCTTGCGTGTGTGCGAGCTCGCTCTCTCTCTCTCTCTCTCTCTCTCTGTCACTCACTCTCTCTCAAATAAATAGGATTGGTCTCTATCCTGATCAAGGGGAAGACACTGAAGGATATCCACGGAATCAAATCTTAAAATAAGGCAGACAGCATATGGCTAATTATACCCACTTCATCAGAGCTTAGACCTCTGGAGTCCAAGGCTATTGTGTTAGATCCCCTGAAAGCTAAACAGTGTCCCAGAGAGATAACATTCTATATGAATCCCCCATGCCAGCCACCATTTCTCAGAGGCCATTTGTGGCCTACCATCATTTCAATCTGACACACTTATTGGATTTCCCCTGACCTCCACCCCATGCCTGACCCTGTGCTGGCAGCTAAGGAGAGGCAAGTAGTCAAAATAAGACACAGATAAATAACCCGAATCCAAGGCAAAATAGTACAGGTGTTATAAAAGAGGTACTGAAATGAAGTCTATAAGGGAAGCAGAGTTTGACCAAAAGATATAGGATTTAAATCCTGGGTCCAAGTTGTGAGCGTGCCATTTATTAGCCTGGTGACCCCGCACAGGTCGCCTCTATGAATCTAAGCTATTTTGAGGCCCCAAGAGTGAGCTCTGTGTAGTGAAAAGGCTATTGAGATATTTATCTTGGATTTTTAAATTAATTTATTAAAGTTATACATATATTTTCTTCTTGGGTTTACATTCCACTTACAAATCTAATTTTTCTATTTAGAAGTGGACCAAATTTTCTCCTACTTTTTAAAGTCATTTTTTAAAGGTGGTTTTATTAAAGCACAGGGACAGGACCCAGGCGCAGGAAGAGCTGCCTGTTTTTAGTCACTTTTAAAGAGCCTTGACCAATGTTTGTTTAAGATTGCAAACATAAGTCATTGAATCTTTTCAAATAGTTTAAATTGCATTTATAAATTCAATTTTCATTTTTAAGCACATCAATTGTCTGATCAACAAATGTTCCCAAGAATTTAATCTAATATAGTCTGCTTCTAAATGTGACTGACATGAATTTCCACTTAGAGTTGTGAGTCTCAATAATTTGTTAGTTATACATTTTAAATTAGAATTATGAGTGTCATTTAAATAGGCCAAATTTTCTTAAACATTGCAAGCATATAGAAATGAAACATGACCTGATTCTTTCTTAATACAAAAATATTTATACTATGGTTTTGATTATTTTAGACATGCATATATGTAATCTAAAACTTCCAGGAAATGTAAGATGCTTACCCAGTAAAAAAGACAATCATCCCTGCTAACTGAAATTACCTTACACAGAGCTATTTGGCTGGAAATGTGATCTGGAAATTCAGGCTTCCTGGGTGGTGCTCTTTACAAAAATGAAGAAAACTATTAAATCATCTCCAGAAGTACGGGGAGTTGTCATCTCAGCATTCTTGGGATTACTAGTGATCAGAGGTTTCGGCGACCTTGATGTGACATCCTGAACTCTATTTTTAAAGGTTATGTCACTGATTCTGTAGCTTCTAAGTGGGGCATGGTCACATCCTGGGACTCAAGTTATATGCACATGGTGATTCTACCTCATAAACGTCTACTCACAAATGTCTGCAACTCAACTCAGGTTGGCCTCTTGATTAGACTATGCATTTTCTTTGGCTCTTAAGATCTCTGCATGTCTCTTTCATTGAATGTTATAGACTTTTGAATGTAATAGAATCCAAAGCTATGTGAATGTCTTTTCTAACTCTTAACAGAACACTGCATTCTTTGGCTACTGAATTTAGAGATCACATGACTTTATCTGACTTGTAGTCACAATTTATAAAGCCAATCTACTAATGTCCTCATGTCTCTGGCCTCGGTTTCTGTTCTTGGTATCATGGAGTTGCAAAGAATTAAATGAGTAAATGCACATGAATGTCACTTTGTGAACCATAAAGCACTGAACAAATATTAGTGCCCAGCAGAGATCAAAGCAGAGGATAGATGATGATGATGATGATGATGATGATGATGATGATGATGGTGATGATGGTGATAGAGAGATAGATGAGAGAGAGAGAATGAATTAAGTGCAACATGCGAACAAGGGGGAAAAGAGTGATTGCTCTCAACTGGACATTCAAGGAGAGCTTCATAGAGAGCTTCATAACTCTCAATGGAGCATTGAGATGGACCTTGATGAACAGATAGGATATTTTTTTTTAAAGATTTTATTTACTTATTTGAGAGAGAAATAGTGAGAGAGCATGGGGGGAGCGGAGAGAGGGAGAAGCAGGCTCCCCACTGAGCAGGGAGCCCAATGCGGGGCTCTATGTGGGACTTGATCCCAGGACCCCAGGATCATGACCAGAGCTGAAGGCAGATGCTTAACGCACTGAGCCACCCAGGCGCCCCTGAATGGATAGGATTTTAACTGAATGGTATAATGATGGGGAAGGCTGCAAAGGTTCATCTGGCAATCTTTACAAAAAGCATTCAGCATAAAGCAAGCACTAAGTTTCAGGAAACAGTCGAGGCTTCCCTTGGCATGCAATATTCTTCCATCTATCACCTCTCTGATCCTCCTAGACTTCTCATTTTCTATGCTTGAATGCAGTTTTAATTCCACGTCTTCATTACCTAAAACTTCTCTAACCACGTCGAACATTCTCCAAGAATGCTGAGAGAGGCCCAATGCTCTCTCCTGAGTAGGCTGATAATGTCCAAATCATTAGCTCTGTCCAACACGAGGGTTTCCCATGACCTCAGATATAAGGATTTCTTCCGAGTGATAAACTAGTAAAATCCATATGCAGGTAGAACGAGTCATAAGTGTGAATCCTCCAAACAACTGTTGCAAATGTGTAATGATGCTTTTGGGAACACTCAAAGTCCCATCCAGATGATTCAAGTATCCAGGCCTTTTCCATGTCTTGAGGCTCATAGTCAATTTTATTTTATTTTTATTTATTTTTATTTATTTATTTATTTATTTATTTATTTATTTATTTATTTATTTGACAGAGACAGCCAGTGAGAGAGAACACAAGCCGGGGGAGTGGGAGAGGAAGAAGCAGGCTTCCAGCGGAGGAGCCTGATGTGGGGCTCGATCCCGGAATGCTGGGATCACGCCCTGAGCCGAAGGCAGACGCTTAACGACTGTGCCACCCAGGCGCCCCTCATAGTCAATTTTAAAAAAGAAATGCCAAAACAGTTTTTTAAAAATTATCCTATGCATAAAATGTTTATATTTAACAAAGTTAGACTTTTAATGCTCAGTCAGTGGAGCATACAACTCTTGCTCTTGGGATTGTGAGTCCAAGCCCCGGGCTTGGCCTAGAGCTTAGTAAAAACTAAATAAAAAATAAAATAAAATAAAATATGATATCATTATGTTCTTTCAAGGTTGATTTTAGGATTCATATATTAATTCATAGTATACAGGTACTATGGTTCCGTACTGGGGACATAAGTTTAAAGATACATATTGCACATATTCCTCTTTCAATCCTATGTGTGCATTTCTAGATAATATAAAAAACTCAACTTTGAAAACTTTCAGGCTCTGTGACGCTCAAAGCCAAATGACCTCCCTAGCTCCCAAGGACCTGCCAACTCTGATAAACTCTAGGCAAAACTTTCACAGCCCAGGAATTTAATAAGCAGAAATATTATTCATGTGCATATGTTGCAAGCATTGTTCATATGTTTAGTGAAGCTTAATTAGCTTCCATATTTACAAAGAAGCTGATCAATAGCTGCTTGGGAGCTCTGTGTAGCCTAGTGAGTGTGGGACCAACTAGCAGGCTTTACTTTGTGGTGATCAGGCAGGGAGCTACTATCATGCTGAGGGATCCCCTAAATTCCTCAAGAGGAAAGTCATTTGTCTAGGGCCGTCCAAAGTCTTCAGAAAACAACAGGTTAACTTGCTTGCATTAAGGATGGACCACCAAGGGTCCTGGTGCAAGGATGGAGAGCCACCTATTCTGAATACAGATAGACTTGACGTTAAATGTCTTTAAACGTCTTATTTTCAACACAACCTCTTACTCCTGCTCCTTAAACTTTTTTTTTTCTTACTTCCTCATTCTTGCCCAGGTTCTAGAAGAAAGATGAGCCCCCTCCTCAGCTGAGGTGCCTAAACTATAGTTCCCTTCCTTTTGTGTCTTCGTCTGTCTTCCCCCTTCCAGAGATGTGTTCTGCCTCACCAGGAATGCACATTCCCAGATATTTCATGACTAGTGCATTCTCAGCACTCAGGTCTTAGCTCAGATATCACCTCCTTAGGAAGGAAGGTCCCCTATCTAAAGGAGCTCTCCATCCCCAGCCCCCCCAGCCCTCTCTGTTTTCTAGTCTTCATATGGCCTTTTTCACTCTCCATAATTACCTTGCTCATTTATTTATTGCTGTCTATCTCTCACCAGAATTCAAATTCCAGGAGAACTCAAATCTTGCCTGTTAAATTTTGAATTGTGTCATCAGATTTTAGGCCCCAGGCAAACAATTGGCATTTGGTAAATATCAGTTAAATGAATAAAATCACTCGTTTCTTTACACAGCAAATGTTCATTAAAAGCTTGCTACGTGCGTGCCTGGGTGGCTCAGTCCGTCAGAAGCGTCTGCCTTCGGTTCAGGTCATTATCCCGGAGTCCTGGGATCAAGCCCTGCATCAGGCTCCCTGCTTGGCAGGGAGCCTGCTTCTCCCTCTGTCCCTCACCCCACTCGTGCTCTCTCTCTCTCTCTCAAAGAAATAAATAAAATCTTTAAAAAATAAAAAAATGAAAATAAGAAAAAAAGCATGTTAGGGGCCACGAGTTGTGCCCATAAAGGAGAATTTCATCCATTTATGAAAAACGTCTCCTTGCTTCCCTAGCACTTTCTGCCATACCCTCCCTCTACCCCCACAAATAGACCCACACAGGCTGGCTCTGCCTTTGTGCCTTGCAGCCCAAAGAAAAGAAACCCAAAGATAGGGTGACCCTGTCCCCATGGCCAACTGCAATCAGCGGCGGCCCTGGCAGCTGGCCAGACAATGAAGGCCCAGTATTTCCTGGGCCCAGCCTAGTAAATCTTCAGCGGCAATAAAAGCACAGTCCAGTGAGCAATTAGAGAAAGGGGCCCAGGTGTCCCTGGAGGAGCTGGTTCCCATTTACAAGAACGTACAGATGCTGGCTAAGACACAGCCCTCCTCCTCGGCCTTGACTTTATCCCAGCAAACAGGCCCAACCTAGAGCTTTCCTCCGGACCCTGGCAGCTGGCTGGAAAATGAGTGTGATAGTAAACACATGTTGCTTCGCCTGTGACCTGACAAATCAGATTACCTGCCTCAGACACACACAGGGGCTTTACTGAGAGGCAACCTGGAAGTCCAGCTCTCTGAATGTACTCTAGTTCCTCGTTGGCATTTGTTGGGGGTCCCGAGTCACTCAGAAAGCATTGTAGTCACGTGGAACAAAAGTATCTTCTATTTATTTTATTGTCCCCTCTTCCAAAGGAGCTAACAGCAGCCTTGTTCTTGTCAAGGAGCCCAAACATTCTCATTCAAAGGCTGTATTTACAAACGAAGCAGAATGGCCATAAAACTGATGACCTTGCTGCTTCTGGAATCTCATAAAAAGTTTCCAAGCTGCTCCTCCCTGGAGCAAATAAGGGTGTTGCAGTTGCTAGTCCCCTGGCAGGGTTCCAGCTGGGGCTATTACATTCCTCCCTCATCAGTTTTCCTCTGAGCTCCAAATGCAGACTTGTCTGCTCGGCAGGGTGTTTAACTCTGGAGGTGCTGTTGCACTTGGAATATTCAAACCCAGAGGTGGGTTTGAAAAAAGAGAGAGAGAGAGAAGGGAGAAAAGAGGCAATATTGACTGAGAAGCAGTCATGTGCCAAGCACTATGCAAACGATTTCCCCACTCAAGCTAGCTAGCCACCACTGGAAGATTTGACCCATGTGCCCATGTATTGAAGACGTTTGTGGCAGACATTGCTCATCTTGTGGGGGTCGCTTGGATACTGTTTAATAAAATATATATATTTTCCAATGCCCGGTGCTGTAGAAGCAGTCAGGTGATTCAGATGAGGTCAGTGGGAAGCAGTGGACACGTGTATGGGTGGGTTTCTGGAAAGCTATTGTCTTACTGATAAAAAAAAAGTCCTACTTAGCTGGTATGTGTCTTTTGCCCTTTCTCACTTTCCTTCTTTGAATGAGGAGGTGAAACTTAGAGAAGCAGCACCTATCTTATGATCAGAAAGATGAAAGATGATAGAATAGTAAGAAGTGAAGAGCCTGGGGTATGGATGGCAAAATGGGAGTGCCCTCACCCTCCATTTGTGTGTGCTCAGGCTTCTTGTTGCCATGAAGAATTAGGGCCCTTCCTTGAGGTGGTGGACAGACTCAAAAGTGGTCCCCATGACCCCCAGCTACTGGTGGGCATGTCTTTGTGTGATCTACTCCCTTTGAATATGGTTGTGACTTGCTTTTAGCCAATAAAATATGGCAAAGGTGACGGGATGTCACTCCCATGATTGCATTAGGTTATGTAAGGCTTCATCTTGTTAGCAGACTTGCTCTAGAGAGTCTCGTTGCTGAATTAATAAAGTCAGTAGCCATGTTGGAAAAGTCCATATGGCAAAAAGATACAGGTGGCCTCTGGGAACTGTGGGAAGTGCCTACGAACTGCAGGAGGCTTCTAGGAAGTCTGAACAGCCTTTAGTTGCTGACAGTGGCCTCTAGGCAGCAAAAGCCAGGGCCCTCAGTCCTACAGCTACAAGGAAATATTCTCTGTCAATAACCTGAATGAGCCGGAAAGTAAACTCTTCCCCAGTTGAGCCACCAGATGAGAATGCAGCCCAGCTAACACCTTCACTGAAGCCTTGTGACACCCCGGGCAGAGGACCCAGCCAAGCCATGCCAAGATCCTTGATTCAGAAAAACTGTGAGATAATAAATGCATACACTTGTGGCAGCTTGTTATGCCACAACAAATCACTAATACACTCATTTACACTGCTGCGGTCAGCTTTCTGTTATGTGCAGATACAGCTGGCGGAGACACAAATGAGCATTTAGGGACACCTTCTGAAAGCGTTGAGAGATGGGTGTTGATTTTTAGAGAAGGCTGAAGAGCAGGGATTGTTGGCAGAGGAAGAGAAAACCAAGGTTCTAGATTATTCTTCAAATAGAACAGAGTCTTCTCATTTAAAAGGCTTTTTAGCTGCTGACTATATATAGCTGCTTTTCAAACTATCACAGTGATTAAGGACTAGAAAAAAGAACATTTGTTAAATAACCCTTTGGGATACGTCTTTGACTGAACTAAAGCTGGAAGAACAAACAATATATTCCTCTCCTTATGGCTTTTAGTTTTCTTGGAGGTAGTTTTGTAACTGGAAAATAACAGTACCAACTGGCATCCCTTGAGTACTTTCTATGTACAAAGTGCTGTGTTGAGCCCTTCACCTACATTACCTCTTTGTGCTCACAGCCATCCAACAAGCTAGGAATGATTAGTACTCCCACATGACAGATGAGAACACTGAGATTTGGAGAGGTTAAGATAGGTCAGTAGGCAGTCTGGCTCCATACCCAGCATGCTTAAACACTGTGCTAGTCATTCATTTGTAAAAGATGGAAAACAGAGAAAAATAGTAGTAAGAAGGGGAGGAAAACTTTTCCATTCTCCAGATGCCTGGGAACAAGCATGAATAATTTTTTAATCTCTTTCCTAACAACACAGAGATTAGACTACATCTACAAATAAGGATGCATCCTACATCCTTGTTTTTTTAGTTAACATACTGGTCACATTTACTTATGTTATTCAAAGCTCCTTTTGAGTATAGGCTTCCTTATATTCCATGACCTGGATATGCCATCATTTACTAAGTCTTTCCTTCTCCTAATACAATTTGAAATGCTTTCTACTTAGGACTATTACGAAAAAAGCTTCAATTAGTATCTTTGTGCATAAAGTTCTTTCTATATTTTGAGTTTGGGTTAGAATCCTCCAAGTAGTGTGACTGAATCAGAAAGGATGAGCACACTTAAGGCCACTGACACTCCATGCCCAGTTGGCTCTAACTCAAAGATGCCACTGTGAGACTTCGGAAACAAGAGAATGGAGACATGTCTCTTGAGTAGGAAGGGCCCCTCCCTTGAACATTCCTGTGGGTTAGTTTCTTCAAAAGTGACATGAGGGGCTATTTACCTTTAGAAGGCTAGATTTTTATTGTCATTGGGAATACGGTGCCCCTTCCAGAAGCTATAAAATTCAAGCCTGATATTTGGTAAACTTCCCTGGTGTTTGTGTTTCATAAACTGTCTCGTGGCCACAGGCTCAGCCCTTTTTATATGTTTCTAAATAAACACCAGGGCCCGCACACTGCCTCTGGTGTGAGCAGACCCCCGAGATCTCCCAGCCTTTTCATTCTCATTGGTACCCACCATGTTTTCCATTTTTTCCAGCTGTTCGAAAAAACAAAATGTCTCTAACCCCAGAGGCACAAAAATATGCTTCATTGTTGAGGTAAAATAACTGAAACTTTAAAAAAAAATTCAGTATGGTGGCTAAATTACCTGAGAAACCAGTTTTTCATCCCATCTGCTGCAGACATATTTTGAATTCAGGTGATGGACCAGATAGTGGAATGGAATGGAATCTTAGGCACCTAATAATGAAAATAGTTAACGTTTGCCAAACACTGATCACGTGCCAGGCACCGGGCTAAGCACTTTGCATAGGTTGTTTCCTTTAACATCAGCACAATGCTATCAGGTTGATAGACTTATTACCTCTATTTCAGATGGGAAAATGAAAGGACAGAGAAGTAATAACTTTCCAAGGTCACAGAGCTATTCAGCCACATCGTTAAAGCCAAAAGAAGTCTCGGAGACCAGGGCGGTCTTAAATTCAGCTCTGGGCCTCCAGGGACAACTGTGAGGGAAAGAGCTGACCAAGAAGGAAGAGCTAGAGAGAAAAGCTCCTACCCACCCCACCTTTCTCCCCCTTTCATGGCAGGTGGAATAATGCCCCCCCCAAAGATGTCACTGCTCTAACCTCCAGAGCCTGTTACATGTTGCCTTATATCACCAAAGGGACTTTACATGTGATTAAGTTAAGGACCCTGAGACAAGGAGCTTACCCAGGATTATCCAAGGGGGTCCAATCCAATTACTCAGGGCCCTAAAAATGAAGAACTTTTCCCAGCTGCGTTCTGAGGGAGCTGTGCTTACAGAACAATGGTCAGAGGGAGGCAACGTTGCTACCTTTGAAGATGGAGGAAGGGCCGTGAGCCAAGAACTGTCGCCTCTCAAAGCTGGAGGAGGCAGCAAAATGGATGTTCCCCTAGAGCCTCCGGAAACGAACGCATCCCAGCCGACAATTTGATTTTTGCCCAGTGAGACCCCTCAGACTTCTAATTCATGGAACTGTAACATAATAGATTTGTGTTGCTTTAAGACACTAACTTTATGGTAATTCGTAACGGCAGCAACAGAAATCTAGAATATCCCTGCTTTAGTCAGTCCCTCCACTATAAGGTTTTTTTGTGATATTTCAATTTTCCTGTTAAAAGAAAAAACAAGTTGAAAACTGATTCTTCTATCTCTTCTTTTTGTTTTGTTTTAGAGGAGAAATGTCAGTGCCCAGAGAGAGACACGCTTTGCCCTTGATCACACAGTGGCAAGGCAACTGGCCCACTCCTCTCAAGTGCTCAGAGAGCTCCTCCTCTGGACAGGGCTGTAACTGTGGGCTTTGCCACATGTCCCAGCACTAAATATGTGACGAAGAGCATTTGTCACTCAGCCACTCAACAAGAATCTACCAGGATGGATCAGGCACCGCGGAGCCTTGGCAATGAGGAGGGGCACACACCCCGGTCCCCCCGCTGGGAAGCACGGGAGTTACACGAAGTGACTATCGCTCTGTGATAAGCAGAATGTGAAAAAGCACAGCGAAAGGCTGCCTTGCCCAGTCCTGGGGGCCGGCAAAGCGTTGCAGAGGTAATGACACCTAAGTGGGGGCCTGAGGGTAAGTGGAAGTTGGCCAGGCACGGAAGGGAAAGAAGAGTGTTCTGTGCAGAATGATAGCAGTGCAAAGGTGAGGAGAGAAGAAATGGCAGCTTCTACACGTCGAGAATGTACCTAAGTGGGATTCAAAGAGAAGGGGGTGGGGAGAGGTGAGACTGGAGACGAAAGTCAGGGTGAGTCCAAAGGGCCTTGCGAGCTAAGTTAAAAATTCACCTGAGTTTGCCTTCTATGAACACTCATTACCCATCGACAATGGGAAGCCATGGAAAGTCTCCCTGATGCATGCTGATATGAAGCACAGGGCTGGGACAGAGCAGGGACGGAGTTAATATGTATGCAGAGTGCAATAGGAGAAAGGAGGAGGGACTGTCTAGCTCTGCCTGTGGGGGATGGGAGGGTCACAGAGTCAGTGAAGACCTGGGACTTGAAGGATGAGTATTTTCTTTTGACATCCACTGATGGTCTTTGGAATCTATCACACTCCAATAGACTTTCCTGCCTTGAAAATCCTGCAAATCCACACCTCTATCTCTGGGTTTTTAATTTTGTATTAACGATGTGCCTTCATAGTGTAATGCTTAACTAGCATTCTAAGTGTATATGGCACTTAGCACCATTCCCTGCTCCCAATAAACTTCTCCATGGCCAGCAGAACATCAGTTTTATTCAAGACAGCAAGGTGTCCAGACCTGACGGGGTTGAATCATAATGGGTCTAAGTCAAACATTGCTATTTCATCAACATTTGCCAGCCACTCATTTTCCCAGACTCCCTCACAGCTAATGTGACCCAGTGCTGATTAATAATATTCTGGTGAATTACACTTAGTGTAAGTCAGCTGGGAAACTTCTGAGATATTTTTGTTCCTTCGCTGACAAAACACCACAGTCATTCCAGGAAAAGGATACTTTATCACATCACGCCCCTACCCCTGCCACCTTTCTACCTTTGAATATGATTGTGATGTCTGGAGATGTGGCAGCCATCCTGCAGCCATGAGGCAACCAGCAAAAGAATCAATGACCTACATACCTCAAGAGGATAGAAAAGTGCCTGGCATCTCTATGGCACTACTGATCTTCTATTCTCATTTTAGACTACGTACCTCTAGACTTTCTATAATGTGAAATAATCAAACATCTTTATTGCTCAGGCCACTATCAGTCAGATTTTTTGATGCTTGTTGTCCAATATATCCTAAATTATGAAGCTGTTTCCAGAAAGAGGACCACCTTTCTTCTTACTAGAATTATGAAGTTCTGAGACTGTTAACAAAGTGATAGTCTATGACCAACTAGCTACATGAAGATGTAAGATAACATTTCTCCAATCCTAGAAGCAGAAGACTTCCTTCCTCCAATCCTCATTTGCTCTTCTGATTTTATGCCTCCAAATATTACCCATTGCTTCATTGCCATTTTCATTTGACTAGCTCTGTGTTCAAGGTGGCCCCTCTGGAGGGTCTGGCTGGTTAGGAAATTTGAACTTGTCAAAAATCAGAGTCAGATTCTCCTTGGCAACTGCAAAGGTAAGCTGTCACCAGCCCTGTCAACAGTCACAGCAGAAAGAGAGCTATTTATTCATCTAAGACCTCCATGAGTCACAGTCTAAACATTCTATGAACCCTCCTTTGGCAAGTCATACCCTGCCCCAGTCTCTGGAGAGAGTGCTTCCCACCCAGCGCCACTTCAACACAACAGACTCTTGGCGTTTGGCTGTCTAATCTTTGGGCTGCACAAGTGGTCATGTTATTAATGACTCTGAGTCATGTTTTAGAGCATTCCATCTGGAATGTGTGTGTAAAAAGTAGGAGGAGGATAGAGGTCTACTCTGTCCTGGGCAAGATATGAGTCTTCCTATGGCTAGGCCTCTGCCTAACTGTATCCCCTTCAAAATACAACCCATTCCTTATATGACAAGAATTCAAGTCTCTCCATCTTTTGGTGACCCCCTCTTTTAAATACTCTCTTATTTGTCAGTGTCAATCAGGACTCAAAGAATTTAACCAGTCCCAGGTTGGTCTGCCCAGTGTCGAGTGCGAGGGAGATGGAAGAGAGGAGCTCTCACCTTCTTAAATTTTAGACATGAGTCTTCAAGTAGAACTTTTCAAGTTTGTTTTGAAGCTCTGCTCAGTCCCCACTTATACAGTGAATGTGACTATCCCTTTTGGAGTAAGGAAACGCTTAAGCCTTAATGACACAATTCATGGACTGCTTCACTCTTTACCAACTCTTAACACTTTTTTGTCCAAGAAAGGGGGTTCTAATCTTCCTTCCCACCTCTAAGTGATGATTAGAGCATTGCTTGAGGTGTTCTATTTGCATAACAACCTTGAGTAAAATGTTACAAGGACACCAGGACAGACAGACTTCCTCCAGAGCCCTGGGCCAAATGCTGTAGAACATAGACGAACAGGCATCCACAGAGAAGACTTCTCAGGCAAGGATGCCATTCAATGGAAGGAGAAATTTAAAGTTCCAAGGTTCTGTCCTGAAATGCCATTAATTCTCAGTGGATTGGTCATATTTGTGAGGGACCCTGCATGGTGCTACTCAAGAGTCCTCTAACCTAAAATCTTGCCTGCACTGCCCTTGAAATCCCAAAGCTGGTCAGGAAAGCTCTCCCCAGGAGCAGGTGGCCAAAGTTAGTGGAGGGAGAGAAGGCATACCAACTCTTTGTTTAAAACCTCTAAGTGGGAGAAATGACAATAGCCAGCAAAATGTTCTGGTTACCAATCAGACCATAAGAGCCTTCCAGGACCCTGCCAGGGAAGAAGAAAGGATGTGGAAGAGAAAGCTCAGGAGCCCAAAAAGCATGCTAAGAGAGAAAGCCAAGGAGTCAGAAATCACTGGTGCAGCCCTCCTGTTTTCTAACTACTTGACCAACTAGTTACTCCATTTTCCTAAAACCAGGATTCTTCATCTATAAATGGAGAAAATAAGTCCTAATATAACAGGCTTGTGGTAGACATTAAAGAGGATTACATGTTCACAGCTCCTGACCCACAGTAGGTATTCAATACATGCAAATACTATTATCACCATCTGCACAGGGCCTGAGAACCCAAGTCAGTTTTCCTTCCCCCCCCCCACCCCTCACCTGAATGTTTGCCCCCAGGCTGGGGTGGCCAGGGAATTCCAAATTTTATCTGGCTGCCTTCCAGTGCTGAATGTACTACCTGCACCCCATCTCCACCCTCTGTCTTTAACACCTGGCACTCTTACACCACCACGTACCTTCTTTTTCATAAATTCAGATCATTAATCTCTACCTGGGCTTATCTGGAAACTTCCTCACTCAGATCTTGACCTTCTCTGGATTCAATGAAGCTTTTCAGATTTTATGTATAATCCCTATCCTGCCTGACCTCATTGGACGTTGCTTCTGGACTCTCTGGCAAATGATTCCAAGTAGCCATCATGGACTCTGGCCTGGGCTTATCTTACCAGCTCTTCTGGTTTCCTGCTTCCTTAATAGCTAGCCTTATCAGGTCCTCAAGTTCCTAAACCAAGGCCACAGCTAACCAAGGAGCTGGCTTCCTGGTTCAGCAGCCAAAGCCCTAGGTTCAGAAGGCTGGCATAGAACTGGTGCTCAGGTATAGACAATCCGAGTACAGAGAATCCAATGGTCTCGTGTCCATGTTCATTTATAGCTCATCACTGGAATGGGGCTGAGGCTCTACCTGCAATATGGCTACTAAAACCTCATAAAGGGGCGCCTGGGTGGCACAGCGGTTAAGCGTCTGCCTTCGGCTCAGGGCGTGATCCCAGCGTTCTGGGATCGAGCCCCACATCAGGCTCCTCCGCTATGAGCCTGCTTCTTCCTCTCCCACTCCCCCTGCTTGTGTTCCCTCTCTCGCTGGCTGTCTCTATCTCTGTCGAATAAATAAATAAAATCTTAAAAAAAAAAAACCTCATAAAAAATGGTCATCGCCTCTGATCAAAGGACAAGAAAATTGCTCTTTGACAGACAAATATGAATGTGGAAGTAACTCTGAAAACTATCAATTACCCTGACCTGAAAAAGACTTTCAACAAATAATGCAGCTTATCTGAAGAACCCAGAGAATAAACCTATCCCAAACCAGCTTCAGGCTGTGATTGAATTAATAAATTCAGTCAATTCAGTGAATTGATTAAAATTGATTAAGTTATTGATTAAATAAATTCATCTTCTTGGGACCACGATAAAAAGAAACTCACTGACTGCCCACTATTTGCCAGACATTTTCTCATGTAATCCGTGCAACGCTATAACCTAGACGGTGCCATTTTTCACATAAGCTATGAAACTCAGATCAGATTAGAATAATTTACCCTGGCAGTCACACATCAAGTGATCAAGTCGGGATTCAAATCCGTATCTGCCTCCAAGCCCAGGATCTCTGCACTCCCATTCCCCAACACTAGCCATAAACATGGAAAGCTTACCTTCTGACAGCACAGTTACCATGGTCAGACCTCAGGTTTCCCCTCGGCAGCCATTCCACCCTCCTCCTTCCCCACTGAACTGTTGAAATCCTGGCCAGCTGGCAAGCATTGGGGTGTTTTCTCTTCTTAAACCCCTCCCCAACCCATGCACTCCCTACCTGGAAAGAAAGTAGAGTATAGCAGAGTCATACACCCATTCCAGAGCCAGGCAGGCTGCGTTCAAATCCTGGCTCCGCCACTTACCATCCGTGTGACCCTGAGCGAGGCGTTTAGCCTTCCTGCACTTCCAGTGTCCTCGTGCGTAAAATAGCAGCAGTAATAGTAACCTATCCCACACACTGTTGCGGAGCTCTTATAAGCACTGACACATGGTAAGGGCTCAGTAACTTCTAGGGACTGTTACTACAAGTCAACGTGACAACACTTCGATGAGGTCTTATTCAATTTCATTGCACAAACGAAGGAACCGAGGCAGGAAACAGTTACTATCATGTCCACGGTCACATCCTCATCAGAGGCAAGGCTACGATGAGAAAGTTGCTCATCCAGGCCTTCTCCTGCTCACTGAACCGAGAGGCAGAAGAAGCAATTAAACCATTGATGCAAGGCGTAATCTCTCCCTGCAGTTCACCCTGTTACATGAACCACGGTGAAGTCACCACAAACATCCATTTATTTATAAACCTACAACGTTAACCTCTTCACTTAAAAGCCTCTTGGAAACTGGCTGGTTAAACACATTTCAGATTCTATCAGAGAAACAAGGTCACACTGACATCTTGTCTCCATATGCCTTTAAAACCTGTTCAGAGTCCCCTAATCCCTCAACAAGGGACGTTCCCCCACACTCCGTTCTTCTAAAGTTTCCACCGTTGGGTGTGGATATTCTCTGAAAGCTCTCTCTTTTGAAAAAATTCCCGTGCTTTGAGTCATGGCAAACTGAGGGAAGTGACTGCTGCCAGAGGTTTCAGCATTTACATAAACTCTTCATCGGCCCTCCAGTTCCTTACAGTGTGAGGTATCGATTACACTGCTGTCCAGGAGAGAGAGAGAGAGGAGAGAGAGAGAACGGGCTCTCTGAGTCCACTGTCTTGATTTAGAGAATGCAGAGGGGCCTTGGAAAATGGGGCTCTGTGAGTGGTGGTTGAGCGTTAGAACAGGTTCCAGCTTCTCCCTTTCCAAGAGTTTAATCTTGCACCGTGTTCTTGTTTATCCATTTAGTACATATTTATTGGTTTCTTACTATGGAAACCATACTAAGTGCCAGAGATACGATAAGTAAAACAGATATGACCTCTGGTTTCATGGACTTTATGCTCGAGATGGGGTGACAGGCACTAAATGAAGAGTGGTATGAGACTGGGGGGGGGGCATGTATGTGACTACATGTGGGTCAGGGAAGGCTTCCCCTGGTAAATGAGTTTCTCTCACCTGTGATCTGAAGGTTTGGGAGCAGAACCTCTAGACAGAGCAGGATAGATGAAGTGAAGAGAGAGCAGGAAAGATGAAGACAGGAGATGAAGCCTGTGAATTAAGTACATCTTTATTCTAGAGCAATGGGAAGCCACTGAGAGGCTGTAGCCACTGTACCCAAGGGCATCACCAACCCGGTTATTAGAAGATACTCTCCCTTGTATTATTTCTCTTTCATTTTATACCAACTGCGTTAATAGCTATCATTTTTCTAACCCTATACCTTCCATGCTATTTATGTTACATGTATTATCTCAGTTAACCCTCGCCTTAACCTATAAGGAATGGGCTATCATTATGTGCATTTTACAGATAAGAAAAGTGAGGCTCCGAAATGGCAAAATCATTGCCCAAAATCACACAGATGAGATGAGATTGGAATCTGGGTCTCTCTGACTCTAGGTCCAAGATTTTGGGGTTTTTTTTTAAAGATTTTACTTATTTGACAGACAGAGCACAAGTAGGGGGAGCAGCAGGTAGAAGGAGAAGCAGGCTCCTCACTGAGCCGGGAGCCTGATGCAGGACTTGATCCCAGGACCCTGGGATCATGACCTGCGCAGAAGGCAGACGCTTAACTGACTGAGCCACACAGGCGCCCCTCTAGGTCCAAGTTTTTAACAGCAGGGAATATTGCAAGTTCCCTGCAGGCAGGAGCTGAGTCTGAGTCTGCTTGTTTGCTAGTGCCCGGCCCACGATTGGAGCTTATTCCAGGTGTGTGGATCAGCTCACTTCTCCCAGCTCTCCACTCCTCCCCCTCCCCGTCGGCCCCCACCTAATCACAGCGGACGCTTCTGTAATGCTAACTGCGCACCGGGGACACTTGATGTGTATTAGCTCATTTTCATTTTTATCACAGCCTATGAAGTAAGTACTATTATTTTCATCCTCTGCATTTCGAAGACAAGAAAAGTGAGTCACGGCAAGGTGAACAGCTTGGGCAGAGGACCCACAGTAATAAGTAGCCCAGGCAGGCTGGAGCGAACCAACTGTGACCACTAGACGCTCTTCTTCCTCCCACTCTCCAGCCATCGGGACCTCCTTGACGCTGCTTGGAAAACGTGCATTCTCCCACCCCCAGCCTTCACAGATGCTAATACCTCTTCCATACACTCTCTCAGTCCGCAGCCTGACTTCGTTCTTCCTCGGGCTCTGTCCTGCCTACCCTCCAGAACTCTTGGTCAGGGTCCGCTGGCCCTGCTGTTCTTGCCCCTCATGGCCCTAAACTTCCTGGCACTCACCAAATAAACCGGGTAGTCAACTTCAGGTTCACCCGTCTGCCTCCCACGTGGGGCAGGGCCCACGCTGCTGAGTCCTGGCCACATCCACAATGCTTGGAACTTGGCAGAAGCTCTATCAAGATTATGAAATAAGCAGATAAATACCTAAATTAATGAGTGAATGCTGAATAATTCCTTTCTGGACCCCACTGTGCTTGGCACATAGCGGGCCTCGTTCAGAGTTGCTGAGTGAACTGAGCGTATAGCCTGATTCCAGAATTTATTTTTCCCTTTGGCTTCCTCCCCTCCTTTCTCCTTGTTTGTTTAAAAATCCCAAAGACAGATGACAGAAGTACAAAGATCAAGGATGAGGCAGTTGATTTACAGGAAGGATAAAGAAAAGTGAGAATCTGGAATTTCTCCTCCAGCTTCAATGTGAGAAAAAATATATATATATATCTCCCAAGGTGTGTTCTAGAGAGCGCTGCTTTTGTCTGCCTGTTCGTCCCAAAGCAGCAGGCCCAGGGACTCCGCCCTAGCACTGGAGGCCCTGCAAGGAGTGAGGAAGCCGGCTGAGCGGATTGTTCCTGAGCTGCGGGGACAGTGGCTGTTCTGGGCACTTCAGGAAGTACTTGCTCTAAGAGGCCCTTCCGGCTATTGTTGTTCGGCCCAGCCTGCTGGGCTGGCACTGGGACAGGGTGCCCCTCCAGGCCAAAGGTCTGCCTAGGGCGCTGGGGGTGGGAAGGTGAAAGGTGGGGGTGAGTACTCGAGCAGGGAAGGGGTCTTGGGCTCAAGCTTCTCTTTTCTTCAGGAGCTGGGCGCCTCGACCTGTGTTTGTGTCTCCTCCGGCCGTGCACGCTCTGATTAGAGATAAGCCAGATGCTGTGGGTGATAGGGGGGCCGGGCCAGCGAGAACTAGCTGGTGCCCAGGAAGGAGCGCAGACTTGGGAGTAGAGGCTCCAGGCCTGAATGCTGGCTCCACCCCTCCCTGCTCCCCAGGACACTTCTGAATCTCCTCTTCCTCTTCCATAGAAGAGAAAGAATCACCAGCTTGAGAGGTCATGAGGATGAGCAGAGTAAGATTGATGAACCTGTCAGGTACACAATAGCAGTGGGAAAAGGCTGGTTTCCTTCCTTCTCTGAAGCAGCTGGACAAGGGCGGGTGGCGTGTGGCTGCGGCTGGGCAGCAGATGTCACGTCTCACTACATTCCTCCCCGTCGCAGGCTGCTGGCCTGGGCGCTGAGCCCGCTCCTGCCTGAGCTCTCCCGACAGCTGCCCTGCTTCTCTGCTTGGCCTTGCCCATGGCTCCTGTTGGAACCGAAAGCCTCTGCTCCGTTCCAGTCACAAAAAAAATTAAAATAAAATAAAATAAAATAAAATAACAGAAATGATGTAATATGTGGCTCTCATGGCCACCAGCCATGGAGAAAGTGGCCAAATTCATGCCAGGATTGCAAATCAATGCTCTCTTGTTCCCGTGAATCCTGGGTAACTCCCGTGCCACCACTCCATCCAGAGCAGCAGCTCTGCCGCCCCCTTATCTCATGACAAGGGCCACCAACCCAGCTGCTGAGGCACAAAACTGACGGGGGAGGGGGGGCAGGAAAGGGTTTCCAAGTACCTAATTCCTGCAACCTGACCCTTAACTATAATAACAGCGACATTGATTGAAGACCATGTGCCCGGCACTGTTCTAACCTCTTTATATTAACTCCTTTCATCTTCACCAAGAGATTTTGAGGTAGGTACAATTGATATCTCCATTTTACAAAAGAGGAAACTGACTATCAGGGGGAGCGACATCAGCACTATGGCAGCGTGAGACATTCCTCTGTTCTCTCCCCCTTTTTCATAGCAAGTTAAACATCCGCTCACAAAGATGTCTCACAGTGAGTTGTGGGAACCAGCAGAGAGTTCAGGGGCTGGCCCGCGGCCACAGAATTGATGTGTTGCAGGTAAGATTTAAACCCATTTCTGCAGCTGCCAAGTCTAGTGTCTTTTGCTTTCCCACCAGGCCACAGATTCCCAAACCAAATGAAACTGGCAGCCTGGACCCTTTCAGAGCAACACCGCAGAACAGAATTTCTCCCAGCAAGCCTAACTTGTAAAACCCCAAACTAAGTTTGATGAGCAAAGCAGGGGCCTGGGTGTTCTTCAAAGGGAGAGAAGGCAGGGAGTGTGATGCGGTCTGCCCTCTCTCTGCCCTGGGCGAGGAGTGGGATCCTGGACCCGCCACTGTCCCCCTCTGGTCTTCAGGACCCTCACCTACCCAAGGAGCAGATGAAATTCATTGGTCTTCAGACAAGTTCCCTCCCAACGCAGGCATTCCAGGATCCCATGAAACGGCTACCATGTATTGAACATTTCCATGGTGCCAGGTACTGGGCTGAGCATTTTATACGATCAGAAAATAATCGCAGCTCATTGCCGGGCTCTGCTGTCAGTACCTTCTCTGGTTTTAGCTCATTTAATCCTCAGAACAGCCCTGAGACAGGCAGGACAATCTGCCCCCCTCCCAGGACGCTGAGCCTCAGAACAGTGATACAAACTCACCCAGACACACGCAGCCCAGCAGTGACGCTGGTGGGATTTGAACTCAACCTGTCTGCCTCCAAAACCCATATTTCTCCTCACCAGACTACGTAAGAGCGCCTCCTGCACCTCAGCCAGGGACAGGTGACAGGAACAGCACTATTGTTTTTTGCTTATCCCACTGCCCGTCCATCTGCAGTTGCTGTTTTTCCATTGCCATCATCAATCACGGAGTGACTTAAACGGGTCAGGGAGAGGGTCCTGCAGCTGCCCATGTGTGGCTACGGCAGTCCGCTGCCCACAGTCCTTCCTGTTGGCTCCGTAGGGACATCTGCGGAAAGCCCTTTCTTTGAAAATAAACTGATCCAGTTGGGGGAGGGGTCCCTCTTATTTATTTAGTCACAGCCCCAAGGCTAAACTGGTGGCACGGCAGCCCCGAGTATTTTCTCTGAGCTGGAAAGCCAACTCCAAGCACGGGTGAACAGGTTGGGAAACCTGAGAACAGCACAGACGCCGGGGAAAATTCCACGTGCGGTTGCCTGCGGTGGAAGGGCTGTGTGGGCCAGCATTGCTTCTCCCCGGGATAACTTGCAGGCTGCCCCCTGCTCTCCCCCACCAAACTAAGTAAGCAGAGAGACTCTAGGAAGTAGTCCAGGCCTGAGGGAGCTGGCTTCTCCAGGAAGAGGGAGGGGAGGGTGCAGAGGCCCAGGGGCCGTTTGTCTCAGGGCAGCAGGTCATGCTGAAGTCACTGACCTGCTCGCTGGGGGCAGATATCTCTGGCTTGGGCACAAATCCCACTAATCCCCTGGGTTGTACTGCCCCAGCTGCCTGCGGACAGGAGCCAAGATGGGGTTCCTCCCAGTCAGAGGAAAAGTATCTGGCATGACTTCATCAGGAGGGCCGCTGAGGTGCTGGTCTTGGAGGAGCCATCAGAAGCCAACAGAGTTTGAACTGAAGAAACTTCCAATAAGAATGCCTTCCTGTGAGGGGCGCCCTGGTGGCTCAGTTGACTCTTGATTTCAGTTCAGGTCATGAGCTGGGGTCTTGAGATCAAGCCCAGCCTGGAGCCCTGCATCAGACCTCTGCACTCAGAGGGATGTCTGCTTGAAATTCTCTCCCTTTCCGTCCCCCCTGGCTTGTATGTGCACGGACACACCCTCTTTCTCTTAAAAAGAAAAAAAAAAAAGAATGTCTTCCTGTGACGTCACTTACCACCACCTAGTTCACCACGTTGTACTAACTGTGTTTTGCTCCCTGAAAACATTTTCTAACATTTAGAGCTGTCTTTATTGTGTCACAGTTGAAACTGAAAACAAGCAAGCAGTCATCTCTGGAACAAAACCACTTTAGCAAACAGTGTGGACATGGCAAGAATTCCATTTCTTGCCCAGGGGAGGACAAGTCTTGACCCCAGACTGTGTGTTTTGGCTGCGCTGGTCACCAAGTCCTTGCTCCGCAGCACGACAACGTACCTAGACAGCACTTGGTCCGTGGCCATTGGCCTTCAGTCACACTCGTGTAGTTTCATTCCTGGGCCCCAGAGAGAGAGAGCAGGCTTTGGAGTCACAAGGGTCTGATTTCAAATTCCAGCTCCACCATTTTATTTCTTCATGATCCTGAACAAGTCACCTAGGCTTCCTGGCCTTGGTTTTCCCATCTGTGAAGTGGGGCTGGTGCTATCTACCGTGAAAAATCATCATAAGGCTGACAAGAGATAATGTCTGTAGAAAGCATCTGGCACGTGGAAGGTTCTCTATAAATTTAATTCTTTCCCCCTTACTTCTCACACCAGGCAAAGGAAAGACAATTAATAAAATATTTTAAAAGAAAAGAAAAAAGGAAGGAAGGAAAGAAAGAAAGAGGAAGAAAAGCCTTGCAGCCTAAGCCACACTCCCTTCAAGGTTGACTGTGATCCCACCTTCATTTCCTAATCTCACTGCCTGTGCCCTCCACCCCCACACTCTGGTTCCTGTGCTAAGAAAATGTCTGAAAGTCTTCTCCTCCCCTATGCCTATGAGGACAGCTCGTAGGTGATGCAAGGAGAAGGCTTGGGGGTCTAACACTGTCAAGTCCCTCCAAATGCTTTCAGCCACACGTGCACGCCCTCGCCCCATCAGATGTCTGCGTGACTGAGGTTCTGCGGTGATGCCACCACCCCCGGAGGCCAGAGCAAATCTACCAACGTCCCTCTGGGGAGGACCATTTCTCATCCTTTCAGAAAGAATCCCATGTATTTCTTCCCAACCCCACCCCCATCTTGAGAAAAGCTTTATCACCACAAAGAACGGTGTTCTTTTAGCAAAACTGATTAAGATTTCAGGATCTGAGGTGAAGCAGCCTCGGTTTGAATCCCGGCTCTGTCCCTCACCTGTGTGACCTTGGCCAGGTAACTTAACCACACCAGACAGAGTCCTGCCATCTATGGGATGAGGACAGTATACTGCATACCTCACAGGGCGACCAGGAAGACTCATTAAGATCATTTATTTAAAATATTTAGCACAGTACTTGGAACACAGTAAATGCATAGTAGACACTTGTGTTTTTATGACCTGGCCATTAAAAATTTATAGACCATCTGCATTCCTAAAATTCCAATTTTGCAACTCTAACCAAAAAAAAGTGGGGAAGGGAGGACAGGATAATAATATTTAGAAAGGAAAATTTTCTAAGAATTTTTTAAGGAAAAGTGAAGCATGTAGATTGGACAGCCTTAGGCACTATACGTAGCTTGTCACTCAACTCTTGTGATACTTTTTGGAGTAAACTGGAGGGGTAAGTAGAGGAATAGTTTGGAACAGACTATCTGAGTCTGAACTCTGACTTGGCCACTTAGCTGTGTGACCTGAGGTGAGTGGCTTAACCTCTCTGGGCCAATTTCTCTATCCAGTAAAATGAGAATAATGATACCTATAAGGTAGTCATGAGGACTAAATGAGTTAATATATGCAAAGCAGTAAGAAGAGTGTTAAGCACATAGTAACCTTTTACTCTTGACTGCTGTAACCTTTTACAGAGCCTGCAAGAGAGGTTCGAGAAGGTTAATTAATTCACCCGAGCTCACATGCTGGAGCAAAATTCAAATCCAAGTCAAACTGATTCCAGAGCTAGTAGAATGCTTATCCCACTACTCTTTATCATATACCTAGTACAAAAACAGGACTTTCTCTGGGCAGAAAAGATAGGGCCAAAAAAGGGGAGGCTCCGTATTAGGGAGAGTGATGGTTCATCTTCTAGCAGAAGTAACGAAGACAGAAAAAGCAATGGTTTGGAGAGAGGGGGTCAATTATATAATGACATCAGAAGCTAACTCTGCAAATAAAAAAACAGTCTTTTAGGCTGCATTGCCGCCTGTGAGTACAGCCGGCATTCCAACCAGTTTGAAAAAGCCCTTGTGGGAGAGTTCCAGACACTGTTTAAATTCTGATGTGGGGAGGGGAGCCCTGGTGGCTGTGTGTTTCTGCAGAGCTGGTTTTCTTGTGCACAGACCCTTCCCTGGGTCCAGCCCTCAGGGAGACATCATTCCAAAGCACTGAACCAAATATGCTATGCCCCTCTGCTAGGCCCAATGCCCACAGTTCTCAGAACATGAAATCCTGCTGCATGGGGCCCAGCTGGGAGGGATGGGCAGGGTGGGGCATTCAGAGAGACTCTGGGCGACTGTTGTTGGCTGTGGGATTAGCAGTGATTAATTTTTCTTTTTAGCGTTTGCTTGAGCAGTGAGCATATATACGGGCTTTGGTGATTAGAAAAGAAATGGTTGCAACAAAACAGTTAAAAAACCACATGTGGTCATCTCTGGGTTGTGGGATTACTGGTGATTTGTGTTTCTGCTTCTTTAATTTGTGTGTTTTCTGTTTTACTTCATTTTCTGCTTTGAACGTGTAATACTTTAGGATTTAAAGAAAAAAAGAATAAACGTTATTAAAACTCAAACAAGAATGATTTCACGTGAGTGTGAGCTCCAACCACCTAGGCCTCCCTGGCTCCTGTCACAACATGTTGAAGGTGGAATTAGGTAACGTCCTCCCTCAGCGAAGGAAAACACCTGCCAAGACAGGATGGCCGCTCTCCTAGGGTCTGGGGCCCAGAGAGCTCACTCCACCAACACCACCATACTGAGCTGTGAGAGCCTCTTTTTTTTTTTTTTTTTAAACATTGTTGCTGTTCAATTGACTTGTCTGATTATTTTTTTTCCAAATGGAAAAAAAAATGTGTTTCCACCTGATCAAAATTCATGTTTTGTCCATTAGCTCCATTCTTTAAACTAGGAAGGAAATGTTCAAGTTCCCTAGAAAAACCTTTGAGGGTTGTTGATTCAAATGCAAATACATATGAGCTCCTCAGGGATACAATTTCTGTCAGGAAAGAACAGGATGGGCCAAAGTCAATGCTTTGGGGGGGGGGGTTGTGTTTCTTCTCTGAAAAGAAAAAAAAAAAGAGGGGAAGGGAAGGGGAGAGAGAAAGAGAAAGAGATGGAAAGAAGGGAAGAAAGAAAGGGAGGAAAGAAAGAAGGGAGGGAGGACTGAGGAAGGAAGGAAAGAGAGAGGAAGGGAGAGAGAAAGAGAACACAAAGAGAGAATGTATCGGGAGGAAGAGGGAAGGAGTGAGTTTAGAAACAAGGAGATCAGTGTTGACAATTAGAATGCAATGGGAATATCTAGAGCAAAAGGGGCCTAAACAATGATTCTTTCCACCCTTGTCATTTTCCAGATGAGAAAGCTAGACCCAGAGAATTCAGTAATTTGCCCATTTCAAACACTTACATGATGATAGAAGCAAGATTACAAGCCAGATTTTCCTAATTCCAGAGCTGGCCCACTTTCAGTTCAACTCTGTGCACTCTGCCTTCAGGTGCAGGGAGGTACATGTGACCTACCCAGCCTATTACAAAGGCCTTGACATTTAAAGGATTAAACATTTGGATGATGCCTTGGGAGTATTCCTTCAAAGACGGTTCTCTCAAAAGAGGTGGATCAAAGAAGACTGGTGGAAAGAGGGGTCTGTATCCGTTAGGGTGCTTTCAACTGCCAGCAACAGAAAATCTGACTCAAAGTGGTTTAAGCAATAAAGGGGATTTTGTTGAAAGCGCCACAGTATGGCGACCTTCAGGGGAGGCTCGTTCCTGGCAGCTAAATTAAATCACCAAAGAGCCAAGTTTTGCTTCATCTTCTTGTTCTGCCTTTGGCAGCACCATCTTCCTCCTATAGCCCACTCTCTCTGTGGCCCCAATTCAGGAACTCTCAGGCCAGGTCCTTTCCCTTCCTTGCCTCAGACCTCGGACCTCTCAAGTCCCTGATCTGTCAATTGATGGGGCTGGTCACTGAATGAGCTCAGTCTGCCCTAACACCTCTAATTGATTTTCTCAAAAGGTGGGCCATGGACCATTTGCATTAGAACTGTTGCTTAGACTGTTTGTTAAACCAACCCCAAGGTTCCTACACCCTAGCCCAATGCCCCTAAACCATAATCTCTGAGAAACACAGGGATCTGTGGTGTCAACAAGCTTGCCCAGGATGCCCTGGTGTCCACTGAAGTTTGATAGATATTTGTTCCCAAGAGAGCCTAGAACAGGGAGTAAACTATGGCTGCTGAGCCAAATTCTGCCAGAGAGTTAAGAATGGTTTTTACATTTTTAAATTTTTTTAAGTTTTTGCCTTTAAAACAAACAAAAAACAAAAAAATAAAAACAAAAACAAAAAAACAACAACAACAACAAAAAAACCCACCAACAAACTCATGCTAAGAAGAATATGAAACAGACCTTCCATGGCTCCCCAAGTCTGACATATTTACTACCTGGCTCATTACAGAAAAACTTTGCCAATCCCTGGCCTAGAATAATGAGGTCATTGGATGGTGGAGAGAAAGGCAGGGGGTGGATCTGAACAGTTTATAGGGCTGATGAGGCCAAGAATTCCTGGGAGCAGGAGTTTGCAATGTTCCATCAGCTCCATGGAGAATCAAGCAAGTCAAAAATAAAATGTACTTGAGTTCTGGAATTCAGTTTAAGAAATATCTTTTCCAGGAGGCCTCCTGGAGTCTCTAGTTGGGCCACCCAGTGTCTAATAACTGACCTAAGGGCCAGGGAGGGGGGGCACGGTAAAGCTCAGGAAGATAATGTCAGTATGAAAACTCTTTCTCTGACGGCCACCAGTCAGCGGTCTCCCAAAACATGGGGAATATTTTGAGGTTAGCTTGTGTAACTCCTTTCTATGCCTTATTCCCAGCCACTGCACAAACACTAATCAGCTAAGGATAGGGTACTCGAAGAGCCACCCCAGGTCAGGGAAGTAATTTCCCAAGGACTTGACAAGGAAAAGAGCCTAGTGCTTCTCAGACAATGGGCAAGCGATGCTCTACGTTAGGAGCAAGTGCGGACAAACCTATGGCTTTGGGAGTCCGACACACCCAAGGTCAAGTCCTGGCCCTGAATTTACTTGCCCTATGATTTTAGACCTGCACTGCCTGAGATAGTAGCCACTGGCCCCATCTGGCTATTTATATTTGAATTCATTAAAAGTAAATAAAATATAAAATTCAGTTCCTTGGTGACAGTAGTCACACCAGTAGTCACTAGTCAACTCACTAACGACATGGCTTGTGGCTGCTGTATCAGACTGTGCAGATGCGGAACATTACCACCCTCACAGAAAGTCCATCGGACAATGCTGCTGTAGACAAGCTTTTTTGGGAGGGAGGGGTTTATTTACATTCCAGCTAGTTAACATGCAGTGTACTATTAGTGTCAGGTGTACAATTTAGTGATTTAACACTACATAGACTAGCAGGTGCTCAGCACAAGTGCACTCCTTAATCCCCATCACATATTTCACCCAATCCCCCACCCAGCTCCCTTCTGGGAACCATCAGTTTGTCCTCTATAAGAGTCTGTTTCTTGGTCTGCCTCTCTCTTTTTTTCCCCTATAATCATTTGTTTTGTTTCTTAAATTCCACAATGTAGGCAAGCTTTTGACAATCATTTTGAATCCATCCTCTGGCTTTCTTTCCACCACCCAATGGCCTCATTATTCTCAGTTCTATTGCCTTGGGGGAGAGATGGTTATCAAACTCCAACCTCAGCTTCCATGTGCTCATTTATAAAACAGGTATAATAGTATATCTACCTGTCAGGGTTGTGGTGAAGATTACAGGAGACAGAACAGGTACAGTGACTAGCACAATACCTGCCACAGAAAAAGTGCTCAACGAAGAGCTCCCACTGTTACTGTGCGCAAGATGTCATGCTCCGCTACTGCTAATACTCTCCCAGAGTCCTCTAAGCCAGTGGTTCTCCAACTCTAGAGTTCCTGATTCAGGAGTTTTGGGAGCCTGGTAATGTGCATTCTAACAAGTTCCTAAGTCTTGCTGCTGCAGCTCTGGGAACCACAGGCTGAGAACTGTTGCTCTACAAAGTTCTTTAGTTATTGCTGCCTCTTTTTGTTAGGGAGCTGTTACTTCTTTCTGAATATTGTCCTTTCCTGAACATACCTTGCTAAGTTACGCACCTGCCTGCAAACATGCTATTTCCCTCTACCCCTGAGAAAACTTTATCTGCATTTTCCAACCCCAATTCAGACTCTGATAAACCTGGTCAATGGCTTCCCTTCCAGATCTCCAGCCCCAAGTCTGTCACTCATTCCTCTGTGCTGCCTCTTACATTTTACTTATTGTTTGTTTGCTGTGACATAACAATTATTTGTTTCCCTGTCCGTGTTTCCTAAAGTGTAAGGAAATGTTCCACTGCTGGTCCCTGAGACAAATTGTTGTGGTACATCAATAATTTCATTTGGTACACAGAGAAACAAGCAATATTAAACCACAAAATAAGACAGTTATTGTTTTCAGTTCTTTCCAAACTCCCATTACATCAGGGAGAAAGCCTCAGTCTGGGGCTGATGTGTCTTCGCCCCCTTGCTAATAATCCTCCAGCTCAGAGCCCGAGTCAGGTAACTCCATCACCATACCATCGTCATCATCGTCATCAAACAATGGTGGCTTAAATCCATGTAGTGCTTTCTGTGTGCCTGCCAGTGTTCTAAGGCTTTACATATGCTTACGCAAATTAATTCAGTGAATCCTTGCAACCCTATGAAGTAGATAGGATCATGATTTTCAGTTTAGAGACAAAGAAACTGAGGCACAGAGAAGTTAGGTGACTTCATCACAGTCATATAGCCGGGAAGTGGGAGAACCAAGATTCCAACCTAAGCAGCGTACCCAGTGTAGGCTCTTAACCACAGTAATCCTGGGGTAGAGTTTCACAAAGTTGTTGTTTTCTTGCCCTTGTCTTCTATCTTGGGCAAGTATATTCATTTTCTATTTAACTGGTGATAAAAGCCTCTTTTCGACCTGAAGTAAAGTAGTATACTAGGGCACTAGTGGTAAGCTGGTTCTCAGATGGGGCAGCTACAACGAGGCCTGCACCTGACCGACGCTTGGAGTAACAAGTCTAAGCAGACTGTGAGCTTCTTGGGGGCAGGATCCTGTTAGTGTCAGTCAGGGTCCAGCCAGAGAACAGATGACGCATGCAAGGACTTCACTGGCAAGAGCATGATGAAGGAGGGCTCAGGGATGTGTGCGAGCAGGACAAGAGAATGGCAGAAGGCAGTGATGTGCTGGGGACTAGCCATGGAGGGAGGCTGTTAGCACCCTGGAAGGCACAAGAGCAGAAAATGGTTTTACCAGATTATGGAGAGCGATCTCCAGCTGCAATGGTGGAAGAGGAGTCACCAGACAGAAACTGTGGCCAAAGGAGAACCAGCTAAGAGTAGGGAGGGGCGACCTATTTCTCCTCTAACTGTCTAATCTCTGTCCTGCCAGCCCCTGCTGTAGATGGAATCCAACGGGAGGCCAGAGGGCGAGAGACCGGGGATGATGGCAATAAAGGCGGCCTCCCAGGTGCAGAGCAAGGCAGAGGAAAGCAGGGATGAGTATGAGGCAGCCCAGAGAATAACCCGCACAGCAGCTGGCACACAGTGGTACACGGGGCACCATACACAGCGTGTGTGTCTAGGATAGGCACAAGACACGTTTGTTGCCTTAAACTGAACTGATGAATGGAGAAATTGGTTTCAAGCAAAAAAAAAAAAAAATGTTGTACACTAAAAGCAACTGGCCCTGGACCTCGAGGTTTCTACTTCCAGCTTATCCGGACACATGAATCATTAGAATTCACTGACCTCTTGGGGCTTGAGTCACACATGTGAGGAGCTGGATTACTGGTGCACAGAGTGTTTCAAGGTGTAATTACATCCTCCACCTCGTCAGGGTGTCTAGACTAGATTGCGAGAGCTGGGGGAAAAAAAGACTACAGCTTTCTGTGGCCCTCGAACAAGTGGGAATTCCAGGCAAGGCCTTTCCCCAGAGTACACAGGAGTAAATCCCAGAAGCAGCAGCAGCCTTGGCCTGAAGGATGAATATAAAAAGGGAAAAGAGGTACTCATGTACAAGTCTCAATAGGAAAGAGTCCTTGGTGTGCCTGGGTGGCTCAGTTGTTTAAGCGTCTGACTCTTAATTTTGGCTCAGGTCATGATCTCAGGGTCATGAGATCAAGCACTACATTGGGTTCCCAGATGGGTGCGGAGCCCGCTTAGGATTCTCTCTCTGCCCCCCGCCCCTGCACCACATATGCACACACACACACACACACACACACACACACACACTCTCTCTCTCTCTCTGTCAAAAAAAAAATAGTAATAATAATAATAATAAAAGGAAAGAGAGTCTAGTTGAGCACTGGCAGTAGAAATATGAAGGGATCCTGCTGGTCCTCTCTAGGAAAAGTTTAAATGACCTATTATTGGTAATAATAATAATATTTTGCATTTATCACACATATTTTATGTACTGGACATTGTGCTAAGCATCTTTGCTTAGACTTTAATTCCTTTAAGCTCCACAACCACCTTATGAGGTAACATTAACCTTGTTTTTAAAAGAGCAAAATGTAGGGGTGCCTCCATGGCTCAGTTGGTTAAGCATCTGACCTCTGCTCAGGTCAGGATCTCGGGGTCCTGGGATCAAGCCTCACATCGAGCTCCCCACTCATTAAGGAGTCTGCTTGTCCTTCTCCCTCTCCCACTGCCCCTCCCCCTGCTCATGCTCTCAAATAAATAAATAAAATCTTTTAAAAAAAGAGCAAAATGATGCTTAGTAAGGCAAAGAAAACATGGTTTTAACTACAAGTGATTGAACATGTACTATGTACCTGCCACTGTCCCGTACATATATCAGGGCTGTGTATCACAGCGGCTGTCAAAGTGAGGTTCATGGAACTCTGGATCCCAGAGCTTGACAGGGGACCCACAAGGTCAAAACAATATTCATAATAACACCAAGACATTATTTTTGTCTTCCAATGTATTTACACATTGGTGCAAAAGAAAAGGTGCAAAAAGCTGCCACCAAACTATGCTAGAGGTCATTGCATTCTCCAATGTCACCCACATTGGAAAAAAAATGCCATTTCACTTAGGCATGTCTTTGATGAAGCAGAATAATTATTAATTTTATTAAATCTCAACCCCTGAGAACATGTCTTTTTAAGACTCTGCATAAGGGGCACCTGAGTGGCTCAGTCAGTTAAGCAACTGACTCTTGATTTTGGCTCAGGTTGTGATCTCAGGGTCGTGAGACAGAGCCCTGCATCAGGTTCCACGCTGGGCTTGGGGTCTGCTTGAAATTCTCTCTCCCCCGCTCCCTTTGCCCTTCCCCCCCTCACCCGCACACTCTCTCTCAAAAAAAAAAAAAAAAAAAGAAAAAGAAAAAAAGACTCTACATGGGGAAATGGGAAGATCGGATAATGTATTTCTACACGTCTAAGTATCCTGGTTGTCTCAAGGAAAGGCACCTGCTCAGTTGTTGGAACTGCAATCCAAACTAAACTTTTCTCACAGATTACCATTTGTACTTGAAAAAACAAATGGAAAACTGTGGGCATTCAGACTTGAGTAATGGGCAGACATGTTCTCAAAAATTAAGTAAATAAGCCTGTTATATAAAGGAAAACAACTGACAGTATTTGTTGCCAATGGTAACATTTGTGCTTTCACATGGAAATTAGGATTCTGGAAAATATCTATGCCATCATTAACTTGCCAGCTTCCCAATACCTAAAGACTTTCCTGATGAGATCTGTGGCATTAATGAAAGTGATATTTTGATGTTATATAAAGAAATGTGTTAACACCTGGGTGATCTGCATAATTCAGTGAATCAATATTTTCCAAATGCCCAATACGTCATGTTGCAAAATTACACACAGGCAAAACACTGATTTAAGTGCAAAATAGCCAATGGACTTTAAGGTAACATAGTTAATTTCATTGACATGGTTTCAGATTCTACATTACAACCAACTTTTAAGAAACTGGCAGTCAAATTTTGATTTAGTATCAAAAAAGTCTATTAAAGTACCTTTCCCTTTTACAATCACATATCTGCAAGAGGCTAAATTCTTTTTATACTGCAAGCAAAACAACATATGGCAACACATCGAATGCAGAACTGGTTATGAGAATCTGTCTTCCATTAAGTCACACATTAAAGAGATTTGCAAAATGTCACTTTCCCCACTGAAATTTTTTTGGAAAATATAATTATCACAAAAAATGTTAATTATGTAACTTTTAATCAGTTCATTATTGTTATTTTAAAATAAATTGGTAGATAAATGATTTTTCAATTTCTCAGTTGTAATTTCTAATACAATAAATATTAGTAGATACAACCCATACTTAAAAATAAAAAGTTTCTTTGGGGCCCTCCATAGTTTTTAAGAGTGTAAAGGGGTCCTGAAGCCAAAGTGTTTGAGAATTACCATTGTATAAGAATCTTACCAGTGCAACGAGATCCCAAAGGTAAGAGCTTCTAAGGAGCCTAGAAAAATGTATGAGACCCAGGTAGAAAAACAGTTGTTGGCTGCAAGTCTACAAAAGAAAACAATAAATGTAAAAATTAATAAATGTTTAATTAAATGTCTACGAAATGTACCAACATGCCAGCTTCATTCACTGTTAAATCTAGCATTCATAAGGATTTCATTCCATCAAATACAACTTATAGGTTCAGTTTTCTCACTTCACAAATTCCCTTATTCATAGTATACGCAGTAATTGTTGGGAACTCATAGCCAATCATAAATTAAATGAGTATCATGGAGCCAAATAATTTCTAAAGCACAAATATAAAAACCCTACAAGATTCTTAAAACAAAAAAGTATATTTAATGTGGGATATGGCTGCAGCTGGTATATTTGATATGTTGTGTGATGGGGACTCCAAAAGTCAGAGCATGTAGGACTCATGAAGGTCCTGCTTTAAACACAGCATCACATTGCCTATAAATTATAGCCCTCCTGAAACATTTCAGTGATAGAAGATATCTTCACCAGGTAAAGGAGATGTCTTCACCAGGTGAAATACCTCCCCCTGACCTTTGGCAGGAATGGGAGAGAGAGACACATAATGAAAATACAATAAACCAGTCAGCAGAGGAGCAAAATCACAGGGAAAAGAGAGACCACGTGCTCTGTTGTTTGGGCCTGAGCAATGGCACAGCTGACCAGGCCTCTGAATTCTGGGTGGAGGTTAACACTGCCCTCACACCCAGACTTTCATCATCAGGTATGAGCACGGCGGGGCTGATGATTTAGAAGAGCTCTGGGACATCTCACCTGAAAGAAAAGGCTGGGGGCACTTTCTAAAGGGTAGCCAGCTTGAGGCAAGAAGTCACCCAATGATGGTCCCCACTTCTGTTCTACAAGACCCTTGTCCCCTCACTGGCACTTCAGAATTACATTCTCTTGTCAAGGAGCAATGTCCAGGGTCACCTGGGTGGCTCAGTCAGTTAAGCATCCAACTTTTAATCTCAGTTCAGGTCTTGATCTCAGGGTCATGAGTTCAAGCCCCATCTACTAAAAAAAAAAAAAAAAAAAAAAAAAAAAAAAAAAAAAAAAAAAAAAAAAAAATGCAGAGATGTCTCTTGACTTCAGTCCCTTAAAAAGTGTCTGCCTTACCTTTCTGCCATGCTCAGCTCCACCGACTGGAGCAAGGCAGGGTTGGCCCTTCATCCAACTTTGCGATAGCATGACTGAGACAATATGGTTGTCTCTTAACAGGGATCTCCAGTGATCGGATTTCCTGTAGTATTGCAAGTCACTTATTTTCTTCCTCATTTGATTTTTTATAGTGTCTGCTATAATACATTAATTTTTTTTTGAATTTTAAGGGATATGGGTAAAGTAACTGCTTATAATAGGTCTTTGATAAAAAGTAATCACTATTATTTGGGAATTAATCAGAGTGCCCTAACATTTCCTGCATTGAAATCAGGAGCTCTCTACTGTCAAGAGAGGACAGATTGACTTCCATTTTTTGGAGCTGCCTTGTTTAATAAAAAAGTAAAATAAGAATAGATAAATGGAAAAACAGGATTATAAAACATATGATATATTTGAAATGTTTCACTTAACAAATCAATGTTTTAAACACACATACACATGCAAAACCACAATACAATAAAATCATGCAATTGATGATACATTTCAAGATTTATGAAAAACAAATAATGCATGGAGCACACATCACGTAGGCAATGTGGCCTGGGAAGGAGACCAAGCTGTCAAGCTCTCCATGTACAAAGTCTTCTTTCAGTCATGTCAGTAAAGCTCTGCAACTCAATCATATCATTTAGAGATAAAAACAAGTCTAAAACTGGGTTTCATTGCCAAATTGCCTTCCTTGGGCACCTCCTCCCTTTACCAACACCACTAGATTCTGATTGCCATCAGCCTTTATTCCTTGTGTTGATATCGGCATGTCTCGATGCAAATGTCTGAACTTCCCAGCCAGAGGGAAAGAGTCATATACTCTGCTGCGAGTTTCTGTGCTTACAACAAACATGTAACCTACTAATTGAATTACTAATACTTTTTAAATATCAAGTTTTTTTAAGTGCTAACAGAAATACACTTTCCACTATAAATGCATATTTTTTTACCTTCCAACTTACACACAAGCCTACTCTATCAAATTAAAAGAGGAAACCTCAAATCAATTTTTTTTTTGCCTTCTGTCCAACCCTTTTGGGCAAGGATATCACCCCTTCCTCCCTCTCCTCTCCATGGAAGGCTAGCAAGGATCTCTTGGCAGCTGTTCCTTTCATCCCTCAGGGGGCAGACACCTCCTTGCGTTGTTACTACAGTTGATCCAGTTGTGACTAAGCCATCAAATGCACTTTCTCTGAACATTCAACTGCTTGCTGATCACTGAAAATCAAGAGGTTTGGATGATGGTTTCTGGCGTGAATCTTCTCCCATCTGGTTCTAGTTCAGGACTGGCCTTTGATGGCCCTCAGTCTCACACCACGGCTCTAAGTGGGTGTGGAGACTGCTTGGCTCTCTTGCAGGTTGAGTGCATCCAAGGATAGCTGTTTGTTTTTCTAAGCAAGAATGAGGAGGGATTTTTTGGATCATGTATATGTAAGCTTATCACAAATTTCTTCATAACAGGTGTGTCTTATTTGACATAAAGGAAGATCTGTTATCAAACACAAAGGCCTTTTTCATTACGACTTTAAGGGAACAACAGTACTTTTAAAGATAGAAGCAACTGTGTCTTCATATATCCATTGAGGATATTACCGAAAGATCCATCCCATCCTTGCCACTTCCTCATTCCACTCCCTTTAATTGAAGCCATTACTTCTTGTCTAGAAAACAACAGCTCCGTGGTTGGTCTCCCTGCCTCCTCTCTTGCCCATTGCCATCTTTCTTCTCTTTGCTGTAAGCACAACATTTTTGAAATACAAATATGAGCCTAACCACCCTCCTTGCTCAAATACCTGCAATAGCTCCCCACTGCTTATAGGAGAAAACATAGATTCCTTAGCAAGCATACAAGTTTGTCTATAACAGAGGAAGATAAAACAATAGAAACTTTTAAAAATAATTTTTTAAATAATTCTTTTTTTTTTTCTCTGCAAAGAAGTTGAGCCACACCAGGCATAAGTGTTATGTAATTTTGGTCCATGGTGATAAGTTTAAAATTCTGACTGTACATTTTCACTCCAAGTGCCTGGAAGGACCTCAGTGCTGCTTGCCACCCTTGCCTCCTTACCTAGCTCAGTATATATCTCATAGAACTCAGTTCCCATGCTGTCTCCTCCAAGAATCTTTTCCTGGTAGTGAGTCTGTGTTAGATGTCCATCCTCTGGGCTCTCGGTCACCTCTGGTCCCTCAGTGACAGCAGTAACCACACTGTTACCTGCCTGACACTGCTGCTTCCCAGACTCCTCCATTAGACCAAGACTTCCTTGAGGAAAGTGAATGTCTTACACCTCCTTGAGTAAGTACATAAAATAAATGTGTTTTATCTACCTAGGACCTCCTCTTCCCTGTTCTTGGAAATGGAAGCTACTACCCCCCTTTTCAAGGAACTGTCCCTTCTCTACTCCTTATGGTTCAGGCAAGGTTGTTAAACCAGAGGGCTCCACCACTCTCCTAGGGAGGGCTCATGACCCAAGATGGGCCCATCAAATTCTTTTACACAGGAACTGACAGGGTTCAAAATGAAGAAAGGGCAACTGGAACCATTTCATCTACTGGCAGCTCTGTGGGGAGCTACAAGTGACCCAGTTCCTGGATTCTATTTTTCTCAAGGCTTTTGTACCAGTGAGCTTTTGCTGTATAAAAAATAATCTCCAAAACTAGTAGCAAAAAATAATATCCAATTTATTTATCTCAAAATTCTGGAGGTCAGCCATTTGCACTCAGCTAAGCTGGGCCTCTCTCCTGGTCTTGGAAGGATTCATACATCACCTGCAATCAGCCATTGGTAAACTGGAAGCTGGCTGGTCTAAGGTAACCTCAGGTGGAATTAGCTCTGTCCTACATGATGTCTCATCTCACACTGAATTTATTCACATGCAGCTACGCAGAATTCCAGGACAGGAAGTGGAAGCATGCAAGACTTGCTGAGGCCTAGGCTCAGATGGGGCACACCATCACTTTCACTGCATTCCATTGGCCAAAGCAAGCCACAGGATCAAATTCAAGAGGGTGGGAACTAAGACCTACTCCTTGGTGGGAGGAGCTGCAAAGTCACATTGCGAAGGGTGTGGATACAGAGAGGGGTATAAAAATGTGGTCATATGTGCAAACTACCACAACTTTGTTATTCAGTTCCCTGTTAATCGTCCTATATATCCTTTTTTAAATAAAGTTAGTCTAAGTCGGCTTCTGTTGTTTGTGTTTAAAAAAAAAATGTAACTTATACCTGCTTGGAAATGAATGAGAGGCTGTGTTATAATGGGTCAAACTTCATCCAGGGGAGAGTGAAGAAGGGGGTATAGAAAAGTGACAGACCATCATAGAGCTAAAGGAGTTGCAGAGTATACTATACACTGGTTGCCTGTGAGCACCCCAGAGATTAGGATACCACTTTCCTTTCCACCTTCCTAACTCACCCTGTAGTCACTCTTTTAAGAGTTAGAGATGGAACAATAAGTCATTCACTGGGAACTGCTCTCTTGTCACTATCTAAATTGAATTAGCTGAGTGTTTGTTAGGTGACTATCTGCAGGTGTGTATTGATATAGTTATACTCTGGATTGGCTTAAATATCGGACATAATTTTTTAAGGAAAAGAGATTTCAAATACAAGAAGAGTCTTAAGGCTGATAGGAGTCTTAGATATGGACCAGTGTTCTCCAATCTAAGTCCTTCCCATCTCCACTCCACTCCTTTCCAATAAAATCTCCATTTCTTTTTTTTTTTTTCTTTTTTTTTTTTAGGAGGGGCAGAGGGCAAGGGAGAGAGAGAATCTTAAGCAGGCTCTATGCCTAGCATAGAGCCCAACTCGGGACTCTAACTCACAATCCTGAGATCATGACCTGAGCCAAAATCAAGAGTTGGACACTTAGGGGCGCCTGGGTGGTACAGCGGTTAAGCGTCTGCCTTCGGCTCAGGGCGTGATCCCGGCGTTAGGGGATCGAGCCCCACATCAGGCTCTTCCGCTAGGAGCCTGTTTCTTCCTCTCCCACTCCCCCTGCTTGTGTTCCCTCTCTCGCTGGCTGTCTCTATCTCTCTGTCAAATAAATAAATAAAATCTTAAAAAAAAAAAAAAAAAGAGTTGGACACTTAACCAACTGAGCCACCCAGGCAACCCAAAATTTCCATTTCTTTAGGTGCTGATTAGAAGGACATCAGGAAAAAAGCAAGTTACAGAATTAAACATCAAAGCATGAATGACTAATGTCTCATATGCATCAATTTAAAGGATAATATATAACAGTAGAGAAAAGATTTCTTAACTCAGAATATCTTTTGAAAGTGAAACCCCAGGAAATATAAAGGAGATATTTTTAGGCACTACAGGCAGTTTTGTTTTGTTTTGTTGGTTTTTGTTGTGGTGGTAGTGGTGATGATATAAATAATGAAAAATAAGTGTCTGGGCTTAGAGATGACAGTGGACTTTTGTGATGTTTAGAATTTTCTCTTCTTTGCCAGATGGACATAACAGATACATACAGAACATTCCATCCAAAAACAACAGAATACACATTCTTTTCAAGTGCACATGGAACATTCTCTAGGACAGATCACATGGTAGGCCACAGAACAAGTCTCAATAAATTTAAGAAGATTGAAAACATATCATGCAAATTTCTGACCACAAAGGTATGAAACTAGAAATTAATAACAAGGAAAAAAACTGGAAAAAATGCAAACATGTGGAGGTTAAACAACATGCTAGAATTCTTCTCTTCTTTGAAAGACATGGTTATCTTGGCCTTCAGAATGTTCTAGAAGCTAATAATTACTGAAGTTTATAATAAAGAAAAACTGAGGAAAATGGAAAGTTCCTCAAAGTTTTTGCAGCCTTAAACCCAATATTTAGGGTTTAAACAGCACCCTCAGATTAAATGAGTGCTCCTTTGGTTCCATCAGGACTTCTCACCATCTGTAAACCACAAACTGTCACTCATATTGCTAAGATTTACATCTTTGTGGTTGAGACAAGGAGGAGCCATATCTGCTCTCACCATGTCTTAGGCTCGGGACACGTGCCAGGGCAGCCAGACAGGATCTCTAAGGCTGAGTGAGATGGTGTGATGTTCTCTGTGTGGGAGGCCTCCCGGGGAGGCAGAGTGGTGACCTCACTGGGAAAATGAAAACAATTCAATAAAAAATACTTATCTTGGAATGATCTGCCTGAACTTGAGACCAGTGGAGGGATTGTATTTCCAACACCCTTTCAAAGAGAAAAGCCATTTTCCATTAATCCTGTATAGGGAAGAAATCCTATAGTACCTCTTCTTGACTGAGAGATGATGATTCGGGCAAAAAAGAGCTCATGTCTAGCTCTACATAAAGACACAGTAAGAGGATCACCCTTACCCTTAAAAACCAGTTATAAAGTTTTCCTCCGAAAACTAGAGCAGAGATGTGCTCCTTGGAAATTCAGCTTTGGGGAGGACTCAGCCACACAAGTAACCTCAACTTTTGGCCTCTAATATTTTCCTCCCCTATAGGATTTCTCTCATGACACTTCCATTGCCACCTACAGAGACTCAGTGTGTCCCTGTGTTTGAGGCTTAAATGCAGACAAAGGAACAAAGATATGGACATTTTGAGAGGACCTCTGCCTAAAACGCAGAAACACAATAGGAAGATTAATCAAGAAAATGTTAAAACAATCTAGAAGCAACATCAGGCTGAGAGCGGCCTTCTGATTCCTCCATGTTTGCCCTGTTCTGTTCCGAGCCCTGTTGCTTGCCTGTAAGGCTTTCTTGGAAATTCTTAGTCCTGTGGCCCTTGGGTGTGTATCACTCAGGAAATTGGGAGTATCAGCTCTTGTGATAAGCAGTTTGGTGGAGATTTAATATTCTACCACCATTAGTACAACTTATCACCTCTTCAAGTGATATTTATAGAAAATTAACCCAGCCAAACACATTATAGTGGGCAACATCAGAGAGCAATTTCCTCTTTGTTTGACTTATAGCAGGTTTAGACCCATGGCCTTGGTCTATTTAGAAAAGGGCTCTGGCTAGAAGCATCCAAGCGAAATCGTAGTTTGGCAAAAAAGCCTGAGAATCCTTGATCCCATAGAGCCCTAATCCCATAAATATCTCAGCTTCTGAAGCTACAGGCACTTCGGCTAACAATTTAACTAAGAGGTTTTGGGTTTTGTTTTGTTTTTCCCCCCAATTAAAAAAGACACCCAAAGTCTGTGTGTTTCAGAACTATCTCTGAATATGAAAAATCTTAGGAGTCCCCTAGTTCCCTCTTTGTTTCAAGAGCTAGAAAGTTAAATTTGCCAGCGTCTCTTAGAAGTTGTATAAGATTTTCAGGTATAAATTTCCAAGCCGAACTTTACTCCTGGATTCATTCTATCCTTACTTTTCTCTCTTAAATTTACCTCATTAACAATTTTTGCACTTTTCCCAACTATGTAGCTTTGTTAGATACCTCAAATTCATTTTTCAACAACTAAGTATCAGAAAAATTATCTAAGACTTGCAAAGGAATTGCTGGATGTTCTGCCAGTGCAGTGCCCCTCTTGACAATCTATTGTCTGGGCTATTTTACAGCTCTGCTGGGGCAGAGGTTACCTTGTACATTTGTGTCTGGTTGAGATGGAAATAATTTCCTTCCCAAGGAACACATAATCTCAGAATTTATGGTTTATGGCCCTGTTAAAAAATAACCAGTATTATATGTAATTAAGATGTTTAATCTAATATCAGATACTTAGACCCTAAAATACTCTTTGGAGGAACCTGGGTGGCTCAGTTGGTTAAGTAGCCAACTTGATTTCAGCTCATATCATGATCTCAGAGTCCTGGATTCAAGTCCTGCAATGGGCTCCATGCTCAATGGGGAGTCTGCTTGAGGATTCTAGTAGTATCGTTTCCCCTGCTTACACGCACTTTCTCTCTCTAAATAAATAAATCTTTAAAAAATAAAAAATAAAATGCTCTTTGGACTGGTTTAAATATTTTAGTTTTCTTCAGTGATTAATGAGTTAAATATAATCTTTGATACATCTTATATTTGTATAAAATTTTTTAAAAACTCCTGAAAAGTATGCCTTAACAGTAAGTAGAAAAGACAAATGGACAACACTACATATTTGTCAAAATCTTAGAACTTTTCAAAACAAAGAGTGAACTTAATATGTGCAAATTAAAAATAAATCACTTAGGCGGTCAGGGGAAATCCCAGATGAGATGCAGAATGTGACAAAAGAATCTAACTAGGCTGGAAATGCATGAAACAAACATCAGTGAAAGGGATGGAGAAAAGGTGCTGACCTAAGTAACTCTGGAAATGAGTAGTCTGTAACACCGAGGGAAAAGGTAATTGTACATAATGCTATACTCTAGTTGATAAAACTGTTTCCTCTAAGGATATAGGTTAACAAATCTCCAATCACTATACATGTATACTGGAATTCACAATTAAGTAAATGAATGCCAGATGGTAGGATCCAGGTTTCTTACTGTTGGAGAAAGAGTTTATAAATAAGCAGAGAGGAAACAGCATTAGAATTAAAGATATCAGTATGAATTCATGTCTGGCTTAATATAGATACAGATAGTTAAATACAGAAATACTATTAGAAACATGGATTACTATGCACATATATTTCCTTGTTCAGTCAGCTAAAAGGGCACAGAAACAGCACTCCAGTAGCAAGGAGCACACCGAACACCAAGATCTTGGTTTCTAATATCACTAGAGGAATAAAAGGAATCAGTGCTTCTTGGAGAAATGGCTGATTTTAGAACTGGGGCAAGAATTATGTAAAATAAACCTGAAGCACCTTGCAGTGCTCCCCAAAATGAATAAATAAAACAAAATGAGGGGCGCCTGGGTGGCTCAGTCGGTTAAGCATCCGACTCTTGGTTTCGGCTCAGGTCATGATATGAGGGTCATGAGATTGAGCTCCGCGCCAGGCTCCACACTCAGCTGGAAGTGTGTTTGAGATTCTTTCCTTCTCTTTCTCCGTCGACCCTTCCCCCACTCATTCTCTCTCTCAAATAAATAAATCTTTAAAAAAATAAAATAAAATGATAGAGCTATGTCAAATTTTGGGATACGGGAGCCAAATGACAGAGCTCCCAAACATCAAAGTTGGAATGATTTGAGCAAAAAAATAAGTAAAGTGATATTGGATTATAAGTCAAAGTATAAAATAAATATCAAGTCCATACTAATATACATAAATGATTAAACAAATAAATGGGAGAGAAAAGACAAATTTTCCGTGCAGAAAAATTCCAAATAATGTATGTAGACTCCACCCTCAAGGATGGGTGGAGAATAACTCCCCACTCCTTAAAGATGGACTGTCCATAATGACTTTCTTATGAAGAGTCAGTGTGGATGGGGGCAGTAACTTTACAGTGTAGAAACCCGACAAACACTACCTCAGCCAAGGTATCAAAGTCAACATCAACAGTCATAAATTATGTGATAGTACTCACCCTTTATATGATACAGTAAGAATGGCACTTTACCTCTATAGTCCTTGCCCAAAAAGCCATAATCCCAGTCTAATTATGAGGGAAAAAATGTCAAACAAATCCCAACTGAGGGACAGTCTACAAAATGTCTGATGAGTACTCCTCAAAAGTGTCAAGGTCATAAAAAACAAGGGAAGTCGGGGTGCCTGAGTGGCTCAGTTGGTCAAGCGTCCACCTCCCGCTCAAGTCATGATCGTGAGGTCCTGGGATTGAGCCCCACATTGAGCTCCCTGCTCAGTGGGGGGTCTGCTTCTCCCTCTGCCCCTCCCCTGCTCTTGCTCTCTCTTTGTGTGTAATAAATAAATAAAATCTTTAAAACAACAACAAGGAAAGTCTAAGAAACTGCCACAGAGCAGAGGAGCCAAAGGAGAAATGACAGCTAAATGTAATTTGGTATCCTGGATAGCATCCTAGAACAGATAAATGACAGTAGGTCAAAGATAAGGAATCTGAATAAACAATGGAGTTTAGTTAGTAATAATATATCAATATTGTTCATTAATTATGAAAATATACCATAATAATGGCAGATGTTAATAATAAGAAAAATTGGGTGTGGGGTATGTGGAACTATTCTACCTTTTTGATTTTTGTAAATCTTAAACTATCACAAAATTTAAAAAGTTATTTAAATAAATAGTGTCTCAGACAAACCCAAATAGAAATAAATTCTGCAAAATATTTGTCAATGTCATGAAAAACAAAGAAAAACTCTGAAACTGCCAGAGATCAGAGGAGACTAAAAAAACATGACAATTTAAAACAATGTGAGGGGCACCTGGGTGGCAGAGTGGTTAAGCGTCTGCCTTCGGCTCAGGGCGTGATCCCGGCGTTATGGGATCGAGCCCCACATCAGGCTCCTCCGCTATGAGCCTGCTTCTTCCTCTCCCACTCCCCCTGACTGTGTTCCCTCTCTCGCTGGCTGTCTCTATCTCTGTCGAATAAATAAATAAAATCTTAAAAAAAAAAAAAAAAACAATGTGAAATCCTGGGTTGGATTATGGAACCAAAAAAAAAAGGATACTAGTGAAAAAACTGTTAAAATCCCCCCCCCCCAAAGTCTATGGCTTGGTTAATACCACGGTACTGATGTTAATTTCTTAGTTTTGACAAATGTACCATGATTGTATAAGATAGTTAGGGAAAGTTGAGTGATGGTATATGAGAACTATCTGTACTATCTTTGTAACTTTTCTGTTTCCTTTTTTTTTTTTTAAATAGGTGAACCATGAGGAAAACAGATATATGAGGACTAAAAGCAAGGTATACCACCTTCATTTGGCCAATAGAGATATAAAATTGCCATCACTGGAACTCACATGTTTTCAGGAAGGAAATGATCACTAAGAGCTTAAGGAAGACTGCCCGAATCAGTAAGTCCCTACTGGGGATGGGGAAGTATAATAATCTGTATAATTAATCTTATGTTAGCATTTGTCTGGGGTTAGTTCAGGCCAAAGCTCAGCGAATTCTGATTTTCTTAGAACTCTTGGTAACAAAAACACCTCTCTTAACAATCTCAACAAGAGTGGTCTATTTCAGGTATTGGTGTTAAAAATGGAGACACAACAGTTAATGAGATCTCTTTTCCTACATGATCCAATCATCTGCTCTTTCTACACACAGGAGGCCTAGGAGATATTCCCCTGCGAACATAAGAAGAACAGGTCTTATCTTACTGGCCATTTAGAAGGCCAACCGCTGCAGGATACCCACAAACAGCCAAGATCCGGTGGGGACTGGGAAGAGCTTCTGATCCTTGCGTGGCTAAGCTACTTCTTCAGGCTTTTCCCAAGGTAGCTAGAAAGAGGTTTCCTGGAATTGCTTATTAGGATGCCAAGAGGTCAGCCAGAGTTCTCAGTCCCAAAAGTCATTCATTTCTCCTCCCTTTGCTAGAGTAACAATACCATATGTTGCCCCCACAGAGCTGCTCACATACTAAACACCTGTCACATGCTAGCTACAGTGCTGGGTGCTGGGGAGGAGGGAGCAGATTCTGAAAAAAAATGTAGTAACAGTTATGAAGAGGAGGACAAGACTGACAACAAATTTGTGAGAGCATGTATTCACAACAGATCAAATCTTACGCTATAATCACTGACTGATTCCATCCTCACAGTAACTCTGTAAGATAGGTTATATTGTTTCCATTTTACAGGTGAGAAGATGATTTCTTCCTCCAGGAAACTGATGATTAAAGTAGCTTACCTAAGGTCAACCAGTAGTCAAAAACACCAAAGTTGTTTCCTATAGACCTAGAATCAAAAACCAGTTCTGTCCCTTATTAGCTGTGTGACCTTGGACAACTAATGTCATCTCTTTGTCAAGTGGTCAATAAACAGAGGATAAAATCAGCACAAATTTATTGAATGTGTTGGTCCATTAATATTATCTGCCACCAGTGTGGGGAATGGGAGGGGCCTCACATGTACTCAGAACTCCCCAAACTGTGCCAGGTGCCTTAACAGGTATGAACTTATTTTATCCTCCCAATGCAACATCAGATAAGGACTTATTGCTTTACTGATGAGGAAATGGATGTTCAAAGAGGTTCAATTAACTATCCAAGGGTCACATGGCAAATCAGTGGTCTAGCAGCAATTTGAGTTCAGCTCTATCTACCCTGGTACCCTTAGTGAACCATTCTGTCAACCAGCTGCCACCCACTCAACATTCCAGAAACTCCAGACAGCTCAGCTTCCTCTAGGTAACATATTTCTCATTTTAATTAAAGGCCTAATCCAAAAGAATCACTGTAAGTGTTGTAAATTAATGGCTAAGGGAGTCTCGGTTGAATCAGGTGGGCCGTTTCATCACTGTAGCGAGTACCTTGGAAAGCAGGGAGTCTTCCCTGGGAGGCCAGAGTACATTCTGAGAAGAGGAAGTATGGAAGCAGACAGGAGAGGGGAGAAAGAAGGTACAAGATGTCTTAAGGCTTGGGAAGGAGCTTCTTTTGGATTCAGAAGCAAAGCAAACCTACAATTTATCCAACTAACCTTGCCTTTGGCTGAGCCCCTACCAAGAAGGCCATGCCTTCTAGGCCTCGGAGCAATTTAGGGTAAGAACAAGAATGCTAAGTGGATTCCAATCACTAAGCCAACCTCAAGTACTGTGTGTAGCTGCTGGGTAAGTTGTATTAAGGAGGATCATGGGATTACCCAGGCTCATCTGACAAGGAAAAAAAAAAAGTTTTCATTCATTAGTAATTTCTGCCACAAGTTTGGGAGTGGGAAGAGCCTCACACGTGCCCAGAATTTGCCATTCATGTTTTAGGGGATACTATGACCTGGGCATACTCTGCAGGAGAAGTTGACTGGGTTTGGGTCTAGGTAGGAAACCAAAATATCCCAATGGCACCCTGCTTCCATCTACCTACCTCACAAACTATGGCTAAAAAGCATTAGCAGCAAGAAAGATATAGTTTTAATTCCTTTGGTTTTAATTTTTGAAAAGAGAAGCAGGCCACCCATGCCAAGACGCATTAGGAAGAACTAAAAACCAAAGAGATTCAGGCCAGCTAGAAGAGGGGGAAGGAGGAGTTCAAGCCAACTAGCCTTCCTTTGTGACGTAGTCACCATTCACCCAGCCCTCCAGATGCCTTAATAACACTCATGTGTGAACAGGACCTCAGGAGAGGGGAAAAAGTGGTGAGCCAAACCTCAAGAGTGAAGAAGAAGGAAAAAAAAAAAAAGCAAAATATGGAATTGCAGCTCAAAGCTCAAAGACTGAATGTCTTAACTGCTGTCATTATTTTTTGTAGAGCCCTCACTGGGCTTTCCTGACCACCAGGAACTTGGCCTCAGAGCTCAAGGGCCCATGTTTTCCATCTGAGGCCTTGCTACTGCCTTGCCAAACAGGCTCAACCTACTGTCTCAAAGTCTACAATCTTCCACCTCCAACCTCCCCAAGTGGGTCAAATTTTCCATGGCTAGACTATAAAAGGGGAAGCAGTCCTACCATTTCCTTTAATAAGCAGTTTTTACAGGGTGCCAAGTGCCCTTTAAGGAGCCCAGAAGCCCAAGCAGTCCCCTGGGTTCCAGAAACTCCAGCCTAGCCCAAAAGTAGCAGAAGGCAGAGACCCAGACCTAGACCCAGTAAAATTAGTCTTCAGGGAATCTGCTTGGTTCAGGCTATCAGGAGAGGTGTGGGATGCTAGATTACCATTAGCATTGATTTGAGGATCTGCTAGGTCCTTGCTGGAATGAGCCTAGTCTCTCCAGGGTGGTGGCCCTAGAGAGGAAATTTCTACCATCTGTCTTCTAAGAAAAGTGGAATCTGTAATACAGAGAGCCTTTTTGCTCTGTTGAGCATCTTAATGGATTTGGATTCACAAAGGTGAACATGAAGCAGAGTGTAAAGTGGGAGAAAACTGAACGCCCCTACTTAATAGAAGAAGAAAACTGTGGAGTTTGGGAAACAATCCAGAACAGACCATGAAAGGGGCCAGAAAAGGAGATGACCTACAGCTAGGGCAAAGCACCAGTGCACAGTCCTGGGACTTGGGGGAAGAGTGAAGATCTGACGTTCAGTTTGAAGTTACTTGCTTTTCGACAATGTAAACTGTACTTCTATCCCCCAACCACACCTCAAAAATTTCAGTAAAATCTAGTAAATATATATACAGCTTTATGTCAGTGAGGATTTTGTGCAAACGCAGGAAAGTCCAGAGTTTCACTACTCATTCAATGGGGAAAAGAGATAGCTTGCATGTGTTGGCAAACTCAGGTTGCAGGGGTTAAGGACCAAGGTGACACTGGGTTCAAACCCTAAGAATTCATTAAATCTTACAGTGTCTTCTCCACTTCATTCTAAGTAGAAATTACATTGGATTGATAGTCTTCTACTTTTCCAATTTTCTTCTCTATAATTAAAATATATTAGGACACTATAAGGAAGTGGTAAAAAACATAAAACTTAAGATTTAAATAGATATGGGTTTGAATTCCAGCTCCACTTTACTGACCATGTGATTCTTAATCTGTTCAATGGGAGTAAAGAATGTATTCCTGAACTATGTGCAATGTTTCTCATTGTAAGTGATGCACAGGAACTCTCAATGAATAGTGGTTGATCTTGTTCATCTGTTGGTGCTAATGATGAGGACGATGATGATGATGAAGACCACACGGACAATGACTATTCCTAACTGTAGAGCTCCTCTAGTTAGGGGAAGGAAGAAAAGGTCTGGCTAAGCAGATTTTTAAAACAAAAGAAAATAAATCTTATAAGTATGCTCTAGTGGTTGTCATTGGACCGTGTAGTGAACAGGAAATTAACTTTATTATGCTTGTTATTGAGATGGGAAGATTGTTTTTTATGACAATTAGTCTATATGTGCTAATGCAGGCACCATTCCACACTAGCCAAGTTTGGTGGGGATATTAAAAGGAAGGAGGTTGGTGAGTTGGGTATGAATTTATACAAAGAGACAAGTGAATAATGACCTCTGTGCAAAGTCTTATCAAATCAAATGTATTAACTTGACCTTTTCCTCATGCTATCTAATATTTCCCATAACTATAAGGTCCCAAGGGGATTATTTTTTCCCTGGGGAGATATATATATATATATATACACACACACTATATATATATAGTCTATGTATATAGTATACTCACACACACACACATATATAGTCTTTTTCCCAATTTGCATTTGGTTAATTTCTAATTTTCTACCCTTAACAGACCTTTTTGATTTGAACCATGAGAGACTGTGGACTCTGGGAAACAAACTGAGGGCTTCAGAGGGGAGGGGGGTGGGGGATTGGGATAGGCCAGTGATGGGTAGTAAGGAGGGCACATATTGCATGGTGCACTGGGTGTTATACGCAAATAATGAATCATGGACCATTGCATCAAAAACTGGGGATGTACTGTATGGTGACTAATATAACAAAATAAAAATTATTAAAAAGACAGACCTTTTTGGATAGAACCATCATTTTTTTCAACCTTTACTGAGATATAATTGATAAGGAACATTGTAGAAGTTTAAGGTGTACGGTAGACACACGTAGATTGAAAATGACCACCATAGTAGAGTTAGCACCTCCATACCTCACATAATTACCATTTTTTTAGGTGGTGAGAACATTTCTCTAACTTTCAAGTATGTAATACAGTATTGTTAACTGTAATCCGCCATGCTGTACATTGTATCCCCAGAATTTATTCATCTTCTAACTGAAAGTTTGTATCCTTTGACCAACATTTCCTCATTTTCCCAACCCTCCTCCCACAACTCTACTGTTTCTATGAGTTCAGCATTTTAGATTCCACATATAAGTGACATCACACAGTATTGGTCTTTCTCTGTCAGACTTATTTCACTTACCACAATGCCCTCAAGATTTCATCCATGTTGTCACAAACGGCGGGATTTCCTTCTTTCTCATGGCTAAATAATATTACACACACACACACACACACACACACACACACACACACTTCATCTTCTTTATCCATTTATTCATTGATAGACACTTAGGCTCTTTCCATATCTTGGCTATTGCGAATAATGCTGCAATGAACAGGGGAATGCTGATATATATCCAAGATCCTGATTTCATTTCCTTAGATATATACCCAGAAGTGAGGTTGCTAGATCATATAGTAGTTCTATTTTTAAATTTTTGAGAAACTTCTACACTGTTTCCAAAAGGGCTGCACCAATTTACATTCCCGCCAGCAGCTCATGCAGGTTTGCTTTCCACTACATGCTCACCAATACTTGTTATCTCTTGTCTTTTTGATAATAGTCATTCTAACAGGTATGAGGTGATATTGTAGCTTTGATTTGCATTTTCCTGATGATTAATGACACTGAGTACCTTTTCATGTACCTCTTTGCCATTTAGATGTCTTCTCTGGGAAAGACAATTCAGTTCCTGTGCCCATTTTTTACCAGATTTTTTTTTTTTTTTTGCTATTGACTTGTATGTGTTCCTTATATATTTTGGATACTAATCTCTCTTTTTTTAAAATAATATTTTTTATTATATTATGTTACTCACCATACAGTACATCCCCAGTGTTTGATGTAAAGTTCCATGACTCATTACTTGCGTATAACACCCAGTGCACCACGCAATACATGCCCTCCTTAATACCCATCACTAATCCCTTATCAGATAAATGGTTTGTAAATATTTTCTCCCATTCAGTTGATTGCATTTTTATTTTATCAATCACTTTGCTGTGCAGAGCTTTTTTTTTTAATGTAGTCTCACTTATTTTTCTTTTGTTCCTTGTGCTTTTGGTGTCACATCCAAAACATTGTTGCCAAGACCTATGTCAATGAGATTTCTCCCTATGTTTTCTTCTAAGAGTTTTATGGTTTGAGGTCTTACATTGAAGTCTTTTACCCATTTTGAGTTAATTTTTGTAAATGGTGAAGATAAGGGTCCCAATTTCATTTGTCTGCATGTGATTATCATTCTCCCAATACCATTTAGTAAAGAGATTATCCCTTCGCCATTGAATATTCTTGGCTCCATTGTCAAATATTAGTTCACAAGATCTGGGCTCTCAGTTCTGTTCCATTGGAACAGAATGCCAGAACCATACAGTTTTGATTACTATAACTTTGCAAAAGCGTTTGAAATAAGAAGCATGATGCCTCCAGCTTTGTTCTTCTTTCTCAGGATTCCTTTAGCTACTCAGGGTCTTTTGTGATTCCATATGAACTTTAGGATTTTTTTTTCTATTTCCATGAAAAATGACATTGGAATTTTGACAGGTATTGCATTAAATCTATGGATGGCTTTGGGTAGTATGGATATTTCAACAACACGAATCCTCCTGTATGTGATGAGAGAGAAATGAGCCTCTTTGGTAGAGTTCTGCACAATTGGGGAAGCAGGGTGCTCATTTACATGCTCTCACTTTCTCTCAAAGGAGAAGTTATAACTGAGAAGGTCTTTCTTGGCACTGAGCTGTGCTGCCTTGGAAGAAGGGTGACATGAGTAAAGTTGAACTGTTCCTCTTACCCTCTCCAATACATCCAAACTCATATATATTTTTTGTCCTGGTGGTATGCTGGAACTTCTTCACTGGACTCCTGAGCATCCACAAAGACTCTCTTGTCCATGAGCTCCAGACCATGGCCAATAGGAAATGGAGTCAGTTCATGGGACACTACATGGTCTACAGATGGGATTGGGTTCTGTATGCCTATTACCCAATGCACGGGTGGGTGATACTTTTCCCGGGTTTCTTGGCATATGGTGCTGGATCCCACAGTTCCCACAAAGGCATTTTTAACTGTGGATAGATGCCAAATTGTTGAGGGGGGTTATGAATGAAGGACATCTTATTCAGCCATTTGCTGACACATAGAACCATCATTCTGGACCTCTGGCCAATCTCCTTCCTGATATACACACTCTGCACTTCCTCCTCTGGTCCAGCTGCCCCAGAGGAGACTGTTGAATAAAACTTGGTACACAGTTTACCGGGTTATCTTTGTCTGGGGCCCACCATTTTGTTTTCAGTCTGAAAGATAATACCTCCCCCGAGCTGTAGAAGCCAAAAGGAATTTATTTCCTCCAAAAGTAGTTTTAGGAGATGCTGTATCAGTGGCTTAGACAAATCCAGTTTGATTACATTCATTGTCTCCTTGTCTCCCCTTACACAATAGTCAGGGTTTTAAATGAGGGTGTAATGTGAAACTGACTCTTTCCAGTTTCACTTTTCCACCCTACTTTCAGTAAAAAGCCCTACCTTGGAAAATGAGAGTCAGAATTGTCTCATTAATCATAAGATTTCAGATCTTTTCAGTGGGAGCAATAAAAAAGATGAAAAATTGTTTGTTTGTTTTTTTTTAGCAGAGTCAAGGCTTGAAAACACAAAAGCATACTAAAAGGGAAAGTTTCCTGTGGCCATAGAGGGGAAAAAGTCGATTGGCTCAAAAAACTAGAAATGTAAGTGGCAAACCTTATTTGATGCAAAAAATAAAAAAATTTCAAAAATTTAATCACGGCATGATTGGTATAACATAGATAAATGTCCTTTTTACTGTCCAAAGTTACTTCTAGGGGATTGGTTTCTTTAAAAACAAATCTATGAGTATTGCAGCATGCTTTTTGCTAGCTATTAATTTTACTATTTATTCTCTCCCCTTTAACTAAGTGGGAAATCTCATTTTGTGCAATGAGATGAAAAATAGCTTCCACATCTGACTTGGTTTTTGAATCATAATTCTATTATCTAAACTTCTCTAGGTCTTAGTTTCTCCCTATGTAAAACCTACATTATAGAGTTGTTTTAAGGATTCAATGAGAAAATTTATTTTCTTATCATTACAATAATAAGTAATACACTTATTACTATATTACTTATTATATGCAAAATACTGTATATATGTATCAGTTTTGCTTAACCCCTTTACAGTCAATTCCATGTTATATATACCAATACCAACCCCATTTTACAGATAGGAAAATGGAGGCACAAAACAGTTAAGTAACTTGCACAAAGTCACTGTAATAATCAATCAGAGAGGTGAGCATATTCAAAGGGGAAACAGAATGTTTAATAAAGGTGAAGGCAGAATTAAGGGAGCTAGTATAATGATGGATACCAGGACTACCCAACAGAAAGTCGTTATCACCTCTAATCCTAAAGGGACAAGAGAAGAGATTGATGCGGCTGAAACCAGGCGAGAGCTGTGCACATGGGAGAGACAGCCATAGGTAGAGAAACCCAGCCATGCCCAAATCACAGTCCAGCAAGGAAGGAAATCCTGATCTCCCTTCTCCCCTATTCTCTCTAATCTTCTGTCAGCATCCCATCCCATTGGTCAAAGTCAGCTGGAAGTCAGAGGTCAGGGAAGTGCAGGTGGCACAGAAAACAGAGATCAGGCACCCAGGGTACAGAATAAAGCTAGGAATAGACCAGGAAGGGAAAATAGAGAAAAACTAAAACATGGTAGAGCTAGGATTTGAATCCATATTCTAAACTCACTCTATTGCCTCTTGAGCATAAACCAGTGGTTAGCTTTTCTCCTCCCTACCTGCAAAACCTGAGCGTGTCACCTCCAAGTCCCTGTTGAAGCCAAATAGCCATTTCACTGGAAATCATAACTCATAATTTTAATAACAATTTGTCAGTGGAGGACTCACAGCATAAAGAACACCAGTGGTTCACCTGAAAGAGTCCCTCCTCCTGATTCTAGTCATGGGTGCCTCTTCCCTCACCCTCTACGTATAGCAGTTTTTGGACCCACCATCTTCTCCCTTTTATCCCCACTTGCTAACACCAAGAGCTCTCCTTATTTTTAAACCTGGCACCACCATCCCCGACCCCAGAGGCTTCCTTCCACATTTCAGTGGATTGAAGAAATTTTTCTGCAAAAGATGTCTCTCTCCACAAAACTTTCTTACATCATCTACTAAGAAAACTTGTGTTCTTTATCACTGCATATGTTATGTTTAGGGCTTGGCACCAAAGAGGACTCACAGCATAGCATGTGGTGGTAGTAGTAGTAGCAGTAGTAATATTGTCACTTTGCCCAAATGAGGTTAAATAGAAAGCTTACAGTGACTGTAGAGAATGGTAAAAATGCAGAAGAGCCAAGTTCTGGGCAAGGAAGACAAAGCTTCCGTGACAGCATTCTGAGATGCTTCCCGGAAGACACACAGCAACCTCTCACACCATAATGCATTTCTATTCAACCTTTTCACTATGGCTTTTGGCAACATTTCTTGGACTATTCTTCTCCAGAATCACTCTCCTAGGCACCTTCATCCACAAGGAGATTTTTCAAAACAAGTTACAGATGTTTTTCTTTTCCTGAGAAACACTCCAATGCATATTATTTTTCAAAATGTTGAGTTTCATGCCATGAACATTTTATTCCTGGCCTTAGGTTAGTATGATATAAGAAACTTAAATAACCATGACCAGTGGAGGGATAATCTTTTGTTTTTCGATCTTTAAACAGACATTTAAAAAAATTATCCATAAGTCTTCTACCCTTTTAGACATTTGTCTAAAGCAAAGTGCATTTTTCTGTCCAAATATACAGCAAGCTCAAGTTTGTTCCCATTACATCACCTCTGTTTGCCTCTACAAGCTATCAAGTGTGTTAAACACAGAAGACATATAAGGTGAAAGAGACTGTTTGCAGGTTATTAAATCTTCATTCATCAATTTCTTTGTGTTAAATGGTAAACTTTGACACCTACTAAAATGGGTAGCTGTGTGAGTGGGAATGAGAGCAGGACTACGAAGTGGAAATATAACATCACAGATATAAGGTGGAGTGAGATGTGCAGTCCGTTTCACTGTGAAGATATAGGTGTTTCTATTCTAATGGAAATTTTCACTAAGTAATTTGGATACAATCCATGGATCTGTCTACCTCGCTACTGCCATCCAAATCCAAGTTCCCACCATTTGTGTTGCACAAGCTTCTGTATCAGGTGCCTCCTGAGTATACCTGTCTTCATTATGCCTCAGCTGCTCTCCAGAACTCTTGCTTCTGTGAGAACTCTTCCTTGGAATGTTTGGGATGACTGCAGGAACTACTATAAATATAAGTCATTCTGCCTCATGCACAAACCTGGCAGTGCAAGGGAGTTAACACTCCAATGGGTGACCCTGGACCAAAAGGGTCAGAGCTGAACAATTCAGAGGTGTATTCCTACCTGGGCTTTTAGAGGTCCCTGGTGACACATATGTCCAATTGTCTATAGAATTTATCAGCATTGTCCACGTAGCTGGATTGATTTTGCCTTCTTTCTCACCTAACACTTACTTGTCTTCCACTTATGTTCCTTGGATCACTTTCCAAGACAAACTACCAACAGATAAGCTCTTGCCTCAGACTCAGATTTATAGAGGAAACCAGACTATGAACAGCATCCTAAATTTCCCCAACTATCCCTTTTAACCTTCAACAATCTGTTCTACAGCAGCCAGAGCAGGTCTCCTAAGATATCAAGCATCCTATGTCAACCCTCTGTTCAAAAACTTCTAATGGTTTCCATCACACTCAGAATAAAATCCAAAGTCCTTTCAATGTCTCCCAAGGCTCAGCATGATCCAACCACTGGTCCCTCTCTCACTCTATTTCATTTTCCTCTATACCACTTACACCAGATGACATTATACTGTGTATTTATCTGTTTATGGACCATTTCCTCGATTGGAATGCAAGCTCCATGGTGACAGGGACTTGTCTCTCTTGCTTACCACTATCTCCTCAGTGTCTTGTTCAATGCCTCACCATGTAGGCATCAAAAAATACTTGTTGAATAAATAATGGGACACATGATTTTCATTATGCACGTGGTTGTAATGCTACAACTAACATTATCTCAGACAAAGAGAAAAAAAAACTTGCTGTCAGCTGCTTTGTTTAAGTGACTTCAGGATATGTTTATCCAACAATGGGTGAAAAATGTGATAAAAATGGCTAAGAAGCCTTGTGCCAATGATAGTCTTGGTAAGGATTGAAAAACAAAGGCCATTCCTCTTGATCAAAAGCTAGATGTAATCAAGGCTGTATTTTCCCAGGGATGTTTAGCTTTATAACTATAGACTTAAAGCTATAAAAACACCAGTATTATTAAAATGCCTACAGGCAAAATTACTCTATTATTTGAGTCTGAATGCTCCAGACCTAAATCCCATATTTGCTTTCTGAAATAATTATTTTTAAAGTGATTTTTTTATATAAAGTGACTTCTTAGGAATGCAACTATAACACTATATAACACAGATCATATCCCTGCCCCAATGAACAGAGAAAAGCTAAATCTAATCTTTAAGAAAGCTCTCCTTAACACATAGAGGGGAATCTTAGAATAAACTGTGGCAAAGCCCTCAGAAATCACAATGATAATCTTTTTTTTTTTTAATTTATTTATGAGATAGAGACAGCCAGCGAGAGAGGGAACACAAGCAGGGGGAGTGGGAGAGGAAGAAGCAGGCTCACATCAGAGGAGCCTGATGTGGGGCTCGATCCCATAACGCCAGGATCACGCCCTGAGCCGAAGGCAGACGCTTAACCGCTGTGCCACCCAGGCGCCCCCACAATGATAATCTTAAAAGGAGATAGGCACCCAAAGACGATGTTACCTATTAAAGTAATAATTACTAAAATTAAACATGGCTGACAACTCCAGAAGTCAATCGGGCATTTGGTTGGCGGCCACTAGGTGACCAGCCCTCAGGTATAGCCCCAGTTTTAACACTATCTAGTGATATGAACCTGAATAACTCACTTAACCTTTGTGTCATATCCTATTGAGGGCAAATACTGTATCATTTATGATAGATACTGGTATCCACCTCACACCTGGCACACAGAGGAAGTGCCCAATAGGTAAGAGCTGAATGAGTAAGTCTGCAGAACTAGGTGAGGCATAATCTGTACTCTTAAAGGCCTCATGTAACTTTTAGCAAGAATTAGTATGAATTATGTCTCTATTCCTTCTGAAGATATCTATTTGCATTTTTATCAGCACTTTACTCCCTGGGCTAAATTAGCTACAAATTTCCACGGACAACATTACTCTCATGAGGTATCTAGATTATTATTTCAAATTAGAAAATAATCATGTCCAGTCAACAGAGATTATCATGTAAGTAGATAAAAAGTATTATATTTAAGTTGGACATTATGACATGATTTTGATTAAAAATTCCCTTTCAGCAGAAGACATGAACAGACTTTTCTCCAAAGAAGACATCCAGGTGGCCAACAGACACATGAAAAGATGCTCAACATCACTCATCACCAGGGAAATGCAAATCAAAACTACAATGAGATATCACCTCACACCTGTTAGAATGGCTAAAATCAAAAACACAAGAAACAACAAGTGTTGGCAAGGATGTAGAGAAAAAGAACCCTCTTTCATGGCTGGTGGGAATACAGCCACTCTGAAAAACAAAACAAAACAAATCTGGAGATTCCAAAACATTAAAAATAGAACTACCCAGCAAGCCGGTAATCACACTACTGGGAATCTACTCAAAAAATAAAAAAAAACACTAATTTAAAGGGATACATACACCCTTATATTTATAGCAGTATTAACTACAACAGCCAAAGTATGGAATCAACCCAAGTGTCCATCAAGAGATGAATGGATAGGGGTTCTTGGTTTAGTTAGTTAAGCGTCTAACTCTTGATTTCGGCTCAGATCATGATCTCAGGGTTATGAGATCAAGCCCATGTCAAGCTCTGTGCTGGGTATGGAACCTACTTAAGATTCTCTCTCTCTCTTCCCCTGCCCTTCCACCTTGCACGTGCATGCACTCTTGCTCTCTCTTAAAACAAAACAAAACAAAACAAAGCCAAAAAACGCGTGTGCGCGAGAGAGAGATGAATGGATAAAGACGATGTGGTACATACACACAATGGAATATTATTCAGCCATAAAAAAGAATGAAATCTTGCCATTTGCAACACATGGATGGAGCTGGAGAGTATAATGCTAAGTGAAACAAGTCAGTCAGAGAAAGACAAATACCTTATGATTTCACTCATATGTGGAATTCAAGAAACAAAACAAACAAGCAAAGGAAAAAAGGGGGGGGGCACCAAGAAACAGACTCTTAACTCTAGAGAACAAACTGTTGGTCACCAGACAGGAGGTGGGGAGGAGTGAGTTAAATAGGCAATGGGGATTAAGGAGTGCATTTGTGGTGATGAGCACCAGGTAATGTATGGAATTGTTGGCTCGTTATATTGTATACACTGTGTTAACTACATTGGAATTAAAATTTTAAAAAATTCCCTTTGAAACTAAAGATATTCCAATGGCTCTTCATGGAAGGAATATTAGATGCTAAATCAGGAGACCTAGACAAGTTACTTACGCTCTCTGAGCCTCAGCATTGCATTTGTAAAATGAAGACATCTGAAGAGATTAAAAAAAAAATCTCTTCCCATGCTAAACAAGGGCTGATCATTGTGAACATGACAATTTATTTTTTAGAGATATATCAAGGGATACTTATGGGTTCTGGAGGAAGGAAGGACAAAGAGCATGTATCCATTATCTATTGTTACATAAAGGAGCCACTCCAAATATAATGGCTTAAAATAACAATGTATTATTACCTTTCACAAATCTGTGGGTTGACTGGGCTGAAGTGGAAGGTTTAGATAAACATTCCTTAGAGTGTTGCTGAGGTCACTCAAGTGCTGCGTTCAGCTGAGGCGGGAATGTCTAAATGGGCTCTTATCCTTCAAGGTCTTCCCAAATGGCCTCTCAACATTCAGTGGTCTATCTTGAGCTTCTTTACTACATGGAGCCTAGATTCTGAGAGGAAGTATTCTTAGAGGACATGCTCCCATGTGCAAGTGCTTATCAAGCCTCTGCTCACATCACATTTATTAATAACCCACTGGCCAAAGCAAGTCACTTGGCCAACCCCAGAATCAAGGTAAGGGATGGGGGCTACACAAGAACATGAATGCCAGGAAGTGTGGCTCATTGTAAGACACAGAAGTATAAAATGGGAGACAGGCTTTTGTAGATTAAGATATTTCTGCAGAGCTTGATCACTTTCTCTCAACAAACCTGTTTCCTTATTCTCCAAATTCCACCAAACCACTAGAGGTCATTGATTCTGGCTGGGGCAGATCAACTTCATAAAAATCATGAAACATTTTCTCCCCAGAAATACACCCATGACATAACAGCAATTTCAGCATGACAGGAGTTATATGGCATTCATCATACACGAAACTATCTTGCCACCTTTAATCAGATTCATTCAATAATCCAGCGAACAGTGAGGGAGGCTGCATGGTCTGAAGGGCTAGAAGAATGAAAGGAATAGATTTTAATTTTGCATTTGGAAGGGTACAGCAACAGACATTTATTGAGGCCTTGAAATATATTCAGACGTGTGCCAAGCAATGAGACTGTGACAATTGAGAAGTATGATAAAAACTTTAGTAGACCGGGGCGCCTGGGTGGCACAGCGGTTAAGCATCTGCCTTCAGCTCAGGGCGTGATCCTGGCGTTATGGGATCGAGCCCCACATCAGGCTCCTCTGCTATGAGCCTGCTTCTTCCTCTCCCACTCCCCCTGCTTGTGTTCCCTCTCTCGTTGGCTGTCTCTATCTCTGTCAAATAAATAAATAAAATCTTTAAAAAAAAAAAAACTTTAGTAGACCAACATATAACTAGAAGACTTAATCTAATAGCATCAAGTTCTATCAACAATAATGATGGTTATTATGGGGATTACTGCTACTATTGCTATTTTACTTTTAAAAAATCACTGCAGTCTTACAATTTACATGCATTAGTTCATTGAATTCTCACAGCAATTCTATAAGGAAATTACTAGCACCCCCAATTTAGAATGACAAAACTGTGACTTAGGGAGGTCAAGCAGGTTTTCGAAGGCCACTCAAGAAATTAGAGGCAAAGGCAGGGTTCAAATCCACGTGCTAATTTATCCAGCCACCAATATTTATTGAATTCTTCCTATGTGCCAGACTCTGAATCTTTATTCTACATTTTCACCCATTACATGTTCAACAATAGTTTCTCAATCATATGCCCAAAGAAGTTCAAAACAGAACGAATGAATAGATGTTGAAAAAGAAGAAGGAAAGAAAAAAAGTCAGTGAGATGCATTTCCCCTTAGTTTAAGAACTGAGTCTCTAGAGGGAGTTAAGATGGCGGAGGAGTAGGGGACCCCTTTTTCAGCCGGTCCCCTGAGTCGAGCTGGATAGGTACCAGACCAGCCTGAACATCCACGGAATCAGCCTGAGACGCAGGAAGATACATCTGGATCTCTACAAATGAACATCTCCAGCGCTGAGTATTGAGGTACAAAGCGGGGAGCCGTGAAATTGCGCACAGATATTGGAAGATAAACGGAAGGCGGAGGGAGCCGCCGCGTTCGGGCGCCGGGAAGCAGTAGCCACTTGCACGGGGGAGCGGGCGGGCTCGCGGACGGCACCCGCAAAACAGCAGACTGAGACCCTGAACCGGGTGCGCGTGCCACCAGACTGAAAAGGAGCTCCGGTGTGCTCACTGGAACCAGACTGAGACCGGGAGCTCCGGAGCACGCGGGGGCGGCTGGCGGCTGGCGGCGTTAGAAACACAAAGGACAGAGATGCGCTGGCCCTGGAAGTGAGGGCTGGGACGCCGGGTGTGGGACGCACATCCCGGGACGCTGCAGGGTTGAGCAGCACCAACAGTAACAGAGTTAAAGTGGCCAGAACATCAGTGGAGAATGGGCCGCAATCCATCTGTTCTGAGACAGAGGCTGAGATTCGGCCACTGCGGCTCTGACTCTCAGAAGAGGCACAGCAAACTGCCAGGGAAAGCCGCCAGAGAACAAAAGCACGGAAACACCCGCTCACAGTGTGCCCATCCCCATCCCCCCTCGCAGGGGACACGGAGACTCTACCCAAACAGGGTTGCCTGAGTATCGGCGCGGCAGGCCCCTCCCCCAGAAGGCAGGCTGAAAAATCAAGAAGCCCACATCCCTAAGGTCCCTATAAAACAAGTGCGCACTGCCTGGGTCCTGGTCAATAATCTGGGCTCTGGACAACCCCGCAACCTCTCCTCATCAGAATGACGAGAAGGAGAAATCCCCCCCAGCAAAGGAAAGACAATAGGTCTGTGGCCTCTGCCATAGAACTAATGGATATGGATATAACCAAATTATCAGAAATGGAATTCAGAGTAACAATGGTCAAGATGATGTGTAGACTAGAAAAGAATATTAACGAAAATGTTAATGAGAATATAGAATCTCTAAGGGCGGAAATGAGAGCGAATCTGGCAGAAATTAAAAATTCTATGAGCCAAATGCAGTCAAAACTAGAGGCTCTGACGGCCAGGGTCACTGAGGCAGAAGAACGTATCAGTGAATTGGAGGATGGGTTAGTAGAAGAGAAAGCTAAAATAGAATCTGGGCTAAAAAAAATCCATTCTCAAGAATGTAGGTTACGGGGGATTATTGACTCAATGAAATGTTCCAATGTCAGATTCATCGGCATCCCCGAGGGGGTGGAGAAAAACAGAGGTCTAGAAGAGATATCTGAACAAATTGTAGCTGAAAACTTCCCTAATCTAGCAAGGGAAACAAACATTTGTGTCCAAGAGGCAGAGAGGACTCCTCCCAAGCTCAACCACGACAAACCTACACCACGTCACGTCATAGTGCAATTTGCAAATATTAGATCCAAGGATACAGTATTGAAAGCAGCCAGGGCAAAGAAATTTCTCACGTACCAAGGCAAAGGTATCAGAATTACATCAGACCTGTCTACACAGACCTGGAATGAGAGAAAGGGTTGGGGGGAGGATTTTTAAAGCTCTTTCAGAGAAAAACATGCAGCCAAGGATCCTTTATCCAGCAAGGCTGTCATTCAGAATTGATGGAGAAATAAAGACCTTCCAGAATCGCCGGTCATTGACCAATTTCATAACCACAAAACCAGCCCTACAGGAGATATTAAGGGGGGTTCTATAAAAGTAAAAAGGCCCCAAGAGTGATACAGAACAGAAAGTCACAATCTATAGAAACAAAGACTTTACTGGCAACATGGCATCATTAAAATCATATCTCTCAATAATCAGTCTCAATGTAAATGGCCTAAATGCTCCCATAAAAAGCCACAGGGTTGCAGATTGGATAAAAAGACATGACCCATCCATTTGCTGTCTACATGAGACTCATTTTGAACCTAAAGATACATTCAGACTGAAAGTAAAGGGATGGAATACAATCTTTCACGCCAATGGACCTCAAAAGAAAGCTGGGGTAGCAATTCTCATATCAGACAGATAGGATTTTAAACTAAAGACTATAGTTAGAGACACAGAAGGGCACTATATTATTCTTAAAGGATGTATCCAACAAGTGGATATGACAATTATTAAATATGTATGCCCCCAACAGGGGAGCAGCAAGATACACCAGCCAACTCTTAAGCACAATAAAGAGACATATAGATAAAAATACGTTAGTAGGGGACCTCAACACTCCACTATCAGCAATAGACAGATCACCTAAGCAAGAAATCAACAAAGAAACAAGAGCTTTGAATGCCATACTTGATGAGTTGGACCTCATAGATATATATAGAACAGTACACCCCAAAACCAAAGAATACTCATTCTATTCTAATGCCCATGGAACGTTCTCAAGAATAGACCATGTTCTGGGACACAAAACAGGTCTCAACCGATACCAAAAGATTGAAATTATCCCCTGCATATTCTCAGACCACAACGCTCTGAAATTGGAACTCAACCACAAGGAAAAATTTGGAAGAAACTCAAACACTTGGAGACTAAGAACCATCCTGCTCAGGAATGATTAGATAAACCAGGAAATCAAAAATCAATTTAAACAATTTATGGAGACCAACGAGAATGAAAACACAACGGTCCAAAACCTATGGGATACTGCAAAGGCAGTCCTAAGGGGAAAATACATAGCCATCCAAGCCTCACTCAAAAGAATAGAAAAATCTAAAATGCAGTTTTTATATTCTCACCTCAAGAAGCTGGAACAGCAACAGAGGGACAGGCCTAATCCATGCACGAGGAAGCAGTTGACCAAGATTAGAGCAGAAATCAATGAATTAGAAACCAGGAGTACAGTAGAGCAGATCAACAGAACTAGAAGCTGGTTCTTTGAGAGAATTAATAAAATTGACAGACCACTGGCAAGACTTATCCAAAAGAATAGAGAAAGCACCCAAATTAATAAAATTATGAATGAAAAAGGAGAGGTCACAACCAACACCAATGGAATTGGAAGGATTATTAGAAACTTTTATCAACAGCTTTATGCCAATAAGTTAAACAATCTGGAAGAGATGGAGGACTTCCTGGAAACCTATAAACTACCAGGACTAAAACTGGAAGAAATTGATTTTTTAAACAGGCCAATTAATTATGAAGAGATTGAAACAGTGATAAACAACCTTCCAAAAAACAAAACTCCAGGCCCAGACAGTTTTCCTGGGGAATTCTACCAAACATTCAAAGAAAGAAATAATACCTATTCTTCTAAAGCTATTTCAAAAAATAGAAACAGAAGGAAAGCTACCAAACTCATTCTATGAAGCCAATATTACCTTGATCCCCAAACCAGGAAAAGACCCCATCAAAAAGGAGAATTACAGACCAATTTCCCTAATGAATATGGATGCCAAAATTCTCAACAAGATCCTGGCTAATAGAATCCAACAGTACATTAAAAGGATTATCCATCATGACCAAGTGGGATTCATCCCTGCGATGCAAGGGTGGTTCAACATTCGCAAATCGATCAGTGTCTTAGATTTTGTCCAGAAGGAAAAAGCCAAAAATCATATGATTCTCTCAATAGATGCAGAAAAAGCATTTGACAAAATACAGCATCCTTTCCTGATTAAAACCCTTCAGAGTGTAGGGATAGAGGGTACATTCCTCAATCTCATAAAAACCATCTATGAAAAGCCTACAGCAAATATCATTCTCAATGGGGAAAAGCTGGAAGCCTTTCCCCTAAGATCAGGAACACGACAAGGATGCCCACTCTCACCACTATTATTCAACATAGTACTAGAAGTCCTTGCAACAGCAATCAGACAACAAAAAGTGATAAAGGTACCCAAATCGGCAAAGAAGAAGTCAAATGTCTCTCTTCGCAGATGACATGATACTCTATATGGAAAACCCAAAAGAATCCACTCCCAAACTATTAGAAGTTATAGAGCAACTCAGTAATGTGGCGGGATACAAAATCAATGCTCAGAAATCAGTTGCATTTCTATACACAAATAATGAGACTGAAGAAAGAGAAATTAGGGAATCCATCCCATTTACAATAGCACCAAAAACCATACATTACCTTGGAATTAACTTAACCAGAGACGTAAAGGATCTATATTCTAGAAATTATAAATCACTCTTGAAAGACTTTGAAGACACAAAAAGATGGAAAAATATTCCATGCTCATGGATCGGAAGAATTAACATAGTTAAAATGTCCATGCTACCCAGAGCAATCTACACTTTCAATGCTGTCCCAATCAAAATACCAATGACATTTTTGAAAGAACTGGAACAAATAGTCCTTAAATTTGTATGGAACCAGAAAAGGCCCCGAATTGCCAAGGAACTGTTGAAAAGGAAAAACAAAGCTGGGGGCATCACAATGCCGGATTTCGAGCTGTACTACAAAGCCGTGATCACAAAGACAGCATGGTACTGGCACAAAAACAGACACATAGACCAATGGAACAGAATAGAGAACCCAGAAATGGACCCTCAGCTCTTTGGGCAACTAATCTTTGATAAAGCAGGAAAAAACATCTGGTGGAAAAAAAGACAGTCTCTTCAATAAATGGTGCTGGGAAAATTGGACAGCTACATGCAAAAGAATGAAACTTGACCACTATCTCACACCATACACAAAAATAAACTCCAAATGGATGAAAGACCTCGATGTGAGACAGGAATCCATTAAAATTCTAGAGGAGAACATAGGCAGCAACCTCTACGACATCGGCCAAAGCAAACTTTTTCATGACACATCTCCAAAGGCAAGAGAAACAAAAGATAAAATGAACTTGTGGGACTTCATCAAGATAAAAAGCTTCTGCACAGCCAAGGAAACAGTCAAAAAAACTAAAAGGCAGCCCACGGAATGGGAGAAGATATTTGCAAATGACACTACAGATAAAAGACTGGTATCCAAGATCTACAAAGAACTTCTCAAACTCAATACGCGAGAAACAAACAAATCATAAAATGGGCAGAAGATATGAACAGACACTTTTCCAATGACGACATACAAATGGCTAACAGACACATGAAAAAATGTTCAAAATCATTAGCCATCAGGGAAATTCAAATCAAAACCACACTAAGATACCACCTTACGCCAATTAGAATGGCAAAAATTGACAAGGCAAGAAACAACAATTGCTGGAGAGGATGTGGAGAAAGGGGATCCCTCTTACATTGTTGGTGGGAATGCAAGTTGGTACAGCCACTCTGGAAAACAGTGTGGAGGTCCCTTAAAAAGTTAAAAATTGAGCTACCCTATGACCCAGCCATTGCACTACTGGGTATTTACCACAAAGATACAGACGTAGTGAAGAGAAGGGCCATAAGCACCCCAATGTTCATAGCAGCATTGTTCACAATAGCTAAATCGTGGAAGGAAACGAGATGCCCTTCAACAGACGACTGGATTAAGAAGTTGTGGTCCATATATGCAATGGAATATTACTCAGCTATCAAAAAGAACGAGTTCTCAACATTTGCTGCAACATGGACGGCACTGGAGGAGATAATGCTAAGTGAAATAAGTCAAGCAGAGAAAGACAATTATCATATGATTTCTCTCATCTATGGAACATAAGAACTAGGAAGATCGGTAGGGGAAGAAAGGGATAAAGAAAGGGGGGTAATCAGAAGGGGGAATGAAGCATGAGAGACTATGGACTCTAAGAAACAAACTGAGGGCTTCAGAGGGGAGGGGGTGGGAGAATGGGGTAGGCTGGTGATGGGTAGTAAGGAGGGCATGTATTGCATGGTGCACTGGGTGTTATACGCAACTAATGAATCATCGAACTTTACATAAAAAACCAGGGATGTACTGTATGGTGACTAGCATAATATAATAAAAAAAAAAAAAAAACTGAGTCTCTGGGGGCTCCTGGGTGGCTCAGTCGTTAAGCATCTGCCTTCGGCTCAGGGTGTGATCCCGGCATTCTGGGATCGAGCCCCACATCAGGCTCCTCCACTGGAAGCCTGCTTCTTCCTCTCCCACTTCCCCTGCTGGTGTTCCCTCTCTCGCTGGCTGTCTCTATCTCTGCAAAAAAATAAATAAAATCTTTAAAAAAAAAAAAAAAGAACTGAGTCTCTGGGACCCAGCACTACAATGCACCACCCCAACCGTGTGCTATGAAAAGTTGCACATGATTTACTCTCTTCCTTGGAAGATCAATGCATCGGCCTTCTTGATCTGGAGCTGCTGCCCTACTATGCCTCCTGATCACAGGACGAGGTCCTGCCATGACTTTGAGATGCTCTTGCCTCACTGACATCATCTTTCACCATCACTTTCATTATTGACTTTGGACACCTCGGATGCTGATGACTAAAGGTCAAGTCTTGGGAATAAAGAATGAGAGAAATGATGCAAACTTGAATCCTATATTCTTGCTTCAACAGTTCAATTTTGGCAATAAGAACCCTTTCCAGAGCGCCGAAACTGCAAGTACTTCAAAAAGTATTGGAAAATCTCAGATATTCTCTAGTCTTTATTATGGAGACATGAAAGAAGACTCAAGTTGTTTTGGATATAATCTGGGGGGAAAATTCTGACTAATTGTAGGTAATATATTTACAGTAAAATGCACCAGCCCTGAGGTCCTCAAGCATCCTGATTAAATGAAATTTTCCTGTGTAAGGCATAGATTTGGCCCTTGGAGTCATGACTGGATGAAAGGTAGGCCTTCTTTATAAGAAAAAACTATAGAAAAATACAAGGCTGGAAAAAGGCAAGTAGAAGAGACAATAAAATATAATAGGAATTCAGAGAAGACTGAGACTAGCTGGGTGGCCTGTCCCTAATAAACATCACTGGGAGTTGGAGAGCTGCCTAGGAGTGGGAAGTGAGGGCTGAGATGAGTAACTGAATGAAGAAATAGGGGAAGAGTATTAAGTTGCATCTATCCACATGGGATCTTGAGGTGAAAGGATGCATTTCCAAGAAGGTGGAGTAAGTGGCTGCCTTGCTGGTTTCATTTGAGGAAAGCTAAGAAAATGCTTGGCAGCTCCATGACGGTAAATAAAATGTCCACCAATAAGCCACTTCTTGAAATTCAGGAAAATAAAGACTAGTTAGTTTAGAATGAAAAAGGGTAACCACAGAGGAGGAAGGGACTAAGGCATTACCACCCATAAACTTCTTAAACCAAATGGATTTCTAATATATGTTTTTATTAAATAGAGGGGCTTTTTCTGGGTTTTTGAGCAGTGAGTAATGGTCTTCTTTATATTTTCCTGACCTTTATAGATTACTATAATAATTAATATTACTTTTGGAGTCAAGGATATAACCATAATGGGATAGTGATGGGATATAGAAGGAAATAGTACTCAAGATAGGTAAGGTATGCTTCAGTGTGGGTCAGGAGAGCTGAAGACGGGCTCTGAACTTAAAGGAGTGGTTGTCATGGGGACGGCAGGAAGTCATTACCTGAGGACAGAGAAAAGGGAAAGGAAAAGAGGAATTTTAAAAACTTTATCCATTTCATATTTTTTCCTTAAAATAAATTTCATAGAAAAACAGCATCAGTACCATTCAAAAGACAGAAAGCCACAAACTTAGAAAATGAGATGTAAACGTATTTTTAAGCCCTTTGGGTGTTAAGATAGAAAAGGGTTGATTATTCCAATCCCAAAAAGATTGTGTGCCTCCTGTTACTTACAGGACATCTCCTAATCCTTACTTTTGTGAGAATGGGAGGTTCCTTAATAGAAAGCACTGATGTTTAGAACAGTAATAAGTAAAGTCTTTGTATAAATGTATGTTTTTCATTATAAATGTAAAACCGCATATTTCGAAATAGAGAAGAAAATTTGCTCATAATATAACTTTGCATTGTGCTGTTTCCATTTGCTGTATATCACATACCTGAATCGTTATCTTATGTTTCTCGTAGTCTTCAAAACCACCATATAAATGGCCAACTATTATATATCATAATTTATAAATTTCTTTGCAAACAGGTTGAGTATACAAAGGCAGCAACACATCCAGTTGGAATGCCATTTAGACAGCTATAGAAAAATGTGTTTCTTCATCGAAGCCTTCAACTCTTTGCTTTCTATTTAATGCAAGGGTCTCTAATTTTTTTCCATGGGCTCGTTAAGTTACCAGTGCCTAAAGAAAGGACTCTCCCTAGGGACAATCAGCATATTGGCTTGTGAGTTGGAAAAGGACTTCGCTAACATATTTAACAAATGTGTAGGTGGCCCATGAGATGGAGGCATAACAACCATGGTGGATCACGGATTCTGAATACGAAGAGAATTTAATAGGCTGAAAGAATAATAGGGGGAATCAAGCAAGATGGCATTTCACAGAGTGAGAGTTAAAATGATTGACGGTATTTCTACTAGAGAAAAGAAGCCCTAGAATGAACAAGATAATGGTCTGAAATATCTGGGGCCAAGGGGGAGGGTCTTTATGATGAAAAGGGAATTTCAAATAGAACTGTAATAAAAGATAACCATGACTGTAGGGCCTAATTTAAAAATATTACCTCACAACAAACCGAGCTGTTAAATAAAAACAAAGCTGTCAAACAAAAATAACCCACTGTCATTCTTTCCATAAATATTTTTTTAACGATTGCATTTATTTATTTGAGAGAGAGAGAGGGAGAGAGAGCAAGTGCACGGGGGGAGGGGCAGAGGGAGAGGCAGGCTCTCCGCTGAGCAGGGAGCCCAGTGTGGGGTTAGATCCCAGGATGCTGAGATCATGATCCGAGCTGAAGGCAGACACTTAACAGACTGAACCACCCAGATGCCCCTCCATAAATATTTATTGAGCACGCCTACTAGGTGCTAGCATCTTGCTAGGTGCTGAGGATATGGCAGTGAAAGAGGCAAGCATGATCCCCACCCTCGGTAGTGGCCCTAAGGGCACCAGAGAGGCACGATGAAACAAAACAAACAATCAAATAAGCTAAAAAAAAAAAAGTTATAAACAATAAAAGGGCCCGAGATAAATAATAAGAGGGATGCACCATAAACAGATGACCAAGAAAAATCTTTCTGTGTACTTGACGCTTGAACGGAGACCTAAAGAATGAGCAGGAGCCAGTTAAATAAACAGTAATGGAAAGAGTGTTCCAGGCAACCGCTCTGAGGCAAAAGAGTGTGTGCGACTGAAAAAGAAAAGAGGGCAAATCGTGCTGGACAGTGAGTGAGAAGTTCGGAGAAATAGGCAGCAAACAGGCTTTGTGGGCATTGTATGAAGAGTGGGTTTTAACCAAAAGGCAGTGAGAAGTCCTTGGACAGCCTTAAGCAGGGACTGCCTGGACCGAGTTTTGTTGTTAGAGGAGCACTCTGACTGCAGTGTGGAGCGCAGGTTAGAGAGAGGCCAAAGTAGAAGCAGCAGGCCAGTTAGGAGACGACTGCAGTGCTCTGGGGGAGAGAAGATGGTGTCTCAGCCAGAGTAGCGGAAATGCAGATGGAGAGAAGTGAGCAAAGCCAGGACAGCGTCCTAGCAGGGAGTGTGCACAAGGTCCCTGCAAGACTTCATAGCTGGGATGACCCCTCCTCAATAGCCCTTAGAGGGGATTCTGATCTTGTAAAGCCCCTTCCAACTCTGCAACTCTTCCAGAGACAGATTCTAGAAGAGACACTGGCATGTGAACAAAGCACCTTGTGGATACAAGACCTTGTTCCTATTGATTTACATGCACAGGCCCTGTTTTTACAAAAATTTTACCAATAAAAGACACTAGGTTGGGCTCAATTCCTCCAAAGAGTTAATTACTGGCCTGGCCCTAGGAGGATCAGAATAAAACGGGAGCATGTGGAAGGCATCAAGCTTACAATGTGAACATGAGCAGCACTAATGGGAACACTCCATTGCCAGGCACCGTCCTCATAATTCTACAAATTAGCGAGAGCCTCTGGAATCCCAGTCCTACAGCTGCTGCACAGATGTGTGCGAGCACTAGGATGGGAGCAGAGAAAGGAGGTTGGAGCCTAAAGATGATTTATCCAAATCAAACCAGGACTCTTGGCATTTAAGGAAATGGCTGCCATTCCTGTCTATACAGTGTACCGGGAAAGATCTCGAAATGCAAACCTGATCATGACCTCATTTCATCCCAACCTTAAAGGCTGCTTAGCATCGATTTTAGGATGAAGACCAAAATCCCTAGCATGGTCTTGAAGTAAGGGGAGCACATGTCCTTCTTTGCCCAGGATAGTTGGAACTTATGACTATTGTGGTCATTATCAATAACCACTCATTTTACTCTCACCAGTGTTTCCATTTGGACAATAAATTATGTGTTCCCCCCCACCGACAAGGTCTCATATGCTCTTTTCATCCTCATTTCTTGCCATGCTCTGAGACATAGCCACACTGGACTTCTTTCTGTTCCTCCAACTCTCCCGCATCCCTTCTGCTATAGAGGCTTTGCATAAGCTGCCCTTTCTAGCTGGAAAACTCCTGCACTCCCCTCCCCTTCATCAGATCACTTATACTCCCCATTCAGACCCTCCCTGACCAGGAGAGTTGTCCTTTAGCCTCTCACTAAGCTTCATGTATGTTCCTCTCCTCCTCAGCACTTGTCACTGTGGGTTTCATTTTGTTTACATTTATTTGGGTGGTTCTTTGATTAATGTTCAACTATCTCTCCCATTTGAATGAGGGTAGTGACCATGTCTTCTTTACCATTGAAAGTCAAATGCCAACCAGATTTTAACTGAATGAATGGATGGATGGATGGATTTATTTATTAATAAATGATTTAGCAAACAAGCTACTGGTTCCTTACTGGTTACTCCTGCCAAAACCAACAAACAAAAAGCAACAAACAAAAACTGTGTATTAATACACTAGGAAAATCGACTTGAGATCGATGGTTTAGATTTATTGTTCTGTATGTGTGTGTTCCAAATAAGTATTGACTTCCATACTGTTCACCTCTTAAAAGCCGGACCCTTATTCCAAAGACATAGCAGTAATTCAGTGAATTTCTAAAACTCCTTTTTGGAACTTGCCTGGAAAGTCTCAGTATGTTCTAGTGGATCTCCTCAATAACGCCAAAATGACAACCTTCAGAGGGAGGTTTTTTTTTGTTTTTTTTTTTTTTTTTCTGGAAAAGCCAACTGGCATTTTGTACCAAGTCTGATGAATGAGCCTGGAGACCAAGCCAGACAGGGGTGATTAGGTCAAAAATGAGGTGAAACTTCACAGAGACCAAATCTCTAATGTGCCTCCAAAACTGGCTCAGAAGGTAATTCCAAACATTTTGGCAGCAAATGTGGAAGAAGGAAATCAGCATCCAACGGGACCTTTTTGAAAGATAAGCCCTGTTTTGTCATTTGAAAACATGTGTAGAAAATCAACCTCCACAAGCAAATTCCTCAGAATGACAATCCCTCCTCCAAACTGTGTGGTGCTTTTGCGCTTACAAAGTGCTTTTCCCAAGTTATCCTTTCAACAAGTGATCACTCTAAGAGATTTTGCTATGTTCATTTTGAAGAGCAAGGCAAATAGGGTTGAGGAGGTAGGGAGTGGAATCTGAGCTTTCCTGGGGTCACGAGTCATGAAGGCTTTAAAGAAATCTAACACCTCCCAGGACTAAGCATGACTGGAAAAACAAATACTAGCTCCCTGAGACAGCATCACAATACCTTCCAGCCGAGTGTGGACACCCCTCAGAGCCCACCTGTTTATGCTGCTTCATCCCAGATCTGCTAGGGCCTGCCCCAGGACTGACAAACAAAACTCAGCTCTGAAATTCCATTAGCACCATCAGAATGTTTGCCTAGCAGCTTCTGGATGGAACAGGAGGGGAAAAAAGCATTTTCTGAGCTCCACCTTAAATATGCAGCAGCCAAGTGCAAAGAAGAGTTACAGCCTACAGCTTTGGATCTGCTTTATGTGACCAACTTCATGGCCCTTGAAATGCATCAGGAAGAATTGAGAATTAATATGTTGGGGAGTCCTAGTAAGCTCATGTCTTGATAACTCTCCATCTTCAAATCTAGTTTTAGTTTCAGAATTTCAATGCAATGAATTGGTCTAAAAGTGTTTTGCCTCCTTGCTGCCACTAATACATTAGCCTTCTATTTCCAATCCAGAGTGCAAGGAATTTCAACTATTTGGAGCATGATCTCCTCTGTCTTAAATATGAGTCAGGAGACACAAAGACCAAAGAAGTTATCTAAGATTCACAGAAATGCACTCTTCATTGTGTCATGGGTGGCAACAGAAGGTCAAGGAAGTCAAAAACGATATGATCTGGCCCCAGGTAGAGGCAGCATAACCAGAAAGACAAACAAGACTGGACAAGTCAAAGTTTAGGCCGAGGTGACAAAGGATAATCTTAGAACTAGCACCAAACTGGAAATTGCTCAAAACATTCAGGTGACAAAAATGCCTTCAAATATCTAGTGTCAGGGCTATTGATTGAGGGGAAATCTTTTTCCTGGCCTTGGGCCTTGGCAAAAAATAGAATCTAGAGAGTTTCTCTCTCCAGCTTGTCAGAATCATTTTTACCCAGTCCTTAAGAAAGGTCTGCTTCCCCCTGGACTCTATTATAACCATTGTGAACACAATTTAGTGTTCAAATTGAGACACATTTAAATGTGAAAACGGACACTATTAATTTTTCTGGGAAGCAGGTATTAACCTGGGATGGTCCCAGAAAATCCAGAACTTGTCACCCTTCTTATAACAGATGCATTCTCAGTGGAAGACCTCCAGCTCACTTCATTTTTCCCAGAGAAAGAAAACAAGTAGAATGATGACCCTTTCTGAGCCAACTGAAACCAACCAAAATGTCCTCCAGCTGGTGTCTAACAACATACAACAGGTCTTAAAACCACAAATGACATCACCCAGCATTCCTTGACAAACAAGAAAAGACTTGATATTTATCAGGACAACCAGAAATTTGCCTCCATGACTAAACATGTTATGTCCAGAGTCCCAGGGAAAGCCACCACCTCCCCATCCAGGCATCCAAACCCTCACATCTCTACACCTGCCCCACCCCACACCCCATCTCTTGTCCAAGGGAGAGGAGCACCTTCCATGACCATGTTGATGACAGATTTTCAAAGGGTTGTTTAAGACGATCAGTGCAATAGCAGTGCTTCTCATACTTGAATGTTCATAAAGATGATATAGGGTCTTGTTAAAAAGCAGACTCTGTTTCAGTAAGTCTGGGGCAGGGCCTGAGATTCCAGTCTAAAAAGCTCCCAGGTGATGCTGAGGCTGCTGGCCAATGGGCCACATTTTGACTGTAAAAGGCCTACAGCATTTATTTCAAAGGTTTAATTATATCTTAGATATCTTTAGTGTTTACATGAGGGAAAGCATCCCAATTAAATTTGTACCCAAAAAAGCAACATGGTGGAAGGAAAAGTAGAAAAAGGGGGGGAATAGAGGAGAAAATATGGGGGGATAGCCTGAGAGGAAACTGGGACGGGAAAGAAAGAAGGAAGAAAGGGAAAGAGGAAAAAGAAAAGAAGAGAGGTGTAAGAAGGGAAGAATAAAAATACACTGTTAGGTTAGGCTAGGGAAGAGGAAAATAAGTAAGGGTTCAGTGGCTTTCTTCAGCATGAGTGGGAAGAAGCAGCTCCACCCCCACTGCCTGTAGCACCAGAGAGTTGCTTCCATTCCAAAGTGATCCACTGCAATAAATATCTCAAATTTCTTTATTTTCACAACTGTTGGTCAATTACTCACAGACCTGTAACCTCTAGTCCAGTCCAATGACTTTCAAACTTTTCATCATAGCTCACCCCAAAATACACACACACACACACACACACACACACGCACACGCACACACACACGCACATGCACACACACACGCATGCCCGCACTGAGCAGGTGTATTCAGTTCCTGGTGAGAACCACTTCCTGACTTGCATGAGGCAACCTTCTCACTTTGTCTTCATATGGCAGAGAGACAGAATGAGCTCTGGTCTCTCTTCTTCTTCTAAGGACACTAATGCCATCATGGGGGCCTTGTCTTCATTACCTCATCTAAAACTAATTACTACCCAAAGGCCCTGCTCCTAATGCCATCATAATGGGGGTTAGGGCTTCAACGTAATGAATGGGGGGGGGGTGGATGCATTCAGTCTATAACACTATTTAACAAATCATCCCAAAACTTAGCGCCTCAAAATATTTATTATTAACTTTCTTGGTTCTATGAGTTGACTGGGATCAGGTGAGTGGTTCTTATTTGGGATCTCTCATGCAGTTGTAGTCATGTGTTGGCTGGATGTCCAAGATGGCCCATTTGCATGCTGACAGCTGATGACAACCATCAGCTGGGAGCACAGCTGGAGCTGTCAACCAAAGTGAATACATGTAGCTTCTTCATGTGATCTGAGCTTCTTATAGCATAGTAGCTAGATTCCAAGAGTGACCCAAGAACATGCATTCCAAAAGGCCCAGTTGACAGCTAGGTGACCTTTACATTACCTGTACATTGGTAATAAGGTACTGAATCTTGATAAGGTTCAGCTTCTATCTTTTTGGTAAGAGTATTTCCTAGGTGGTACTGTATACTTCCATTAGGAGAGATATAATACCTGGATGTTTGTCTTTTCATGATAATAATCATTGATGCCTAGATAAAATAATTTTTCAAGAGTAGAAATTTGCATTTTTCAAATATCATTCTGGCTATAGTGCAAGTTATCTTTGAAAGGAATAAATGTAACAGTTATGTGCTGCTTCATGAAAATAACAATCAAAACCAAATCAGAATGATGGGAAGATTTAGGGGTACTTCATCCTGGCTTGGTCATCTTAACAGTCTATAAAAATAAGTAAATTCAAAGGGAAGAAATAAAAGGAATAAAGTGTTTTGGCATACTCTTTCATTAATAATGGTCAACTATTAGAAAAAGATTTCCATTTAAAATTTTTGAAATAAAACATAAAACATCTACCCTTAGAGATTAACAAAAAATGCAAATACCCCACAGCCAGGACAGATAAGTATACTATTAAACATTTGGTTTCTTCAAATGCTTGCTTCTTCTTTCCTTTCTCCTCTTTTATCTTTCTTTCCTTCCCCTACTTTCACCCTCCTATCCTCCTTCCCTCTCTCTCTATCTCTCACTGTTTTTTTCAGGTAAGGAAATATCTTGAGCTTTTTAAAAAAATAAAGGCAGAAGATCAAAATGTAACAAGATTACAAATACTGTAATAAAAGCTGCTTTTATCAAGACATTTTTCTCAACTGAGGAGTACCCCACTGTAGAAGCCATTGTCAAAATTCTTACCGGAAGGTGAGACTGCATTTCAGCAATAAACCGAACCCTACTTGCATCACCTGAGAGGGGACAGAGTAGCAGAGAGGACAGAAGACGAGCAGTGGCATCTGAAACCTCAACTGGAGTCCCAGCTCCACCACATACTGTGTCATCACTGCTACTGGTCCAAGCAGCCTGGTGCTTCTCATGCTTTCACAGGCCCCCCACCCACCTGTGGATGGTGTTAGAATGCAGAATCTGATTCAGTTAGTGCTGGCATGGGGCCTGAGAGTCTGAATTTCTGACAACCACCCAGGTGACACCTATGCTGCTAGACTGAGGACCACACGTGGAGAAGGAGGCTCTAGAATCCACAGGAGCCACTGTCTCTCCACTGAAAGTCAATCCTTTGTAAGTTTTTCCTATGTGTAAGAGTATTCTCCCTATTGGATCATGAGCATATCAAGTGACATCGTCACTGCCTTAATGATCCCTATTAGTTGAAAATGTTTCCCGAGTAACTTTATAATAAATGGTATCACTTACTCCTTGACCACAGGGTATTTATGGTAACCTACTTCAAGTAATGCTGCATGTGAAAAAAGAGATCCGGCACTGCCCTATGCAAAGAGCAGACAGAAAGACGGTTTGGAAGCCCACCAAGAAGCAATACTCTTGTCTCTGTCCAAGAGAAGCCAAGATTTTACCACAGGGTTGGAGTCTGGGTGGCCCTTTGGGTTTCCAGTCTACATCAGAAGCACACAGTGAAAAATGACTTTATGATAATTAGCCTCCATGACATGCTTTAAAGGGAGGCATTATTAGACCCATATTAGAGGTGGAGAAACTATAGACATGGGGAAGTTATCTTCCCACCCAAGGCCACCCAAAGTGTCAGGGATGAAAATGAGGTCAAGAACCAAAAGCTATGGTTCATCGGTCCTCAATGTAAGCCATGAGACATTTTCTATGAAGAATGTTTATGCTCTGGTTTAGAAGTCTATATTAAAAGTGAAGGATAAAAGAGCACAAAGGAGCTGTGGATAAAATATTTTGTTATTTGCTGCAATTTGTTATGATTTTGAATTTTTTCATTGCCAAAAGCTTTTTTCACAATCCTCATTTCTTGTTTATCTTTCATCATTAGGCCTATGCCCATGTGACTTAAGACACATTATTTAACCTCTCTGTTGCCTTCCTTTCCTCACCTGTGAAAAACTGGATTCCTCACAGAGGATGAGATGAGCTAACGCATGCAGGGAACATTACCAGTCTGGCATGTGGTTGGCATTACGGTGAGTGTTAGTTATTCCTACACAGATAGCACATCTCCTCAATCATAATGCAAACCTGCCCAAGGCAGGAGCCACGAGCTGCTCTGCCTTGTTCTCCTTGATGTCGGAGTGGTGCTGAACTTAGACTAGGCTTAAAAAATGATTTCCTGTCTGAATCCCAAAGACCAAGAGTTTCTCTAGGTGATTCAATTCCCTTGCCAAGTTTCATACTGTGTAGACGTACCCCTCTAACTTTCCCAGAATACTTACCATTATGTACATGAGATATCCAGTTTCCAAGAACATTTTTTTAAATTACTGTGATTATCTCAATGCTTTATAATCTTCAAAGTGATTTCACAAACACCCTCTCATTTAAACTTTTTAACAGATACTATGAAAAAGGCAAAATCTTAATGTGTCCATTTTAGAGATGGGGAAACTGAGACCTTCTGAAGTAAAGTAATTCCCTTAAGATCATACTGATTAATAGTGATAATAATAGTTACTACTACTGACATCTTTGAAGACTTAATATTAAACACATGAGATTGCTGATATTCTATCATTTTTAACCTACACAAAAAAGGTAACCTCATACTGTTTAACCTAAATAATAAGTGTATCATGTCATTTAATTCTCATATCAATCCTATAAGGTAAGAGCAAGCCTCTATTTTAACAATAAGGGGAATAAAGCCCTGGGGGTAAACAGGCTTACCCAAGGTCAAGCAGTGGACCTAGGATTCAAACCCAGACCAATATGACTCCAAAGCCCAGACTAGTAGGTCTCCCACACCATCCTTCTAGTATACAGCTAGGAAATGGTGGAGCTTGCAGTGCTAGCTGGATCTCTGACTAATGATCCAAATTTTTTCGTATTAAAAACGAAGTATGTTTATACTAAATCTCCATAACAACCACAGAAGGGAAAAAAGATCATCCTCATACCACAGATGAGAAAGCTGAGACTCAAAGTTTTCATGGCTTGGTCAAAGTCACACAGCTACTAAATGTTGGAGCTGGGACACAAATAAGAGCTGTGCACCTTTGAAGTCTGGGCTCTTCACTACCATATCAGTGGTTCCCAAATCACCCGGGAACCTGTTAAAATTTCCAATGTCCAGGTGACTCTGCAGACCAATGAAAGCACAGACCCTTGAGGTGGAACATGAGTTGTGGGTAGTTTTTGAAACTCCTAAGCTGATCCCAATGTGCAGAAAAGCTTGGGAACTACTGAACGACACTCCATCCCTTCCCACCCCAGCCTCGTACTTCTTCTACCACATGCAACCACTGGCTGATAAAATCTGACCCTGAGGTCTCTGCCATCAGTGCAACCACACAGTAGTGATCTTTATCGTGCTTTGTACAGAGTGAATGCCTATTTCCCGGACACATTCTGCAGAGAGCTCCAAGCAGAAACCAAAACAAGCCACAGCAAAGGGCCAATGACAGTACTTTCCCATTGACAACAATCAGCTGTCACCGAGGCTGAAATGGAAAACACTTCATCTACGGAGGCCCTTCACTCTCCTGAGTGCTTAGCTTTGGCTTCAGTAGAAAGCCTGAACTGGGACAGTTGAACTTCACTGGTGTCTGGCTAGGGGGAGGCGCTGGTCAGCCTTGCTGAGTGGGACAGCCGTCTGCCTTCCCCATTACTCACATTCGCCCTATGCAGGGTCAGGGCCATGCTACCAAAGGTAACCCAGGAGGTGTGCATTCCCCCCCACTGTGTCCAGCCACCACCAGTTCAGAATACTTCATCTTTATGAACTTCGCTTATTCTTAAAAATATGCTTCTTTGATTCCTGCAAGCCAAGTCCATGGAAAAATAACGGAAACCAAATGCCAGGGAAATGGCGCCAAGGCAAACACATGTGAGCCCTGAAATAACAGGAGATACTGTGGTCACGTCTGACCTTCTGAACTGTGCTATGGGTTGAAGCAAAAACAGCTCTCCCTGCTGCTTAAGGGGTGCATGGTAATACTTTATTTGTAATGCAGAAGAGCTTGGTCTTTAAAACGATGGCCTTTTGAAACTGTAGGGACTCAGCCAAGGGGCCAGAAATAATATTTTGAGAATGACTTTTTTTTGAAGTCCACACTTCACTTTCCATAAGCTCAGAATCTTCTGATTTTTATCTGTCAATGATGAATATGCAAGACCTCCAGAATTTCTACAAGTGTTTGTCTTTCGATTATACCAATATTTGGGTGTAGCCTAACATAGAAGTAGAAATGCAAGTTCACTTGTTTATTTTAGCAGCCTCCAAAGAGATAAACGTGGAAGGACCTAGATGGAAAAGAAAAATGGGGGGAGGATGCCTGGGTGGTGCAGTCCGTTAAGCATCTGACTCTTGGTTTCAGCTCAGGTTATGATCTCTGAGTCGTGAGATCAAGCCCTATGTCTGGCTCTGCACTCGGCTCAGAGTCTGCTCAGGATTCTCTCTCCATCTCCTTCTGCCCCTCCCACCACCTGCGCTCTCACTCTCTTTCTCTAATAAATGAAAAAATCTTTAAAAAAAGTGGGGGGAAGTAAAGTAAAATGACCCGGGGTCAAAAGTGAATACAGAGAAGTCTTCTGGTTTCCACCCTAACCAGTTTGGTCCCCAGCAGTAGGCAGTCTCAGACCTGTTGGGGTGCGTGCTGCCAGAAGTTACATTCCTATGAGATGCCAGTAGCTGCATTCTTGGGCACACAAAACAAGTCACCAGGAGGAATCTGCTCTATGTTAACATTACCAAGAAAAGACCACAAGCTACAGAGTTTATGCAAATGAAGATTGGTTCCCATGGAAAAGATTCCTGTATTAAAATAATAGCCAAGTTTGTCTAAGAGTGAAATACTTATTTTCATATTATTTTTCAGATAATATTCTTTTCCTTTAGTTACATTATTTGCTGCATATCTAGAAGACGTGTGTCTTAAAGAGAGAAAATACTGGTAAAACTAGCTTTATTGCAATTAGTGCGGGGGAAAATATAAAGGAAATAATAATAGCAAATACTTTGTAGTGCCTACTATATGCTCAGGCACACAGTAATGCTGACCTGCGTTTCTTGTATTAATAGGTTTAATCCTCACAAACAGTGATTGCTATTGTGTCCAGAAGCTTTATTTTTATTTTAAGGGATCATATTCATCAATCTTTTCATCTGTCCTTTCTCTTGTTTAGAAATAAAAAAATCAAAACATTAAGAATAGAAAAAAATCCCCCAATCATAGAAATATTTCTCCTGTATATTCTTCTATTTTACAAGGTTTAAATATTCAGTTTTGATATTTGATAATTTATCTGGAATTCATTTTGGATTAAAAGATGAGGCAGGAATAGAATATATATTTTTTCCAAACAGATGACCAATCTTCCTAGTATCACTTGTCCCCAATACTACTATCTTTTCCACACTGATAATGTCACATTCCTCATATGCTGAGTTTACATATCTTTGTGAGTTGGGCTATGGGCTCTGTTGTCTATTTCTATCACAGAACCACACAATCTTAATTACTTACAGTTTTATAATAAGTTTATATCTGGTAGAATAATTCCAACACCCTTCCCCACCCATCTTGTCTCTCTTCTTCTTCTTTTTTTTTTTTGGTAGTGACCTCTGCCCTTTCATATCAAGTTTACAATTACCTGGTAAAGTTCCAGAAAAACTTTATTGAGATTTTTGTTGAAATTTGTAAGTAACTTGGAATAATTGATATCTGCTTCACACTGAGTCATCACCTCAATGAAGATGGTATTGTTTGTCCATTTCTATGGCCTTTCACCCCCCACTATTGACAGAAAAAGTCTTTGTCTTATTCCTGATTCTTAAGAAAAATATTTTAACAGTTCCTCCTTAAAAATATTTACTTAAGAAAAAAATATTTACTTAGGTTTTTAGTAGACACCCTTCATTAATTAAGCAAGGTTCCTCTATTCCTATTTTGCTAAGAGTTGGCTAAGAGAGTTTTTAATTGTAAATAGGTATTTAATTTTATCAAATGTTATTGAGAAAATTACATGCCTTTTCTCCTTCAATCTTTTTTTTTTTATAAGATTTTATTTATTTGACAGAGAGCTAGAGAGAATACAAGTAGGCAGAGCAGCAGGCAGAGGGAGAGAGAGAAGCAGGCTCCCCGATAAGCAGGAAGCCCGATGTGGGGCTCGATCCCAGGATGCTGAGATCATGACCTGAGCTGAAGGCAGCCACTTAACAGACTGAGGCACCCAGGCACCCCTCTCCTTTAATCTTTTTAATGTCAAACCATCTTTGCATTCCTATGATAAATCCATTTTTTTCCCTTAATCCCCTTTATCTATTTCACCCATACTATCACCCATCTCCCCTCTGGCAGCCACCAGTTTATCTCTGTATTTGAGTCTGTTTGTCTCTTCTTTCTTTATTCACTTGTTTTGTTTCTTAAATTTCACACATAAATGAAGTCACATGATATTTGTCTTTCTCTCACTTATTTTCTTAGCATTATATCTTCTAAATCCATCCATGTTGTTGCAAATGGCAAGATCTCATTCTTGCTCATGGCTGAGTAATATTCCATTTATATATAGAAAAGTGTGTGGAAATTCGCATCATCTCTAGTTAACCCTTGGCCAATAACTGGCAGCTATGGGAGTATGGAAGCCCCCAAGTGGAACAGCTTCTTTATCCCTAATAATGTATTTTATCTTAAAACCTATTTGTCAGAGAGTATTTGCTTCAGCCAGGTGTTCCAAAGTTTCACTGTCTAGGATATTATTGGCTTGAAGTAACTTTTCATATTGATTACTGGGGAGGTGTGGTAGGCAGTTCCAGAACTATGCACGTAAGAGAAATTCAAGTTCCAAACCCATGCTGAAAGCATCAGTCTTATTCTCTTTGACCCAAAAGGAGACTTTCATGGTGATACCCTTTCAAAAAAAATGTAACAAGTCCAAGCACAGGTACCTGTCCCATGGCTGACACTAGAGGCAACTCTACTTTCTACTTCACTCAAGGTGTGAACCATTGTGCTTTCTCAGAAACAGCAGAGATACCTCAGTCATCCAACTCCAATTAAACATTAAACTTCTTGTGCCAACAAGAATTCTTGCTGGAATTGTTCTTCTCAAAAACAAAACAAAACAAAACAAAACAAAAACAAAAACAAACAGAACAAAAACCCACATATAGTACCAAGAACACAGTTCCTTTTAATTAGCCCTGGAAGGAACGTGTTAGTATCCCTCCCTCCATAATAAATCCTTGTAACTAAATAACAAGCACTTTTATTCTTGTGCATGCAGAAGCCCGAAGTTTTTCCCAGCATAGAGAAGTGATACAGGTGAGAGTGGAGAGGATAGGGGTGAGCAAGGTGTAGGGATTTTAGACTTAAGTGAAGTAGGAAGGTTATGTTTAAGGTGGACACAGCAGGGCTTGTCTGAGGAATCTCACAGATCTTAGGTTTCTGCTCTGTTTGTAGATCAGAGAAAAGGAGGCTGCATGGTTAAGAGCATAGGCCTCAGTCAGACAGACATTGGTTTGAGCCCTATCTCTGCAATGCAGTAGTTGTGTGATGCTTGGCACATTGCCTAACCTCTCTGAACTACAGTTTGCTCATCAGTAACATGAGAATAATTCTTCCTACACTATGGGGTTTTTATGAACACTAAATGAGAAACCTGTTAAGCCCTAGTCACACTACCTGGACCAAAGTAAGTAGTTATAATTAATAACCCCATGCAGTAAGACCTATTGTTATTACTGTTTATGGAGAACAGAACTAGTACCATATAATGAGGAGATACACGATACGCAGTTGTGCTAAGGGGCCCTCCATTTATTATGGAGGGAGGGATACTAACACATCCTATCTACGGCCAATTAAAAAGAACCGTGTTCCTGAGTGTGTGTGTGTGAGTGTGAGTGTGCACGTGCGTGTTTTGTTTTGTTCAGGAGAGGAACAGTTTCAGCAACTCTGGCACAAGAAGCATGGCATCTTCTAATGGGAGTGATGGAGACATCTTGGTGCTATTTCTGAGAAAGCAACATAGTTGTACTAAGAGACCCAAAACAATTTCTCGTGTGTGATCTTATCATGAGGTCTATCCCTCCCCACTAAAAAGCTACTACCTGGGGCAATTGGGAGACATGTGTATGAATGGATTAAGGAACCATGGTGCTGAGACAGGAAGATAAACAAAAGCTATCTTACACATTAGCAAGTGTTGTTAAGGGGCAAAAACACATTAAGAGCCAAGGTCACATCGGATAAAACCAGCTGCTGGGAGAATCAGACACTGGACAGGTAGGTTTTGGTGAGGAAAAAGGAGAGAGAAGAAGTAGTGAAGGGCCTAAGACACAGGATGATCCTGCCCAGGGGAAGACTTGGAGAGCAGGTCACCCATGGAGCATCAAATAGGAAGGGTAGAATGGTCCTGAAAGGGACGTAGGAGAGGAAGACTGGATTCCAATGTTGCCAGTTTTAAATTTTGCCTTTAGGTGAGAACTAAAGAAAAGATAAATATTTTGGAAATTGGACCCATTTCTAAGATTCCTATCCAATGATGTGGTTCTGTGAAAATTCATGAGTAATCATGAATCCTTATCCTGCATTTCGTTGAAGGCTTAAGTCAGGCTGAATATAAGAAAGAAATGCAGGAAATCTTAAGCCCCTGGAACGAAGCAGCGTAAAGGACTTATGGGCAGTGACTGTCCTGCCTTCCCCTGACTCATGCTACGGCTGGCAGTGCAGCTCTGAGCCTCGCCCCAGGTTTATTCCTTAAGCCAAGCATTGAAGACTACCCTGCTGCACAAGGAACTACGAAGGTACTGGGAACCCCCAAGGGCTGGGCCAGAGCAAATCAGTTATTCAACAATATGTATTATGTCCATATTCTATTCAAGACAAAGGAATTGCCCCCAGTGAGTAAAACCAGTCTAGTGGGCAAAAGCCACAGAGATCTGTTGATCTAAAATTAGGAAAGACTTCCTAACAGAGCTGTTCAAGGAATAGAATGTAAAATACTCAAATCCCCATCACTAAATGTGTTTCAAGCAGAGGCTGGCTTGTAGAAATTCAGATATTAAGGAGGAGATTGGACCTGACAAGTTTACAATTCACTTCCATTTTCCAGTTCTACAAAATAGAAGAAATGACCACCAGTTACAATGAATTGACAGTTTAACCAAGAAAACAGAATTGTGGAAATAACAGCAGACCCAAAGCAACATATAATAAGCCAAATTAAATGTCCAAAAACTCGGTACAGAAATACCAAAAATAGCTGTCCTGAGAAAATTAAAGAGAGACCTCAAATTTCTTCATACCAAGGAAGATTCATCCTTTTGCATAGGCAATAATTAAATGGGGTTCCTGGTAGTAAAGATAAAGGTGAAATATGCAGATGATTCAGAGCCAGAAGAATTGGTACGTAAGTTCTCATGTAGTCCTCACCAGACTCCTGCTTACATGCAGTAGAGAACATGATGCTTGCCAATAAGTAATAATAATGACCTTAAATAAACAGTTGCTTTGCCACCTCGAGAAAAAGCAGATCTGTTTGAATTCTGTTCTCTGCATTTGTGCATACTACAGGTCTTTTCTCAATATTTTGCTTTGCAATGCATTAGAATTCAAAGTCATGGCTTACCAAACTTAATTGTTAATTCAGAAGATAGAACCCATGACCTCATTATTTCCCATGGGCTTTTATCATTACTTATTCATTCTTCACTTCTGACAGTGCCTGCAGATCAGATGAGAAAAGGCATTCTTAATCCTACTAACATGAGTCAGCTTGAAACAGGAAAGAGAGATAAAAATTAACGAGGGCCTTGCTACTCAGTGTGGTCCAAAGACCAGCAGCAATGTTACCACCTAGGAGCTCCGCAGCAAAGAAGAACCTCAGCTCTTTCCACCCCACTCCCAGATTTGCTGAATCAGAATCTGCATTTTAACAAGATTCCCCCATGAAACAAAAGCAGAAATGAACTATTGGGACTTCACCAACATAAAAAGCTCCAGGGGCGCCTGGGTAGCTCAGTCGGTTGAGCATCCAACTCTTGGTTTCTGCTCAGGTCAGGATTTCAGGGTTGTGGGATTGAGCCCTGAGTAGGGCTCCGCACTCAACACGGAGTCTGCTTGAGTTTCTCTCTCTCTCTCCCTCTGCCCCTTCCCCCACCAGTCTCTCTCTCTAAAATAAATAAATAAATCTTAAAAAGAAAAAAAAAGCTTCTACACAGCAAAGGAAACAATCAACAAAACTAAAAGACAATCTACAGGATGGGAGAAGATATTTGCAAATGACACAGCTGATAAAGGGAGAGTATCCAAATCTATAAAGAACTTATCAAACTCAACACCCAAAAAACAAATAATCTAGTTAAGAAATGAGCAGAAGACATGAATAGACATTTTTCCAAAAAAGACATCCAGATAGCCAACAGACACATGAAAAGATGCTCAACATCACTGATCATCAGGGAAATGCAATCAAAAACACGATGAGATACTACATCATACCTGTCAGAATGGCTAAACTTAATGACATAGGAAACAACAGATGTTGGCAAGGATGTGGAGAAAGGGGAACCCTCTTACACTATTGGTGGGAATCCAACCAGTACAGCCACTCTTGAAAACAGTATGGAGGTTCCTCAAAAAGTTAAAAACATGTTAAAGTAAAAATTCCTCAAAAAAGTTAAAAATATCACCCTATGATGGAGCAATTGTACTACTTGGTATTTACCCAAATGATACAAAAATACTGATTCAAAGGGGCTTATGCACCCCAATGTTTATAGCAGCATTATCAATAATAGCCCAATTATGGATTTTATCAACTGATGAATGGATAAATATGTGGTGTATATATACAATGGAATATTACTCAGGCATTAAAAAGAATGAAATCTTGTCATTTGCAACAACATGACTGGAGCTAGAATGTATTATGCTAAGCAAAATAAGTCAATCAGGGAAAAACAAATACTATATGATTTCACTCATATGTGGAATTAAGAAACAAAACAGATGAACCTAGGGAAAGGGGGGAAAAAGGGAGAGAGAGGCAAACCATAAGATACTCTTAACCATAGAGAACTAAGTGAGGGCTGCTGGAGGGAAGGTGGGGGATGGGCTAAATGGGTGATAGGTATTAAGGAGGGCACTTGTGATGAGCACTGAGTGTTATATGTAAGTGATGAATCACTGAATTCTCCTGAAACCAATATTACACCATATATGAACTAACTAGAATTTAAACAAAAACTTAAAGAATTAAAATTCCTCCATGATCCATATGTGCCTTAAAATTTGAGAAGTCCTAAACTAAGGAACAATCATTCTGTTGCCCACCTTCTGACCTTCACCCTCTGAAAGCTTTAAGAAGAAACAGTAGCTTCTGGAAAACAAAAAAGGGAGAAAATTACTCAGACTGTAATCATTAATGAAATCATTGATCAAGTGTTTGCATTGTTTTAGAAAATTTCTAAATTTCTATTGCTAAGGTGGTACGGCTATGCTTAAAATGGGCTGGCAGACCCTCAGGCTTATTCTGACCCAAGACAGCTGATAAGCCTCGGTTAGTCATTAGACGTAGGGAAAAGGAGAGGAAAGACTTCCACAAGTGCCTGTACATGGACAGGCAGCTGTTTCTCATAAGCTGCAGTGAACAAGCCTAGCAGGGCCTCGTGCTTTATAACCTGCAACCTCCTGCCTCTTCGTCCATGGAGGCAAATCACCCTGATGGGGTGACTTCTGAGACACCAACAGCCCCAAAGAGGGCACGGGTGTGGCAGTGGAGGGAACTTTTTCAGCATCCAGATGTGAAAAAAGCATAAAACAAAAATAAAGTATTTCCTCAATTCAAAAGGCCACTGATTACTGGAAACAACCTAGATTTAAAATAGCCTTTTAGGAGGGGTGGTCAACAATTCTTTAAATAAATCAGACATGACCCCATTTTTAAAAAGTAAAATTGAAGAGGGCAGGGTTTGTGAGAGTATGTCCCAGAATCAAGAAAATTTGGTACCTCTGTGCTTAATAGTCTCATTGGCCAGTTTTGCTAGCAGGTATTAGCAGTTAAGTCTTTACAATTAAGTGTTTACATGCAAACGCACGTGAAAAAAAAAAATGATGGTCGCCATTTTCTGTAGTAATCTGTTTCACTGCAGGACTGAAATCCAACCCAGAGGGCAACAAGGAAGAGAAATATCAAGACTCCACCTTCTCCAAATACATCTGGATTGAAAATCAGATAGATACAAGAGCTTTGCGCTCCTACAAAACTGTGCCTGGCATGATGTGGGGCCTGAAGCTCGTCACCTAATGTCCCCTATTTCATGAAGAAAACCCATCTGACCATAGGTGTATATGCAAGGGCTACAGGGGATGTGGTATTGATCAGAAGCAGAGAGAGAAACAGAGGTCCTAAAAGGGCACAAACATTTCCCCAAAACACATCGTGAGTCAGATTCTGAGTCCCTGATGTGCAAGATTAGTTTCTTTCCCTCTCTGACACCTCCTCCTATAAACTGTTCTGGGTCCTTTGATGTAACAGCCACACTCTTTTCAATAGGGAAGCTCTAACAGAAGAAATGCAGAAAGTGCCATCAGGAAATCCAAGCGTAGACAATGGACTTCTCCATCCTGCCTGGGTATGAATATCCTCAAACCACCATTGCCATGTGTCATACAATTTACAGTGAATCATCTTTGCTGATGGAAAAGTCCTTTCTTCCTATAGCCTTCTGGAAAGTCGTTGTCTACCTTTTTTTAACCATAGAGAAACTCTTAAGGAAAAATCTCATAGGTTAATGGGTGGGAGAATCTGTGTCACAAGCAACTGTGGTCATGTTTGCTTTTATAGATCTTTATCTGAAAAAAAAAAAAAACAGAGAAAAACCTAAATGGATATTTATAAAACGCCAAAGTTTTTTAAAGAATTCGTCATAGAGACCTTAAGCTTTCAAGGAGAGACACCACTGGCTTATCTCTCCCCTGAATCCTAAAGCTCCCTCTAGTGACCAAGACCTTAACACCACTCCAGGTACAGATAGTAAACATTTTCTAAAGCCTCTTGTTTTTACATAGCACCTTGAAGTTTCTATAGCATTTTCACATAGGTCTGACCATTCAACACAGAAACCTAAAAAATAAAAGTATCCCTTCTCCCATTTAACGGACAAGAAACTGAGGCTCAAATGGGCCAAAACTCGTACAGTCACGTGGCTGTAACAAGAGACTGGAACTGGAGGGCCGGTCTCCCATGTCCTGCTGCACTGCCTCAGGATCTGTAGCAGTTGGGTAAAGTCATCCATGACTATTCCCATAAAAAGCACTCATGGAAGCATTTTTAAGGGATCTACAGAAGTGATTCCTGACTTTCCCTTTGAGAATCTAATGAGGTTGTATACATTTCTCCACACAGCCTCAGGAAATACATGGATCGCCCTGAAGGGTGTCTGCTCACCCTCTAGATCTCCAAGGACTCCCCGTTAAAAAGTTACTGACATCTACTGATATAATCTTGAGATATCAAGAACTCAAAGATTATGAACTTTGAAGTTCTTTACTCTTTCCTTTAATTATGATGTTTTCCATGCTTATCCAGTTACCTCTTTACCCCATTGTTCTGAGTATTTACAAGGATTGAACAAATTAGTATATATTTGCTAACATTTAAGGAAAAGCCTGTGGATATTGCCATCAAGGCATTCTAGCTTTCCCACAGGCATGCCTGGGATTAGTGGCAAACTGAGATGTTTCTAGGAAAGTAGTAATTTGAAAGCATTTTTTCAAATGTAAGAGCATACCACAGTCTCCCCAGCTGGCTCTGCAGAGAATCTAAAGAAGCAACATAGTGAATATATAGAGGAATTTTTTTCAGTGAACAAAAACCAGTATTGCCTCTAAATTCTCCGCTCTTTTCATCGCGGCATTTCCAATGGCTTTGGAAAAGCCCAAATCAACAGTGATGGTTTGCTAGTTCACGTAAGTCTCTTCCACATAAGCTCCATGAAGGTAGGGACCGTATCTATATGGATCAGTTGTATTCCTAACATCCAGCATAGCCCCTGGCACTATAAAACACTCAATAGATATTTGACGAATGACTATGGGAATGGTCATCTTTGAGTGAGCCCCTCTGGGAAACTGCTTCTTTCCCTCCCTATTTAATCAGTGGCTTCTGGTTACCTGGGACATTGCCCTAGAACTCCACACAGACAACCTCAGGTTCTAGATCCTTGGCTGCTCTGATGAAAAGCTCTGTCCTCTAATCCGTGACCGACACCCACAGTCTACACTGGGTTACAAACAAACCTAAGCAATGATCACAGCTTCCTGCCTTAGCCCTCCCAGAAAGGATAACACAGTTTAAAAGAGATGTATTTAACCTTTGAGTAAATTCAGCACTCCAGTGACTAGACCATCCAGCCATCAAGGCTATTAGGAAGTAGTGAGGAAGGTCTTTCTGGATCATCTCACACAATCTCTACTCATCATGCCCCTCTATCCCTCTGAGCTTTCACAGTGTAATTTCCCTCAGCTTCTCATCAACCCTGCTCACCTGGTGAAATGTCACCCAAAGATGTCTTCAGCTCTGACGGTTAACAACTCTCACCTTACCCATAGCAGAGTTCAGAACTGCAGCGGGACCAGCAAGAGGAGTAGGAGTTGCTCAATTCAAGAACGGACTACAGGGAAAGGGAGGCGGGAGAGAACTGGAGAGATGACAGCAGGGAAAGGACCCAGCTGACACTGTTGACTTTGAAGCTGACTTTGAAGATGGAAGGGGCCATGAGCCAAGAAATGCAGGCAGCCTCTAGAAGCTGAAAAGGCAAGGAGATGGATTCTCCTCTAGTGCTTCCAGAAAAGAAGATAGCCCGGCCAACACCCTGATCTCAGCCCAGTGAGATCCATGTCAGACTTCTGACTTCCAGAATTGCAGAATAATACATTTATGTTGTTTTAAGCCAAAAAGAGAGAGAGAGAGAGAGAGGAATGTTTCACCCTCTAGTTTATCTTGCTTACCTTGATTCTACCAAATTCAATTTTTTCAACAGTTATGGCAACATCCCCATGAAAGCACAGGAGCTTCTCAATAAAGAATTACTACTGTCTGAGCCACAGAAAAGCTGTGATTTCACGTGCAGATGGAGTGTCAGCATAGCACGGACTTTTCCCAACTGCCCTGTTGGATATCATATTTAAATCAAAGTTGGTCAAAATTTTGAGCAGCACCTTTGGGATTTTTGTTATATCAAGGTAGCACCTGAGCTAATATTTACTAAATACCCCTCTTTGAGTTAACTCAACTTGAAAACAGCATTTTGCTTTATAAGTAATATCCATCAGATATTACGTGTGATGTGCTACTTTTTTCCTAATATACATCAAAATAAAAACAAAACTATAAAATGGAGAAAACTTTAACATTAAATTCATAACTATTAAAATTAAAAACAACTTTGCCTATGTACCCAAGAAAATTGTCTCCAGGTATCATCAGTGATGTGCCTGTTCCACTTTGTGAAATACTTTTCTAACATTTCACTCCCACCTTCCTCATGCCTCTACCCAAACTTACATTTTCACTCTCAGCAGGCTAAGCGAATACACAGCATGTCCCAAAATGGGAACTCACTTGACTTCTCTGTTCTCTGTCCCCACTTCCTGTTCCACTAAACCCCTATTCCACAATTCTCCTAGGAGAACTGGTGGGCTTTGCTAGATGTCCTTGGAAGCTGACTCTGGGTTTTTGTGAGAGGAAAAGTTTCCACCTATTTGTTTACCTAAAAGGAAGTTCTTCCCGGCCATTTTGCCCAGTGATGGGGATCTCTAAGTTTGCTATCCAAAGATCAGGAAGATCAGTTCACTGAAGTGCTAGAATGGAGATCTCCAATATGTAGTTACTAGTCTCATGTGGTTATTTGAATCTAAATTAACAGAAGTGAGGGGCGCCTGGGTGGCACAGTTGTTGAGCGTCTGCCTTCAGCTCAGGGCATGATCCCAGAGTTCTGGGATCGAGCCCCACATCAGGCTCCTCCGCTGGAAGCCTGCTTCTTCCTATCCCACTCCCCCTGCTTGTGTTCCCTCTCTCGCTGGCTGTTTCTCTCTGTCAAATTAATAAATAAAATCTTTAATAAATTAATTAATTAACAGAAGAGAAATAAAACGAAAAATTTAGTTCTTCAGAGATATTAGGCACATTACAAACACTCAATCACCACATGTGGCTATGGCTGCCATATTGGACAACTCGGATACGGAGCATTTTCATCATTGTTACACTAGGCAATACTGTTCTCAAATAAATATGAATGATATTTTTAGAAAGAGCACATCAGACTTTAATTCCATCAAGCCTTTCCCTGTATCTTCTCACTCCATACTTCTACCTGAGAGCATACTTTGCTTTCCGCGCTGCTCTCAGGATAGGGGTCGCCCTTCTTTCTGTTTAAGAAATGTCTGTTCACTTGTGCTCTGAAGCACCCCTGATGCATTGCCACAATGATCTTACTCCACAAATTAAGCTCTCTCTAGCTTGTTTCTACCTTAATTATTTTAAGTTGTGAAATTCACCATGCATACAAGAACATATAAGCATATCTATTTGGGTTAAATAATCATAAAAATACAAGCACATGTGTGCCCATCACCCAGGTTAATAGAGCACTGCTTGTACCTTCAAATGGGGATACTTTGTATACACCCCCATTGTATCTCCCTCCCACTCAACAGTAATCTCTGGCCTTTCATTATAGGTTTAACACCTATGTATGTAGACTGAAGAAACATATTGTTTAGTTTTGCTTAGTTTTAATTTCATGTAAGTGAAATTATACTGATTATATTTTGTGAGTCATTTCTTTTACTCAATATTATGCTTTTGAGTTTTATCTATTTTGGTGTGTATAGTGGCAGTTCCTTTACTTTCACTTTTGTAGAGTATTTCATTTCATGACTAATCCACAAGATTCCTTCACTTTTATCTCTGTACAATATTCTACCACATAACTAATCTATAATTTATTTATCATATTACTATTGTTGGATATCTGAACTGTTTGCAGCTTGTTGTTATCATAAGCAATACTATTCAGACATTCTTGTAGTTGTGTCCTAGTGCATATTAAGGATTTCTTTAGGGAAATGGCTTTCAAAAAATTTTTATCACAACTCGTAATGAGACGTATGTTTTACAACATAACTCAACATTATTAATAGAATATAAAATCTTACTATTAGCAATCCAAAAAATTAACAAAATAATACATAACCTTATCATTAGCAATGCATTCTGATATTTTCTATTTCTATTCTGTTCTAATTCTATCATATCCCGGTCTACATTTTTTGTTTTTGTTATTAAGGCTGATTCACCCACCAGTGTGATTTGACCATAATCAAGAAAAATTAAAACAGCTTTGGGATATATACTAGGAGTAACATTGTTAGGTTGCAAAGCACATACAGATTTTAACTGTCCTAGGTAATGATAAACCATGTTCCAATGGCACTCTCTCAATGTATACTCCCACCACCAGAACATTTAAGTCACATTGTTCCATGGCATTGCTAACTTGGTGACAAATGAACCTTTAAAAATTTTTCTAATTTGTTTATACCACATGGTAGCTCATTGTAGTTGCATTCCCACGGTTACTAATGAGATGGGGCATATTTTCCTGTTTATGGACCATTCGTGTTTCCTCCTCCCTGAAATGCCTGTTTAAATATTTTGGCCATTTCTATTAGGATATCTACATCTTATATATCCATAGGAGTCCTTTAAATTTTTGAGGCTGGAAATGAGTTACAAATATTATCTCCCACTTCGTGGCTTGTCTTTTGACTTTGTTCACTGCGGTTTTTGATGAGCTGAAGCTTTGTGTTATATAGTTGAATTTATCAGTTTTTTCCCCTATGATTTGCATTTTGTTTGTTGTTTAATGTCTTAAAAACTCTTTCTTTTTTTTTTTTTTTTTTAAAAGACTTTATTTATTTATTCGACAGGACAGAGACAGCCAGTGAGAGAGGGAACACAAGCAGGGGGAGTGGGAGAGGAAGAAGCAGGCTCCTAGCGGAGGAGCCTGATGTGGGGCTCGATCCCAGAACGCCGGGATCACGCCCTGAGCCGAAGGCAGACGCTCAACCGCTGTGCTACCCAGGCGCCCCTTAAAAACTCTTTCTGTATCAGAAGGTTGTATTAAACTACACAGTCTTCTGAAAGCTCTATGTTTCTGCTTTCACAGTTGAGTCTTTTATCCAGCAAAAATTGATTTTTATGTATGGTATAAGGTAGGGATCCAATTTTGTTTTTTTAATCTACATGGCTCTTATCAGCACCATTTTTTACATGGTTGATCTTTTCTTCAGGGATCTGCAGTGACTTCCTCATGAATCAAGCTTGCATGCGTTATTGGGTTTGTTTCTATGCTCTCTATTCTGATTCATGCTATTTGTCTACCTCTGGATCAAAATGTCTGAATAAATTATAGCTTTATAATTCGCCCTAAATCTTGGTAAGGCAAGCCCCTCCACACCTTATTCTTCATAAGTTTCTGGTCTACTTTTGAACTTGCCTTGTGTCTTTTTTAAATTTGAAGACACTATTGAAGTATAGTTGAGATTCAATAAACTGTACATATTTGAGATGTATAATCTGATAAATTTTGACATATGTACACATCTGTGAAACATCACCACAGTCAAAATGAGGGACACATACATTACCCCCTCCCCCAAATTTTCTCCCAGCTTTTGTGACTCCTCCCTCAAGAACATTCCTGCCAATCCCAACACCCCATCCTCAAGCTACCATCACTTTTTGTCAGTATAGATTAGCTTGCATTTTCTAGAAATTCACACAAATGAAATTATATAGTATATATTCTTTTTAGTCTAGCTCCTTTTACTAAGTATAAAATTACATTGAGGTTCATCCATACTGTAGGTCTACTGTACATTATTTTTTCAAATTGCTAACTAGTATCCCATTGTGTAATACAACTATTTGTTTATCATACAATGATGGACATTGAGTCGTTTCCAGGTTTGGGCTATTAAATATCCTTGAGCTTTCCTCTACAGTGCAGTTAAGTTACTTGGGAACTATTTGATTCTGTTGGTCTCGCTGTTAAGCCTTGCTATGTGGGAGAATGGAAGCATTTATTCTCAAACTAATTTTGTCCCGCTACTGAGGCAAAGCTCTTCTGAGTACTCTACTGAATGGCTATGATTATGAGGTTTTGGACTCTGGCTGGTGGAAGCAGGACTCTGGGTGGTGGAAGCACGAACCATCACTATATGGGCCTTGGGAATTGTATCTTTCAATCCTTTTGGGTGTTTCTTTCCTCAGCCTCAGGTAGTTTCCTCACAGGTATGCACTGATCAGTACTTAGCTGAAAACTTGAGGGGGGACTCTGCAGATCTCCAGGGTCCTCTTTCTGTTCAGTTCTACCCTCTCTGGTATGCTTCCCTGCAACGTCTGTCACCTTGGCTTTCCCAGATTTCCAGCTCCATCTCCTTAACTCAGGCCTGGGTTCTACCCCCCTGCACATGAGCAGAAAACTTTCTCCACGCAGTAAACTAGAGCAGTTGTAGGCCTCATATGGCTTGTTTCCCATCACTTGGAGATCACTGTTCTTCATTGCCTGATTTCCAAAGTCTGAAAAATTGTTGTTTCATGTATTTTTTCCATTCATTTATTTATGTATTTATTTATTCCAGGTGGCAGGATATCGGTCTGTCGCTCCACTCCCTCTTGGCCAGAAGCAAAAGTCTTGAATAGTGTCCTTGTGTATTTTGTGACTTTTAACTGTGAGCAGCAAATTTTCCCTAGGACTTTGGGGTAATTCTTTGAAGCTTGATCTAGAGTTGATTTCCTTGAGAAAGGATTTATATTTGCTTTTGTCGGTGACGAAAACTCTATCTGTTAAGGACGACTTTAAAATTACATTCTTCACTTGAGTTGTGCAACAAGAAATTCTCAGGCGGTATTCCCTGCCTCCACTCAACACCACTGTTGAGAAAGGAAAGCTTTCCTACTACCTCCTTCTGCGTGGCAAAGTTCATTTCTCATTCACCTATTTATACTGAGCCTAGGGAGTCCCAACTTCGTGCATGTTTCCTCTATTCAAAATACTACATGGGCAGGACCTACGTGTCATGTCTTGTCCCCCTCACTCCATGCAACGAGCAAAAGAAAAGCACATCACCTCTAGAGTTCAGACATGCTATTCTGACGTGCTGACAGAATCAGGCCTTCATTTGTACCTCTTCTTTTTTACTAACTCCCTCTCAGCAGCCAATAACACATTCACTATTTATCACAATTAAATACACTTGATTATGTACCCTGTCTTAGCTACAGCCTTCTGTCACACCTGCCAAGTTTTTTAAAGGTGCTATCTAGAGTTGTCTGTTTCTAATCTTTAATTCATGCTCTAACCTATTGTAGTCTGTATCTTCCTCTAGGTCTCCAATAAAACTGGTCTTTAGAAAACCAACAATGATGACTTCCTTCTACCAAATCCAATGGACACTTCTTATTCTCTCTCTTACTTAAATAATCTGTAATATCTGGCACATTTGGTCACTCTTTTCTCTTTGGCTTCTTTTACATCGTTCTTTCCAATTCTACTTCTGCCTCCAATTTCTTCTTACTGGATCCTCTTCTTTTGTTCATTTAATGCTCTGCAAAGGCTTTTCCCTGATTTTCTCTGTATGGAATTATCTTTCACCAAGTCTCATGAACCATGTACTACTGGTTGCCAAACCTGGAACCATTCATCCTCTCTTTCTCCCTCCTTAGCAAAAACCTTATTTTTATTGGCACAATGCTGCCCAGAATGACTTATTCCCCAGACTTCCTAGCATCTAAATAGAGCCACGTGATTAAGTTATGGCCAACAATGTAGAGATGTCATACGGGGTTTTCAGGAAGACTACTTAAAGGAAGCTGATTCAGCTGGGAAGGGCCCTTCTCGGTGCTTCTGTCTTTCTTCCATCTTCTGTCCTGCAACGTGGACATAATGATATCTGGAGATCCAGCATCCATTTAGAACAAGAGGCGACTTTGAAGCTGGAAGCTATGCAGTCAGATGATAAAGCAGAAAGATAGGAGCATGGTTCTCTATTGACCCCATGGAGCCATATCAGCCTAAACCATCTACCTCTGGACTTCTTTTATGGGAAAGAAGTGAACCTCTGTGGTTAAGCCTCTGTTATTCTGGAGGACAGGGGAGGATTATAAACAGCAAGTCTAGGCTGAAGTAACACATCTGCCAACTCTGGAAACTTAGTCATACTAGATTCATTTCTCTTCCTTGCCTCCCTCATCAAATAAATCCTGCCAACTTTGACTCCTAAATATCTCTCAAATCTTCCCTTACCTCTCATTTCATGCTACCCGAGGTTACTTCTAGATCTCAATGTTTTTTGCTTAGACTAACACAGTGACCATTGAAGCAGGTTTTTTTTTTTTTTAAGATTCTATTTATTTATTTGAGAGAAAGCACGAGTAGGGGGAGGGGCAGAGGGAGAAGCAGGCTCCCTGCAGGGAATCTGACATGGGGCTCTACCCCAGGACCCCAGGATCATGACCTGAGCTGAAGGCAGATGCTTAACTGACTAAGCCACCCAGGTGCCCTTGAAGCAGGTTTTTAAAAACATAAACCTATCTTGTCTCTCAACCATTTAAAACCTATACATGCTCATTACTACGGAATAAAGTCTAAACCCCTTAGCATTGTTTCCTTGGCCCTTCCCTATCAGATACCTACCTTCTTTTCCTCCTCTTCAATTTCAAACTTTCCTGCCAATAATATATATTATATGATGGGTTTTTATTTATTAAACATACCAAGTGGTTTCATGCTTCTGTGCCTTTGCACGTATTGCCTGTTTTCCACAGGATGTCTTTCTCCTTTTGTTCATCTTTTTGTCCTTTAACTTCCTATTCGCATATAACCTCATTAACCTAGTCTTCTTTGATGCACCCCATCCCTCCCCCACATTGCCTTCACTCTGCCATCTTTATATCTTGCACATATTTACATCACTGAGTTTATTATGCAATAATTTTTGTTTACATTCTTGCCTTCCCTCCTACACAATGAGCTCTAAGGATGGGAAATACCCCACTGATCTCTGTATGCCCAGCAAATAGTGTAGTGGCATTCCTAGCTAATTACATACATGTAAAACTATGTACTGAATAAATAAAATTATGTTTTATGAAGATTATGCAGAAATTAATAAGTAAGGCATGATAATCATGATGATTTTCAAGAAAGAGTGTTTTCTCTAAAAACTGAAGAGTTGGGTAACAGAGTTTTAACAAATTTGATACAGACCAAAAGTCACCAGAAAAAGGAGTATAAATAGTAATATCCACCCAGTGGTGGTATTGAACAATTCTGCAAGCTTGTTCTCATAAAGGGCTTAGTTAATAAGGTGCTTGGAACATAGTTCAATCCCCACTCGTCTCAGTTATCATGATTATGATTATTATTAATGTGTAGTTGTGTCACAGAGCACCCCTCAAAAAGTTATGGATGATGTTACAGAAATCCTCATGTGGTAGGAAGACATCTAAAGACTTTTAAAGACTCTGCTGGGAAATTAGTTTCACAAAAGTAAAAAATCAGGGGATTCATTCCTAAAAACAAGTTCACTCACAGCTTCCTGAAGTAGTAGTTATTCCTTGGGAGTGGAAGATAGCCATTTATTTGCATGAGACCCATTTGGTCGCTGAAATTGGAGCCATAAAGCTAGCTGTGTGACCCGCCTTTTTTTTAACCTGCATGACGAGCCAAAACTCTGAATCTCCTTCAAGAACTCAAACCAGATTTCCAAGAAGTTGAGCTTGGGTATTTGCTTGCATTTTATATAAATGTATAAACAAAGCAATGTTTTAGCAGGATCTGGGAGGAGTGTGCGTGGGAATTGAAACAACGGACACATTGTCTAGGTTTCCTCTGGTATGAGAGATTAAAGGAATGATCGTAGCTTCACACATACTGCATGTTTGTGCAGTAATTATGCTTTACAATTGGTTCTGGTTTCTCCATTAATGCCAAAGATTCTTTTTTAGAATGTGAGAAATCTTTTTGGCTCCAGCATACCGGTTTCAAACATTCTTTGGTCTTTTTATGCTTAATGATAGTGTTTTAAAAGCTATACTTTGTATAACTCTGGTGTGTGTGTGTGTGTGTGTGTGTGTGTGTGTGTGTGTGTGTGTTGGGGCCACAGTTAGGGCTGGGATATAGGAGAAGAGAAAGTGGGGTTTAGAGGACTATGTTTTAGAAGTAACTCACATGGCTACCATTCACAGTCAAAAAAGAGACAACAAAATGTCAAAAGAAAAACAGTCCCAAAACATAAGTTTAGAATTCTTACTGACTAAATTCATTTAGGTGACAACAAAACCTCATTACACACAAACATGGGGTATATATCTAATATAATTATCTACTGTTCTTCCTGCTTTGCCTAAGCACATCCACTTGACTGGCCCCAATGATGAAAAAGTAGCAATATTGTTTTAATGTATCCCACGCAACAGAGTTGAAATAGAATTTGCTAAAAAATTAGTTTATTCCTTTTTTATTTCATTGTGATGCATAGGTTTAGATCACTCTAAATAGGCCGTATGAATCTGGCATTTTTTCTACTTTTGTCCTGTTCCAATATTTATTAGTAAATGTATCATGCAAAAAGGGAAGGATTACTGTTATTCTGATGTATTTCCCTTTTAAAAATTTTTTTACTTTATTTTTCTTTTAGAGGGAGAGAAGAGGAGAAAGCAAAAGATAGAGAGGAAAGGAATGGGGCAGGCAGAGGGAGAGGGAGAGGAAGAATCTTTTTTTAAAGATTTTTTTCTATTGGAGAGAGACAGAGAGCAGAGCTAAGGAGAGAGAGAACGAGCTGGGGGAGAGGCAGAGAAAGAGGGAGAAGCAGACTCCCCACTGAGCAGGGAGATGCAGGGCTAGATCTCAGGACCCTGGGATCATGACCTGAGCCAAAGGCAGACACCTAACCAAATGAGCCACTCAGGCATCTGGGAGAGAGAGAATTTAAGCAGGCTCCACACCTAGCATGGAGCCCAGCGCAGAGCTGAATGCAGGGCTTGATCTCATGACCCTGAGATCATGACCTGAACTGAAATCAAGAGTCAGACACTTAACCGGTTGACTGAAACACCCCCCTTTCTTTAGGTACCAATAACATAGTTACTATTATCAATGCCTATTATATGTTGGGTGTTATGCTAGGTATTTTGAAACCCAGTTCTATTACTAATTAGCAAATTATCTTCTCTACACTAATATTTTCTTTTTATTTTTTAGTCAAGTATAATTAACATACAGTGCCATATTAGTTTCAGGTGTACAATATAATGATTCAACAATTTTATATATTCTCAGTGGTCATCAAGATAAGTATACTCTTAATTCTCTTTATCTATTTCACCCATCCCCCACCCACCTACCTCCCCTCTGGAAACCACCAGTTTGTTCTCTGACTTTAAGAGTCTGGTTTTTTGTCTCTTTTTTTCTTTGTTTGTTCATTTGTTTCTTAAATTCCACATATGGATGAAATCATTTGATATCCGTCTTCCTCTGACTTATTTCTTTCACTTAGCATTATGCCTCTAGGTCCAACCATGTTGTTGTAAATGGCATTATTTCATTCTTTTTATGGCTGAGTAATATTCCATTATACACACATACACCCACACACAACTTTATTCAACCAACCGTGGATGGATACTTGGGTTGCTTCCATATTTTGACTACTGTAAATAATGCTGCAATAAACATGGGGTGTTATATCATTTTGAATTAGTGTTTTGTTTTCTTCCAATACCCAGCAGTGGAATTACTGGATCATATGGTAATTCTATTTTTAAGTTTTTGAGAAATCTCCATACCATTTTCTACAGTGGCTACACCAATTTGCATTCCCACCAACAGTGCACAAGTGTTCCTTTTCCTCTGCATCCTTGCCAGCACTTGTTATTTTTTGTCCTTTTTAGTTTAGCCATTCTGACAGGTGCAAAGTGATATCTCATTATGGTTTTAATTTACATTTCCCTGATAATTAGTAATGTCGACCATTTTTTCATTTTTCTCTTGGCTATCTGTATGTCTTCTTTGGAAAAACATCTATTCAGGTCCTCTGCCAATTTTTAATTGGATTATTTGGTCTTTTGGTGTCGAGTAGTGTAAGTAAGTTTTTTATATGTTTTGCATATTAACCCCTTATGGGAAACATTATTTGCAAATATTATCTCCCATGCTTTTTTGTTGATGGTCTCCTTTGCTATACAGAAGCTTTTTAATCTGGTGAAGTCCAAGTTTTAATTTTACTTATTTCCCTTGCCAGAGGAGACATCTAGAAAAATATTTCTATGGCCGAGGTCAAAGAAATTACTATGTTTTCTTCTAAGAATTTTATGATTTCAGGTCTCTCATTTAGGTCTTTAATCCATTTTGAATTTTTTTTGCGTATGGTATAAGAAAGTGGTCCAGTTTCATTCTTTTGTATGTAGCTGCCCAGTTTTCCCAGCACCATTTGTTGAAGAGACTGTCTTTTTCTCATTGCATAGTCTTCCTCTTTTGTCATAGATTAATTGACCGTAAAAGCATGGGTTTCTGGACTCTCTGTTCTGTTCCACTGATCTATTTTTGTGCCAGTACCATACTGTTTTGACTAATGTTTCCTTGAGCATAAGAATCTATATAATAAAAGTACATACATAATGGAGTTGTAAAAATTAACATAAAGTGCTTAGAATAATAAGCCTGGTACATAATAAACACTCAGTAAATGTTCAGTAGTATTATTTATAATTATTTAAATTAATCCTCATAATAATACATAATAAACACTCAGTAAATGTTCAGTATTACTATTATTTACTATTATTTAAATTAATCCTCAAAACCACCCTTTGAAACAGATATTATAATCCCATTCTACAGATGAGAATATTGAGGCTCAGAGGCTAAGAAAGTGCTCAAAGTTACCCAGTTAATAAGCATCACAACTGGAATTTGAACCCATTTCTACATTTTTTTGAAGGCCATGCTTTACATTATGCTAAATTGCCTCCTCAATGTGCCAGCCTTTCATTCTTACCTTCGGCATACGGTCTTACCCCCTCTGTGCCTCAGTTTCCTCATCTATAAAATGGAAATAATAATAGTGCCTACTTCCCAGGGTTGTTAGAGTAAGCACCCAAATAAATATTATTCTGATGTTTGTCCTAGCGATGACATTGCTTTCTAAAACTTAGAGGTACCTTGAGACCTCCCATGCAAGGAAAAAAAAAAAAAAAACCACGACTGGCTACACAGTAAAGTGATGACCAATTTTAACCTCATCTTTCACCCAGTGACATGATTATTATACTAAAGGTCCTTTTAATCTGCTTAACATTTTATTCCTGAATTTCTCTTTGAACCTATCTTGGAAGAACCTTAACATCTTTATGTAAAAATAACAGACTCAAACCACCTGAAATAACAAAAGTGGGAATTTTTTTAAAGGGGATCTGTTTGTTCTGGAATACCATGAAAGAAGTCTGCTAATTCAGCAGATTACTAGCTTCAAAGCAGTTCAACTTGACCAACTTGGAAGCCAAAACAGTCCTCATGGTCAGCATACAAATGTGAATGTAACGACTAGCCTGACAAGTGCATTATAAAAGTTGTATAAAAAAGAAAAGAATAAAGTAGGGGCCGGGGAAAGAGTGACTTTCCATTGTGATGGGAGTCTAGTTTATGATTGCAAATTTGTTATCTCAAAAGCCATAAGTAATATTTTATGTTGTCTAATCTGGCTTAAGTTCTCACTCCCAGTTGGATTCTTTTTTTTTTTTCTTTTCATAAATAGCTAAGTATTTCAAATGACATTCTAAAATACAGACAACTGAATAGGGCATTCTTCAAAAATAGGTGTGTCAAAACTAAAACTTGTAAAAACAAAATTGCCTCCTACAAGGAATTATACATCATATCTTCCATTAAAGGATTGCCTATCCTGTGTGGCATCATCAGCTCTTGATTAGACACATTAGTGGAAGGGGACCAATGACCCAGATAACCCAAAAATCATTTATATGATTTTGAAATAAATGTATTTTGGTATTTGCATTTGGTCCTGAGTATATCTGGAGTTCCTGGGATTGGAAATGGAAACAATATAATGAGATCATACTGTTTGACTTAAAGAACTAGGTAAAACAGATTTTTTTTTTGACCCACAAAAAATGTAACTTTTAATAGGATGCATAAAGTGAAAAAAGTTACCGAATGATAAAACAATAAGGTAAAATAGATTCTAAACAACAAAAAAAAAAATGTTAGGGATTAATATGGAATGTAGAAAATGTTTAAAAGTTGTAACATTCTAGCATAGTTCTAATAATTTGTCAAAGAAGTGGGTAGAGCCACACTGGAATGGGGAACTGGGAGCGTTTTCTTTTTTTTTTCTTCTTTTTTTAAATATAATTTTTATTTTGTTAGTCACCATACAGTACATCCCCAGTTTTTGATGCAATGTTCCATGATTCATTATTTGCGTATAATACCCTGGAAATTGTCCCCAGCTCTTTCTGCTTTCAGTTTTACCAGGAGTTAAGACTTCCTTTGCCAGACTACCAACCTAAGCAGATCTTTCCCTTTTTCAGCCAGCAGTGTTTGTGGCTTATATCTTCCATTAAGTTAGGAAGAAAATTGTGCCTTCCCAGTGCCAACAGGACCACACAATATATGAAATGAGAAAAAACAAACAGAAATTGGATGATCTTAAATAGGTTACTGCACTCTGTCCTCTCATGTTCCTTTCTGCACAAGCTGATTCCACTGAGGTTAAATGTGATGTGTGACAGAGCATCAGTCTCGTCCTTGGTACATATTTAGTTTCGCATAAATGACAGCTCTATTTTATTAGCTTGAGGTTGAAAAAAAGCTCTACTTCTGCCAAGTCACACAGTGAACTATCAATCTATAGAGAGATTTAAATATAATCCCACAAGAAAAATATATCGTAGACACCTTTGCAAGATAAATGAAAAACACCATCGCCCCACTAACCAGTCAGGGCCTACAAAAAGTGATAAATTTAAGAAGTGCAAGATGTCAAAAGGTCAAGAGGGAGGAAAGCATTGTAATGTGGATGAAACACACAGCCGCCAAACTCCTGATTTTTCTAACAAAAAGTCTTTACTCAATTGCTTGCCATTATTCCCCTATATTACCTAAAACATAACAAACGTGTTTCATTTCAATTACTTGCTACCAGCAAGCAATGTACTGTGTCACTTTCGTTTGGTGATTGTTTCATTATACTGCTGGATTACTTATTAATGCTTTGTTTATTTGACTCCTAGGACACAAAAGTCTGTATTATCTGAATGCAATGCCTTGAAAAGCCTCTGCTCAACACATTCCAGAACTTCTTCATAATAGCAATAAATGATGCGGGATTTTAAAAATATCGGTAAACACTAACTATAATTAGGAGGGTGTCATGCAGTAATTATTTTTTCAACTGCATTTGCAGCTTTTGGGTGAAAGAGTAGCATTTTGTTATATAATTATGTTCTAGGAGTAACTTAAGTGTGAATCATACACAGTGGTGATTTTAAATGATTTCATTCTGTTTCACCTCAGCAATTCTCAGGTTAGTTGGGATTTGTTAAATTTCTAGGATTTTAATTCCATGCCATTAAAACTATGCAACATGAATAACATTCATTTGCAAATTCATGTCAAGAAAATTAGCTTCTCAAATATTGAATTAAAATTATAATTCATTAAACAGGTGATGAGAATTAAGAGTACACTTACTGTGATGAGCACTGAGTAATAAATAGGATTGTTCAATCACTATACATTGTACACCTAAAACTAATAAAACACTACATGCCAAAAAAAAAATGTGGTATTGGCACACAGACACACACATACATCAATGAAAAAGAACAGAAAACCCAGAACAGACCCACACAAGCATGGCCAACTGCTTTTGACAAAGGAGCAAAGGCAATTCAATAGAGGAAAGATCGTCTTCTCAACAAATGGTGCAGGAGCAATTGGATAACCACAAGCAAAAACAAAATAAAACAAAACAAAAAAACAAAACCCTGATCTAAACCTCACAACTATACCAAAATTAACTCAAAATGGATCATAGATATAAATGCAAGATTATGAAACTTTTGAAGGAAGACATAGGAGAAAACTTTCAGGAGCTAAGTTTGATGAAGAGTTCTTAGACATACACCAAAAACAGGATACAGAAAACTAAAAATTGATAAATGAGACTTCATCAGAACCCCAATTTTTTTTTCTGTGAATGACCCTGCTAAGAGGATGAAAAAAATAAGCTACAGACAGGGAAAATAAAAAATAATGGCAACACCAAGGGCTGGCAAGATGTGGAGAAACTGGATCCCTCCTACACTGCTGGTGCAAATGTAAAATGTATGGTCATTTTGGTAAAGAGTTTGGCAGTTTCTTAAAAAAAATCAACAACCAACTACCATACGACTCAGCAAATGTACTCCTGGGCATTTACTCCAGAGAAATGAAAACTTATGTCCACACAAAGACCTGTACACAGTTGTTCATAGCAGCTCTACCTCTAACATCCCCAAACCAGAAACAAACCAAATGTCCTTCAGTAGGTGAATGGTTAGACAAAACACCATGCATCTACACCATGGAATACAACTCAGCAATAAAAAGGAACCAACTATTGATACAAGCAATGTCCTGGATGGATCTCAAAGGCATTATACTGAATGAGAAAAGCCAATCTCAAAAGGTCACATACTGCATGATTCCATTCATATAACATTCTTAAAATGACAAATCATAGTGACGGAGAAAAGATTCGTCATTGCGATGTAGTTGGAAGGGGGTGGGAGTGACAACAAAGGAGTAGCACAACAGAGATCTTTGTGGTGACAGAGCAGTTCTGCATCTTGATGCAGTGGGGTGGTGGTTCTGCGAATCTATACATGTAACAACATGGCATGAAACCATACACACACATTAGAGCAATGTCAATTCCCTGCTTTTGGTATTATACTGCAGGATATAAGATGGAACCATTGGAAGAAATTGGGTGAAGGGCAAACAGGACCTCTCAGCACTATTTTTCCTATGAAAATATAATTGTTTCAAAATAGTTTTTTAAAAACTAACTAAATAAATAAAATAATTTATTAAATATACAATTTCATTGTTTATTGTCCCTGTTTTCAACTTAAGTTGAACTTCAATCTACTTGAAATATCCCAAATGAAGGTATTAACGTCTCGAACAATATCAATGGTTCTCAAAATTTAGAGTACATAAGACTCCAGCAGAGCTTTTCTCTTTTTTTTTTTTTAATTTCAGATTCCTGGGCTCAACCATCAGAATGTATTAGTGTATAAATTCAGGGGTGGGTTCAAGGATCTTCATTTTCAACCAACACCATAGGAATTCTAATGCAGGCAGTTTGAAACACACATTTTTACAATCACCAACTTATACCAGTATATTAATTAGATTTGAAAAGGAATTTAGTTGCCATAGCTATCACACAAAACTTAAAAAAAAAAAAAAATTGACATGACTACCATACAACGCAGCAAATGCACTCCTGGGCATTCACTCTAGGTAGCTATGCTTATCGTAATGAGCACTGAGTAATACACAGAATTGTTGAATTGATGTGTTGTACATCTGAAAGTAATAGAACACTGTATGTTAATTATACTTCAATTTAAAAAAAAAGACACACAAAAATGAATTTGAACACTTTTAAACACTTTTAAATTTCAACTTAATAATACTGAGTAGTTAGGTATATTTAAAAGGGCATTGTTTTTCTTTTTTTGGTTTGGTGAGTCACTAATGCAAGTATTTATTGCACGCCTGTTACACATGCTCTGCACTGAAGCATATAAAAAATAAACAAAACTAGAGTCTGTTCAGCAGAGCTTTATGATCTAGTTAGGGGAGGCAAGATACAACCATAAAGAAGTTAAGTCCTATTACTTAGAGTGAATGATTAAATGGTAAATAAGGGCAAATCAGAGGAGGAACAGATAGGGATTGAAGTGAAAAAGAGGCCCTCCCAGGAGTTCAGCGGCAGGGAGAAGGAGGTAAGACAGACCTTGAGGCCAGGTTAAAGAAAGCCAGAGGAGTGACTTTACATTTGAGTGATTATACTCTTAGACTGCCAGAAACACATGACATCTCAGCAATGCATAATTTCCCTCAGAGTTCAGAGATGCCAACTATAATTAAACCCAGATGCATATATAAAGGCACTGCTTACTATAAAAGGGGCAAAGTTCTATCCCCAATTTTAGATCTTTTAAAACCATCCAATTTTTAATGTGAAAAATAGATGAAAATAGAACAATCCTTTTGCACAATCAATATTTATCAGACAATGATCAAAGTTGAGGAAGAAAAGACAAAGAAATCTAGTGTAGAGGTACATTTTTAAGAAAAACGAAGAAAGGTTTTCATTAATTAGTTCAAGTTCTGTGCTGGAAGAAAGTACGGAAATGGAGGAAATGCATATGCCCGCCCCCATTACATACCAGAAAACATAAATACAAAAGCCAATGGAAACAGGATGAGAAAGCAAGTAAATAAAGCAGACCAGGGTGGGAGGCAATGGGCAATGTCAAGAAGTGTGACTGAAACAACATTAATATCCATAGAAAACATTAAAAATATGATACTTATTCAAACAACACCCTGTATACAGATGTTCATGGCAGCACTATGCATAATACTCAAAAGGTAGAACAACCAATTGTCCACAACATATGAATGGATAAACAAAATGTGGTATGTATCCATAACAGTGAAATATTATTTGGCCATAAAAGGAAAGAAGTACTGGTAAGTGCTATAACACCGATGAACCTTGAAAACATTATGCTAAGTGAAAGAAGCCAGACACAAAAGGTCACATATTATATGATTCCATTTATATGAAATACCCAAGACAGCTAAATCCAAAGAGACAGAGAGCAGACAGGTGGGTGCCAGAGGCTACCGGGAGCAGGGAATGGGGAGTGACTGCTTAATTAGAATGGAGTTTATTTTGGGATGACGGTAAGTTTTGGAACTAGAGGCAATGGTTGCACAACATTGTGAAGGTACTAAATACCAGTGAATTGTTCACTTTGAAATAGCTAATTTTACGTTATGTGAATTTCACTTCAATTTTTAAAAATCTATATACGATGACAACAAAAGAAATGTGGCAAACTAGAAAGGGCACACCTTATAACAGCCAGCATCCATCAGCCAGTTCTTGCCAAGGGCCACCATGACAGAATGGACACTCAGTGTTGTTGGATCTTACTGTTTGAGAGAGAATGAAAACTCAGGTTTTTATGTAAAAACTCACTATTTTTAAATACTGGCAAGGGGGGCCTGGGTGGTGCAGTCTATTAAGCCTCTGACTCTCGGTTTTGGCTTAGGTCATGATCTCAGGGTCATGAGACTGAGCCCCAGGTTGGCTCCACAATCAGCAGGGAGTGTGCTTGAGATTCTCTGTCCCTCTGCCCCTCTTGCTCACACTCTCACACACACACTCTCTCTCTCTCTTTAAAATAAATATAAATACATACATACATACTGACAACTAATTCAAAAAATTTAAACAGTGGCAGCCAATGAAAATATACCCAGGGCTAAACGCAACCCACAGCCCACAGAGCACCAATTTGCAAATTCTGGCACAGACCATTCCAATTTAAATCAGACTATGTTTAATGGTCTATAAGCTATATTGTTTCATGATTTCTAATTATTAGACATAGATTAATCCAAAGAACAATTTGGTTTATCTAAATACACACATGTATATATATTTATATGCATTATTAAAAAATAGAAGATGCTACGACAAGAAAAAGGCTTTTTTTCTCCCCCAATGACACCATGAACTTACAGTTTTCTTTCATGTATTTAATTCAAAATTATGCATTCTTCTCCGTGGATGATACTCCATTGGAAATATTCCAAACACAAGGTCTTTCCTCAGCGAAAGCCTTCTACTGAATGCAACGTAGCTGTCTGGGCACATTCATAACCTGACTTGCTTTAGTCTTGATTATTATTCACTTCGACTTCATTCTGTTTTTAAGACCTACAATAAAGTGGACTAAAGCCCTTGCTTTAAATAAATTCCAGGTATTAATAACTATGTTTAAATGCTCTTCTACCATACCAAATGACAAGTTATCATGTTAAAAGAGAAAAATAGCAAAATACAGAGTATTTATAAAAAATAAACAAAAACCCCAAAAGCTCTGAATCTGTAAGTATGAATTCAGAAGCAGCATATTTTTTTAACTTTTTATATTAAAGTAACTTTAGATTTACAAAAGAATTGAAAAACGTAGTATTAAGAGTTTCCATATACCTTTCACCCATTTTTCCCTTAGCTATAACCATAGTGTATTTATACAACCATTTATAAACATTTGTATAACCATGGTACACATATCAAAACTTAGAAATTAACACTGGTACAATACTATTAACTACACTGTAGATTTTATTCAGGTTTCCGGTCCAGGGACCAATCCAGGGTACCTTGTTGCATTTAGTTTTTTCTGTAGGTTCAATCTGTGATGACTTCTCAGCCTTTCCTTGTCTTTTATAATTTTGACTTGTTTTGAAGAGTAGTGGTTAGTTTTTTTGTACCCTATCTCTCCATTCAGGTTTGTCTGATGTTTTCTCACGATTAGACTGAGGTTATGGGTTTGAGGGAAGATCCATAGAGGTGAAGTTGCAGTTCCAGTTGCATCGTATCAGGAAGTCTATATATCAACCTGTAAGAGTAACCTTGATCACTTGGTTCAGGTGCCTGTCTGCCAGATTTCTCTGTGTTTGCTTCCCTAGAAGTGAGACACTAAGTACAGCCCACAGTTAATGGGAGAGGAATTAATCTCCACCTCCTGGATGGGAGAATATCAAAACATTTATAACTATGTGAAAACCACTACAGCAGCGAATGACTATTTGGAGGGGAGATAGTTTGAAACTATGCAAATACTGTTTTTCCTTAAAGATTCATTGGCTGACTTTGGCATCCATCAAGGAATCTTGCCGGTAGCAGAATACCATACTACTATGGTATTCTAATGCTGATTTCTACTGATTTCTATTTCCCTCATTCCTTGTAGATAAGATTTGTCCCTCCCCACCCTGTACATTTATTTATTTACTTATTTATTCAATCTATTATGGACATGAATCTATGGATATTTATTTTTTAGTTCATAGTCCAATGGCTGTCATTTATTTTATTACTCAAATTGTTCCAGTTTTGGCCATCAGCAGCTTCTTCTGGTTGGCCCCTGTGTCCTTCTGACATGCCTTCATCCCCTCTTCCCTCCTTTTTACTTTCTGATACTATAAGAGACTCCAGGCTCATTTGTCTCTTTCCTGCCCCAGTCCTAAAAACAATCAGCCATTTCTCCAAGGAAACCTGGCTCCTTTTATTGAAGACTAGCATTAAGAAAACAAGATCTTGGGTATGCTTGTCGCTACTGGGTGCCATTCCTTCTCAGCCCTCCCAAGGAACAGAGCTGGGAAATATGTACATTTTAGTAGCCACTGCAAACACACATATCGATATATATATATATATATATATATATATATATATATATATATATATATATATATATATATCTGTGACCTGTTCATATAGGAAACCCTAGTCCCCACCCCATCCAACGTATTTGTTACTTTCTTTTCTCTGACAATAAAGAACCTGGCACCTGATTCTTATCATCTACAATATATTTACATATTTGTTCAACCCTAGCAAATATGTAAAACAGTGTCAGAATTGCTAAACTGTACCCTTGAGAAAAACAAATTTGCCAGTGATTTTGTACAGTTCTTTTTGCCTTTATCCTTACAGAATCTAGGCAAAACACTGTTTTCCTTAGTTATTTGGGTCAACTCTTTGCTTTCCCATCCCCTTCATGGAGAGTATGCCCTATATTTATAATATAGTTAGGTTCATTTGTCACAGTCTGCATTCCATCCTGAATTCCCCTGACATCCTGGGTGTTTTTTTTGTTTTTTTTTTTTTGTTTGTTTGGTTTTTTTTTTGCAGGCAGTAAAAGCTATTCTATGGTACACAATTCTATGAGTTTTGAAAAATGTACAGAATTATGTAATTCAACACCACAGGACCCTACAGACCAGGCCCATCACCCTCAAATCTCATTGTGCAGGGGGACAGCATTTTTAATTACTTATCTAGACTCGTGCCCCTTCAAAAATCCAATATACAATTGACTAATCATTTCTAGACTAATATTTTTTCACCCTACTTTTACTTTTTTTCATCCAAAGTTCACATTCCACTTTAAGAAATCACTATTATTTATCAAACTCTAAAATTCTCTCTTGAATAGATATCCAGTTTCCATCACTAACAAGAAGTATGGATCAAACAAAGTACATGTGGTATCCCAGGGCAATTTCCCAATATGTCCACTTCCATTCTCCATCTAGTTATTGTGAAAACATTTCTGTCTTTTTTTTTAAGATTTTATTTATTTATTTGAGAGAGAAAGTGAGAGTACAAGCAGGCGGAGGGGCAGAGGGAGAAGGAGAAGCAGACTCCCCTCTGAGCGGGGAGCCCAGTACAGGGCTCGATTCCAGGACCCTGAGATCATGACCTGAGCTGAAGTCAGATGCTTAACCGACTGAGCGACCCAGGCACCCCTAGTTATTGTGAAAACATTTCTCTCTTTTTTTTTTTTAAGATTTTATTTATTTATTTGAGAGAGAGAGTGAGAGTACAAGCAGGCGGAGGGGCAGAGGGAGAAGGAGAAGCAGACTGCCCACTGAGTGGGGAGGCCAGTGCAGTGCTCGATCCCAGGACTCTGAGATCATGACCTGAGCTGAAGTCAGATGCTTAATCGACTGAGCGACCCAGGCACCCCTAGTTATTGTGAAAACATTTCTAAGAGAAGCAGAAAAACAGATAAAAAAATAACTTCCATAATATAAATCACAAATTTAGTATTTTTAAATTGTCCAATGATTTGAATTTTCCATGTCACTGCAATCCTATTGGGGTAAGATTGGTAAAGGTTGACTGTAACTCTGCTCCCTTTCCCATAAAAATTTAAACAATTTTTCTATTTCTGCAAGCCAGAATGCTTTCATTGCCTCTCTAAATTCTTTAATTTGAAAAGGGAATAAATGAGGGTGAGTCATTTAAAAGAAGTGGTAGTCAGAAGCCAGACAGGTGGAAATGATGTAAGTCATGGTCGCTGGTTAAAATTCGGAAGGAGGCCTTTTCAAAAGCCAAGGCATAGTGGCTAGCAAGCCTGACTGACATGGTTAGTCAACAGACAGGAATCCAGGAAAATGGACAATCTGCAGACTGGGCAGTCTTGGAAGCACCCAGAAATACCTCTACTCAGTCTAGTGCTCCTTAGAAGGGTAAAGCAAAACAGAGAATTTCTAAGGCCTCTACAGGTTTAGTTCATCTACGATTTGAGCAGGGAGAAATAGTTCTTAATCCTCAAGTGTATTACCTGTCCTCATCACCCAAGCTTTGGTACCTGATAGCAGAACAATGTGTGCTTATGTGGGGGTCCATGGAGAAGCCTGAGTAGGGATCATTTGGGGTAGGTAATAGAATGAACTATGAGAAATTGTATATAAAATTGTATGTGTAGTGCTTATATGCATTTTTCTAAGGACAGAGTCAGTAGATTTTATCCAATTGTCAAAAGTCTCTGATTCCCAATAAAAAGGCAAGAACTACTTAGGTTTAGATTCTGGCTGAAGAGGTGAATTTGTCCAGTCTGATTTCTTGGAGACTCATATTCTTCCTCAGTAGATACTGCTTCCTAGGAGCAGGTATCATATCCAAAAGGAACTTTATAGGACCCCTGCTATCCAAGCCTCTCAGAGTACTGGCCCCACAGTCACTCTCAGCTTCTTAAAATACTCCTTTCTCTGGTTTTTATAATACCACACTGGTTCTTCTTTTGCAAATCTTCTGTCTCCTGAACTGGCATCTCTTAATCCCTTCATGTTTTCTGAAGGCAAGTGTTGTCCAATGATGGGTCATCTGTCCTTTGTTTTCAGTCTATACTCTTTCCCTTGGAGGCTTCATCCACCCTTTTCTGTTAATTTCTCCAGCATGTACTATAATTTTGTATTCCCAAAGTATGCTGGGATATTTCCATTTGGATAAATAACACCCTCCTCCAATTTACTAAATGTAAAACAAACAAAACTTTTGTGACTGAACAAAAATTACCTTTAAAAGTCCCTTCTAATATTGATATTTTATGATTCTAGCTTCTGTTAATTATAATGCCCTGCAAATTATGTGGGTTCAAAATCTCAGAGTAAATGAAATCAAAGAATTATAAAAATTGTGATTCTAGAAAAAGAGAACAGTGAATCTAGATCCCTTAAAACAGCTAATGCCAGTACAATGTTGCAAAATTAATAAAACAAGTACACAGGGTCCTTGATAATGAAAGAAGAGTCCCAACTTGGCTGGAGTAGTGAGTCAGAGAAGGCTTTGCAGAAGAAACCACAGAACTGAGACTTAATGGTTGCTTTTAAAACTTCAAGTTAGTTTAAAAGGGAAAGCACTGCTGAAGAAGGTAAAAGGCAAGGCATTCCAGAAAGAGGGGACAGAAATAATCAAAGGCATAAAAGATGGGAATAACATGGTTTATACCGGGAACTTTCAGAAATTGGGAACATAAGTATTAAGTACCAAGGTGAAAGATGAGATCAGGGAGATAGGACACAATCAAAAGATGGTCTTGTAGTCCATATTAAGGTTTAAGCAAGAGAACACACATCAAGAATGGGGGAAGGAGGTAGGGAGAAAAAGGGGTGGTGGGGAATGTGTTTTTCAAGTTGTCCAGACTATGAGTCCATCTCCAATGCTCAGACATTCCTTCCCCAGGGGGAACATAACATGTCCTTGAAAATCACCATGTATAATACTCTACTGAGGATGTGTGTTATGCTGGTAGATGCTGTGGAGGCAGGGGGAAGAAAGGGTTGAGAAGCAATGCTTTAGACGTGAGGGGCTATGGGAGAGCTGGAAACAGAACATCAACATAGTAAGATGTGCATTTCTGGGAGGTCAATAGGTTTCTGTGGACAGGATAAATATGAGGGGGAGAAGATTAGAAGCATAGAGACTAAATAGGAAGCTGGTCAGTCATCCAAGTGAGGAATGACTAGGGCCATGCTAGTTGGGATGGAGAGAAGTCAAGATTTGGAAATTTTTAAGACATTGGTTTCCAAACTTGTCTGGAATCATCTGGGAAGCTTTAAAAAAAAAAGTGCGATTTAATTAATCTGGATTAATTAAAGGGCCTGGCCTTTGAAATTTTAAAAAAATCTCCAGATGATTCTAAAGTGCAGACACATGGAAGGAGTCACTGGTTTAGGGAGTGAAATCAGCAGAACTCAGTTGCTGACTGGCTAGAGTTGAAAACGTGGAAGAACGATGTCAAGGATGGACGAAGCCCATGTTTCTAGCACTGAACATCAGGTGTATCTCAAGGCAGCATTACATGTTCCTTTTCAATCATTTTGTGACACTAATACTTGAGGAAAACTTTAACGAGGTAGGTCATAAAGCTTTGTAACATGGGCTATGGAAGTACATGGAGGTGTGGAGGCCATACAAATGGGCCTGTCAGATTTATTGTCAGAAGCATAATTGACCAAGGACCCCAGATGCGGTGCTCTGAATCTACCGCTGAGTTCTAATCAAGGCCACTCTTTCCACATGCTGTTCCCAGCCAATGACTGAGTAGCAGAGACTCTCAGCCAGATCCGTAACTACAAGATGTGGACCTCTGATGGACAACTTGGGTTGGGGGCCTCATCAGCTGTGCTGAACTTATCTTAGAACTTCACTGCAACCTAAGCCTCTTTCTTCCAGCCCTTCTTCTTCCCTTCTGTCCTCTGCATGTAGGTCAAACCGACATCATGGTCTGTTGGCTCTCCTGGCTCCTCTGGCTCCTTCCCCATATCCCTTACAGGCTACTACTCAAACAATCTCTTGCATGACTAATCCTGTTTTGGTGTCTGTTTCTCAGAGGATCCAAACTAACATACAAAGTTTTTGCTTTCTTTAAAATTAATTTTCCTATTTGATTCTTATGAAATATGGGAAACAATTCTCCATAATTTCAACCAAAGATAACTTACATGAGCTTCCAAGAAAGCATATTAGCAAAGCTTCAAATTGAAAGTCAAAATATGCCTGAATTTCCCTCATCAAATTCAAATGGAACATTTCTGCACAATCTTAACAAAGAAACCCTTTACATTAAAAGCTCCCATAAAGCATACACCTAACTGAAAACACTACTACTACTTTCAAAGGCCAAATGTTTTATCAAAAAATTACAAATAGGCATAACGATGAAGAAAACATGACCGTAGCATGAGTAAGTAATTCTCCTTAATTGTACAACTTGTTGGAAAATGTGTATCCTTATTTAATCTACTGTCAGGAAGTAAAATATTACTTCCGTTATAAAAAAATACACAAAATGATATATAAAACATCTTCTATGTGTCACACATTGTGCTGGGTACTTTACATGGTATGTTCATCTTTGCAACCATCTTCTGAAGAAAGTATTATTAAGTCCTTTTTTTAGAAGAATAAACTGAGGCTTAGAGAGGTAGAGACTTGTCTAATTCCCACAGTGTAGGGAGCAGAGCATACATTCAAACTCAGGGAGTCTACTGCTCGCCTGAGCCAGGCTACCTCCTGGCAGAACCTGTGCATGGATCAGAGGAAGGGTTCCTCAAGTCAGTCGTGTTTGTCACAATCTAAGAGGGAGATGATGTTGCCCTCACCATCCTTATTAGGGACAAGCAGTAACCAAGTCCTCATTCTACAAATGCAAAAATGAACCACACAGAATAACAGAAACAATGCAGCAAGGGACCTTCACGATCATCTAGTCTCATGTCTTCATTGGACAGCTAAATAATGGGGTGCCTGGGTGGCTCAGTCAGTTAGGCATCCGATTCTTGGTCAGATCTTGATCTTGGGGTCATGAGTTCAAGCCCCACACTGGGCTCCACACCGGGCATGGAGCCTACTTAAAAAAAAAAAAAAAAATCCAATCTGGACAGCTAAATAAATTGGTGAGAATTTCCTCTATTTCAACATACATCTTTTAAGATTTGCCTTTTAGATTTACCTATGTTGGCACTTTGCATCTCAGCCCACACCAACAGAGGAAAGCCCTGGGCTGAGGGAGTGGGAGTCATAGACAGGTAGGCGCTGTACAGTTGTTTTCGTAAATTTATTCACACTAAAGTTGAAAACATTCCACTCCCACACCACCAAAGAGAAACAAAGATTGCTTCCATCTCCCTCTGGCCCTCAGGTGGTTCCCAGGACCATGAAGCTGGTGGGAAGGGAGGGGTTCCTCCTTTTTTTCCAAGTTCATGTGCTAGTTCCATCAGCCTAGAGCAGGTGAATGAGAAAGGGAAAGGAGGAGGCTCTGTGGTTTCTGGGAAAGAAAAGGGCAGTGTTCCTTGCCAACTTTTTTCTCCAGCACATAAGGTACAACTTTCTCCCTATTGACAGATAATTGAGTATTTTCCCTTCTCAAGTGTTCCTCCTACCCCCTTCCAATTTTAAGAGGAAATTCAAGACACTACTGCCCTTTCTGAAAATTTTCTCTTTCAGGCAGACTGCCATTATCAACAGTAGGTAAATATTCACTGCAAAGGAACTCCATGTGTTTTATTTTTTCTCCAGCCCACATATGAATTTAATTTAGAATACTAATGGGCACGGTAAACATTTGAATATTATTTGCTATGTTTCCTTTTTTGAATACAGAAAAATTAGTTTTCAGTTTAAGTCATAAAGTGCAATTTGTTAGTGTAATGTAAACTACTCTATACTTTGTTCTTCATCTGGGCACTGGGTATCACACTAAGCAAGTCTGTGAGAGTCCAACCTTTGACTTGCTAATTAGATCACTAGCAATTTATTTTTTAAATAAATAGTCCATCTGTAATACTTCAGACCCTGAAGCCACAGATGGTCTATTTTTAATCATTAAGCTTCAAGGTTTACTTTCCCATGGAATATTTAAGATTTTTCTGTAGAAATGACTAAGATTCTAGAAATTTCCCTTGTAAGCTGTAGAGTGTGTCAATGTATACAAGCCATCTGAAAGGACATTTGATGTTCAAAAGCTGTCTTATAACCTAACCTTGGTCTTTGAAAGAAAGGTTACATGTGAGGGGCACCTGGGCGGCTGAGTCAGTTAAGTGTCTGCCTTCAGCTTAGGTCATAATCCCTGGGGTCCTGGGATCAAGTCCCAAGTCTCCTCAGGCTCCCTGCTCAGCGGGGAGTCTGCCTCTCCCTCTGCCTGCTACTCCCCCTGCTTGTACTCTTTCTCTCTCTGCCAAATAAATAAAATAGGAAGGAAGGAAGGAAAGAAGGAAGGAAGGAAGGAAGGAAGGAAGGAAGGAAGGAAGGAAGGAGGGAGGGAGGGAGGGAGGGAGGGAGGGAGGGAGGGAGGGAAGGAAGGAAGGAAGGAAGGAAGGAAGGAAGGAAGGAAGGAAGGAAGGGTGGTTACTTGTGGAATCATCCCTGTTCTAGGCCCATCCCTTCCTCTCCAGGCTCCAAAATGATTAAATGCTAAGGGACTCAAAACTGGGTCCCAGCTTAATCACTTCCATTTGGAAGTGTTTCCTGACCCTCAAAAAAGTTAGCTTCCTCCTGATGTACCCCCATAGCTCATGCTTTAAGGTTGGTCCTGGTTTAACTTTACCTTCACTAGAGTGTAAGCTCTAAAAGATCTAAGATCAGGTCAGTCTTGTTGACCACTGTATCCCCAGAATCTAGCACTGTGCTCGAAATTCAATAAATATGAATGGAATAATCAAACAGAAGGCTTCCCTCATTCCATCTGAACCCTTATGTAGCACTTTATATTATTGATAAACATCCATGCTCCCTTACCTAAAATTCCCTCCCAGGTGGGAGCACTCTCCTCTCATCCCCTTCCAACTTTTCCCATTGTTCTTCAGTGGCTTCTTTCCCACTGCCTTATCTTTATGTCGGTTCTAGCCTAGCCCATCTTCTCCCTGCCAGCACATGATAGGCACTTAATAAGTACGTGTTGAATGAATGAATGCCATGCTTCCAACTCCCCTGGGGAAATGTTATCCATCTCCATAACTTTGATAATTATGTTAAACTGAGGAAGTCCAAATATCTATCCCTAAACTAAATTTCTCACCTGGGCAACAAACCTGTGTCTCCACAAGAACCCTTATGTCAATATGCTCTTAACTAAACTTAGGATTTCCAGTTAAACAACAGATTAATCAAACCCAATTACCTCCGTTCCCTCTCCAACCTCTGCTACAATGACGGCAAAGGAATTTCCTTAAGGAAAAAGAAAAAGGTACAAATTCACAAGGGCAAGGAGAACAGAAGAGAATACAATAGCTAACTGAATATTTCAATGCATTGTTAGAAGGCAGAAAGTGGATGGAGGCGAAATACCTGAGTTAGGACAGTATGGATATGGCATTTTAAAAAATCATCTCTAAGAATACTAATGACAGTTGCATTTTTTTCTTCTTTTTAAATTGGCTGTGTTTCCTCCAGGTACCTCTCATCCTTTTTTCTTTTACTATTTAAAGGTTTCTAAAAGCTGAAATAGATACTGGGTGGGGGGGAGGGGGTGGAGAACTGATTCAGCCTACAGAAACTGCACATGGAGACCCCAGGTACCAAGGAAAGCTCACACCCTCGCTGTGCTGAAACACCCTGAAGTGATAGTTCACATAATGAACGGGAATACACAGCGACGCCTTCCCAAACTCTACTCAGAAAAACTGACAGCTGGCTTATATCCCCCAGGAAGATTAGAAGAGTCTTCTCTTAGAAACTGAACAGCCTAAGGAGAAGACTTCCAAGTATTTGGAGGTTTCCTCAACAACAAATAAAATCCACCATCAACAAGTCCTGCCTGCACCCACACAGCTTCTGCGCAGCCATTTTAATGCCCTATTCTTAAGTCTGAACAGACGGGACTCATAGTCTGAACATAAATGTCAGACAGGGATTAGCAAACATTTGAGGATCGAAAAAGAGACAATGAAGGAAGAAAAGGCACCCGGAGGAAACACAGCCAACTAAGAAGGAGAAAAAATGCAATGAATGTCCTTAAAGATAAGAAAAGATATTACACCCATAAAATAAGTATAGGATGCTATGAAAAAGGAATAAACAGAAGAAAGCAAGCGTGCTTGGAATTTCAAATGAGGTAGCCATAAAAAACTTACCCAAGAATTAGAAGATGACATCAAAGAAATCTTGGTCCCTCTCCTGGTGGGGGCAAGGTGGGGGGCGGGACAAAGATTTAAAGAAAATATAACCTTAAAAAAAAAGATGAGAGAATTGATTCAGGAACACTGATAACTGCCTAAACAAACTGCAGAAAAAAGGGAACAGAGAATATTGTGGGGAAGAAATATCAAAGAAATTAATACAAGTAAATATCCCCTCAGGGAGCAAGACCGTAAAGGTAGTGAGAAGTGAGGCAAAACAGTTTTCTATCAAAAAACTTTTAGTACTATTTGATTTTTTTGTTTGTTTGTTTGTTTGTTTGTTTGTTTTGGTCTGAGAAGGGGTGGAAGGGCAGAGGGAGAGAATCTTCAAGCAGACTCCCCGCTAAGTTCGGAGCCTGACACAGGGCTTGATTCCTTGACCCTGAGATCATGACCTGAATCGAAATCAAGAGTCAGACGCTTAACCAACTGAGCCACCCAGGTGTCCCAGTACTATTTAATTTTTAAACCATGTGTATATATTACCTTCATTATCAAGTTAGTAGGAGGAAAAAATCCTTCATTTCTTACCCCTACATCTGTGCTACTTTTCCATATTCCCTTTCTCCACTAATATTATCAACATTGGTTAGCTCTGAAACAACCCTTTCCAAGTTCTACTCTGGATAGATTTTTCACACATTCCTCCTCTCTATACCTACTGTCCTCATCTGATCCTGTCACCTCTTTGGGGACTGGTTACACAATATCATTACTGGTGGCTCTGCTGGTTTCTTAATTTTCTCAATTTCATCAATATACTCCATGTGGGCCACCCACTGCCATGGTCATAGTCAGGATCTTGTCACCACCATCATCTGATTACAAGCTCCTACCTCTCCAGTTTCCCTTAAGAACGTCCAACCCAACATTCTGCGAGAGCACTGGAAACACCCATTGACTGAAAACCTCTTCTTCACCATCCACCATCCGTGGTTAAATACCATGTTTCGGTACCATTGTCACTCCCTGGAAAACACTCTTTAAATGCTTTGTTCTTTCTCCCTCCATTCTACTTGCCCCACTTGTCCAACCGTAATAAAACCTTACTCTGCTCCCAATCCCAAGTAGCTAAACTTCTCCCAAGAAATGGAGTAAAACATGACAAAGTTCTGCTAGTTGGTTCAATTTGGGACCAAAAATACCAAATGGCAAACAACAGTGCCCATCATTAAGTCCCATTAATTTCTTTGGTACATTTGTTTTCCCCTCGGCAAGATGCTCATTCGCTATTACCTCTCCCTTTTCTCTCCTACTTGAGATAACTCCTTCTATCCCTCTACTTGCCTCCCTTTCATACTTCATTGAGAACCCAGAAACTATCAGACAAGAACTACCTCTCTCATCCTCCTACCACCAATGCTACTAATCCAGCTACATATGAACCAATAAACGGTGTTTTCTCCTGTCAACAGGGAGGAAAGTTTCTTGCTTCCACATAAACCATTTAAGAACTGCATTCCTAAAACCATCCTTCATCTCTCCTAACTCTTCAAACCCCCTCTTTCACCTGGATGATTAACATCAGCACAGAAACATGTTTAATATCACCCATCATAAGCAAATCAAACAAACAATGCCCTTGACCTATGTTCTCTGCTAGCTCCCATCCCATTTATCTCCTCTCCACAAAACTTCTCTCAAGAGTCGTCTTCACATATAATCTCCACGTTCTTACTTGCCATTTTCTCTCCAACTTACTTTCATTGTGGTTTCATACTAGTTTTTCTTATCATACATATTATATAGGAGGGAAACAGAATATGGTTGTTGGACTTTGACCTCGAGTTCCAATCCCTGTTCTGTGACTTACTAGGTAAAAAAGCAGCATAACTTGTCTTTGCTTCAATTTCCTCAGCTAAAAAATGGGGATAATAAAAGTAACTGTCATAGGGTTGTTGTGAGGACTAAAAATTTAGCACACATAAAAACACACACAATACTGTTAGCATACAGAAAGTATTCAATATTGAGGTCAATAATGGCCTTCCTTCATCTTACCATGGCCAATTACGAAGCTCTTTCTAGCTCTTCCTTATCTTTCAAGCAGCACTGGGCAGACTTCAAAACTCCTTGCTTCAAACACTTCCCATGGCTTCTGGGACATCACACCCCACAGGGTTTCCTTTGACTTCACTGAATGCTCCTTTGCAGGATCTTTGCTGGCTGTTCAATTGCTAAATATTGGGATACTGAGCCCTCTCTTTTTACTCTCTAAACCCTCCCTAGGTAACCTGATCCAGTCCTATGCTTTCAAATACCACCTACGTACTGATGTTGCTTAAATTTATATCTCCAATCCTGGCTGTCCCCTGAGCATCAGACACAAATATCTAACTGCCATCTCCACCAGGTTAAGTTGGTACTGTAAACCAGCAATCTAGGTCAGAATACTTAAGGCCTCCTCTATCCCCATCTCAGCCATGCATCTGCTCCTACCACATCTTCTGATTTCTATAATAGTTATCATCATTCACCCAGTTGATCAGGCCTAAAAACTAGAAGTCACATCTGAATTTTCCTCCTTCCCTCAACCTGACATCCAAATGTTAGCAGTCCTGCTTCTCCCAGCACCAAAATATATCCCAAATCATCTCTACTTCCTACCATGGTGCTGCTGCCACCTTACTCCAAACTATCATGATTTTTTCCTGGATACTGCAAAATCCTCTCCATGGATTACCCTGCCTTGATTCTTTGTCCCCAACAAGCCAATTTCCTCACAGCAGCCAGAGTAATCTCCAAGTATAAATCAGTCACATCAATTCCTTCCTTAAAACCTTCCAGAGGCTTCTCAATACAATTAGAATAAAATTTGAACTAGTGAACTCAGGATTATATGTGATCTGACCCTCCAACCTTCATTCCTACTATATTCCCCATCACTCGCCTGCTGGCCTTTTTTCAAACATAGCATATTCATTTTTTAAAAAATAGATTTATTTATTTGAGAGAGAGAGAACACAAGGGGGGGGGGGCAGGAGGGGGGGCAGAGGAAGCAGACTCCCCGCTGAGCAGGAAGCCCATTGTGGGGCCCAATCCCAGGACCCCAAGATCACAACCTGAGCTGAAGGCAGATGCCCAACTGAGCCACTCAGGTGCCCCGCAAATTCGTTTCTGCTTCAGGGCCTTTGTACTGGCTGTTCCCTCTGACAGGGAATCTCTTTCCCCAGATTTTAGCAAGGCTAACTCAGCTGCATGTTGCCACCTCAGAGAAGCCCATCCATCTAAAGTAGTGAACTTCTTCCTTCACCCAGTTACTATTTATCCCAATATTCTGTCTTATTTTCTTTATAGCATCCAGAGCCAAATAAAATGCTGTTTGTTTACATGTTTAATATGTTTCCTATCACTGTCACATAAGATCCCATGAGGGTGAAGGGGGCCGTCTTATTCACAGATGAACCTCCAGCATCCAGAATACTAACTAGCCCATAGTACGTATTCAGTAAGTATTAATTAATCAATCTGAAGAAAACAAAAACAGTATTCACTTTTTACTTTTAGCATAGGGGTAGATGAGCACTGAGAAGTACTGACAAGTTAACTTACTGTTGGTATATCCTCAGTCAAGACCAGTATGTTAACCGAAGTCAGTTACTATGTAAATCGATTATCACTAAAGAAAAAGAATATTGGTAAATCTTATCAGAATTATCATACAAAAAAGAAACAAACTTGCATTTTTAGGTATTTCCACTTATTATTTTGTAACCCCATGATAAGTTTCTAAATTGGATAAGGGGGGACTATTATAATATTGGTCAAACTAATTAATTACTGATTAATCAAAAAGTCTTATTAGAATTAGGGTTATAGTTAAAAGTTGCCTTAAATGACTTAATCTATGTGTGAAATTGAAGGTTTCTTAAATACAACCCCCAGAAATTCAGGGCTTGGTATGCTTTAACACACAAGTTTAATGCTACTCTGGCTAATTGTACATTCTCCCTACACAGGTGAATTTGTTCAAGGGAATGATCACCTGAAAATATTACTGTGTCTAAGAGGCTCTGAGAAGGATGGTCAGGCCTCTAAAACTCACCAATATTCTGACCCAATGAACCCTACTGACTCCTCCCCCAAACTGTTCTCTGGTTAGAAGTGAATTTTCCTAGATCTCTGATGACATGAATACCCTTCAAAGAAGCTACTGCTGTTTCTTTGTTTTGGTCAACACCACTGTACATTCATCACCAGAAACTTGACAGATGACTAACCTCGCAGAAACATGAAATATGCTTTAAATAGGTATCACTTGTAAATGAACTTACTGAACTTTATATTGCCACAACAAATCTTCATTTCTTGATGGTTCCTAAAAAAAGATACAGACTTTTACAATTTAGTAAAAAGTGCTGAGTGCTATTTTAGTAATCCTTTGAACTACTTTCCTTAATATGTATCTACTAATAAGATTTCAGCTTCAATAAAATACCACTTAACCTTTAACATTAACAAATAATGTAGATAATATTAATTTCAAAACTGACCACCTAATTATAATTAATGTATATTAATACAAAATGTGGCAAAATATTATTAGTGTCTCAAGATTGCTATCTATCAATCTAAGATCCAGAGCATATAACAATGTTTTAAGATTTCCCTTTCAAAAACTCAACTCTCATTTCTTTGTTACAAAACATGCCTCTAGTTAGTCATTTAAAAATATTTACAAAGGAAAAATACGCCAAAAGTTATCAACAAAGACTGTTTTTGATTACTGTAGGAGTCTAACCCATTTAAATTCTAAGAGTTTTCTTGAGCATGCAGTATAGAAATGATTGTTTGAACAATTACAGTTTAATCTTACCATGTTCATAAACACAAATAAACACGAAGTATGAAAGAACACAACACAAATTATTGGTTTTATTGGTATTACAATGTAGTTTTAATACAAGCTAAATATAAACACAATTGTTAGATATTCAGTCACTTATCCTGTGAAACAATATGCCAAGATCAACCTTGAAGCACTTATGAAAATGAAAATGTATAAAGCATCTTCTTCAATTAGCCATAAGGACAACATATACAAATGCAAAAATGTGAAAGTGTCAATAATCACATCGAATGTTGAGCTGTTGGCTGAGGAATAAAAAACGATTCTACTTTTAAAATTAAACAGCTCCAGGTAAAAGCATGCAATTTCGCACACCCACTATCTTTGTATTCTGCACAGAGTTCCAAGGCAAAGATTGCTTCTGGCTTTCTGAACCACGAGAGAGGATGAGGACCTGTGTGGCTGACTTATCACAGGCCTTTTAGTCTTCTTTCCTGATAGGTCCTTAGCTTCTTTGGAAGGAGGCATATGAATGGGTTTCCATGGAATTGGATTATAAAAGGCTGGTTCTGGATAAGAATTTCCACTGTAAAAATCTAAAATTATTAAAAAGTCAGAACAAAACAAAACAAGAAAAAACTTCTTGAGATCAAAGAAACTACTTATTGTAAAATTCCTAGAAAAATGTTACAGTATCAAAAGGGCAAAAATATCACTGACAAGCCAATTTAATCCATTTAAATCTGAACTCTAATATACTTTCAAACAAGTAACATTTTTCAAATACAGTGAGTATTGCAGTAAAAATTAAAATATAAACAATAATTCTAAAAGTCCAAAGAGTGCTGTCAAAACCTACATAAATAAAAACTCATATAAAAATTTTACTAAGAAATTACTTTTAGAACCCTTGAACTGATCAAAATCTTCATGTTCTTAACTCAATCTAGGAAACCACTGATTGTGTACTAGTTTTCCCTAGCCAGACATTGAACTTCAGAGAAAAAAAAGGTATATTGCATTACAGCTAAAGTGAACCAAAACTCTTGTTCAGAATCACTGAAATTCTAAATTATTATCCAATTAATCAGATTTCATAATATCACTGTAATTTTGATTAAGAGCAGTACAGCATTTGCAGACAAATGTTTATTAGAACAAAACTCATCAAAAATGAAAAAATTTTAATAAAATAACCCATTATTATAGCAAACAACTTCTAGTCAATATGTATATTCCCACCTAAAGTTTTAACTTTAGTTATCAATTGTTTGGTTAATCACTGCTTATTCCTCTTTTTTTTTTTCAAACAGAAAAAGAGAAAGAAAGGAGCAGACCATGCCTAGCACCTAGTAGCTGTAATGGATGACTTTTGTGACACGTAGGAGAGGCCTAAACCCTGACAGCAGGAATGTGTCGTTCAGACACTGGCAACCCACTTTGGCTGCATAGATATGTCAACACACACTTCACCAAGATGGTCAAAACAAAGTCTGGAATATGTTCTATTGTGTGAACAGAACAAAATGGGAGTATTTTTAATAATAAATCACTTAAACAAGTGAAGGCAGCTGTCAGCAAGGTATGAGCTTCCAACATGAAGTACAAAGAAAAACATGCACTGCCATTTACAATCAGAGCAAGCCTGAAGGCCAACCGGCTTTGTGTCAGGTTCATGTGCTGCCTAGTATTCCGCCCTGCAGAAGGAATGTGCCAAAGACATCGGAAGCTCTGCCTCAGAGACGGTTAGAAGAAGGGGAGGAAAAATGACCTCTTAAATACAGCCTCATTAAGGCTTCAAAAACCAAAAACATAAGAAAGTTCTACATGTTTCTTAATGATAGAAATCATTACTTTGCAGTTTTCCAACTACTGCCTTTAAAATATATCTGATTTATAAGAGAATGACAAAAAATTTGTAGTATCTCTATAGGAACATAGTGTGTTATAATCCTCCAGAAAATAGTAATTTGAAAGAAAAATGATTTTTACACATTTCTATTTCGGTCAAAAGGAAACATAATGTATAATATTTGCTCCTGCAAGCCATATTTATGTAAGCCACATAACATAAAAACCAACCTGTAAGTTTTCCATTGGCATAACCATAGCTTTTTGCAGCTGGACGAGGTTTATTTTTTGCATTTTCCAACCATTCCTTAAACTTTTTCTCTGCTATTTCCTTTTTTTCCTGTAATTCAGCTTGCCGTTGTTTTTCTTTTTCCTTAAAATGACAAGACCAAAGAATCTCTAGTGATGTTCTGTAACTAAAAATTCTATTCAAATTCCACTGACTCTTTTCCCCAATAGCTTCCCACCCCAATGGCTTACTAATCATAAATACTAAATCACATTTCTATAATTTGATAACAAAATTTAACATGATCAGGGATGTAATCTAAAGGTGGCTGCCTCTAAACAAGACATCAAACCCAAGAAGAAAAAAAGCAATTCGCTGTTTTAAGATAGAATAGTAATTTATAATGTAATAAGACTTTCATAAAAGTGCATCAAAAAATATTTAAAAGCATAAACAATGAAAAAAGTTTGAACCTGACTGAAAATATATCAATAGGCTTATAAATATTTCTCAACCTAAGAAAATCACATATGCATATTCCTTTCTGAAACTTCCACATAGGATAAGTAAGCAGGGACAGCTTCACGTATTTATTTTATGCTAAGGTGGTGCCAATTTTCTATTAGAAACTTTTTATACAGTATAGTTGGCACATCTGAACACCAAAGCCATATATTCCAACTGGTCACTTTAATAAAAATACCTTTTCTTTCTTCTTCTTCTCACATTCTTCAGCATTTTTCTTCTTTAACCATTCTTGGTATTTTTCTTTTGCCTTTTCTTGCAAATGTTCTTTCTCCAGTTCCTTTGCTGCTTTTTCCTCCATTTCCTTATTAAATTTTTGTTCCCTTTCTTTTCTTTTCTTAAATAAAAATGAAGGAATTTTAATTGGAATATCTGTAATTATGCTCATACAAGCAAGGAGTGTTGTATGCAGTAATTTTCTAAACTTCAGTTATTTCTTAAAAGAAGTGGTAACGTAGTGGTTGACAAAATGTAGCTTATGAAAATATACAACATAAGTACAATCCCCTGGTTGATTTTAGTCTACCAGCTTTGCTATAAGTTTCATGACAGTAACAAAGACCTTGCCCAACAAAGTATACTCAGAACCTGTGACAGTACTAAGTAAACAGTAGGTGCTCAATAAAGATTTGTTGATTAGTGAACAGAAATTACAACCTGTTAGACTGTTCTGAATCTTGTGTTTTTTAGTAGATGTTTACCTTCACTCTAAAATAGGAGCCATATATGTACATTTCCTGACAGTTTGCCTATACAAATACTTAGATAAAATCTTTGCCATCTGTGAGCTACAGAGGATAAAAAAAATAACATTTTGGACTACTAAATACTGTTATAAGGGCACATACAGACAAATCTCTAGCTACATAATTCTTATAGCATCTTGTAGAATACTTTAATATAAGCAATTCAATTAACACTCAAGTGACAAACATCGGTTACATACAGTATAGTCAGGTGCTATGCAGGAATGATAGGTCTTAAAATTCAAAGCCCGGAGTGCATGGGTGGCTCAGTTGAGCGACTGACTCTTAGTTTCAGCTTAGGTCATGATCTCAGGGTCGTGAGATCAAGCCCCGCGTGCGGCTTTGCTGCTTTTCTCCCTCTCTCTCTGCCCCTCTCTGCCACTCTCAAAAATAAATAAATCTTTAAAAAAAAAATCAAGCCCAAGTCATTCCCCAAGATGCTATGTGTACTTCTCTCTTGCTGGGCAGCCAACAGCTGCAAAAAGGAATACTTTCTTGTTGAGAACCCAATTTCCATTGAAACAATACTGGACTTTAACTACTTCATAATGTCAGAAAAGCTACAAGATTAAAAAGGATCTTGTAGCATATCTCACTCACTGTCTGACTCATGAGACTCCTCCACAACCTCATCAACAAGGAGTCATCTAGTCCCTACACTGTCTTCAATTATAACAGCTAACACTTATTGAGTGAGGACTCTTCCTGTTCCTTTTGTATATACTTTATACATATGTATTATGTCAATTCTTACAACCACAATATGAGGTAGGCATGATTATAATCTCAATTTACAAATGAGGAAATTAGCACGAAGAAGTTAAGTCATTTGCCTAAAGTCACACAGATGGTAAGTGGCAGATCACAGATCATACAGACACCAAAATGAATGTTAAAAATAATTTTATGTCAATTAATTCAATTTAAATGAAATGTCAAAATTCCTTAAAATGTATCATTTTCCAAACTGATGAAAAAAGAAAATAAAGTATCTGAATAACTCTCTACTTATAAAAATAATTCAGAATTTAAGACTTTTCCACGAAGAAAACTCCAGCCTGTAATAGCTTCACTGCCAGATTCCATCACACATTTAAGGAAGAAAAAATATCAATTACTACACAAAGTATTTCAGAAAACAGAGAAAAAGGGAAAACATCCAAACTCATTTTAAGAGCCCAGTATTATTCTGATATCAAAGCCAGGCATGGAAGTCATTATACACTAACAGGAATAAGGCAAGATAACTGTTCTCATCATCAAAAACATGAAATTCTTAGGAATACATTTAACAAAAGATGTATAATACCACTGTACCTTGAAAACTAAAAAACATTATTGAGAGAAATTAAAGATGACCTAAATAAATAGAAAAAAAATCATGTTTATAGATTTAAAATTTGATATTACTAAGATGGAAATTTTCTCCAAAATGATCTATATCTTTAATGAAGTCATAATAGTGTCAGGCATTATTAAAGCAAACATGATCAGAGAAATTCATAAGCTGATTTTAAATTGCATATGGAAAGACAGAGAGTAACTAAAAATAATTTTGAAAAAGAAAAAAGTTGGAGGAGTTACACTACCTGATTAGAAGAATAAATTCAATAATTATAAAGCTATAGTAACAGGCTAGTGTGGTACTGGCACAGAACTAGACCAAAGGGAGAGAAAAGAGTCCAGAAACAGACCCATACTTATACGATCCATTGATTTTATTTATTTATTCTTTTTTTTTAAAGATTTTATTTATTTATTTGAGAGATCGACAGCCAGCGAGAGATGGAACACAAGCAGGGGGAGTGGGAGAGTAAGAAGCAGGATCCCAACACAGCAGGAAGCCCGATGCGGGGCTCGATCCCTGGACCTTGGGATCACGCCCTGAGCCGAAGGCAGATGCTTAAAGACTGAGCCATCAGGCGCCCCAAGTCTATTGGTTTTTTTTTTTTTTTAAGATTTTGTTTATTTATTCGACAGAGTTAGAGACAGCCAGCGGGAGAGGGAACACAAGCAGGGGCAGTGGGAGAGGAAGAAGCAGGCTCATAGCGGAGGAGCCTGATGTGGGGCTCGATCCCATAATGCCGGCATCACGCCCTGAGCCGAAGGCAGACGCTTAACCGCTGTGCCATCCAGGCGCCCCCCAAGTCTATTGATTTTAAACAAAAGTGCCAAGGCAATTAAATAGGGAAAAGATTACCTTTTCAACAAATAGTGTTAGAACAACTGGACATCCACATGCAAAAAAAATGAACCTTGACCCTTAACTCATACCACATATTAAAATTAACTCAAAATACACGTATAGGTAAAAACTAAAGTTCTACAACTTCCCAAAGAAAACAATGGAGAATATTTTTATACACTTGGTGTAGGCAAATGTTTCTTAAATAGGACACAAAACCCACAAGCTACAGAAAAAAAAATTAAAATATGGAACTTTATCAAAATTTAAAACTTCTCTTTAAAAAAAAATACCATTAAGGAAAATAAAATGGGAAGAAATACTTGCAATACATACATGTGAGAGGACTTAAAGGAATATATAAAGAACTTGTACAGCTTATGAATGAGGCATACAATTCTTGCACAAAATGGGTAAAAATTTAAGCACAAAACAAACACAAGAAATGAGATGTAGAAATGGTTGATAGTGTTATAGACTGAATCATGTCCCCCAAAATTCTTACGTTGAAGCCTTAACCCTCAAAGTGACTATACTGGGAGATAGGACCTTCAAAGAGGTCATGAAGGTGATTAAAGTCATAAGGGTAGGGCCTACTCCCAGAAGACTGGTGTCCTTATAAGAGGAAGAAGAGACATCAGGGATATTCATGCAGTGAGAAGGGCATGTTAGGGTATAGAGAGAAGGTATCCATCTTGTAAGCCAAGGAGAGAGGCCTCAGGAGAAACTTTCACTGATAACCTGCATTTTAGACTTCCGGCCTCCAGAACCGTAAGAAAATAAATTTCTGTTATTTAAGCCACCCAGTCTATGGTATTGTGTTATGGCAGCCCTAGTAGATTAATACAAGCTTATGAAAAGCTGCTAAATATCATTAGATCTCAGGGAAAAGAAAATTAAAACAATAATGACATACCACCACATAGTCACTAGAATGACTTAAACTGAAAAAGACTGACAATATCAAGTTTGGTTAGGATGTGGTGCAACTGGAACTTTCATACAATAGTAGTGAAAATGTAAAATGATACAAGCACATTAAAAAAAAGTTTAGCAGGGGTGCCTGGGTGGCTCAGTCGTTAAGCATCTGCCTTTGGCTGCCTTCGGCTCAGAGTGTGATCCCAGGGTCCTGGCATCGAGCTCCGCATCAGGCTCCTCTGCTGGGAGCCTGCTTCTTCCTCTCCCACTCCCCCTGTTTGTGTTCCCTCTCTTGCTGGCCTTCTCTCTCTCTGTCAAATAAATAAATACAATCTTTAAAAAAAAAAAAAAGTTCGGCAGTTTCTTTTAAACACATACTTACCATACAACCTGGCAATTCAGTTCCTAAGCATTTACCCAAGAAATGAAAACAAATGTCCACAGCATGGCTTGTACATAAGTGGTCAGAAAATTTTATTTGTAATAATACCCTAAAACTGAAAACAACCCATTTTTCCACCAACTGGTCAATGGATATACAATTTGTGGTACTGTACAGAATAGAATACTACTCGACAATAAAAAGGTACAATCTTAATACCAGGAAATTTTAAAAACAAAAGAGGCCCAACGCAAAAGAATATATATTCTACGATTCCATTTATATGAAATTCTAGTAAAGGTAAATCTAATCTACAGAGACAGAAAGCAGATTAATGGTTCTCTTGGAGCTGGGGCTAGTTGGGGGTGGGGAACAGGGGTTGAATCCCAAGGAGCACAGGGAACTTTTTGGAATGGTGGAAACAGTGTATATCTTGACTGTGGTGCTGTTTATTATACAGGTACATAAGTTTGTCAAACCTCATCCAAATTAAGATAGGTTTATTTTACTGTATGTAAATTATAGCTCAATGAAGTTTCTTTTAAAACATCAAAAAGACTTTCTGTAGAATTTAAACTAGAGAACAGAGAATGGAATGCCTTTGGTTAGCACACGGAGAACAGAGCAGGCACTCAGAGGGATGTACTAAGACAGAGCAGCCAGCGACTAAGTGGCTTCAGGTTTTCTGGCACTCCAGTTCTATACCGCACAGAGCACAATAAATCTTCCCTTTTTTAAGATGGGGCCCTGAGAGAACCTTTGTTTCTTGCAACAAAAGGAAACTAACAAAATAACTGGCTACTTAAAGTTTCTGAACTTCTCTTTTGGTTCCTTCAGTAGTATCTAGAACAGTAGAAGTGTTGAATGCATGAATCATGCATTCGATAACAGTGTTATATGCTTTATCGATCTGAATTAATGTTTTACATTGAAAAATCAGTTCCATGTTTTAAGCATTAAAAGTAATTTTATTTTTAAATATTTTTGAAAACAATGAAGGTAAATAAGACCCTTTCACAACATATGTGATAACACACTGTAAAAAAAAAAAAAATCTAAAAAGTGAATTAGTATGGCCACACAAATGTAAGAGTACCAGATGAGATAAGCCATTTTATTTGAAAAGGACTTAACAATTTAGTGTCATATTAGAAGAAACCAACTTTGCTAATGGACACATAAATTCTTTTTGTCTGATTTTTTGATAGAACACAGCGAAAATGACTTAGAGAAAATTATGCCACAGATATAGCTAAAATGTGAATGAAGCTAGAGGCAGCAAGGACCACACACCATGAAATGTAAACAGAGATGCCAGACGGGAAGAGAAGAACCAGGAGAGCAGTCTTTACAAAGAGAGGTAAATCTAACTGAGACTGAAAGAGGAAATCTGATAGGTCTGAAAGAAAAAAAAAATAGAGTAATCAATTATTCCTTAACTTGAACAAGAGTTCTGCAGAATAAATAAATTTAATTTCTCAGAGCTTATTTTTGAACCATTCTCATACTTATGGAATCTTGCTTTCAATAACTGGTGATTTATGTCAGGACAAACCATTTCCATCCAAAAGAAAAAAAAATTTCTTTTTCTCAAATAACTGGATCAGATCTACTGACATTAATTAAAATAGAGACTATATCATCTCTCAGCAGTATCTTACAGTCTTAGACAAATAACAACTATGTTTGGCATGGTAAAATGAGCTTAATGGAGTCAGAAGATAAGAGAAGCTTTTAGAGGAGAGAGCATACTATTCTGTACATGTAAAACTGTTTTGTTTTATAGCTATAAACTGCACAAAATATCACACAGACCTTGCAAACAGTCACACAGATTTATTCTGATTTGGGCACTGATTCACACAGAACTTTCTTATTGTATTATGGAATGAAGCAAACTTAATAATGATTTACTTCTGAAATAAAGAATAAATACATTATGGTTATAACAAACACATGTCCAGCCAATTTCCTTCTTAGAATACCTAGATGACAGAAGCTATGTCATCTTCAACTTACTGAAATTATTGACCAGGTACTCTTATTAATGCCACTGAGCATTAGATTCAATAATAATTAAGGACAATTAGAATTAAAAATTTAAAACTCTGTCTTACAATCTAAACATCTGACTAAACTCATAAAATTGGATCAAATAATAAAAGCAATACTATTCTAAATAGGGTGAAAATTACAATAGAAACCAAACAGATAAAAAGATAGGTATTTTCAAAATTTCTAATTTGTGATCTAATAAAAGAATGTATTAAAACTGATAGATAATGGATTTATTCATTCATTCCAATAACAAATGCTTACTGTATTATAAAGCATCATGCTAGATCTTATAATGGATAAAAAGTAATGTAAAAAATAATTCCTACTCTTAAAGGTCTTAAAATTACAAGGAAGTAAAGACATACGCAAAATCCAAAATAGCAACAAAATATATACAAAATACAAAGTGATATAAATTGAACCAGGATTCAGAGAAGGAAAGACTTTGCAAAAGAGCTGTCACATTCTATTTCTAGCATGTGATCAGTGAATGATTCATGTAGGAAATACTTTGAGTTGGATAATAAAGGGAAAGGTAGGGTGAAGGATATGATGAGATTCCATGCTGATGAAGTATAATATAAAAAAATAAGGAAGTGAGAAACAGAATGGAAGTGTTCTCAAAATTTCTCATGAATACATATCCTTGGGGAGTGGGGAGCACAGTCCATTGCCTGAGATTTCTCTGAAATCTATTGTGTATCTTAAAAATAATATAAAACTTACATTCTATCCCCATTAAATATCTACGCTTGCTTTAACATGAAAATAACATTTTTCCTCCCAAAAATTTCCAGTAAAATTAATACTTGAAGAAGATGGACCATGATTATCCTATGTGTACTCCCCAAAGAATGCTAGTAAGAAGCCACAGCGTAAGATGAAGAGAACCACAGGTGGAAGAAGACATGGCTCAGAGAGCAGAGAGTAGCAGATCTTTAACCAGCCAGGCTAGAATTGTTAAAACGTTATTCGGAGGACAGTAGGAAATCATAAAAAATATATTTTGAATTGCGGAATGACATTCAACTTTTTTAGCAGGATCAGTCTGGCAAAGCCACAGAGGATGAATTCATTGACTCAACAAATATTTTCAGGCATCTGTTATGTGTCAGGCACTGATCTAGCTGCTGCAGAACTGAATAAAACAGACAAGTGTCTCTGGTCTTATGGATCTGATATCCAGTATGGGGAAATAAACAGTAAATAAGTTAAAAGGTGTTAATGAGACCAGACAGGAAAAGATTGCAAACAGGAGAGTGGTGATGATAAAGGAAAGGTGGCGTGAGGGGAGGTCACAAACAACAGAATAACTTTGACTATGCCTAGGTAACTGAGATGATAGTAGTACTAATAACAGAAATCAAAGGAGAATGGGCAAAAATGGGTTGTTGTAGATTTGCAGGTTCAGAGGTGCCTGCCAACCTAAGAGATGGAAGTCTAAGAATCCAGGGAGTCAGGCCAAGATACAGACTCCATGCCTACCTGCTGCAAGACACAAGGAGGCCACATGAGGGAAAAGGAAGAGAATCAGAGAACAAAGGGTAGAAGACAGAGACTTGGTATATGTCCATGAAGGCAGGGGGAGGAAATCAGGTCAAAGAACGAATCTGAGAGAAAATAACAAAAACCTAGGTTATGAGGGTAATGAAAAGGAGACTTTGCAAAAGAGCTGTCAGTATGTGGGTGCAGATATTTTTTCTCCTTACCTGTTCATTCTTTTTCTGAACCCATTCCTTGTGCTTTTCTTCGGCAATTACCTTTCTTTTTTCACGTTCTTCCATTTCTTTTCTTTTTTCTAGCTGTTGATTTAATTCCTATGGATTTTTATTCAAACAAAGGCAGCATTTAATAAAAGTACTCAAATCACATATTAAAAACAAGGCTGACATTAACCAAATTAAACAAGAATATAATTTCCTTTATAAAAATACACCATTAGTGACAATAACTTACTTAAGTAACCAGTCTATGATGAAAAGAAAGCATTGGTAAAAACTATAAGTCATTTTTTAGAAATGCAAATAATTGCTTGGCAGCAAAACACTAGTTTCTTAGACTAAACTTCAGCTAAATTACCCTCATTGAAATCAACTTTCCCACACATAAATTTTGGCATCACTGTATGCTATTGGCAGAAGCTCAAGAGAATTGCAACTTTTTTTAGTTATAAAAAGCTTCTAGATTCTTAATGCAGATAAAGAATTGGAGTTAAATAATCTCTAAATTAAAATTCTGATTCACAGTTAACCAAAGAAGAAATGTAAAGTAAAGATTCAATTTTCTTAAAGAAAAAAAAAGAATTCAGATTTTTCTTCACTGATTTTATAGCTGCTGGAGTGTAAAACAAAACCACATTCATATCCCAGATTATTTAACTGCCTTGCTGTCACTCGAATCTACACGTTTGGGCATTTCCTCAGGAGAAAGAATGTAGAAGGTATGGCCAAATAAAACTTAGAGCTGAATGCCACCACTCTGTCACTCATCAGTTAAATTACTGCATTAGTTGAGAATGCTGTTCAAACTAGACTCCTAGGACTCTACTGCCATAATTACTGGTTATTTTTCTTCTCTCTCCTTAGATACTAATAATCAGATACTTTTATATATCTTTCCTTGGACCTCACTCCTCCTCCCCATCCCTCCCTTTCCCAAAGACCTCCCTACATGAGCATGGGTGCTAGTGGGAAGGCCAATTTTTCAACTCTCAGATAATTCCAGTGTATTAAATGAAATGAAGATAAAACTTGACGCCAAGAACGTATTTTTTGGACTTTAGAACAACTGGTGGCAGGATACCTGTCTTCCATGACCTCTCATACTAAAATTCTGCTGCACAGAAAACAGCTGCCCTCACTCATTCAGAAAGTCTTCCAACTTTTAAACACTATACACCCCTCACTCCCTCAAAAAGTAAAATATCCATCTGGTTTTTAAAGGGATTCTTCATAACCTTTGCAGAGGCTATGCCTTGATTATTCACTTAATGCTTTTTGATGCAGTGTCTACTGGAAAGTAGCAAGAAGTAGATACAGATGAAATTCCAGATGTCTCCAATCTAATGTGATTCTATATACACAAAAGAATTAAAGCACTACATTGTGAGGAGTTGTGTTTAACGGTGGGAAGGGAAGGGAAGATGAGATGAGAAACAGTGTGGACTGGGGTGCCTGGGTGGCTCAGTTGTTAAGCGTCTGCCTTCAGTTCAGGTCATGATCCCAGGGTCCTGGGATCGAGCCCCGCAGCAGGTTCCCTGCTCAGCAGGAAGCCTGCTTCTCCCTCTCCCACTCCCCCTGCTGGCGTTCCTCTCTCGCTGTGTCTCTCTCTGTCCAATAAATAAATAAATAAATAAATAAATAAATAAGAAAGAAAGAAAGGAAGAAAGAAAAGAGAGAGAGAGAGAAAGAAAGAAAAAGAAAAAGAAAAAGAAAAAAGAAAAGAAAAAAAGAAAAGAAAAGAAAAGAAAAGAAAAGAAAAGAAAAGAAAAAAAAAAGAAAAGAAAAGAAAAGGAAAAGAAAAGAAACAAACAGTGCGGACTAGGGCAGTCAGAAATGAGTACCAGAGACAGTGAGGAGATGGCTTTACTTGGCGGGGGAGGGGCGGGACAACTAGAAAATTAAGAGTGTAGTACGAACTAGATAGGAAAAGGTCTTTCGAGACGAGCAGAGTAAACTAAACACTATGAAGCGGAATACAAGGAAAGGCGATGATTCTGAACCCTTAAAGGCTGCAGGCTGCATTTGAAGGGAGGAAAACATCTCTGAGGGAGCTGACTAGGAGGTTGCCACGGTGTAGGAGTTTGAGGGGGAAGAAGGTCTGAGAAGGAGTATGTGTGTATGACCGGCTAGATAGAGATCTGACAACCATATATCCAACACTTTCCGAAACAGTCTTATTTTATTTTCAAGGAAAGTAATTATTTAAACATACAACTAATAATATGATTGATTATATTTATGTACCCTTTTAAGATTCTTCACATACTTAAATTCAAAAATCAGGGGGAAAAAGGGCAGACTTTGTGTTCACAAATTTTAGTTGATGTAAGAATTAAAGATGAAGGGTCAAAAGTACCTAGAAAATGCAAAACTGACCCAAACTGTGCTCTGCTCTCAGAATGTCTGTTCAAGTAATTTGCTACGCCAGAATACACATCCTTTCTGAGACACAAACCCCACCCCCAAACACACACATAAGGCAGCCTCTCTCGGAATTCCCAGCCTGAATGCCTCCACCTGTTTACCACCAGGGCATGCCTCTTCCAGACACAGCCAATGTCCTCTCCCACAAGGCCCCTAGGACCTCTTCTGGGAGACCACTGAGTTTCAACAGGATTATAGCTAATTTCCCACACACTGAACACTTGATTATGGAAAACCAAAATCCAAGGAGGACCCTAAACATACATTTTTATTTCAATAGCTTTTGCTGACTTTCAAAGAACTTTTTACCACTGAGGGTAACAATCGGGAAAAGTGACAGTTTTGAGTTTCACCAACTCTAAACCCTGCCCTATTTCTTTGTTAAGGGCTGATCAATGAAATGGCCATAAGCAGGAAGGGGAAGAAAAGAAAAACCACAAACTATATCATTTTTTATAATTTAGAACAGATTGTATTAAAATGTTAAAGCAGATGTTAAAAATCAGAATTAACCAAAGCTTATAGAGAATTTATGGCAGTCTGCTAGAGAATTTTTTTAAATAGAAATTTAAATATAAAATATATATGATCTACAAAACCAATATGCTAGTTTTTCATAATACTAGTGTTCAACATTTACTATATTTATCACTCAACATTAGTTACAAATGTAAAAAATTTTGTAAGCAGGTAATTTTGATGGATTAAAATAATATTTTAGAATTTTTTTTAATTTTTTTAAATAATTTTTTTAAAAGATTTTATTTATTTATTTGACAGAGAGACAGCCAGTGAAAGAGGGAACACAAGCAGGGGTATGGGAGAGGAAGAAGCAGGCTCCCAGCGGAGCAGGGAGCCCAATGCGGGGCTTGATCCCAGGACTCTGGGATCACACCCTGAGCCGAAGGCAGATGCTTAATGACTGAGCCACCCAGGTGCCCCTTTTTAAATAAATTTTTAACTCAATCTTACAGAGATGTCTGAAACAAACATCTGTCTAAATGCATGTTGCTGAAATAAAATTTATGAGAAGAAATGATCTTTTTAATGACCCAATAATCCTTCAAATTTTCTTTTAAGTTTTCAAGGAAGAAAATAAGACCACTGGGGTAAGTTCAAAATTAAATACTAAATCTGACCCTTTTATTTCTACAATACATCTTGATATTATGGAAAAAACATTTATTACATTGGAAGTTGAAAGAACCAGGACCCAGTTACAGCTCTGCCATGAAATGAAATGTTGGCATTTCTGGCCCTCAATAGGAATGAGATGAATTGTTCCTTATGGTTAATAATCTATGCTTTTAATGATATGATTTGTAAACAAATTAAAGAATGCAGTAAATTAGGACAGAAGAATAAAAAAAGCATGACTTAGAAAATAAAACAAGAAAAAGACATGAAAAAAATGTGAATACCACAACAGCACAAAATAAACTTTTAAAGTGAGTAGTCAGCCTATATGTTATGATATCCCTGGCATGACTGATACGCTAAGATTTACACTAAAATATTTTAATTGCTTTAGAGTTAAGTTATGAGGTAGCCATAAGAAATCTCAAACTACTAAATACGTGAAGAGATTTTAATCTTTCAACTAATTATACTCTGCTACACGCTCAATCATTGTGGTAGGGACTTCATATTCATTATTTTAATCTGTTATCAAAACATATCTTCAGTAGTTATTATTACCGTAACAACAAATTTTCACTGAATGTTTCCTATATACTACACTGTATCCTTATGTTCACTTAGCCCTCATTAACAACACTATAAGGTGAATATTATTCTCCCCCTTTCATTGATAAAGAAATTGAGGCACAGTGAGGTTAAGTATATGTCTAAGATCCAAGTTTTAAAACCAGGAAGTACAGCTCAAGAATTTCTGCTTTTACCACTCTAGGATGGCCTCTCTAACATCTGGTTTATAAAGAGACTGAGGGTTCAGAGAAGTTGGGTAACTTTCCCAAGGCCACAGAATGGCAAGGCTAAAATTTCAGCCTTGCTCTATATGACTCCAAAGCCCAGAATACCTTATGAATTTTTTGTAATTCAATTAACTTCTTTTATTTTACAGTGACTCTAAAAACGACTTGAAGTGGTCCTCCCTTCCTTAATGTAACGAGAGAATTCTAGTGAGGTTAGAGATAAAGCTAAATACCATAAACTGAACTCCACTTTACCAATGGCTCAGTAGATCAGTGTTTTTGAAACTGTGAGTCTAAAACCAATTTAGTAGGTTATGACTGGCCTTTAAAAACAAAACAAAAAAAAGGAAAGAGAATAGCATACCAGGTTTTGTCCAAAATTAAGGTATCATTTCAGATACGTATATGTATGGATTTGTGTGTGGCACAAAGCAAAGTAGATTTCTCACCATGAACAAAATATTTTGAAAGCTACTGCACTAAATAATGGAATTAGTAATGTTAAAACTTGAGGTTAAGGGTCTGGGGTCTCAATAATACACACTAATTCTGAAAATAAATGAAAAACCTTTAAGAAGGCTATGAATAGCAATGATATCAGTAACAACACTAATAAAACACCACCAGTCACCATATTTTGTCTCAATTAAACCTCACAAAAATCCTGTGACATAGGTATTATTTTTATTCTTATTGTAAAGATAGGAAATTAAAGCAAAAAAGTTTAAACAAGCCCTCCTGGCAATAAATCTTAAGGTGCTTCTCAAGTCCTCTACCCTTCTAAGAGGAAACAAGTACTACTGTGCACTTTTAAAGGAATAAATTTATTTTTTAGAATATAAATATGCAATAGGGAAATAGCAGAATGCACTGGTTTCTACAGTCATTTGAATCATGCCAAGCCTCCTGAATATGTGACTGCCTATTTGGTTTGAAATCCATTGCAGAAATAACCAGTTTCAAAACTGATACGGAAAATCTATTCCAAGGAAGATCATGGAGGGCAATGCTTTAGATCCAAGGATTTTTATGGCAACATAGTACTAACAGATTAAACTTAAATATATGACAATAGTGAACCAACTAACTATATTCTAGTATATATCTAATAGATTTTTTAAAAGATTTTATTTATTTATTTGAGAGTAAGAGAGCACGCATGCACATGTGCGCATGGGGGGAGGGGCAGACAGAGAGCGAGAGAGCCTCAAGCAGACTCTACTCCCAGAACACAGCAAGATATGGGGCTCAATCTCACGACCATGAGATCATGACCCGAGCCAAAATCAAGAGTCGGACGCTTAACCGGCCAAGCCACTCAGGCACCCTATATCTAATACATTTAAAATATATCTTAATAATCTTGACCAGACATTTAGAAATGATGTTGTAAAAATATTTAATGATACAGAAATACATTAACAGTGTAACAGGTAGAAAAAAGGGTACAAAAAAGTTTGATCCTGTTTCTTTAGAAACAAGACATACCCCTCACCATTCAAATCTACTTGGTTTCTGTGATCAGATAGGGAGAATTCAGATAGTGAGTCTGGATACTAGGGGATGCCAAATCATCCAAATCTCTTACGTTGCTAGTTTCTCAACAACAAATAGTAAGAGTTTAAAAAATGAAGGATTCATGTGAAAATGTATCTCACACTACTTTTTGAGTTTAGAGAGTTCAGAGACAATCACGAACACAGAGATGTCCATAAGTGAGGCAGGGCAGCACAGAGAACTGAAAAACCTAAAAGCCCAGCAGATTCTCACCTCCCCACACTCACCACTCTAGTGCACATGCTCTGAGTAGTGTTAGGGTAGACTCCAGTCTCTATTTCAATTTCGGTTTCTCTTTCTTAAAAATTTTTCCAAGTAAATGCAGTTGCGTTTACTTTCATTAAATGTATATACAGTGAAGCTCCACTGTATGTATCTTCATTTACACATTTGTAGATTTTTTTTAACATACACAAAAAAAAATCTGGAATGCTATATGCAGTAATATTAACCATGATTACCTTTAGGTGGTGAAATTAGAGATTTTAATGTTCTTAATTATGCTCAGCTGTATTTTCCAAATGTTCTTGCAGTGAACATGTATTACTTTTAATATAAGAGTTACTAAAATGGATACAGCAAACTGATACAAATAAATGGAAAAATTTTATTTTGAGGGATAATAACATTAACATTTTAATTTTGACAGCAGCTCTAATTTGTGAACTCATAGATTAAGCAAAAAGATACTGTCTAGTTTTACCTCCAGAGCTTTCTGTTGCAGACGGTCACGTTCTTCTTTTTCTTTGCCAACAAACCACACTTCCCATGGTGTCAGGCGGCTTTCTGGTAGGCGCACCTGTTTCTGTTCTTCTTGGTTATCTTCTGATTCAACCACACTATTCCAAAAGAGAGGACACATAGCATTTGTACTCAAAACTCTTTGGCTTCACATTAAAAAATCACTTAACTATACAGCGAAAGCAGGATTTAGTAATAGATTAACAATGCTGTGATTTTTATAAATGCATATATATGAATTAATTATATATAAATATACACTTGAAAAATCATGAACAGTAAGCTCACTATTTGAATTAGTTTATCTATCAAACTGCCTTGGAATTCCTTCATCTTCTAAAAATCACACTATTTAAAAACCCATTGGGATAACTCACACCCAGTCCATTTGCCTCAGTGACAACAATTTTTTGTTCTTAAAAATCTCTTATCTGGACAACTAATTACAACACATGATCCTAATCATATCCTGGAGCAGACTTTTCCCTTTTCCTCCCTTAACTGGTTCAGGGGAAAAAAAGAATATGTGCATATATGCAGAGAGAATGATAAAGCAAATGTGTTAACAATAAAGGATTCTGGGTGAAAGGTGAATACAAATTCTTTTTTTTTTTTTTTTAAGATTTTATTTTTAAGTATTCTCTACATCCAACAAGAGGCTTGAATTTACAACCCCAAGATTAAGAATTCCATGCTCTACCGACTGGGCCAGCCAGGTACCCCAGAAATTCTCAACATTTCTGTAAGTTTGAAATTGTCTTGAAATAAAGTTACAAAAAAAAAAAAATGGCTCTTGTATTCTTTAATGTTTCAGTTGACTCCCTTTTGCCAATTCTTCAGCCAGGATATCTACAACTCTCCATTTTGGTTACAGCATCTCTCGTATGCACCTCTGTCAGTCTGTCTCATCTAGGTACATGTAAAAGTAACTACTCACTTAAACTCAAGAGAAGGGGGCTGGGGAAATACTGGGCCTCAGCCAGATACTTGTATACCTCATAAAACTGACCAAAAGAGGAACCGTTAAGACCCAAGGAAAGAAAGGCTGTTCAGGACCCAAGGCAGCTCTAAAGACTACGTGTTTATAGACTCAGGTCCTTTGTCTCTTTAACACTCCTGCTTCAGGCCACCAAATGCCTCTCCCACCACTCTGCACAACCTTTTCTACCTCATAGCATCAGCTTACTCATTTTCTTCTGCTGTTTTCTTCATTCATCCATGCCCTTTTGCAATCTGTACTCTGGTGGGAAAGAGATAACTGCTGATGTGTTGTTTATTTCTTATATATATATCCTTCCTTCTCCAGACTTTATCTGCTCCCACGGTCTCAACTATCACTAGGTGCTGATGATCAGTCATTCCAGGCTAGATCTTTCTCCTGAGCTCCAGACTTCTTTCCAACCATCTGATAGATGGCCCCACTTAACTATCCATCAGCGACAACGAAGTCTAATCTTCTACCCTCTACCCACTACCCTCTCCACCAAGAAAAATTTTACTCCACCTCTTATAATCCCATGTCAGTGAAGAGTACCAATACCCACTCAGCTACCCATGTCAGCAACCCAGACCTGTGACTCCTCCTGCGCCCCGTCCAGATTTAGTCCCCCGACCACCCACACCCACATAATTACCTAGTCATGTTTATTCTACTTCTTTCCATTTTCTCAAGCCATTCTCCTCTTCAACCTTACAACCACTGTCTGGACATAACTGGCCTTTCTCCCTGTTTCAAACCATTTTCCCCAACTGTTGCCACATTCATCCTTCAAAGGCATCCTTCTATCAGGTCACTCCCTACCTCAAATTCCTTTGTGGCTCCTTTGCCCACAAGATGAAATTCAAACTCCACAGCCTGACACCCGTGAATTAGCTGCTGCCTATCTTCCCAGCCTCTTCTTACACCAATGGCTGATCTGGACTATTTTGGTTTTGTTGAACTTAAGCAGACTGATGAACGTGCCATGCCCTTGTGCTCTGCAGCTTTGTCTAAAACTGAAATGCCTCCATCTCCACATGTAGCCATGCGAGGGCTTAGATTTGGGAATAAAACATTTGGGGTGAATCTCTACCTGCTTCCTCCTAGCTAAGTACATTTCTTAACCTATTCAAGCCTCCGTTCTCATCTATAAAATGGAAATGGGGGCAGAGGCTCCCTCACAGGCACTACTGAACAAGACAATCTACGCTAAAGCACACAGACAGAATCTGGGCACTCAGTAAGCATTCGACACATGTCATTTAGTAGGAGAAGGAGGAGTATGGCTAATTCCTACTCTCCTTTTAAGATTCAACTCAGGCACTAATCTTTATTGCCTCACGGTAAAACTGCAAAAAATCTGGACTAAGTACCTGGGGCTTTCTGTCACTTGTCCATCTCTGCCATAGGCTATGAATTCCTTACAAACAGAAAGCATGTTTTAACTCATTTTTTATTTCAAGAGTCTAGCTTAGGGCCTAGAATATAGTAATCTCCTAAGAAATGTCTGCTGAAAGAGCACGGTAAATGTTTAGTTTTGGGGGTTTTTTTAATGATATTTTAGGGGTACCTGGGTGGCTCAGGTGGTTAAGTGTCTGCCTTTGGCTCAGGTCATTATCTCGGGGTCCTGGGATCAAGCCCCGCATTGGGCTCCCTGCTCAGCGGGGAGTCTCTTTCTCACTCTCTCTGCCCCCCCCCCGACTCGTGCTTGCGCTCTCTCTAATAAATAAAATCTTTTAAAAAATGACATCTTAAATATTAAATTCCTTGCCTTAACATTTTTAACAAATAATAGCGTATACACTACAGAATGTATAGCATGGATACTACAGCTTTACCCATAATCAAAAGAGGCTTGATAAGCAGCTTTTTCTGACTAAGATATTTATTAAGGCATGGTTTTCCTAATGGATAGAGTGATATAAAAACTGGGATAGAGATGAATAAACAGAAGGCCCAAGGCATATTATAGAAGACTCCAGGAAAATACTTGTCATCATTTATCTTTCCTGAAAGGAAATGCTAGGTTTTCTGAAGCATTTAAAGACAACTGCTGCATCTATCTGTTCTCTAGGAGCGGGAATTAGACATTCATTAACACACATCTATTGAGCACCTAATATGCATCTGACACTTGCCGTACACAAGGCCTGTCAACTCCTGCATTCTTTCCAGGCCACATCCCATCCCTCTGATTCATAGGGAATGACCTGTGATAAGGCTGTGATAAGGAAGGCAGCCTTAGCCCTGAGATGCTACCAGCTCACTTTGGCTTTGGCTAAAGTGAGACAAAAAAAATATATCTGGCTCTTCTCCTGAGCTCTATTTGGTGAGGGCTTTGGCTCTTGGAAGCTAATGCAAGGTCTTAGTAGCTGAGCTGTGGTTTTGATAGCCATCATTCCACAGGTGGCTAAACTGTACCTACAATGCTCAGTGCTGTTGATTAGACTCAAAGGTACTTTCTAAAGCCTTAAAATTATTTAAAAAATCTTTGGGACCAACTCAACTGAAGAATGCCTACAAAGACCCACATGAAAATGGACTCCTGAAACTCTATCATCAAGTTCTACTATCAGGTTGATCAGAGGCCTACTGTTGCTACAACCAGTCTGAACAAGTGGCTTGCTTGGTTACTCTTACTGATCTCCATTCCCATCAATGTACTTTTACTTTTCAAACTCACTGCTGTAACTGTGTGAGTCATTTCATATGGTTCCATATTCCACTCACTCACTGGGTATGAATGCTTTACACTAAAGGGGCTATGTTGCTGCTTAGACATAAAGCATAGGTTCTTTGGTCTGTTTCTAAGATCTCCCATACTATGCCTTACACAGCTTGACAATCAGAAACTTGTAAATGCTTTCTGAAGATAACATATGAGTCTATTCAGAAGGGGCCTACACTACTAAGCCTGTCTCAGAAAGTTATTCCTGAAGGGATAAGCCCTTTGTTCTTATTCCTATATACCCAATAATAGCCATGTAGCATAGGGAAGAGAGAACGTGATCTGTATACCTCGGTACTAAGCCCAGCTCTGCTAATAACTAGGTATATGCCTCCGAATCAGGCTTTTTATTTGTATCCTGAGCCAGTTCTGTTATCTGTAAAATGAGTAGCTTAATTTAGGCTTTAATTTCATGAGAGTAGTTTGTTTATGTCTACCTTGTTTATGTCCCCAGTATCTAGACTAGTATATGGCACAAGCTAGATGTTTGCTGAGTAACTGTAGAAATAAAAAAACTCAGATGATTTTAATATCTTTGGTTCTAACATTCTCTGATTCAATGATTTCTATTCTACTGTTGAGTGCGCAGACCAGATCCAACCTGTCTGTGGATGCTGAGGTTGACATTGCTAAGCTGGGCTTCAGCTCCTCATTTATGACCCAAAATGTATACATACTGCTTACTACAACCTACTTCACTGGCAATCAGGTTTTTTCAAAACAACTACAGGTACTACTAAGGTGCAGTAAACAATTTTGGTGTTAAGGGTTTGAACAAGAGTTCTGGTGTCCACAATCTTTTGAATATTCACAAAATTCCCAAAATGGTAGCAAAATTTTGTGTTTTGAGACTACGTACGTTTTTCTGGGGAGTGAGGCTGTAGCAATCATATTCTCAGGAAAAAGGATTAAGAATCATAGAAAATCTGCAGGCATGCGTAAGCATTGGCCCACAACTCTTTCTGTGCAACAAGGAGCAGCACCTCAGGAGGGAGGTGCCTGCAGAGCCTCTGAGGGAGGCCCGGTGGGGGCTGGGCCGCCAGAAGAAGGGACTTACAAGGGTCTAAGGACTCTTGAGAGGGGCTGCATGGGCCGGCGGCCTCGGGTTTACCTGGCGCACCCCTGTAACTCCACTCCTCTCAGGCTCGACACCTTAGCTTGTGAGTCATGAGCACCTTCATCCACGTCTTCCTCATCCTCCCCGTCGCCATCGTCGTAGTCAAACGGGAAGCTCTGGTGGCCCAGGGGAGACAACAGCGACAAGGTGGAATTGCTGCAGCTCAGCGGCGGCGACGGCGAGCACACCGTCACCGGCTCCAGCCCCTGCCCCCGGGCGCCCGCCATGAGGACGGAGAAGGAGCCGGAGGAGGGCCGAGACCTGGACCGGCAGTCGGCGGAGGACCGAACGTCGGAAGGTGGCGAATCAGCCCCCCACCGCCCGGCCGCCCACATCGGGCCCGCCAAGTTCAAACCGGCGGAGGGGCGGCGGGGACGTGCGCTCCCAGCAGGCCCCGCGCGCGCCGGGCCGGCCTATCCGGTCGGGCACAGACCCCGCGCTGCCATGGCGACGCGTGAAGGCCGCGAGGGCTTTGTCCGGGCCTGCCGCGGCTTGCTGCGCACGGGCCTGCCTCTCTCGGCCGGCCCTCCCCCTCCCAGCCCCGCCGGCGGCTGCCGCCGGAGACCGTAACTGCGCGTCTCCGCTCACCCGCAAGCTCCGCTCCCGGCTGACAGCTCCGAGGGCACGCGTCCCTTGTCTGCTGTGGCGCAGCAGGTCTCGGGTGCTAGAACTGTGCTGTCACTGAGCAAGGCAGAGCAAGAGGCGGAAGCCAGAACTACCCGCGTGTCCTTACCGAGTCAGGGTTATAAGGATCAGTCGTGATTTCTCTCAGCTCACAGCCATATTTTATGGGGAGAGGAGAGCGAACTTTGTCCAAGTTTCCAAGTGTATCCAAGAATGCACTTTGGGGACAATCTTCCGTTGTTTGGTAGCACCTTGCTTGCCTGGCATCTTAAGGTAACTAGTTTGTCTGTGCGTGTAAATGTTGAGGTCTTTTTGAGCCTCCAGTTTACTAGGGCCTGTGCTAAGCACTAGAGATGGAGGAGTAAAAGCCCTACCGTCACACGTTCCTCATTCTTTTGTGGTGTAGCATCATACCATTAAAATATTCTGTGATATGCATTTTATTCATAATAAAAAAATTTTGTGGGACCACGGAAGGAGCACTGTCCTCTCAGGGATTGGAAATAGGGATGAAGGTAGCAAGGAAGAGGTGAAAATAAAGCTGGATGCTTCATTCCTGCTGACAAAACTGTGTACACTTGTAAATAAATAGGGTTTTTGTCCAGTTTGTAATGCATATTACTAGTCGAAATATCAGAGTGAAAACCGACAAAGGCCAAAATAGCACACAAAATTTGTCATTGACCAGAGTGATAGAAAATCCTTGATAAAATTTAGGTGTGCAAAAGTTGACACAGGAGAATTAGATATGGTAGAAATAATGGCAACCAAGGGCAATTCTGAAGGCAGTAGGTATAATGAATAAAATATGACATGGTTAAAACTTTCAATGCAATGCTAGGTTTTGTTAATTTTGTTAAAATTTTCAGTAAAAACAAAATGAAAATGGAAGAAAATTGGATCAATTTAACTGAGTAATAAAATTAATCAAGAAATAAAACTGGCTTAGTGGTTTACATTCTCACCCCAGTTATTCAATTTTGGCCTATGTGGTTAAAACCATTTATGAGAACCTCCCTAGAATCAATAACAGCATCAAAAGACCTAGGGCCACTTCAGGGCTTCACAGGAGGTAAATTTAAACTATTCCCAACAGACGTCATCTGACATTACTAAAGCAAAGTAGGAAAAAGCACAAGTCTTAGTAAAAAAGGGACCTGGATTTAAATCAGTGACTTTTTTTCTTACTCACTTGGTTTCCTTAATCAAGCTATTTGGCTTGTTAAGTCTTAACTTACTCCTTTGTTGCATAGGGAAATAACCTACCTCCCAGTCATATAATAAAGTTTCTGGCATAGGACCTGACAGAGAAAATGGTAAATGATAAATATGTCATTTAAACTCCCAAACTTTCCCACTTTAACCTCTTGTTATAGGAAGCTAAAATGTCATATACTTCTCTGCCTCCTCAAAATGTTTCATGAAACAAATTATGTCCTTTCCTTGATGCCTCAGAATCCTGACAATAATGACCAACTACTGCATTATGCTGTAGCAACACTGGAAATAATGAAGCAAAGAGATTCATGGCATGGGTGCTGGTACGTGAACATAATTGAGTCCTGTGGTCTCCTTTCTTAGTGTCTTGTCATTGCTGAGACTGAGAAGCCATAATCAAGTTTGGTAGAATTTTTTTAAGATTTTTTTTTTTTTTTGAGAGAGGAAGAGAGGAAGGGCAGGGGTGCCGAGGGGGAGAAAGAGAAGGAGAAGCAGACTCCCCACTGAACAGGGAGTCAGACCTCAGGGCTCCATCCCAGGACCCTGAGATCATGACCTGAGCCGAAGGCAGACACTTAACCAACTGAGCCACCCAGGCACCCCTCAAGTTCCGTAGAATTATATATAAATATATCAATAAGCTCAAAAGGCCTCTCCCCTTAAGTTTTTGGGTATTAACTTAGTAACTTCTTACTACTCGTTTATTTTCACTTTCATGATATATATTTGAGATAAATTTTATTTTTTGCTGGCTTGTAACCTTGTTACAAGAGTAACTTTTGCTTAAAAATCCCTGACTTTGTTAAAAAATAACACCATTACCTGTTAGCCTTGTAGCAATATATTAGGCAACTTTTAAAAATTTATCCCTGGACATATTGAAATATTTACAGATAACGGCTTAGATTCATTTCAAAATAATCCAAGGGGCAGATGTCCCTGGGTGGCGCAATTGGTCCAGCGTCAACTCTTGGTTTTGGCTCAGGTCATGGTGTCAAAGTCGCGGGATCTCGCCTACTTTGGGCTTCACACTCAGCATGAAGTCTGCTTAAAACTGTCTCTCTCTAAAATAAATAAATAAATCTTAAATAAATAATACTAATCAAAGGGGCAGATGGATTAGAGGGAGGTAGTGAATGGGTGAATGGGGTGAAGTTGAAACGAGATTTACCATGTGCTGTTGATAATTGCCACATTTGAGTGATGGGTACCTGGGCTGAAGTCTGAAGGGATGGGAGGAGTAATTACACAATTCTACTTTTTGTTATGGGAATTCCAGACATTGTTTAAAACAAATGAACAAAACCAAAAAACTATGTCTCAGATTAAGAGAAACTGGGTGCTGGTTTGGTTTCTAATTTGTTTTATGTGGCTTTGGTAGTCACTTAAATTTCATCAAGCCCTCTATTTTCTCATCTGTAAAATGACTACATTTGACTACATTTGGTATCATGCAGGATTTTAAGTCATTTGCTTTTATTTATTTAAGCAATCTTTACATTAAACGTGGGGCTGGAACTTACAACCCCGAGATCAAAAGTCTCATGCTCCTCTAAGCCAGCCAGGCACCCCAATCATTTGTGCTCTTTTCTTTTCTTTTCTTTTTTTTTAAGATTTTATTCCTAAGTAATCTCTACACCCAATGTAGGGCTCAAATTCACGACCCTGAGATCAAGAGTCACACGCACCACCTACTGAGCCAGTCAGGCACCCCCACCAATCATTTGCTTTTAAATAAAGATCGAATTCATGGTATTCTCTTAAATTTCACAATTTGTTTTCCATGAGTATGGTTCAGACTTAAGATAGAATAAAATCTTATATAAAATTGAGAAATGGAAAAAACAATAATAAAATCTTACTTCTAAAAATCAGCAAAGTGTTCTTCGAACATTTCTTCCAATATTCTTCACTTAAAAAATAGTTTCATTTGCTTACTTTAACATTAAACAAATTCATTAACATACCTAGTAACAAATTAAGGCAAAATAGATTGCTAGATTTCTAGAACTTTAATAATTCAAAACACTGTGTACAATAGTGTATTTCTCACTAGACATATAGCACGATTTACCACATATTTTAGATATCTACTATTCTATACTTTAAATGAATGCAAAGTTTTCAGTGACTTGTATTTTGGAGGGAAAAAAACCTTTAGCTACGATTTTTTTACCAAGTTATGATTTAATATTTATCAGATGTGTAAATATACAAACATGATAGCAACTTTAAAAACTTGTGAATAGTTGGCCTTACAAAATTACAACACACTGAAAATAAATCCCTCCCGCATTTTATACAAACTACATGATTTTGATATACAAAGATTCTGTCTTTATTACACTGACAATGTACAACCAAGACTATTTACAATGCAAAAAATTATATAAACCACAATTTAACATTCTGCTACTGGCAGCCACTATAGTTTAGGAGGTAGCTTTAATTAAACGAAATGAACAGAAGCCACATTTCCCAACTTGTGTTCTAAAAATAATTTACATAAGATAAAAATTCATTATATGCACAGTATATACAGTTTAATTATTAAACTGCAATCTAGCTTAATGTTTTTAGTATATCCTGAATAACTAATATGGCAGTGGGTTTGCTATTGATTTAGCATATTGTTCAAAAAACATACTGAACATTTATAACTTTAAGACTCCACATAGTGACATGTCAAAAGTCCATAGACAAGAATCAAGTAAAATTTTTAATTGCTAAAGACATAGGCCTAAGCTTTATTCCTTTTTCTTTTTCTCTGACGACACATCTGTTTTGTCTCACAAGAGCACAGTATCTGAACTCTTGCATAGGCTCTTTTGTATTTAAATCACAGTAAGGGGGAATTGTATGGAAGCTACCATATGAGAGCAGTTTCAGGAGAATCCGGCTCACTAAGAAACCATTATAAGTGCTTTGTGTCAATAATTACTCCCAATTTCTTCCAACTTGACACAACAATTTACCACTGTTTATCTTCTGTATAATTCAAAGTATACGTAGACAGCATACCAACAAAACTGAAAAATGTTGGTACAGCCAATGATATTAAGAACTGTTTATTGATGGGAACATTCCCCGGAGCCATCAAATCCCTCAGATGCTGTTAAAATTCCTTATTAGTTAGTAGTTTATCCAAATCTATCAAACCCACACAACGATTAGTCCTTTACTTTTTTCCTAGTGTGGTCACAAGACATTGAGGAAAAAATCACCGTGATCGCACCGAAGAGATGCGTCATGTCTGAAAACAAACGTTCAGCTATTCTTTTAAAATCTAACAGTTGTTAATATTGTTTTAAAAACATCTTCAGGTTTTAGATTTATAAGTCACTTAAACAAAATTTATGATTCTATTATGTCAAAGATGGGACCCGAAAATGCAATAGGGTGATGATGCCTACTCTTCTACTCTCACAGTTCTACCTGGGAGGCAATCCCTTTTTTGGCCCTGCAGTAAGTTTGTCCTGAGATTAATGATGCAACATTAGGTAAAATTAGCAAGACTTTTTCTTCGTTACATAAAATCACATTTTAAAATATTCTTAAAAAAATATTAACAGCTGTTCTTCATCTTGTGCTTAATGCAGAAACAGGTATAAATTTGCTTCTTACGGATCAGGAAAACCTAACGTTATATTGCTATGATATACATAAAATCTTTTTCAAGTTATAAATTTGTTCCAAATAGACCACACATTGCTTGGACATTGCATTTTTCATTGATTGACAGTTTAGGCACTTGTTCTCTGAAAATGTCTGGTTTGAGAAATAAACTGCCACCTCCTCCTCCTTCTAAGTGACACACCAGGCAGTGATCACAGAAGTGCTTCCCAGATGAAAGATCAGACTAGGGTTCAGTCTATAAATGCTATGATTTTGGTTGATGGGGGAAACAGTTACAAACACATCAATTCAGTCTTTAACTCTTGGTAGATTGTAAGCATAGCGCACCAAAGGGAATCCTCGACTCTGATAGAAGCAGGCTCGTCCACAGGCCTGCACCTGGTCAGAACTGTCGGAGACAAAGGAATCTTCTTCATCTGCATAATCAGAGTGGGCCGACTGTGTGCCACAGTCGGACCAATAGCTGTCTGGTCTTTGGCAAGAACCCACTGCCAATGCAGGACAGCTGTGTGATTTTATTAAGTGTTTGCATGACACTGGCTTTGTCAAAAGAAAGGATTCACAGCAGTCACACACAGTCAGGTTACCCTGCAAATGTGAGTACATGCCACAGTCATAGTAGAAATCCTGTTCCACACAGCCGGCTTGGCTACTGATGGAAACTGAAACCGATCCGCTTTTCTTGGTAATGTGTCGCTTCAGTAACTTCCAGTCTTCTTTAAACTTTGGGTTGAAGAAAACATATAGGACTGGATTCAGGCAAGCGGGCAACGGGAAAAATATCAGAGTAACAGACTTCATTATTTCAGGGCTGATGGAGATTGCAGTGATCAATGGCGCAAATGAGAAAAATGCAACGGGGCAGAAAAAGATGCAGTTGGTGAAGATGAGCCACGCAACATGCTTAATCATGCTAGAATGTGAGTTCTCTGAAAGGTCCTCTTTTTCCAAGTTGCAGTAAAGTTTGGTGTAGATAATGGCCATTAATAAAAACGCTAATGAGTTTAATAGCACTAAGGTCACAGTAAATCCTAACGACGGCGTTTCTCCTGTGGGGAATGGCAAGCATAGGGGTGATGCAGAATATTCCCCTCTATGGAAAAGTGGAAAACAGCCTGCCACTGCCGCTCCCAGGAAAGCAAAAAGGGCAGCAATCCGGAACTGTTTGAGATGATTGCTTTTCCCATTTTTCATTATATCTTTTGCAGATAAGCTTCTTTCGACAGCTGCCAACATTAATAAAAATATGGCACTTTCAGAGGAGAAAATAGCAAGAAACCCAGCTATTCTGCACCCGCTGCCAATCTCCCACCAAATGCCAAATTCAGCAAATCTGCCCCAGGACACAGCATCCAGAAAAGTTAAGATGCCGGTATAAGCTCCCATGAATAAGTTGGATACAGAAATCAGGCCTATGAACAATTTGGAGGAAGGCAGTGATGAACAAGATGCAAATGTTGTTAAAATGACAAGGAGGTTGAAAAACAATGCAACCAAGAAAATGAACCACACGGTAAGACGGATCATCCAACTTCCCAGTAGATATTCGCAGGGCTTAAAAGCACCTAAAACAAGAGAGAGAAATAAAAGACAATTTAGAAAACACCGTATTCCCGGTATGCTATGGCTTCAGAGAAAAACTAAAGATGGTTAATCTAGGATAATTAAATCTGATACCAAAATTGAACCAAATTGAAAAGATTACTATTTCTTAGCTTTTTTAGTCAATGGACTAAGGCTATTTTAAAAATAACTGACTTTAATTTCTTTTATTAAATAATTTGTAAAGCTATACAGTGATTGCATAGATACAGTACAGTGTCTCGTACATGAAAAGTACTTGATATATACTGAAGGCTTGGAATCAGATAAACTAGGGTTTTAATTTAAGGTTCGTAATATGCTGTTCTTCCTTGAGAAAGCAGCTTACACCTGTATAAATTTCATTTTCTCACCTGTGGATAACAATGCCTATTTCATAGCATGCTGTAGCTTAAGTAAAATTATATACATGAGGTACCTAAGCAGGTTACTAAGTACATAGCTGGACTTCAATAAATAATGAGGTCCTTTTCTTCCTCCTTCCTAGTCCTAATACAGCTTTTAAAAATTATATATGTACATGTATGTATGTATACATCTATTTTTCCCCCCACATTTCTTATGGCTTTCAAGGGCAACCTGACAAAGCAGGTTAAGACAGGTATAATTATACCCACTTTTCATCCAGAGAAATTGAGATGTCAAAGTGTTCGATTGACCTGACAAAGGTTATTCAATAAGACAGTGAAGCGAGAGCAAAACCACACGGATGTTAGATACATACAAAGCTATAGCCAGTAAAACCCTGTGAGACTTACACTAGGATTGCAACAACTAATTTAGTGACTAAATTGTATGTTCTACTAACGGGCTTTGACAGGCTAGTTATGTCACAAATGACAACTATTTTATTTTAAAATTAGTAAAGAAAAGCGAAATGTTGTTTACAGAGCACAAGAAAACTATGTGTTACAGTTGCCTAAAACACATGTTCTGATTTAACCTTCTGAACTGTCATGAAGTTTGATACATCCCATACAGCATTTTTTTTTTTAAGATTTTTTAAATTTATTTATTCAACAGAGATAGAGACAGCCAGCGAGAGAGGGAACACAAGCAGGGGGAGTGGGAGAGGAAGAGGCTCCTAGCAGAGGAGCCCGATGTGGGGCTCGATCCCATAACGCCAGGATTACGCCCTGAGCCGAAGGCAGACGCTTAACCGCTGTGCCACCCAGGCGCCCCCCATACAGCATTTTAAATCACTGAGACATTCACAGACCTAACAAGCCGTCTCTGCAACATTTATATCTTGTGATATCCCAAATATCATAAGAAACTTCAAAAAACGTTTTTAATTAAGTAATTATTTTTTATTCCCCCCTCAGGGAGTGTTAAGAGGAAGCGTTCACTGTTATGTCTGTATCTAAACTCATCCTCCTTTCAAGGAAGCGGGAGTAGTAGTTCATCTGACCTGAGAGAACAGTTCACCCTTCTGGAAGTGTTTGGTAGGTGGAGGTACTTTCCATCAAAAGCCTGGAGAGCAGGCTCCACCTAGTCTCTGTCTTTGAAAACCTGCTGCCTCCTCCAGTTCTAACTGAAGGACCCCACTCTCTGCTACTTCCTGCTTCCTGCTTCGGTGTGAGGGAGCACAGGGGCGTCTATGTGTTACTACAACTGAGTGGGGAGGCAGGCCTGCAGTGTATCTCTACTGCAGCCCGCGGAGATGAGCTCAGACTAACGTTCCTCCTGGCTGACAAAGGTTTAAATTAGGTGTGGAGGACATGGAATCCCTGCCTGTTCAGGTCTAGTCTCCCCTTTAATAAGGCTATTCCCTTCTCATTGGGTTGTCCGTTCCTTATGTACCTTCTCCAACACAAGGACCCCAGTAAGGCCAGTGAGCAAGCTGCACCCTCTTAGCTTCCAACAATTAATTCAGAAACTAGACAAAATACATTGCCTAAACTGAATTGATTGTTGCCAATTCCATTCACTCATCTGATCACTTTAAGCTCATTCTCTACATAGGCACTGTACTAAGTATTAAAAGAATACAAACACAGCCCCTTAAAAAGCTCACGATCTGGGGCACCTGGGTGGCTCAGTTGGTTAAGCATCTGCCTTTGGCTCAGGTCATGATCCCAGGGTCCTGGGATCGAGCCCCACGATGGGCTCCATGCAGAGTCTGCTTTTCCTCCCTCTGGCCCTCCCCCTTGCTTATGCTTTCTCTCTCAAATGAATAAATAAAAAATGTTTAAAAAGGGGGGGCACTGACTGGCTCAGTCAGTTAAGCGTCTGCCTTCAGCTCAGGTCACGATCTCAGGGTCCCGAGATCGAGCCTCACATCAGGCTCCCTCCTTGGGAGGGAGTCTGCTTCTCCCTCTCCCTCTGCTGCTCCCTGTCCGTGCTTTCTCACTCACTTGCTCTCTGATAAATAAACAAAATCTTTTAAAAAAATCTACTTCATAGCACACAAGTTAGCCAATTATTTATTTTTTCTTTTACAGTAAAAGTCCAAATTCATCTTCCCTGATAGATGAGCCCTAATTCAAAATTACATCACGACTAAATATGTGGTCTCATTTTAGTAACTTTCCCAAGTCTACTAAAGTTCCATGAGATAAAGTGGAAAGAAAAGGAAAAGCAAGGTTGCATTTAAAAAAAAAAAAAAGGGTAACACTAAAAATCCTTGCAGATCCGTTACTTCTAGAGCTCGTCCTAGAGTTAAAGAAGAGCTCAATTTTGCCACTCAATTTTGAATGCACATAACCCTCTGGGAGCTTGTTAACACCGAGACTCTGAGTCAATGATTCTGGGACTGAGATTCTGTACGAGATGCCTAAGCTCCTGGTACAGAGACCACGCTTTGAGGCAGAAGGCCTTATGACATCATCTAGTCCTACTCCTGTTACCAAAAAAATCACATCTTTCCCCCCACGTTTCAGATATTTGCCTGATGTTCGTTTAAAGCAAGAAACTGCAGCAAAACGTGTTGGCCGTACCTGTGGAGGGTGTACAGTGGATAATTATTTGACTATGTTCTTCATTTTCTGCACTGCTCGTGACACCTGCTGCATCAGTGGGACCTGAATAAACAACATAAACTGTGTTTAATTCAAGCTTTATGCAATTGAAAAAACCATACTTTTCTGTAATCTTCTCTCTTATACATGATGTAAGTTCAGCTTGCAGGAGGCTTCCTAACAAAGATGCCAGTAGCACAGTAAATGCCATTTTCTCACATATTTCATAGTTAACCTTCACAAATGATTACAATAGCAGAGACAGACTTGAATTAATACCCTAAAGAGCGTTCTGTTTTTAGAAGTACATGCACTCGCCTTTATCCTTTGCCACACTGTGGTCTTGGAGGCTGGTATCTTCCGTGTTTGAATGTGCGTACGAGTCACAACCCCAAAATGCACAGCACTGATAAGCATATGGTACTGATAAAGACCTGGAAAAGTGGTAAAATCTACACTGAATAACAACGTCACAGACATGCTTTTGTTTTGTAAAAAGTACTTCAATCTGTAAGAGCCCAGGAGTCAGAAAGACCTGACTGTTGCATGCTTTAAAAGCTGGTCATTAGCCGGTCTGGGCCTCAGTTTCCTCATCTGTGAAAAGAACTCTGCTATCAGATGATACCATGACTTTCTCTTTTCATAGAAGATATGCTTTTAAAAACTGAATTCAGAACAAGCCCTATTTAAAATTTAGCAGTAATACGGCAATTTAAAATGAAATCTTATCAGACCCCTTTTATACATGAATTAACCATGCCTAAGTTATCATATGATACTGGTAGTTTCATTTAACAGCAATGTCCCAGATCCTTTGAGACTTTATACCACTAAATGAATGTGCTTTGCTCGCATAAGTATAGTAGACATATTTATTCTCTTCTCCCACAGTACTATCCCCAAGCCCCGTGTCTACTGTATCAAATGTCTTTATGAAGTATTAGAGCATTGTGTCAATTTTCTGTAGGTTCACAGTTACGGGGTTCCTGCCACATTGTTAACGACACATCTGCTGTATAAAAAACCAGGCTGATGAACGGCTACGTTATCTCCCTGACAGTCTCAAGGGCTCCAATTCATGTTCTCAAAAACTACGGAATAATGCTCATGTTCTATTTTTTTACCAAATTTGTGAGGACTGAGGTAGAAAATACTCTTAAATTATAGCCTCCCAGAAAATCTGAGAACCACAGCAAAAAACTAGCATACTCTATAATTTAGGGGCCCACCATAACTTGAACAAAAAAGAAAAATAAGCAAAAACACACCTGAGATTAACAAAATCTTTTGCTGCTAAGGCTTCTTTTAGCTTGAAGTTGCCAACAAGTTTCAGTTGATTTAGCCCATTCAGGCCTTCCGTAGGAAATGAAGTTAATTCATTGAAACTTATATCTCTGAAATGTGAATGAGACTTCAAATTAACTCCTAGGATGCAAGTTACACAAAAACATCCATACATGTGTAAACATCCTAAATATTAGAGCTCTACAAGGAAGTTCCGGTGCGCTCAAACAACAGATCTGGCATTCATCCTGCCACCTGAGAAGGCGTTACCCAAGGGAGCGACTGAACAGAAAAATATTTCCATAGGACAACGCTAAAACACAAGTTTCTGTAGACTATTCATTTCTTTCATGATATTCCTGCATAAAATCATCAACTTACAGGTTAGTTATCGACCCAAGCTTGGCAAAAGCTCTGTTGTGAATTTCATGAATCAGGTTTCTACTCAGATCTCTGCAATTACAGGAGCAGCATGTTAATTGTTTCAAATAAACTCAAATTGCAGTTGCTTCGACCACACTGTGGAATCAGAGGTAGTCACAGTATCCCTGATAAGATAACAAATCTTATTAATCTTGCCCAACAACTTCAAGTTTATGATGAATCCCTCCCCTTCACAAAAATCTATTTCTTGGAATGGGTTCCCTAGAGCGGTAATTCTAGTTGGCATCTGTTTCAAAACAGTTGTGAATTTTCTCCACCTTATCATTCTGGTACCAGTTCAAAAATATAAACGATATGATATAACCTTTGGTACTATTAAGTAGGCGAGGAAAAACTCAGCTCCTGACAAAGCTGAAAATAAAAACAGGTTTCGTACTATTTGCCTTCTCAAAGGTCAGTGATAAGGCCCCAGGGAAGACAAATAATCAATATGTAAACAAGAGCATTCCAGAAGGGCTTCAGATATCATTCTTTTCCCGAGCAGGAAATAAAAATCATATCAACACCAGAGCTGTACTATATTCAGAAACACACCCTGAGAAACTCTGATATTGCAGAATTAATAAAAACAGAGAAATAATCTGCAACCACACTTAAACTGAGTGTTAATGGAAATTTAAAAGCTCGATAAATTCATTCCATTACGCATCTCCCGGATCACAGGACAACCGGACAAACTTGGTTCCAAATCATAAAAAGGCCAGCTTTTCATTGTTGTCGCTTATCAGTGCTCTAGAAGTGATGGCAGCTAGGAGCCAGTCCCCTTCCTCGCTACTGCCCAGATCCACACGCAGTAAGCCGGTCAGGCACGAGGAAAGATCCCAACCTCCAATAAAATATTTTCTAGTAGAAAGCATTTTCAGTTTCTTACTGGGGATCTACTGGAAGACAGGATTCAATACATGTAATTTCACTTCACCTTCAATTTTTCAAATTTGCTCTATATTTTAAAAATGTGTTTTAGTGTATTGTGTTTTCTGCACTAAAGTTCTGTAAAGGTGGGGACAAGGCTTGTCGTAGCCACCTCTCGATCCCCAAGTGCTTAAGAGAATATTTGGCACAAATACACATTCAAATACAAATACATTTTTTCCAATGACTGCTTCTGCTGCATATTAGCTATATTTGTGATGATACATACCCCAGGCAAGGGTTGGCACATTTTTTCTGTCGAGGGCCAGATAGTAAATATTTTCACCTCTAGGTCATATGGTCTCTACTCCCAACTACTCAACTCTGCCATAGTATGGTGAAAGAAGTTTTAGACAACACTTACACAAAAGGGCATGGCTGTCTTCCAGTAAAACCTAATTTATAACAATTGGATAAAGGCTCGACCTGGCCCACAGGCTATAGTTTGCCAGCCCTGCCCTAATAGATTGGCAAACCTCATCAGTGTGATGTGAAAACAAACAAGCTCCATCTCTCAGGTTATCCACATTATGCTTTTTCACTTATCAACGCACAATATCATAAATCAGCTAAGTTTACTAAATAAAAAGCTAAGGTTAAAAAAAAATACTGAAAGTAGATTATTGATAAAGTACCACGTGGTAAAATTTGAACAATATTTATATATAATAAATTGTTTCTTTAAGTATATCTATCACGGAAATTATAATGATGTATTAATTTATAACTGGACAAACTCTGTATTTGTTTCTAATAATCAGAGAGAAACTTACAGAATCCTCAGAGATATCAGGCCTTGAAAAGTGCCTTCTTTTATTTGGTGGATCTGATTACGTTGCAAAGAACTAAAAAAAAAAAAAAAAAAAAAAAGAATGAAAGAAAAAAATTTATTTTGAAAGATAACATTTCTTCAATTTTTTCTAAGCTTAAATACTCATTCATAAGTAACACAGAGTGATCTTGTTGAAAGAAAAGAGAACTGCCATTTCCTCATCTGTAACACCAAAGGGTTAGACTAATTGGTATTTCATCCCAATTTATACTGGGAAGTAACGTATACCATCTAAATTCCTTAGCAACCCCACTCAGGAGAGCAGGAAGACAACATGGTAAAAAAAGGATCCAGGACAACACAATTATACCAAGTACTGTAGGAAGAAGGCTAGAGGCAGAAGGGGATCAGGAACAGGAGAATTAACGCCTTCCTCTCCCTTCTCCCAACCAGCAGCCACCAGAGCTTATTGGTACACAGTAGGTATCAATGTTTGGTTTCCCTCGATAGCCAGGAACAGTCTTTGTTTGTCTGTTTGTTTGTTTGTTTGTTTGTTTTTTAAAGATTTTATTTATTTGACAGAGATAGAGACAGCCAGCAAGAGAGGGAACACAAGCAGGGGGAGTGGGAGAGGAAGAAGCAGGTTCCCAGCGGAGGAGCCTGATGTGGGGCTCGATCCCAGGACTCTGGGATCACGCCCTGAGCCGAAGGCAGACACTTAACGACTGAGCCACCCAGGCGCCCCTGTTTGTTTGTCTTTTGTATACACAGTCCTCCCCCTATACTGTCTCCCAGAATGCCTTGTAAGTACCTAAGAAATGCTGGTTGCATGACCATACCTAGTGCAATCTGACATTTATTCACAGGAACACCTGATTATATGCACTTATTTCCTTAATATTTCTGATTTTTTAATATTAAAGCCATTATTTAAAATAGGAAACATTCAGTGAATCAACAATAAACCATAGCAAAAAGAGTAAGTCAAAGACCAACTTACATTTCTTCCAGAGCATGGCAACCATTAAAGCTTGGAAGTTCTTTTATATTGTTGTAAGACAAGTCCCTTAAAACAATGAAAATGAACAAATTAATTTCTATGTTATCAGTACCCTAAGTTAGAAGAGCTATACTCAGAAGTATTGGAAGCAGCACTAAGATCTGTAGCAGAGAGCTGAAGAAAAGCAACCATTTTTTTCTAAGACTTTTAAGCTTCTAGAGTACCTTACTGATAAAACAGGCTTAAGATTTGCAAACTTCAAGTACATAATGTTGAGTATAGACAATATAAAATGATTTAAAAACATTTAAAATTTTTTTCAATTTTTAAGTAAAATTATTAAAAACATTAAGCATATAAAATTAAATATATAAAAATATGGAAAATATATAAAATTATGTCAGAATGGTAGATGATGTGGTTTTTTGTATTTTTATAATATTGTTTATATTCTAAACAATTTCTATGTTGTTATTTAATTATAAAGCTGTGAGGGGTGGTATGCATAGCTCACATTTTCAAAAAAATTATATTAAATCAAATACAGGGACTCAATAACTCTCAGCTAATCCCACTGCAGTGTTTCCTCAATAGTGATCACTGGGCTTGATACTCCACATTTAACGATTTGCTTCATCAATCAGTCACTTATTTTGTTACTATCTCTCTCCACTGAACACTTATTAACAGCTTAGTAACTTAATTGTTTGTTCTTGTGACATTTTTACATCCTTTATTTATTTTTAATTTCCAGGATAGTTTAAAGTTTTTGGAAAGCTCCATGCTTAGCTGGTTCCTGACCCAAGAAAGATTTGGGCTCTGCTTAGGTTATGGATGAAAGAGAAAGATGGAGAGAGCTGACAGTCCTGGGCATCTAGAATAAGGACAAGGAAGTCCGGATAAGAAAAATACCAAGGAAGAGCCTGGTCTGGTTTTACTTTGTTCAGAGTAAAAAGTCCCAAGATGTGTGACATATACATCACCCTAAAACCAAACTGAAATAAATGTTACCTACCCTGGGGTCACGAAAACACCTGCTCATTTCCATAAAGGGAACAAATAAGACAGAATTCTGCCCTAAAATCAGCTAATGTAAATAGCTTATCAAAAATAAAACTCAATATATGGGAAGCACATAAGAGAAAAAGTATGAGAAGCGAAGAGGGACCCAACTTACAAAGTCCTAAGCATCTTTTGTTCTTGGCACAAGTTACTGGATATGCTGCTTATCTTGGTGCCTGTCAAGGTCCTGTGGAAAAACATTGTTCATCTAAGAAATGGTTCAAGTTGAGATGGTAAACAAAATGCTATTCTCACATAGAAAAAGAAACGGATTTGTATATGAACTGAAGTCTGTGTATCCCACTGCCTGCTTACTCCTTAAAGTCCGGCATGTGGGAAATTGGAGTAAGCATTATGGATTTCATTTTCATAGTAAGGCAGAAAAGCTTGTGACACGAGATGTTAATATTTTGCAGACAATGAGGCTGATTTCTCTTGTGGACCAACAGAAAAATACTAACCCACAGCCACAGCCTGACTACAATGGCCTGCAACACCACTTCATACCCACGACGTATGAAACCAACGTAGCATCCTGCCTCCCAAACCTAGCTAACCTAACTCGCCGTTGTGAAATGCTCTCTCCCTCCAGGCTGCCTGCAGTCTATACCAACTCCTGTGCTTTCTTCTTTTGTGGTGTGTCCAGCAACTGACCCTCCGTTCATTTTTAATGCTATTACGTAGCTCATGCATGAAATGACGCAGGGAGGGGTGGAGGAATAGCAGGCCACTCGGAGGAAGGCCAGTGGTGTTAAAGGTGTTCCTTTAGCAAGGGGATTATTCCCAGGGCCTCCTTGTGGTTCTTCGCATCTCCAGTCTCTCTTACTCTCCTCACACCACCTGCTGTAATGTACTCAAGACATCCAAAGGACCTGAATATGCAAGTGTAAACTTCTGAGCCCAGTGCTTCCTGACCTCTTTTTCCCTACATCTTGGCACATGTGAAAATCATAATATTTATGTGACCTACTCTGGTAAGGCTCCTTGCGGCTGGAGACCCTTAGCCACCTCAGGCGCCTCCTGGCTTCTGGAGGGTTCAGGTCAACAAAAGCCTGGATCCATATGTACCCCATTCACAGACCATCCACTGGGAAGATTTGCCATATGTTCAATGTGGCCATTTTAAAACTGTGACCCAAATGATTTTCCAAATTTCTCCATATCACACCGCATTCAACACATGCAATTCTAACTATATATGATCATCTGTATGCCACCCCTGAGGAAATTTTCAGTACTCCCTATTTTACTGAATCCTGCCTTTCTAAATAAAAGCCCCAGCTGTGGGAAACCTGACAATATTCAATTTTGAAAACATGACACCTCCTCTCTAAAGCTTTCTCTGATACTCACCTCTACTGCTGCGCTTCTGAATTCCTAAAGCCTGCTTTGAATTTGGCATTTACTTACTGCCTTATATTTTCAGCGAACTTTTCAGATCTAATATCCATATACCAGGCTATCCCCTACCTGAGCTGACTGAGCCCAAACCCAATATACATCCATCTCCACGCATGCTGTTCACAAAGAGAGATTACGGGAATCAACACAAACCCAGCATCATCACCAAACAGCACCGGCACCCTGCCGAGCAGGCCCACAGGTGATATTTACACTATCCCTCTTCAAAGAGCCGCACTTACAGACTCTCCAGATGGATGGTTCCAGTCAGATTGGGGAACTGCTGTACCATGCTTGCACCTCGAATGACTCTTTAAGAAATTGGGAGAGAAAACGTAATTTAAAACAAAAAAATTTCATGGATAATATTTTCATTTTATTTTTTAACAGTTTAAAATCACAGTGCTACTAGACCTAAAAATAAATCAGTTTTAATTCTTGAATGTACCTGAAACTGTGATAATTAGGCCAAGTGTTCACATAAATAAGAACCATCATAAATCTTCAGAATTGTCCTTTGGACTTTCTCCCAAGGGGACAAAAAGATAAAAGATTTTTGTCTTCTGGAGCTACAATAATACATTCTAGTTTTCCTTTAAGCAACTGCGTAAATATTCAGGTTTGTTTTAAAATTTGCAAAATACTAAAAAAAAGAATAAAAATTAAAAAATAAAATTTGTATAATACTTACAAAGAATGCAGATCAGATAAATTGTGAAATGCTGAGTTCCCCACAAAAGACAGAGGATTATCATACAAGTGTCTGTAAAAATACCAAAAAAAGTAAAGTTTTCTTATGTTCACAAGCCGTCCAACACTACATTGATGTTCACGAAGTCCATATATCTAAAAGCCTGAATTTTCATTCTTCGTTGAGATGTCTGGCATCATACAGTCATGCTTTACATGATTCTCTATTAAAACAAACCTTCAAAACTACTTACATAGTTCTTTTTTTTTTTTTTTAGAAACTGACTTTTTTTTTTTTTTTTTAAGATTTTATTTATTTATTCAACAGAGATAGAGACAGCCAGCGAGAGAGGGAACACAAGCAGGGGGAGTGGGAGAGGAAGAAACAGGCTCCCAGCAGAGGAGCCCGATGTGGGGCTCGATCCCACAACGCTGGGATCACGCCCTGAGCCGAAGGCAGACGCTTAACCGCTGTGCCACCCAGGCGCCCCAAACTACTTACATAGTTCTTAAGAGTGGATTGCCATCAAACGCTCCATCAGGGATAACAGAAATAGAATTACTATGAAATAACCTAAAGAGGGAGGAGAAAAATATTTTGAAACACGTGCCCTTTTATGAAATAAGTTAAAACCTGAATATCTAGCCCTGTTCAGTATTATGTGAAACCTAACTGATAACAACTACATGAAAATTCCAAAAGTGTGAGGAAACTGAAGTTTCAATTCCATCTCATCCTTTCCAGGACTAATTCCTAATTCTTCTTAAACCCACGGCTTAACCTGATATCTCTCAGGTCTCTCATACACCCTGAGCAGTTGCTTTGCCAACAAAGAACTTTAGACCATGAGTGAGAATCATAAGGTGTTTTAACCTCCATATTTCCTCTGTCACCTGTATTTAGTCCTTAAGCAATGCATTTCAGAGTATTTGCTGTCAACACATGACACACATACCCTGTGATGCCCTGTATATTCCTATCTCTGTCGTTGACAAAGCCAACATGTAAAATGTCCCCTTAGCCTTTCATTTGTTTAAATATCTCCACCCTTTTGGTTAGTTAAGTGATCTCAGGGTTGTGAGCCTGGGTGGCTCAGGTCATGATCTCAGGGTCATGAGATCGAGCCCTGCATGGGGCTCCACACTCAGCGGGGAGTCTGCTTGAGATTCTGTCTCTCCCTCTGCCCCGCCACCGACTCGTGCGCTCGCTCTCATTCTCTCTCTCAAATAAATAAAATCTTTACCATAAACACACACACACACACACACACACACACACACACACACACACCTACCCTTTTAACTCCAGTCAAATTCTTTTCTTTAGCATTACCTTTTCCAATGACCCCAATTCTCAATGAGGTCTTTTTCTGGAATGATTCATTTACCCTCTTCATTTAGCACTTATTTCTACCTAGCAACTGCTCTCTTTCTTACATGGCTAGCCTCCCCAGTGCCACTAAGACTCCAAGCTCCCATCTGGCAAGGACCATATATTATAGCTCTTGTTTCCGCAGTATGGAGCCCAGCACAGAAATCCAGGCTCAAAACTGTCTGCGCTAACTAACATAATCCAGTCTGTGTGATCACATATGTGTCTGTGTGTGTGTGTGTATTGTGATATATGTAATGGAGCAAAGAGGTTTTCAAATCTCACTGTTGGAACATTAAGTGGTGAGTTCTAAGGATACTAAGGCATAGAGAGAGCAAAACAATACTCACAGCTCTTTTAGGCTAGGAAGTGCTTTAATAGCCTGAGGAAATTCCCCCAAGTTATTATAATTCAAGTCCCTAGAAAAAAATGGGGGAAACACGTAAGAACACTGAAGTGCAGTCACAATTTATAAGGCATTTGGTACGAATGTATTCCTAAAAAATCTAATCTCTCCTCACCAACCATAGGGCTGTTTAAAACCCTGTAGTTTAATTTACACCTTTTCTTAGAATACTGAATAGAAAAAGAAGAATTGTAATTCATCTATGACTGTTTTAACTTCACTTTATAATGTCAAGGAATTCTCAATTGCATATTATTGGTGCATTAAATAAACAAGTCATCTGAATGACATTTCTCAGGAAATTCACCATAAAACAGAATTTATGGAATATCCATTTAAAAATGACAATAGCCTGAAACCAAGGTTTCTGTCCGTTTGGGGTTTGGAGTGACTTCCTGAAATTCTGACATGAGGGCAGCTGACCTCAGCCCTACCATAAGGTGAATGACTGGAGATAAGTATGAACAAGGGGAAGGACCAGGATGGCTTCCCACAATTACTGTCTTGAAGCAGGTTATAAATTGTCGAAAATGTTACATTACTTAGGAGAGAGAAAAGCCACAGTGATCTGTACTAAAAAGTCTTGATTCTGAGTATTTGAGTTTTAATTTCTTTTATAACCAAAAGAGCATGTTGGCATATGATTATCATGGTTGATTTCAGAATCAGAGTAACATAAAATCAAAGTGGCAAATAAAAATTTAACTGGGAAGAAGAGGTTTCATTTTCATATAATTATGAGAGTATATGTGGTCTAGTATCAGAAGATCCATCCGGTCTTCTGGTACACTGGTATTTATATACTCAGGAAAGGAGAACTGAGCTTGGAACCATCTTCTTCAAGAGCTTCCACCTTCAAAAAGCCATTAATGTTTACTATCCTTTGGTTGTTTAGACAGGAAAGTAGATTAGCAAAGAAGCAAAATATTTTAAGTCTTCTCATTAACTAACAGCTAACCAGAATATTCAGTTCAACAAAATATTGCAAACCCTGAGCATTCCAATCAAATGTTACTAACCCAACCAATCTGGACATTTTCTGAATTATATATTATATGACAATAGTAAATACTATAGCTCTTCTAATAAAGACAACTAAAATAAAATAAAACAAGAACAAAGATACTGCTCTTAATTACACGTAGCTACACAATGTCTTTTGCTCAAACAGTGGTGCAATCTGAAGTTGAATCAGCCAGAATTCCCAAATACTTTAGTAGGAATAACAATGAAAACAGCCTAAGCAAAATGGAAAAGTTTATTTCATTTAGCATCTAAGAAAGCAGAGAAAATACTCAAATCCAGGGTCAATAATTAGGTAAGGCAACTGAAATCATGGAAAAAACAAACAAAAAAAGATTTTTTTTCCAGAATTAATTTTATAAGGTTCAATGTTTCAAAACTGTCATACATTTTAACAAAACCAAAATTTTTGAGAAAGTAGACAGACAGCCCGGCAGATCGAGCTGCTTTTTACATGTACTTCTGAAAGAAATATCAAGTCCAAACTTGTGCACCATTTTTAACCATAAACTGAGATTAGTATTGCTAATTGTGTTATTTGATGGCAAGAATTTAGTCATGTATTAAAGCCAATTAGTAGTGAACTGAACTCAAGACCATAATTTTTCCCTTTTCTGCAAGTAAATACAAAACTCCATCGTTAATATCACAACGTAACCATCTGAAATATGAATCAACTTACAAGGTCTCCAGGTTATCTAGTCCATCGAAACAGTGCTGACCCAAGTTTTTAATTTTATTGTTATGAAGATGCCTATGGAAAAAAGCATCAAAAATGAGTTTTACCTCACCCAATAGCAACTATTATACTTAAATGTCTAAGTTGGCTTTTAAAGGAACCATGCAGTTAAACATTTCAACCCTTGACTAATGGAATAACAGACTCTTGGTAGACTCGGATTCACTGAACATGGAATGCCAATGGAAAAGGAAAGTATCTCTCGTGGAAAAATGGTATGCACGTTGAAGACTCTTTCATATTCACCCATGTCAGAACAAAAGCTCTGATGAGCTTTTCATTATAGGAAGTGATATTTTGGTGAGCTCCCCTTATGGGGAGGTGGGGGAACCAGCATGGAGGGAAGCACATCACCTTACACCAGTGAGAGTGAGTAACAGATTTTATAAGAAATCCCATTTTTTTATGTCCAAGTTTTCAAAGATTAAAAACACAATCATATATTCTTTGAACAGACAAGTTGGTCAAAACATGAAATATCACCGAAACTTATTTTCTGTGAGCGCCTGAAAACAATGCCACTTCTTTTAACACTGAATACATTGCTGGTACACGAGTAAAAGCTGTCCAAGTATTTGCTGAGTGTCCCATTTTCTTCTTATGATTACAAAAGGCCACGTATTTTAGAAAGATCCAGCATGTTGCATCAGGTGTTAATTTTTTAATTATCCTATTTTGTATTTTAAAAAGTCAGCACATTTAATTTTGTAAAAAAAAAAAAAAAAAAAAAAGGCAACTCCCCCAAACAGTATCTCTTCAGAAGCATAATCAAAAGTAAGGTACTTTTGTAATAATTTGTCACAAGAAATCTGCTTTTGCCCCCCAATTCACACAAATATATGGTATTTAAGGGGACTGATACTCACAGAACCACAAGGCTTGAAAGATTGGTAAATGCATAGTCAGGGATGCTTGAGATTTTGTTGAGAGCCAAGGTCAGTGCCTGCAGAGTCGGCAGATTGCTGAGGGGATGCACGGGCACCTCCATCAAGCTGTTGTCATCCAGCCACAGATGTCGTAACTGAGCAAGCCCCTCAAAACTGTCCTCGGGGACTGAGGTAATATGGTTGGCATCTAAACGCCTGACAGAAACAGAAACAACCACGTTCAAGAACGAATTCTAGCAGAATAAGCCAAGTCACACACAACTCCCAGTTTTCAAAACTTTTAGAAAGGAGTTATAAAAATGACCAGAGTCATGGCATTCCTTATTTCTTCAATTTCTCTAGAAAGTCTCATAAACTTTAACAACTTTTCCAAGACCATCGTGTGGAAGTCTGTTCTTTCCCTTCCTACATGACAAAGGGACAAATGTAAATCTCAATCTCTCAAGAATCTTTGGCTAAGAGTAACTCTATCGCGAAACGATGTTTATTTTTCAAAAAAGAAAACTCTCAGAAAGTTCAAGCTAGAATTTTTTGTTTTAGGACCATTTAAATCGAAAGTACGAAAAAAAAGAAGAAACTAAGTTGAGTAAGTAAGCTACTGTCCTTAAAATTTTACACCACAACTAATATCTGATATTAAATTTATCTGCTATTTTGACCTGGAACCAGAGGGGAAAAAATAAGGAAATATTTACGCCCCCAAAAATGTTGACAGCAAGAGATTCTTAACAATTCTTATTACCACCAGCAAGTTAAAACTATAGGTGTCATGTACTGGTCATACAACCTTCTCCTCTTATCTTAGCACTAAGTTCAAAATTAACGGTTACTAAGAAAAGGACAAACTTTCCACAGGAAAAATTAAACAGCTACTCTGATCAATGTTATTGTGGCCTCAGGGCTTTTTTTAATTTTTTGCAAAATTCTGGAATTAAAAACACCTTGCTAATAGGATTACTCATACTTAAAATTAAGTCCCCATCTAAAAATCTGGAAAATTATGTCCTAAGTGATACTGTCGGCACAATCAGGCATAATTGTTGGAATAATTGCTTTTTGACACAAAGGCAACCTGATATTAATATGATGAAGGCCAGGCAAATCACAACTGTCTTCATGAATCCCTGGATGATACAGCATCATTACTTAAATTCATACCTTCCGGGCATGGACCTCTTTGGTGAAAATCAGGGAACGTGAAAAACGTGAAAAGTCAAAATGAGAGCATATTTTTAAAGACATGGATTTTGGCAGCTGTCGAGTTCAGGAATTTCTGACTTTTAGAGGGGTGCTTATGCCTACTGTTGCCTGATGCAGCTTCAGCTTCAGGCCCGCCCTAATTGCCCCTTTCCCCTCCAGGCAAACGCTGAGCCCTGCACTCAACCACCTGCTCCAGCCTCAGATTAGCAGGGGTTAAAGACCCTTGGTCCCTGTGAGGATCTGATGGTATCGTCTTTTTGATAAAGTTGAGATAAGCACTAAAGAGGACCCCACTGGGAACTGAGCAGCTAACTGAAGAATCCATTTAGGAACAGATATTTTTAGGCTGTTTTATTCCTTAGACTCTCTAGCACCTGAGAAGAGAGAGGGATCCTTTATATACAGACTGGCAAAGTCCTGGCTATGGAGTGGCTTAGGAGATCTGCTTTAATGCATGGATAGTATTCTCTCTCTCTCTCTCTCTCTCTCTCTCACACACACACACACACACACACACACACACACACACAAAGTTCCTTGAGGAAATTCCACTTAGGGAAAGAGGAACACTGGACATATATCAACCATATAATGTAATTGAATGGTTAACGCAACTGAATTCTACTTGTAGTTGATCTAATCATCTGCAGTTTATTCAACACAGCTACGCTGAGCGTCTTGTTAGGAATAAAAGATAAAAACGGTGAACACATACGTGAGGCCTGTCCTCGAGAGACTGACATTCTAATGGAGAATGACCCACAATAAATACACTTTAAAAGTGCTTATAGAGTGCTTAAGAAGTGCTATGAAATAAAAAAAAAACAGGGTCCTGAGATAAAGACTCATAGGGACTAAGGGGGAAGATGGGTAGCTACTTAAAATGCACTGGTCAGGAAAAGCATTTCCAAGAAGGTGCTATTCAGACTGAAATTCAGAGGGCAGAGACTCAGCAGAAACCAGTGAGGTGTGGTCCCAGAAACTCCCAGAAGATGAGAGCGATGAGAACACAGGAGGAAGGTGTGGAGGGTCCAGGGAGACGAAGCTGGGGATGCAAATAGGGACCAAGTTATATAGACCCTGTAGGCCAGGCAAGAGGTGTGGATTGTATCTTAATTGTATAAATTGAAGTCCCTTTCCAGTTTCTCAGCATTAGAGCAGTTTAAAAGTTTAAATTGTTTATGTTATCATATTGATGATAATGTGCATTCATAGTCAACAATACAATGAGCAAGGCTCGCCCAAGTATGCACACAACACTTTACCAAAATTAAGCCCTCTCTATAAAAGTGTTTCATTAAGATGTGGTAAAATAAAGAAAGCTATCCATATCTTTTTAGTATAATTTTAGTATTATATACACCATTTACGCTCCTGCAGAATTCTGTACCATGTACCATCATAGAAAAGAGATGGCCTTAGCTTGGGACAAGATACCCAGGCAAGTTTTGAGCTAAGAGAGTAATGAAACTATCTTCTCTGCAAAATAATAATACAACAATAAACGCACAGACACAACTTCCTCTGTGCTAGAAATTTCCCCAAATTGCAAAGTCACGTTTAAGTAAGAGATCAAAAGGAACAACTCTGGAAAAATGAAACACTTAAATAAGAAGCTAAAGGAGGCAAAGGATTTGTGGTGACTGTGTGGTTAATCCTTACACCTCAATTCAAATGCAGATGTTGGGGGCACACTCATAAATGTAAAGAGTTTGCCCCTACACCAAAATGAATGTTTCACAGAGAAATTGTCTTAGAAGTGTGGCTTTGTACCAATGACCTACACATTTCACATTCTTCCGAACTAAGAGACCAAGAAAATACTATCACTGATTCAGTAGACACATGAATAGCATCAGATGTCTCATATGTGAGGAGATAACGTGGGCTTATTTAATGTATTCTACCCTTTAAACTCGATCTGGCAAGAAAGAACTATTACTTTAGGTGTACTTTAGCTGTTAAAGGGTTAACATTATATTAACTGAATTTCCTTACTATTTTTGTCTTTAAAATCTGCTTCTATTCCCTATTCTCAAAAGCCTGTTTTATATCTTACTGAAACTCGCATACTTTTTTTTCTTGCCTTAAATGAAATTACATTAACAATTCCATACGAAGATTTTACTGATGAATGCCTGTTACCAACATCTATTCTGCGTAATCAAAGGCGCTCCCTTTCTCTCTCTACTTCTAACTTACCAGCAGTAATGTATATACTATAGTGTTATATTTTGTTACCAGTTTCAAGTATAAATTGTTAATATAATATGCTACTGTGGAAAACCTAGGAAATTTAGTCTTGAAATCCTCCTTTACTATTCAATGTAAGTGTGATCTAACTTAAGGAAATAAGAATACAGTGGAGTAAATTCTGGCACGTCATTTTAATAGCCTGTTCAGATAATGCTTTAGCCATTTTCATGGCTTTGTGGAAGGCTGTTACGCTACCTTTGTACTAATATTGACAATTCACCTTCAGATTTTATAGTCATCCTTGCGCACTTGCATCAAACCACTTCTGGTCAATTTCAACCCCAAATGAACTTTGCTCCTTCTAAGCACTACTTCAGAACCACAAGGAAATCTTTCATGCAACTCAGGTCTGAAGATCAGATTTGCAAACTGAACTCAAGTGCTGATAAGACTGTTTTACACCATGACAGAATTTCAATTGTATCTAAATTGACTGCTACACCCACTAAGCTAACAAACCCATGTACATTTCCTTCTTAAGTAAAACAGGCCTGATGCTTAGCTCCTTGTGTTTCTGATGCAGATAAAAACATCCCAAAGCCTTTAAAAAACAAAACAAAACAAACAGTTTGCTTTGACTCCTCTCCACCCCCACCCCCATCCCAATTTTGGAGATAATTTAAACTATGCAATTCACTCAATGAGTGATGAGCACAACATGCTTTTTTAAAGTATTATTTTAGAGGGAGAAACCTGTGTAAAGCAATTTATATCATCTAAATTATCAATAAATGTCATGTGGACTTTCATGTGCTTATTGACCACAATCTATTTGTATGTTTTCTTGGTAGGTTTTTCTGTTCTAAAACTCAAAATTTTTAGCCTTGTCTTTTCCAGCCTTCCAACTAGACAAAAGAACTGAATATTTTGATCATTTAGTCTTGGGAAATAAGAACAATTCTGTATGAAGTTCTTGAAGTAAAATGAATTCTGAAGAAGCACAAGAAAATGAGTATTTAAAACGTCTAATGAATTCGGCTCTGAGGGAGGCAAAATGGCTCCCTCTGTGTACATCTGTCCAAGGTCAGAAAGTGTGTAGAGGTGACACAGTCACATGTCTATGAAGGAACTCATTCCAATGGATTCACTGAAGGAGTCTAGTCGGAGTCTACTGAAATAGTTATAGCAAATAACAAATCCTATGTTCCATGACTTGGCATTGTGGCAAAATTAGCTATTTAATATATTTCTACCTTAAGTTAAACTTCTATTTAAACTAGAAATTAGGGGCTCTTGGGTGGCTCCGTTGGTTAAGCATCTGCCTTTGGCTCAGGTTATGATCCCAGAGTCCTAGGATCCAGCCCCGCATCTGGCTCCCTGCTCAGCAGAGAGTCTGCTTCTCCCTCTGCCCCTCACCCCGCTCATTGCCTGTGCTCGCTCTCTCTCTCTCTCTCTCTCTGTCTCAAATAAATAAATAAATCTTTAAAAAAATAAACTAGAAACTAAATGGTGAATGCCTCGGATACTCCTTATTTATGACAGTAGATACATTTTAAAGTTTAACCTTCCCAGTGTATGATAGGCTTTACAGTACGTGTTTTTTTAAAGATTTATTTATTGCTGGAGAGAAAGAGCTCAAGCGAGCAGGGGGAGGGGCAGAGGGAGAGAGAGACTCTCCAGCCAACTGCACGCTGAGCACAGAGCCTGACACAGGGCTCGATCTCACGACCCTGAGATCATGACCTGAGCCGAAGTCAAGAGTCAGACGCCCAATCAACTGAGCCACTCAGACACCCCTTTATTAGTATATATTTTTATTTTCACATTAACTAGGAGATTATCTAATCTAAATGAAAAGGTAATCTAAATTCCAGTGATGTGTTTTGGGTGCAGTTAAAAATGGTTTTATATCAGCAAGCAGAAACAAGCAGTTCAATCATTTCAATCAAGTCTTGTACTATAGGCATTTCCTACAAAAGCATACCTTTAAAGTTATTTCAAAGAGCAATAAAAAGAAAAATGTATGGGACAGATTAGATCACACAACTACATGATATGGTTAAAACCCAATTTTGTAACCTAGAACATATATGTATGTTAACTATTACATTTTTTATTCAGAGTGATTCTCAAAACTTCCACGTACATGAGAATCTCCTGGAGAAATTTTTTAAAATATAGCTTGCTAGATCTTACCTTTAAAGAGAAAATACCATTACTTCCAGGATATGGCCTAGAGGTCTGCATTTTAGCAATCTCCCACTGGTGCAGGTGGTCAAAGTGCCACACTTTGACAAACTACGCCTTCCTCCCACTGTATTTGGGATTTAGGATGTAAGCCGAAACAATGTACATTGGTATTCGTTATTCTAGTACAATGACGAACTAACCAAGTTCCTTGTTTTAAAGAATACTTTTTTCACACAAGTAAAAATAAAGAATACTTTTTCATTACTTTCAGACATTCCCATAACCTGGTTATATAAATTGGGTAAACTAGGAATCAAAAGAAAGCACTGATAAAATATATCATTATTACTATTAGTAGATTCCACGAATGTTTCTTGAACACCTACTACATGTTAGATATTGTTACAAGTGCTTTTCATGCATTCAAGTATATGGCAAGTAATGAGCATACTACTATATGGAGAATTTTAAATAACTTGCACAACCTCACACAGCTAATAAGTGGCAAAGTGGGGATCTCAAACCAGACAAGACTGATAAATACGCTACTGGCTTTTCTTAATCTGGGCAGAAACCAAACTGTAATAACCATCCATTTCAGTTCAGTACTTCTCACTCTGTTCTGGGAAGGTACCCCTCGACACAGAAGAACTGGATCTTCCAATCCCAAAGATGGGGAAAACTAAAGTTGTAGCCCCAACAACACTAGTTTATAACATTCATTCTAGTCATTAACAAATATGTTTATTTAATATAAAAATGGTTGTTTCTTCAAAATCTTCCATGGATATTGCCTGGCCCTGGTGATACCACTGCTGCTTACCTGGTCCACCCACCAGAGGGGGAAGGGAGGTATGGGGTTTGTGTATCAAACAGTGGAAGCACTGACCACTGTTCTCCAGGCTCATACACACACACGCGCGCACACACACACACACACACACACACGCACACACACACGGGAGAGAATGCAAAAAAGAACAAAGTGAAGTGCTACATGAAAAAGCTTTTGGGATGCTTGGGTGGTTCAGTAAATTGAGCATCCGACTCTTGATTTCGGCTCAGGTCATGATCTCGGGGTTGAGAGACTCAGCCCCACGTAGGGCTCCAGGCTCAGTGGAGAGTCTGCTTAGGCTTCTCTCTCTCCCTCTGCCTCTGCCCCTCCCCCTGATCACTCTCACTCGTTCACCCTCTCTCTCTCTCCCTAAAATAAGTAGATCTTAAAAAAAAAAAAAAAACTTTTGAAATTAATAAAAACCAAGCTTTTGAACATGGTAAAAACCAAGAATTGATATCATGAACACTCCACATAAAGCCAAACTCTCCTCACAAAGAAAAACTTGGGAAAAAGGCAGTACAAGAGACTAAGTTACCACCCCCAACGTGAGTTCAAGGTCCACAGATGAGGAATTATAATCAATTTGTTCTGATTATCATTACCACCTAAAACAGAAACCTCTCTGTGGCTGTTTCTTGACCATAAAGGCACAAAACACTAGAGCTTCAGTAGACACATAATTCTGGTCCTAAAGAGCTGATGATCACCTGTCATATACAAGCTCCTAGAATTACACCTAGCCGTGTACGCTTATAACTTTTCTCCCAGCATCTGAGACAAGAGAGGGAATAAACTGAACCACCTCCTTCTCTCTCACCAAAGGGCATTTTGATAACCTGGCCATCCCCAATTTATCCCAGATGAAAGAATAAATCTCCCCTTTTCCTGGAATTCCAGTTCTTTATATATTTAGCAGCTAGAGCGGTCCACGAATGATTGAAGAATACAGAAAACCAAAAAGCTACTTACAAAGACTGCAAAGCACTCAGTCCTCGAATGGCTTCACTGGGTACTGTTTTCAACTGATTGTTTTGCAGCGTTCTGGAAGGAAATTTTTGGTTAGAGAATAACAAGCAACTGTTACTATTTTTTTCTTAGAAGAATTCAGAGCCATTTCTATACAAAAAATACTTCCAATGGCAGGAAAGGGGGAGAGGTCAAGGTGGAGAACACCCAAGGAAAGAGAACTACAGAAAAGCAAGAAGCATTTGCTATAAAGCCAGAAATGAAACCACAGCTGCTATCCCCAAGCCATCTCCTATCACAGACCCACTGGTAACACACATTTCCAGGGGTGTTGCACTCTCAGGAATTAAGGCACACTAATTAATGTTCGTCACCCTAGGGATGGTTAATGTTAATTAGGAAGCATAACAAGTTAACTGGGAGGTATAACCAGCAAACCTATTGGAGTCCCTAGTGCCTTTTCAATTGGAACAAAGCAGAACCCAGAAACATGGACATGAAATCAAGCCAATTTTTTCAAGAAAACAGCAGATCCTGAGCTCTTAGGGAGCAGCAGACATGTCCTCAGTGAATGGAGGGCCAAAACAAGAAAAAGAGCTTTAATGGGCTAATAGTTAGAGAAGAGAGGCATATATCAGTACTGAAAGTGAAATTTTTATTATTTTTGCCTAAAGCCATTTCTAGTCATATTAATAAAATGACTGCTTGGCATGAATCATAACCACAGAAAGGAGTGGTAAAAGCTACATATAACTCCCTGAACCAGAGAGGTCTGGTGACTTGCAGAGGGTTACCCAGCAAGGTAGTGGCAGAAATGGGGCTGGCAGTCAGTCCATCTGTTCCCCAATCTGCCATAGTCCAAACCCTTACCCACTGCCAGAAATTTATTTCCTGGTCCCTCACAGACTCTGTAAATTATAGGCATCTTAATTCCTTTTAGCTTTAAAATGATGTTAACATTTTGAGCTTTTGTAAGCCTTTTTTCCCTTTCGGGTCAGCTAATTCAAAGTTCTTACAGCTATACAATAAGTAGAAACAAAACTACCAGTAAAGCTTAAATATGATTTTGATTCAATCCATTAGCCCTACAAAAAAGCCTAATAGATTCAACTGTAATACACTGAAGGTCAGAACACCTATTATTTAGAGTTTTAACTTTTGTTATCTAGACCCAAGGTTGCCTAAATCAACCCTTGCCTCCCACACTACCCATTGGTCACTCCTTAAATCTTTTAATCCTAAACTAAAAGAAACTGTGCTTACCCTCGCTCCAAGCATGTTGACTATGCAAAAAGAAAATACACAGCCAGCTGTGAAACTCTAAAATTGCATTACTTACAGAACTTTGAGTTCTTTCAACCCAGACAAGGCCTTTGGGTGGATAAAAGAAAGGTCGTTGCCAGCCAATCGTCTAGGGGGGAAAAAAAGTAGCAAGAAAAAAAAAATAGTAATTCAGGCTCTTAAAAATTCAGAACTCACAATAAACTAATCTGTGATTAAAGCTCTATGTTAAACATTTCTCAAGTCTATCTGACATTAAACATGGACTTAAACCTTTGCTAAAGCAATCCCAAGATTCTTCCAATGAGATAAATGTCTCTAGAATTTTTTTTAAACTCCCAATACAATAATTCAAACAGGCACATTTTTATTCTGGTGAGGTCAAGCAAGCCAAAACACATTAAACCAAATTAAGTTTGCTATTCATGGTCACTCTCTGCAGCTTGCAGTGTTTTCCAAGTGCCTCATAAATACAGACCACTGGTCAGCAAGCAGGAGTGTTTATACAGATCAGAGCAAACCAGTCTGTTAAGGAGGAATGCCTTCTGGAGGCAAGTCAGCCTGTTATCTCTCCATTACCAAGGGCGGTATTTTCTGTGCAAAAGGGAAGCAAAAAGTGAAAGTCACTGTAAGCAGAATTTTCCAAGCAAAGGCATGTGTGCGTATATACACACACATATATATGTGTATATATATATGCATACACACACACACACACACACATAAAAATGTATGTTTGGTTTTTTTTTTTAAGAAATGTTTTCCTAAAGAAATTTTAAAGTGACACATTTAACTGGGAATAAGAGTGAGGAAAGGATAAGAATTCTTTGGGTCCTTTTGTAAGATATCTGAGCCCACAATTTCTACTGAGCCCAACTTTCCTTCCCGTTTTCCCAGGCACACAGAAATGGGAGGAAAAGTTAAACAGAGAACTTTAGGGAGAAGAAGCAGGAAGTAAGGCAGCAACTCCTGTAAGTAACTTACAAACAGGTGAACTAAAGGAAGATTTCCAAGCGTTGACTTAGAAATGACAGTTGTGTGCCCATATGTTAAACACAGGACTGTCCCAGTTTCCTGGTTTCATAGGGGTACTCTCTCAAGCAACAAGATTTTGTATCTGTAATTTTTTTTAATGCTCTCTCCCTCATTTCTTAGGATCACATAGTCATCAAGTCATATTAATTCCTCCTTTAAAGGTTCTATTTTCATCCCTTTGTCTTCTCTCTGCAAGCACCCTGCACCTCTGAGCCTTATTCATCAATTCACTGATTCAATAAAAAGTTTCATTCATTCATTAACAAATATGAGTGCCTACTAAGTGCCAAGCGTAGGACATCCTCTTCTCAGACCTCCGGCCCCACCCCACTTTCCAATACGCTCCTCTTATACACCCTGATTTTAGGGACACAAGGAAAGCTCCTTCATTTGAAGTCACTGAGGTCTGAAACTCTACCTTTTAGATGCATTATTTTCTCTGGAACTCTTTGCCCCAGTTAAAATGCAAATAGCCCTGGAAAGAACAATATTTGATCCTTACCTAGCATTAACATAGAAATGTGCGCTGAAGGTGTGTACTGGACAGGGGTGGAGGGTGGTGCAGGTGGAGAACCAGGAGAACCAGGACTCCGAAACCAAGAGTGAGTATATAGAATTATTTCTTCAGTAGCAAGGATCACAAAGCCGGCTTGTCAGGCAACACCCCAGGTGTAACACGGGGTTCATGCCCCTAAACGAAATTCCTCCTAGAAAGCCCTCTCACCACACACTTTGATCTCACAAGGCACCCTAGCACCTTTCAAGCCTTCCCGAAATCCAGCCTCAAAATAACTTACTTTGTATCACCAGTCTCTTGGCCTTGTACCTCCTAGGGTTCACCTTATGTAAAATGAGGGATTGGAAAAGACAGTTTTAATACCTCCTGAGGGTTAAAAATATTTAAAACTATTTCTCCTTAGCAATCCTCTAGGTTCTAAACCAGTCAGCATCACCACATGCCTATAAATGCTTCACCGCACAACCTCACTTTCGCTCCTTGAATACCCAACTGCAGCATTACTTCCCATGAAGACTTCAGTTCTCATGAACGTGCCTCATGTGTAAATTCCTAGAACTCTTAATTAAACACAGGCTACATTCTATGGGTTGTTTCTTGCGCATTAGTCTTGTAGGTCAAGTACAAACAGTGCCCAGAACAGGGCATGCATCTCACACTTTTGTTACTACCCACCAGCGTGTTAACTCATTAGTCAGAAACTGTTTTCTCAGAATTTCCCCCTCAAAAATGCTCGCCATTCCAATGCCACGGCATCCTACAGTTTACCTTAGTGCAGACTCAGTGCAAGCTCTCTCAGGGGCCTTTCTATATCCCAGATTCATTAATTAAGATTCGATTGATAATGCTGATGGCTGAAATGAAGTGTGTAAAAGATCACATTTTAAAAAATCAAATTGTACCATAGGGGCAAAAGCCTTCTCCCCCCTCCCCCAAGGGCTGCACATAATCACGTGACTATGACTGCTCCTCCAAGTTATCTGAAAGATGTGCCTTAAAGTCTGGGGTGCCTGGCTGGTTCAGTCGGTAGAGCATGCGATTCTTGACCTCGGGGTTGTAAGTTCAAGCCCCATGATGGGTGTAGAGATTACTCAAAAATAAAATCTTAAAAAAAAAAGAAGAAGGTAGTGGGGAACACATGGCTGGCTCAGTTGGAAGGGTGACTCTTGATCTCAGGGTTGTAAATTTGAGCCCCACATTGGATGTAGAGATTACTTAAAAATAAGATCTTTTAAAAAATGAAAGATTTAAAAAAAAAAAAAGCTTAAGTCTACTAAAAGACAAACACTATAAACAGACTGAAGTTGTTGTAGGATTTTTTTTTTTTTTTTTTGTCAGAGAGAGAGAGAGAACATAAGCAGGAGGGAGTGGCAGGCAGGGGGAGAAGCAGGTTCCCCGCTGAGCAAGAAGCCCAATGGGGGACTCAATCCCAGGACCCTGGGATCATGACTTGAGCGGAAGGCAGACACTTAACCAACTGAGCCACCCAGGCATCCCTTGTTGTGGGATTCTTAATTTCTTGTCTCTAATATTAGTTTTTAATGTCCCCGTATCTATGGGCTTTCCTTGAAGAGTTCAATCTATTATACTAGGGCTCATGAAAGAAGAGTATTTTATAAAATAAAGGAAGTGGCAAAATGCAGAGCGCCCAATTACCTATACTTATCAACAGAAGAGAGTGGTTAACCACATTAGCCAAGATATTTGCTTCCTTTTCACAAATCTCTGCCCGCTTTATAAGCCAAAGGAAAACTAAAGTAACCTAACTTCAAAAAGCATCCTCGCTTCCTCCACTGCTTATCGTTAATAGAAAGGACCAAATGAGCTCTCTGCATGTGGTTTCTCCTGAAACGCAAGCCCACTATCTGGAGAAATAAACACTTGGAGGATGCCGCGGACGGTGATAATGCAGAGTCCTCAAGAGGGCATACTACCGTACACTACCACGATTATTTCGTCTCTTACTAGAGTAAACATATCATGTGGAGCCTTTAGGAATGTATCAACCTGTGCTTCCCAAGCTGCTGTGTTCATGAATAATAAACACAACGGCTTGGAATAGGCTCTACAGATCCAACAATCACATGCCCCAAAGTCTCATCCCATTTTGCTTCTTTCACGAGCCAGTATTTCTTATAAGAGACACTGGGGAAGCTTCACATCCCAAACCTCAGATCCAGAAGTGAGCAAAGTGGATAAGTAACAGGGTTAGGGACAAAGCCCCAAAAACTCTGAAAGAAAGAAACCTATGTAATGAGCACACAGTAGTTGCAGGCACCGAGATAGATGGTTTATAGACATTCTTTCATTTTAGTCATCTCATTGCTAAGGCCCTGCTTCTCTGAGTCCCTGAGAGGCTGGGTGCCTTGGCATAAGTCACACCGATGGGAAGTGGAGGGAGCCAGCATTCCGTTCTTGCCTGGCTAGGTTCAATGCTTATTCACGTCAATGCCTCTGGTGTGTCACCAAGAGGTTGGGAAATAATTCCCAGAGAGGTGGAACAGAGTGGACTTGGGCAAGAGCTGTGTTCTGAGTATCAGCAGCTCTCCCCCGTAGACTGGAGCTCACAAGCAGGGACTCTGGCATTAGGAGCTCCGAACTGCAACTATGGAGGAATTTCCAACAGACCAACAGTGCCATCCTTCCCACAGCCAAAGATGAGCAGTGGGAAAGGGGGTAAGGATGGGACGGGATCCCTGAGTGCCCCCAGGGTGAGGGCAGGCCCTAAACTCACTGGGACTTTACTTAGGATGTGGTGCATTCTTGGTTGTGCTTCTCTTAATGCAACTCTCATGGAAAAAGAGGTGGCTGGTCCTGAGGAAAAGTCCCCAGTCGCCTTCTACTAGCAAAGACCAGCCACTTCCCATTCTACACCTGGGTTTGTCTGTGCTAGAAACAGTTTTCTCAATGTCTCACTTCACGAGGATGTATTGGCTGGCCCCAGAAAACCTTTCGTAATTTGCTAAATGAGGATATATAGATATGTACTATTACTATTCTTCCAATGGCTGTGAAGACCTAAGGGGGAAATAATCATTAGTGTAAGAACAGAAAGGTGAACATGTCACACTTTTCTGCATGCTAAGGGTATAGGTCTCAGGCATCACTTCTTTCCCCTCTGTACCCTGTACCCAAGACCAAGAGCCTCCTTGCAAGGTTTCAACCCATTCACTCTTTTACTCTTCCTGCTGTCACCCGAGTCTAAGCCCTCAATTGCCCTCCACCTTCCACTGGCTTACTGCCATGAACCTCCACGAGACTCCTGCATCAACCACTTAATTATAATACTGTGAGAGCTAACTCTTAAAAAAGCACAACTCTGAGCATTTTCCCAAAGGCTTTTTTTCCCTGCTGACTGAGCTGGAACTTCATTATGGATCCTCTCTTCCTTTCTCACCTGATGCCGCAACGTTCCCTGCGTCCTACAGTTAGGCACAGCATGCTTTTCCACCTCTGACTCTTTGCTCATGACACTTCCTTCGCCTGAAATACCCTGACTCCGGTCTCTGCCAAGTGAAACATTACTCATCATTACTGTCCAAGTTGGATACTACCACAAATATGAAACCATCATGATATCCGCTTCCTTTGATTCCACCGGTGTTTAGAAAAAACTCTCATCGGGCACATCTTAGTTTGCCTCTAGTTACTACAAACTTGTCACATCTCCTTAAAGTTGTATTATACGTCCCTTCCAGGCGGGGACCAGGTCATATTCATCTTATATTCTCTTGCGTGGGACCTTATGTGTAGCAGACACTTGGCATTTGCTGTCATGCTTCGGCTAAGCCCTGGGAGGACTCTGGATTCGACTGCTACTTAAAGAGTGGGGAAAGCTTACTGTTTATCTTCTCTTTCCTGCATGTTTTCTCTTCTTGTTTCACTTCTGCTCCCCCACTGCCCTTCACTCTCCTGACTACTTGGCTAGATCTTAAAGTGCTATGGCAATAATTTTCTTTCTTAACATCTGCTGGGAGTATACTTTCTTAGGGAAGGGTGGGGGGTGGACCTCAAACACGGGAACACCAACCCTACTGGTCAACAGTATTATCTCAACACTCTCTGGGTTGTGCACATGATCACACAAAATTAAAACAAGTCTAGCAGGACTTTAAATGGGGACACAGTCTACCTCAAGGCAACTCCTATTTATTCTGCTTGTTACAACAGTCTCAGAAGCAGAGAGAGCAAAGACAGGGAGGGGAGAGACAGAGAAAGGGTGGAGGAGAGGGAAAGGGCAAGCCATTAGACTTCCGCTCTCCCACTGGATCTGGAACTCTTCCAGGAAACAGGATACAAGTGGCTCAGTGTGTAGTGTCTTTATGAATTTGTTGTGTGCACATTTATTATTCATAAGGTCCATGGATTCACATTAGTGGCTCTTTCCAGGGGAAGCTGGAGTTTTCAATTATATCCTCTCTTCTTAATGCATATGCTACATGATATTTTCGATCTGTTGCCCATCCCAGAAGGGGGAAGCGGGAACAGCGCTGGTTAAACGGGCACTGGTCATGGTGGGTATGAACAAGTAGGCCACATTTTAGTATGTAATCTGTACCAGAGGGTTCATGCTTTCATGAATTGTGCTGAATCGGACTGGGATTTCTTCACGTGGGAAGCCATTTAAAGAAATGAGTGAGGCAAAGTGTGAAACAGATAATAAAACAGCTGGTGTTAGTTCTCTAAGAAATGCCTGGCTTTAGGCTTCTTCTGGCCTATTACAGAAATTTCACTGAAGCCATTTGGCTGGAATTCTGGCCAAGAACCAGTGGACGAAGGACTACAGTCTACACACTGACTGGACATATGTACCAAGCCGGGAGGAGGGCAGACGCGGGTTCTGCTGCTTCCAGCAGCTGTTGTGAGGAGCCTGGTGTGGAGAAAGCAGGAGCTGAAGCAACTGCAGCAGTCGGGCCCAGGCCAGAAGCCCGAGTGCACACAGACAATAGAGGGCTGTCCTCACAGCAACTTCTCTATCACACCACAGAGAGCTCAGCGAGTAGAGGACAAAGCCCAACAGGGTGGCCAACGCCCCTCATCCATTCGTGTGCCTACCTTCCTTTTGCCGAGGTGGTTACCACATGGGCTATTGTCAAGTTGTGACAGAAAATACCTGGAGCACCACCCTTCCCTTCTGAGCCAGAGTCATCTACCCGCTCAGCCATGTCTTCTGTCCTCCGTCACCACTTCTTGCTATACCTACGTTTCCCCACCCACCAGATCTTCATTTGAAGCAGCGCATAGGAATCATCCCAGATTGCACCCAAACACGTCCAGGCTGCCGCTCCTGCAATGCCATTACATTCTCTCAAGCGTGTGGATGGGCACGGCGTCGTGCTACGTGCAAGTACGACAGACACAAGCAGCGGCCCGTGACACGGCCTCCAGAGAAGGCATTTCTCGCTCAAAACTGAACTGGGCAAGTACGGCCACAGGCAAGTGTCTGACGGGAGGCGAGTGGCATTCTCTTAATAAATGTAATTTGAAATCCACAGGTTCTAAAATGTTGGCAACCATTTTAAAGTAAAAGTGAAAAAAAACACTGCAACACATACCTCTAATAGAAGTCCTCAACCGTGTATTGATTTATGTATTAAGGTCCTACTATGTGCTTGGAACTCTGCTGCCTCCTGTGAAAAATAAAGACCTCAAGAGGTGCACTGGTTTCCAGTTATGGATATTTAGCGTCAATATATATTGACAAAAAGTTGGGGCGCCTGGATAGCTCAGTTCGTTGAGCATCCGACTCTCGGTTTTGGCTCAGGTCATGATCTTAGGGTCATGAGCTCAAGTTCTGGGTTAGGCTCTGTGCTCAGCGGGGAGTCGGCTTGAGTCTCTCCCTCTCCCTCTGCCCCTCCTGTGTGCTCTCTCTCTCTCTAAAATAAATAAATACATCTTTAAATATATATATATACATATATATATGTATAATGTATTGACAAAAAAAGTAACATTACTGTAGCACCTCTTCATTTTCATTATCCTCCTCTACTGGCCCTTGTTATCACCATCTCCCCACTGTTTTTTTAAACAGAACAAAGGGCCTCTGTTTCGTTCACGACTTGTCCAAGGTCCTATACCACAGCTAAATAATGTAAATTCTAGAAATAAAACAAGGCAAATAAGGTAAAATAATGTAAATTCCAGCAACAGAACAACATTGCTTTGTGTATTCTCTACGAGTGGCTTTAAGAGAACCAAAGGTTGTAGTTATTTTCTTGGTAAATAGAAGGGCTAACAACTAAATAGCTCCCCTTGGACTTTCTTCCTTTCAAGGTTAGATAAACTCCATCTGACAGTGTTTTACTCACCCTATTTCTTCACATACCAGGAAGAGTTTTTCATCTTCATATAACTTTTATGTAAGTGCATGAAAAAATTGAATACATTTTAAGAACTTGCATGTATTAAGAACACTTATTAGTGAAATTCCCAAGGATTTTAAAGTAGATTTCCTTTACAGAGAAGAGGAAAATAATTTCATATTTCATTATTTCAAATTCTATTTGAATATACCTACATATATCATAGGTAAAGCAATAAAACCCTGACAATGGTTACATTTCCTGAGCAGAATTATCCTGACAACCTCTGGCAATAAACACATGCAACATCTACCCATATGAGGAAATATGCTACAGCTCCTAAAAAGTTTTACAACTAACATCTACCAGCAAATATTGACTTTAGACTACAGGCCAAGCACCATAGGTTTGGCAAAGTAAGTACTGAGTTTTCCCAAGACACCTCTCATTTTATTTCTTTGAAATGAGGATAGTTCATTAAACATAAAACGTCATTGGAATTTAGTTTTCATATAGTCTGATACAGTTTCTGACATCAACAAATTCAAAATGAGAAGAAATCCTTTGTCTTAACCTCTCCCTCAATTTCAAGCTCAAAAATGTGATTACCTTCACCAGGTCATATGGAAGTGTGTGACAACAGGCCCCGCTCTTAGAGAAAAGTCAGAGGAGCTGAAGAGACAAGTGCACACTGACACACCTTGAGCACAAAATAACAAGGCACTCAAGCCAGCACTTCATGGAGAGGAACAAAGAAAGTGTAAGAGGAACTTGGAAGAGAAAGACCAGGGAAGGCTTCCTATGGCAGAAAGGGCTCCAAATGGACCCATATGAAATGGGTAAGATGGGAAGAGGAGAGAGAGAGGAACCACACCTATCAAATACATTCATGCCTTCCTGGCAGAGCCTGGGTTTGTTCAAACATCACCGCCTTCACATGATGCAGCTCCATGAGTAAATCTCGACTGGTTTTAACCAATCATACTGATCCCATTCCAGTGACTTGGTTTAGGGCTGGACCTATGAGCCCAGCTCTGTTACAGGAAGTCTGCTGGAGTTTCTGGGAAAGGTGGCTTTTTCCTAAATGGGAATACAGTAGAAAGGATGACTCTCGTCTCTTTCTGGATGCTATCATGTCTAAATATACTATGTGAAGTGACTGCAACTGTGGTGCTACCCTTACCGGAGGAGCAGAGTAGGAAGACAGAGAGAAACTGGGTTCTTGAGGATGTGACCTAACTCCATTAACCAATGCTAGAAGAGTTCTACCATATGTAGGTCTTCTCATTATGCAAGATAATACATTCCCTTACTGTTGAAGCTACTTGAATTCAACTTGTTTCTTGCAGTCAAAAGTATTTTAACTAATTGCCCAACCAATAACCATTCTTCCCTTTTTACACTAGTAATAAAACCCTGATGTTGGTCTAGACAACAATATGCCAGTTCAAAAGCCATACTTCCCAGCATCCCATTGTTAAGTAAGGCCATGTGACTAAGTTCTAGCCAATGATATGTGAGCAGAAGTATTATATGGGAGGCTTAAGATGGCTTCTTGAAGCTGACTACTGGGAAATATCCCCCTCTTTCTTTCCTCCTTCATCTTTCCTGTTGTTGAGAACTGAGTCATGATGGCTACAGCTTATGTAGACAGTTATTTTGTGATCTTGACATGGAAGCTATACAATGGGAAGTGCAGAGTATCAGATCCTACATCCTGCTGACTTTGTGATGTACCATAGTAGTTTCCTAGATATGTGTGTATATGTGTGTGTGTGCACATGCACCTTACATGTTTAAGCCATTGTTGTTTGAGATAATGGGTGCTTGCTTTTTCCTCTCTTATCTTTCTACCTTATCTTTCTAGGCATCCAGATTTTAAAAATCGAATATCCATTATTTTATGATCATTTTCTTAAAAATGTAAGAGTGTCTGTGATACAGACTTTTTAGTACCTCCAACATTATCTTCTTTGATATAAACATATAGTCCAAACTAAGAGGTAATGAAAATACCTATTAGGGGAAAATAATAAACAAATTCTGAATTAAAGGTTCTACTAAAGCATATAATACTATGTTAAACAAGCATGGATTGACGAAGAATGGACAATACAGGGAAGAAATGACTTAGCCTATTTTCTCGCTGGGAAATTAAATTAGGCTAGTAGAAAATCAAATACGTGTTCACTTACTTGAAGTTACTACTATTGTTAGTCAAAGAACAAATAATTAGCTTTGATTAAAATACATAAATAAACCAACAAACTGTGGTTTCAGTTGCTTCTCTACACTTTCTGAACCCTATGTCAAACCTCCTAACAATGAACTGCTTGATTCTCCTGCTTGATTTCCCCTAGTCCCCTATGAAGTCCTGACTTATCAAACCCAAAATTTGAATACACCCCATGTTTCATCACCTCTACTTCTAAACTGCAAAGTACTCCAAGACAAAGTTACAGAATCCATTGTTTCCACTATAAGTTAATATTACCTAGGCTTTAACTGAGACCTCTCTATACTCTTCACTGAACTTCTGTCCATTTCAGATTGATCCAATTAAACAAACATTTCCTACAATGTGTCTAGTTACTACACTCTAATAGGCTGAGATAACTAGGATTTCTTTCTGCCAGTCTTCCCCCTTCTGCTTCCTTTCAGGGGGACTGTCCACCTCAAGTAGTCCCAGTGGGTGGGGATGAATTCATAAACCAGATTGGATTGTGCCATCCCAAACAGAGTAACTGGCTCAAGGACAAGCACATGAGGTAACTCTGGCTAACCAGAGTCCTTCTAGGAGTTTTTCACTGAAAGCAGTGAAGAAGACGTTAGACACTCATTTTGGATCTCAAGACGTAAAGATGCGCTTGGGGCTACAAAAGGTTTGATTTCCCACCATATGGAGACAGGCTATTTGCAACAGGAAAGAATGAAGCCAAAACACAAAATTAGAGACAATCAAAGTTAAGAAATGAAGAGCATGAGAAAACGTTCATAGCTTTTAAACCCTGAAATCGAGTACCATCTGAAGCCAACTCCACCTCTGGACTTTCTAGTTCTACATGAAACAATAAATTCTCTAATTTTATTCTCTAAATAAACCCCTGGGGACTCCTGTCAAATACAGTACATATTCCAAGCTTTGGCTACTCTCCCCAAACCAGAAATCACCTATAGCAGTCCCCAAATGCCAGCCTCTTGATGCACTTCTTGACCCCAGTCAATCTCACAACCCCACTGAAATGATTCTTTAAAAAACTTAAATTCAAGGCCTTTTCTCAATATCTGGCCACAGGCACCTTCCTCCAGCCTGTCAATGTTGATCCTTCATTTCTTGTGAAAAGTCTCCCCTCCCACAGCTCCTGGGGCACAGTTCTGCCCTAGTTCTCCTGCTTCTCTGGCACTTGGTCTTCTTCCCACACCCGGATTCAAGTGTTTCCCAAGGAGTTGTCTTTGGCTTTCTTCCCTTTTCTTTTGCCCTCTCTCTCTTGGCAAGCTCCTTTCATCTCATGTTTCCAGTAATCACCTTAAAATAAAAGACTCCCAAGTATATACCCATAGTACTCTAATTCTATAATCTATACCCATGAATCTCTATTCTGGACTCCATGCCTATATTTCCAGAGACCCCTACTCATATCCCATCTAAATTCTATATGTATATTCAAGAATAATAGCTTCTCTTCCAAAACAATTTCTCTTTCTGTATTGTCTATATATCTGTATCTTTACCAAAGCATACCAGGCTCCTGGTAATCCTAAATGAAAGTGTTACAAATGTCACCCCCATCATCCCAGCTGAGCCGTCCTCTTGATTCCACTTCTATAAATCTTTTGCAGAGGTTCTCTCCTCTCTCTTATGCCTCTCAACTGCCCTAGTTCAGATTCCCATAATTCTCACCTGGACTATTGCCATCAGCATCTTCATTTGTCTCCCTGCACCATCTCAATCACAAACATCCAACTGTCTGCTGAGATTATCTTTACTGAAGGTCATATCTGGGCAAGGCATTTCTTAGCTCAAAAAACTTCAATAGTCACTCATAAGTTGAAACTCCTCATCCATCTGCCAGGAAAGAGGCACAAGACTGTGGCTTCAGTCTGGCCCCAAACTCCTTTCTAGGTTTCTTTCCCATAACTTCCTTTTAGGAACTTAGCACTACAACCAAACCAAATACCACATCATTCTGAACACCTGCACCAGTCTTTATATCTTTTCTCACACTCCTTCTTCCACATCTCCTTATGAGTTAACTCCTACCATCCCTCAAGACTCTCCAGAAATACCGACTCTTGGATGAGGTCTTCCCTAATCTTTCTTAATAAGTAGACATTTCTTTCTCCTTTGAACTCTCCAAACTCTAATACACCACTCACCTGTCTTGAAGGCAAGGATCCCATTTAATTCAACGCTGAACACAGTGCTTTACCTAACAAAAGTTTGTGGAATTAACAAATTGTCTTACAAGTCTTTCCCCATCCTCTCCACAACTACAGGGGTATAGCCTGGGATGAAAGCCAGGTCCATTAATAACACGCTATGTAACCTCGGGCAAGTTACTTAACCTCTCTGAGGAAAACCTCAGCTTCCTCATCAGCAAAATGGGACTGAATATGTAGTTCAGCATTTTATGAATTAAAACAAAACAATGTCTGTTCGGGGTGGGGTGGGGCTATCCGATACACAGCAGGTTCAATTAGTACAAGCTCTCTTCCCATTTTTCTTTTTACACCTTTACTCCTTAATCTGACAGCTTTCCAAATGACATATAGGAATTAACATGAACCAGAAAGTCATGTCTCTCTGCGAGCTCACTGTATACTTCCCAACAGTAAGAACAGTGATCTTTGCTACCAAATCATCCCAACAGAGCACTAAAAAGTGGAAAAAGAGAATGCACCTAAGAATATTTTTAACTATCAAATATCACCAGAGCAACGGAGAAACTCTTTTACATTTTCTGGGAAAAAAACTGTTTTTGAAATTTCAAATAAATTATCAAGACACAGCAACAAGATACAACTTATGGTTCTAGACTATATGCTGGACCAGAATTTTTTCTTTCGCTATAAAGATTTATCTATGGAACAGCTCTCAAATTTGAATGAGAATTACAGATCAGATGATAATATACATCAACGGATTTTTCTGATTTTGGCAACTGTACTGCAGTTATTTAAATGAATATCTTTGTGTTTGGAATAACAATGTGATATTTAGTGGTAAAGGGGAATTATGACTGCAACTTACTCTCAAATGGTTCAGGGGAAAAAATACATATACTTTAGATCTCCTATTGTGTGCATGTCTATGGAAAGAGAATATTAACATTTGGGGAATCTGACTAAATGGTATGTGTGAAAATTCTTTATGCTTGAAACACTTCATAAGTCTGAAATGTTATGTATGTGTGCATGTGTGTGTGTGCGCGTGTGTGTGCGCGTGTGTGTGCGTGCATGTTCTATATTTAAGCATTGGCCAAATTAAACTATTTAGTTTTGATCCACTGTTTATATCTGATTCAAAATCTCCCTGTTCAAATTATTCACTAGTCCTCTTTTGCAAAGTAATGCCCTAATTTAGAATTAATTGTCCTACAGATGAAAAAAAAAATGATGAATGAGCTTAAAGAGTACTCAGAGATCTAAGTTTTACTCCAGCATTGTGAGTCTTCCAAAGTCAAAGCACATTTTGAAACAAATGGAATCATCTTAATCTTCTAGAATGTATTACACAATAAACTGTACAAGTGCCAAAGCTGGCAATGGGTTCTACCTGCTATGGAAACATCTAAACTCAAAGTAACATCCATGATTTTTTTGGTGGCAGCCTATGGAAAAGCAGTTGGATATTCCCTCTGTTGTTTCTAATTAAATCATTTCCACAACTCCACATTTCAGCCATTCCCCAAATGCCTATCAATGCCCTACAGGTCTCAAGGAAAGCTGAAAACAGTTGTGCCAGCATCACACCAGACTAGATTCTGCAGATGTTAGATGAATATTTTCTAAGAATTCTGGCTTTCCTTTGATATTGCTAATAGAAACCTATATTGACCCATCCCAGCTTCCATCCCCAAGCAGAACAACCTCTCCCTGAAATACTTCAAGAGAAACAAAGATTGCAATGTTTATGAGGATCAGTGAAATTTACCTTACTCCTGTGGACATAGCACTTTATGGCCACAGAGCACTTTTACACAAATTATTCAATTTTCCCTTTACAATACTACTGTGAGGAGTTCCATGTTAAAGAGTAGGAAACCAAAGTGCAAAAGTCAAAAGACTATCCCAAAATTTCAGATGTTGTATGTATTGAGTTGAGTGTTTTTGTATTCCCAGAGAGAACGGGGAAAAAGATCAATGAATGGCATCTAGTCGTTCAGGGCAAAAATCCTAGTCTCCTCCCTACTGCTCACCCTCATATCCAATTCAGCTCCTTCAGGATTAAGTCTAAACTGTTTAGCTTAAAAAGTCCCTTTCTGATCAGGCCTCATATCTTATTATCCTCATATCCTCATATCCTATCCCCATACTTCAAATTTCTCTATATTTCATTAGGAATAACTATTACTAAGTGTGTTTTAACACTTCTGAAATGTCTTCCTCTACGTCTTTGCACCTGTTAAAAAGTTCTTCCTGGAGCACCCATCTTTATACCCATCTGATAATTCCTAGATGTCCTTCAAGACTCAGCTGAAGCTATTCTAGGAAGCCTTTACCAAATCCTACAATCTCAAGTAAATATATTACTTTAGGCTTTCACTGACCTTACACACACTTCTCTGACAGTCTTCATCATGCTGCACCAAGTGTTAATTCCATACCTTCCTCCAGACCCATGTTGTACAACTGAACTTTCTGCAGTGTTAGGAATGTTCTATTGTCCGTGCTGTCGAATACAATAGCCCCTAGCCACAGGTGGTTACTGAGTACTTGAAAGATGGCTAATTTAACTAAGGAACTGGATTTTTTAAATTAATTTTAATTACTTTAAATATAAAACTAAATAGCCACCTATGGCTAATGGCTATGGTATTAGGCACCACAGCCACAGACAGACTGTCACCTCCAAGGACAAAGACCATACTTACTTATCTCTGTACCCCTGGTACCTACTACAGAACCTGGCACAGAGCAGGATTCAGTGTTTGTTGAAAGAATAAGTAAATGTTTAAGTATCTATAAACACTTCTTATATACTGTTGGGAAGTGATTCCACCCAGTACTCCAAGCATTCTGGATCATCACATAAAATTTGGCCAACCCGGTCACATCTTGTAAAGTGAACCTCATTAACTATAATGGGGAAAAAAAAAAAACCCTCAGCAAATCATTCATTTCGACTCAGGGCATTTCAGCTTCACAATCACTCTTAAATGACTTCCAGATGACTTCTAGATAAATGGTTACACTGTTTATGAAATATTACAATAGTCATGGCAGCATCATTTTGGAATGTCAAAATCAGCTACAATGTTTTATAAAAAAAAAAAATGGGCTTTTTACCATGCTTTTATTAACATGGAAAAAAATTCCTTTAAATGCCTGAAGTATTCCCAGAGTATTAAAGACTATCCTGAAGTATTCTTTAAAAAAACCCATCAGCTCTCCTAACTGAATTCATTTTTGAAGTCCCATCCAATATTTGGAGAAGATGTGCTGGCTTGATTTGATGGGCTCCATCACTGCCAAAGCAGAATATGGAGAAAACGTGACCCACCTACAAAGAACTAGCAGTCTAATGTAATTTGGTTCCAATGAAAAGTCTCAATTGACAGAATTAATGAGAATTTGTGAACTTCACAAAGCAGAGACTAAGCATGTTTGACACCATATCCAGGTCCTCACTACACAATCCCTCACAGAGTGGAGTTGGCAATCCAAGGCATCAGAGAAGGTGGTCTGCACCCACTCGCTCCACCCAGAGCAAGGAGAGCCTGTCTCCTACCTGGTGCGTCACGCATCCCACAGTAGTTATACAATGGATGAAGAACCACTTGTAAGTGTCCTTTTGTTGCATAATTACTTCTGTAAAGGGAGACTAATCCTAAAGTCTAAAACTTTATAAATAAATAATTTATATAATATATATTTATAAATATATAAATAATAAACAAGAATAAATAGGGAAAGCATCTTAAAAGCTTGACTGATAGGAGGCAGGAGGTGGGGGCTTCAAGCATATAGTTCACTCTTTTTTAATTTAAAATTTTAATTAAAAAATGAACCATTAGGCAGTGGGGTGAACAAAATGGGTGAAGAGGGTCAAAAGAAACCAGCTGCCAGTTATAAAAAAATAAGTCCTGGGGATGTAAGGTACAGCACACTGACCGTAGTTAATAATACTGTACTGCACATTTGCAAGTTGTTAAGAGAGTAAATCTTAAAAGTACTCATCACAAGAAAAAATGTGTAATGGTGATGGATGTTAACTAGACTTATCGTGTTGATCATTTCATAATATATACAAATATTGAATCATTATGTTGAACGCTGAAGCTAGTATGTTATTAGTCAATTGCATCTCAATAAAAAAAGTGAATAACACTTTATTACAAAATAATTCATGTTCACTATAGGAAAAAAGAGAGTCAAAAATAAAATATACATTTAATTTTTTTACCCAAAGATAACAGTTAGTATTCCGCTGCTTTTTTTTCTTACACACTTTAATAGTGTAAGATAAATACTAGCTACTATTTACATAACACTTGCTGTTTCATGCACTGTCCTAAGCATTTAACATCCATTAATTCACTCTGTCTTCACTAGAATACCATGAGGGAGGACTGTTGCTATCTGTACTTAAAGACAAAGAAACTGAGCAGAGGGAGGTTAAGTAACTTGACCCAGTTCACAAGCTTAGAAGTGGCAAATAATCTCTGTTCAACTTTTGCTGTAGGAACATTGTGTTCAGCTAAGTAGTGTGGGAAGAAAAATTTCGTCTAAACTTTATTAAACCCTTAACTACTATTTCAGTACTCTTGTCAGAAGCAAAGAAGCACATATAACCTGTGTGGCTTATATTTGCTCCAGTTCCCCATGTTGGGGGAGAGGCTGAGCTGAGATAGAAGATATTCGCTGACTTGGATCTAATACTCAGCAGCTGGGCTGTAGGATACAATCTGTAATATGAATTTAGGTTCCTTCAGGGCTGTATCTCTTTGATGTTCTTAGTCTCAAACTGTCACCTTCTTACCTATATGTATTACATAATCCATTAGAGCCTGGCCATTAAAAACATATATTTAACTTGATTTAAGTCTGATTTTTTTTTTCACTGAGATTCTTAATATAATGTATAGTTTCCAATTACTTTAAAATGTGATCGTGCCTATTTTGATCACAAACTTCAAAAAAGTGTGGAAAGCAAAACAAAATGGAGGTTAAAACAGATGGGAAGAACTTCTCCACGATGTACACTGTTAAACCAGAAGTGTGAGTTGCAACTGACAAGTCCAGAAACATTCTTAAAGGTGTTCCAGGAGACTGGAATGATGTCCCGTGCCTTCTCCCAATCCCCTCAAATCATGTGCAAATGTCCCAGGGACACTCAGTCTTCTGCTCACTTGCAACAATACTGTCTCCTGCATCATGACCCTAAAATTCCTTGTATTATTTTTTTATGGTTGTGTTACCCACACAGCAACTCCTTTGGCAACCATGGTAATTACCCTAGCCTTGTTATCTCAGGATAACACTGTAATTAACTTGTGTCACTGTAGCATTCATGGTTATAATAATTGTAGCAAAAAATTCCAATGAAAGTAACATTTTTAGTTCTGGCTTTCAAAAATAACTTTGGCAATTACACTGCTTAAAAAAATTAAGTTTGTTTCCCTGAAAAAAACATGATCTCCGGGGCGCCTGGATGGCTTAGTCTGTTAAGCATCTGCCTTTGGTTCAGGTCATGATCCCAGGGTCCTGGGATGGAGCCCTGTGTCAGGCTCCCTGCTCAGCGGGGAGTCTGCTTCTCCCTCACCCTCTGCCCCTCCCCACTGCTCACTCTCTCTCTCTTTCCAATAAATAAAACCTTAAAAAAAAAAAAAAGAAAAAAAACATTATTTCCTCTGCACAAAGCTCACTGAAACTAAGCTATCTGAATGCCCCCTAAGAAACATTAGACTATCTCTTTTGTAAGAGCTTCCAAAGAGAATGGGGAAACAAACACACAAATAAAACACATTTCTCAAAATATTACTTACAGCTCCTCTAGAAAAGGAAAGTTCTTAAATGCATCTTCTGGTAATTGAGTAATGTTGTTCATACTGATATCCCTGGAAAACATAAAGTTAAGATTTTTGACTGATATTGCACTTAAAGAACTTAATTCAACAGAAAAATAATTAGGTGCTGGCATTCTGTAGAGTAGTGAGAAAAATGAGCACACAAGTCATACATAGCGATAGCCATAATTTGGCTTCCAAGTGCAAAGTTAAATCTTTTATTATAAATTATGTTCCATAATTTAGAAATGAATGTAGAAATGTACCTGGATCCTAGGTTTTCTCTCTCCCACTTTAAGTATTCTAGAAAGAAAGACAGAAAGAAAAAAAGAAAGACAGAAAGAAAGAAAAGAAAAGAAAAGAAAAGAAAGGAAGGAAGGAAGGAAGGAAGGAAGGAAGAAAGAAAGAAAGAAAGAAAGAAAGAAAGAAAGAAAGAAAGAAAGAAAGAAAAAGAGAAAAGCCTCAACTACCTACAATGAGTGGACCAGTTTAATTTCCCAGGGCTCTGGTATTCAAAGTGCGGCTCCTGATAAAAATAAACAAATGAATACCCTGGGGCGTGATAAAAGATTTGCAGGCCAGGGTGCCTTCTTAAGTCACTGTCAGGGACAATAAAACAGGTTGTAGCTGTATTCCAGTCATATTTTCTGCAAAACCTATAAAAGTCCTCCAGGTAATAGCTGTAAGGGGATTTCATTTTTAGCCTAGGAACAGATGCAGCCTAGAGACATGTGCATACATGACAGCCATGCTGTCCATTTCCAGCTTTTCCTTCGAGAAGCTGCAGGAAGAGAACTCACTTGCTGATATAACTCGACAATTAACTAGTTCAAACAGTTAAAAAAAAAAAACAACTTTTTAACTATTTCCTTCTTCCCTGGCAACCTGCTTCTCAGTTGGTTTTCTCTCTCCACACTCTGTGTGACACAGACACCTTGAAAGGCAGGTTAAGGCAGCCTCAGAGGGAAAGTCCCAGCATGTACTAAGCCATTGCCTCACTCAGGTTCCTCGGCCTCTTGTCTGTGGCTGTGCCCTCAGGTCTCTCCTTTCTAAAAATCACCAAGAAAATTCACAGCGGTGACCGCCTCATCACATACGCAGGTGGAAGAGAAATCAGCTAACAATAAAACACCAAGATCAGCGAACGATAAAAACACTGTCATTTTTATTCATTTGGTCAGGTGAAATGTTCTTTTAAAAGAGCTGACACCTTCAGTACCAAGGTAGGTGAATCCCTTCTCCCTCTCTTTGCCACTCACTACAATTTGGAAATGGAATTTGCACCCCTTTTAGGAGCCCTTCCCAAGGCCAGTCTGGAAACCTTCCAGGCTCGGAAATAACAGTAACAGCAGGCACAAAACCAGCAAAAGCAGTGGCAGCTAATGTGTAGAGAATACTGAAACCATGGTTAAGACCTCCCCTTACAAATGGGCAAACGGTGGCTTCCTGACGTACAGAACCTCCCCAAGGCCACCCAACCGATGGTGTCACAGGAAATGTGAACTCCCGAGTCTGTGATTTTAAGTATCACTGAGTCTTCCCAAGTATCGTGTGAATCCTGTTACTTCTCTCTCTCGTGGTTGTCAAGATATAAAGCAAACCCACGGCCCTACCGAGGGTAAAAGTGGGAGGGATACTGCCCCCAAGACCTTGGTACGATCATCAGTGAATCTTGGGGAGAGCACTTTTGCTTGACAATTTAAAAAAAAAGAACTATAAATAGCTTTAGAATTTGAGGAAGCAAAGTTCATATAAATTTGGGCATGAAACTGTTCTAGAGATGAATCCTATGTCCATAGAGAGTCCCATGCATTCCAAAATTTTATCATGGAAAATAACGCAAATTCTATTAAAGATAACTTATAAGAAAAACAAAATTAATATAGGTCTCAAGGAATTTTTTTTTTCAAGGAATTATTTTTAAACACAGGCCCAAATGGTACTTTAGTCAGCGATTGGTACCCTTGGGCAGGGGAAGGGAAATCCTTTGTTTTTCATAAACACTCAAGCAAGATACTGGAGAAATAGCAAAATTGGGGTCTGAAGAAGCAGGGTCAATTCCTGCTACTGCCACACAGCCACTGTGTAATCCTGGGCCTGAGTTTACTCATCTGTAAAATGGGAGCACTGAACGGCCTGGTTGAGGGGCTTCCCAGCCTGAAACTGTATATTTCTATGATTCACCTTTTCCTGCAGTTTTCATGGAGGGGCCCCTCCTCCCTGATGAAAATATATGAGGTTCATTTCGTGGAAAAGACATGTTTCTGAAGAATTTACCATAATACAAAATTTAAAGACTATTAGTTTGCCATTATAAAACCACTGAGTCATTCCCGCTGGAAACCCATTTGCCCTTAACCAATAAAATCATTCTTAGGAATACGACAAAACATTTAGTCACACTGAAAGGCAAAATAGTAATCTGAGTAAGCAGTGATTCTGTAAAGTATCACACAACGTTGATGCTCTTTCGCCATTCCAATAAATGGGGAAAGACGGACAACCGCAGTTTATTACTTTACAAAAGGAGGCATCCATACAGTTTCCCCTGAATTCAGGCAAGTATCAAGTAACAGAATAACTGATTACCTGCCTCACCATAAAAAGACACATAATTAGAAATTATACCATACTGTTCTCTGCATTCCAATTTTTTAAAACACATACAGCTATATAATTCTCTCATTTTTTCCCCTCAGAATAACAAGACATGACAGGTAGTTCTGCTCTGAGCTGTAAATGCAATTAGTAGGAGTCCGTATTTACAAACTAATATGTTTTAAACACGTAGTGAGGTTTTGTTTCAAAGTTTCAGATTCAGGAGCAACACTTGTTTGCAAAATGTTCTGAATTTCACACACCTAGAGAGGTTCTATCTTTATAGGTATTTTCCCTCATCTTTTCTGGGTTTTAGTTAAAACATTTGAGAATAGGAAGAGAGAAAAAAAAAAAAAAAAAAAGAAGGGGGAGCCTACAAGATTTTATCTCCAGAGAAGCTCTGGAAACATGTGATTACAGATTATAAGGTGGGTGGGTACTCATTTAAAATAATGAGGGCTAATGGTGATAAACAACCTACAGACAAGCCCTAGAGAAGATTCCAGACCTGACATCACCAACACCGACAACAGAGCTTATGGTTGGAAAGGATGCTGGGGATGATAAGTTAACTGTAACAATTTACAAATGGAAGCCCTATGCCATAATTACAAACATCTCGGGCTCAAGAGCCATATGAATCACTAAAACACAGAAGTTAAAAATATGTATATAGAAAATGTTCAGCTAAAAGGTAAACCTCGAGATCAGTGGTTTGACACTCATATAAGCAAGACGATCTTAGCAGTAACCTCTGAAATTAAACCCACTGATTTGCCATCCTGGGTCCCTATGAAGAAAATAAATATAACATAGGAAACGAAAAAATCGGGCACCTGGGTGGCTCAGTGGGTTAAGCGTCTGCCTTTGGCTCAGGCCATGATCCCAGGGTCCTGGGCTAGAGCCCTGCTCAGCAGGGAGCCTATTGCTCCCTCCCTCTGCCTGCCACTCCCCTGCCTGTGCTCTCTTTCTCTCTCTCTCCCTCCCTATCAAATAAATAAATAAAATCTCAAAAAAAAAAAAAAAAAGAAGAAGAAGAAGAAGAAACAAAGAAATCATACAAGGTCAGAACACCACCAACTCACAAACACTTCCGAGGGCAAACTCAGGAGAGCTGATGGCCTTCCTTGGAGTTAGTCTGGTAGAGCTGGAAGTGCACAGGCTTGGCACCAGACAGACCAGGATCTACCTATGAATTTACTAGCTGTGTGATCTTGGGCAAACTGTTCATGTTTTCTGAGCCTTAGCTTCTTCATTTGGAAAAAAAAGAGACAGGAATAACTAAACCTTGGAGACTGCTGAAGATCAGAAAATGTCAAGTTACGCACAAGAAGCTAAGTAAGTAACAAGGTATTAGCTTACTATCATCCATATTTTTGCTGCTCCTGGAAGCTGGCTGAGTCCAGCATGGTGAAAGCTAGCGGGCCAAGCATCACACCACCTTTGGTGGTCTTCCTTCCCAGAAAGAAACCAGTTTTACGCAAGAGAAACACTCCATGGTGCAGAAGACCTAGAACCTGGAGTCATTCCAACTACAAAACTAGACTCTAAACTCCAGAACTCCAAGAGTCATAGATTTTTAAGCTAGAAGAGCCCTTTGAAGTCAAATACTTCATTTTAAAAGAAAAAAGTTGAGGCCCAGGTGTTGACAGAGTCAAGCACTGAAAAGACAGGGGAGAGAAAAGGAGGGGACAGAGAGGAGGGAAGGAAATTATATTCGTATAGGAAATTTTTGGAGAGACAAGGGAAGACAAGAGCCATTTTCAAAAGATTAGGAGGACTTCACACAGTTTAGTGGTAAGCAGGGAACAGAACCCAGAACTCTTAATGGGATGCCTGACTATATCTTTTCTACACATATTTGTCCCATAACAGACTTCATCATACTTATACTTCTCTCAAAGTACACCAACCGGAACAGAACATATGTCTGCATATTTTACCAGCACAATGCAATACTCCCAAATTTTTACCACGGAGATCAGAAATACAAAGGGCACATTACTCACCAGGAAAGTAAAGCTGAATGCTCAAACACCAGCAGTCACTGGTTTCAAAATTAAAATTTAAAGGGTACAATTGTTTAATTGAAACTGCTAAATCTCCCCAGTGGTTAAACTCTCATCTTTTTTCCCTCATAAAATTCACTACTTCTAAAGTATCTACAGAGTAAAGAGGAACATCATGTTTCAACAAGGTACCTTTTTAAAATCCCCATAAAATGCTCCAGAAGCAAGCCTAACCTGTTTGCTGATGGCCAAGGGTGTACCACCGTAGACTCCGCCATCGCGTGCTCGCTGGGTCTGGGCCTCCCGCCATAGAATTATTTAATTTTCAATATGCTGTGATAGACCCAATGTTATCTAAATTGGAATAAGCCCTCCTATTTGTACTAGATAAAACTATACTGCTACTACTACACTGTTGATTACATCTCAAATACTACCCAACCGTTTCAAGTCACTAAACGTCGTACAGGAGCTAGAGAACACAGGGTTCTCTAATGTGTTCTCTAGGAAATGGGCGTGTCTTTAAACTGAACAAACACATGTTGACAGTGAATACCATCCCAATGACTTTTCTAGGGTCTTTTGTAATTAGCCAAAAATTTCAGGTCAATCTCCCATTCACAAATGTTTACAGTATGAACAAAAAAGAAAAGCTAAAACTACATTTGAAAAAAGCTTCTGGTGGAACAAATTTGAAGGGAAGGTTTCTCTTGTCTGCCAGCAGGGCTGACACACATAGAACAACAGAGTTCTAGTCAAAGCCCAGGAAGAGTTCATTTCTTTTCTGACACGATTCCCTATCTTTAGGCAAGCAATCTCTTTCTCTCCCTTTCTTTCTTTTTAGAACAAAAGTGATCTATGTGTACTAGTTTTTTTAATACTGAAATACAGAGATGCTTGGGCGGCTCAGTCGGTTAATTGTCTGCCTTTGGCTCAGGTCATGATCCCAGGGTCCTGGGATCAAGGCCTGTGTGGGGATCCTTACTCAGTGGGGAGCTTGTTTCTCCCTCTCCCTCTGCCTGCTGCTCCCCCTGCTTGTGCTCTCTCTTTCTCAAATAAATGAATAAAATCTTTTTAAAAATGATTTTTAAAAACCTGAAATACAGAGAGAACCATCCACAATATCAATTCCCAGAAATAACCACAGTCCTATTTCATGGGTGTCATTACAGACTTTTTTCTACGTACAGTGTATATTTTTACAAATGTGAAATCACATAGTTCTGAACATGTTTATCTATTGGCACGTAAGATTCTTCACTTTCAAAATGAAATGAAAACGTCTCTGAAAATATATTTGACTAAAAGTACAACTATTACCATCTAACATATCCTGATGCTCTTTTTGGCAGGCCACACAGTATGGGATGAGAAAGTCCTTATTAGTGAAAGCCACCATGCCAAAGGGAAAAGAGGTGAAAGAGGGACTTCCCTGTAAAAGGAGATACCGTGTCACCCTTTTAGCATTAGCTGCATCTGTGCGAGGCCGTGTGCTAGGATGGTGAGGCTCCTGTGTCAGAAGATGGGCTCAGTTTTATTTTTTTAATTAAAATCCATCACTCCACCCTATTCTCCACTTACTATCACTATATATTGTTGCAACATCCAATTAAGTTTACCTTTTAAAAATATGCATTATTGCATTTTGGACACAATCAGAGCTGCTATGTCTATGTGAAGATGCTTCTCTTTATACTGCAGAAATGAGGCCAAAAGAGTTTATATGCCATTTCACTCAGATTTTGCTCCTGAGATATTTTCCTGACCTTGCATGTTTTAATACTACTAGAGTCCAACTAGATGTCACAACAGACACCCCTCTAATGCCATGTGCAACATTTCTACTACAGTTTTAGGCAGCAGGAGAAATTGGCTCCATATTATCTAGAGCATTCCTTGGTGTTTCAAACACAAAGATGCAGTGCTTTCCAGCAAAAAGAATCCAAAACTTGCTTTCCTGCAGGCTTGCAGTCCTTAAGAAGGTAGCTGCTACAACCCACCATAATGAGACTTAAAAATAAATTTTAATTACTTCAGAGAAAAGTTATCACCTTGCAAAGTCATTATCTATTTAAAGTACTTGAATATCCTAGTATATAATCTTCTTGACAATACAGAAAGTCTGGAGAAAATGCCAACTTCAAATCTTAAAAAAAATGAAAACTTTTTTGCTATAGGAGATATAGAGAAGAATGTTTAGTTATTTTACGATCATCTACTCTAGCGGTTTAAAACCTCTACTTTCAGCCATTTTAGAATTTTTTCTATTAATGACTATATTGCCATTGCTAAGAAAATGAAAAGACATGAAACAGACTGGAAGAAAATATTTGCAAAACACATAAGATAAAGGAATAGTGTCTACAATACAGAAAGAACTCTCAAAACTCAATAAGAAAATAAACCTGATTTTTCAGTGGGCAAAAGGATTTGAGCAGACACTTCACCAAAGATTATACAAATGGCAGAAAGCACATAAAAAGATGTTCAACATTATCCAGTGGGGAAGTGCAAAATAAATCACAAGATACTACACCACACTATCAGAATGGCTAAAATGTGACTGAAAGAGAAAGAAAGAGGGAAAGAAAGAAAGAAAGAAAGAACGAAAGAAAGAAAGAAAGAAAGAAAGAAAGAAAGAAAGAAAGAGAGAAAGAAAACTGAAAATGCCAAGTCCGGACAAGGATATGGAATAACAGGAACTCTCATACACGACTGGTGGGAATGCAAAATGGTACCACCACTTTGGAAAGCAGTTTGGCAGTTTCTTATAAAATTAAACATGTGCTTATGACCATATGACTCAGCCATGCGAGGTATAAAGAACTGTCAAAAACTGGAAATAATCCAAATACCCTTCAACTGGTGAAGGGATAAAGAAACTTTGGTGTATCTATACAATGAAATAATATCCAGCAGCAAAAATGAGACTACTGCAGGCGCAGGGACGAATCTCAAATACTTTACGCTAAGTCAAAGCCTGACTCAAAAGGCTACCCACCGTATTCCATTTCTATGGCATACTGGAAATGACAAACTCTTAGCGACAGAAAACTGATCGGTGATGGCCAACAGCCGGGGGCATGGAATGGGAGAAAAGGAGGCTACAAAGGGGCGTGGGAGAACTTTTTGGTGTGATGGAAATGCTCTATATCTTGATTTTGATGATGGTTATATAATTATAGGTATCCAAACTCTTCGAACTCTATATTAAAAAGTGAGAGTTTTATTCTACGTAAATTAAACCTTAACATCAGCCTTTTCTAAATAAGAGCATATACATTACCTCCTCACATTTCTCCCACAGGAAGAATAATTAATCCTATGGCTAGAGTCCTCTTTCCCATCTTTACCCAATACCGAATGATGTCACACACACAGCACTGGCTTCAGATCAGGAAACACACAGTTTCGTTTTGTTGCTTTTTCATTTCTTTTGTTTTTCCAACCTCTGCTATCCACTTATAGCAGGACATAAGCCTTTTCATTCTCTCTTTACTAAGCACCTACTAGGTTTGTGCCTGTGTGTTGGGCACTGGGTATACAGAGACGAGTAAGACCGTGTTTACCCGAAGAGCATTCTGAGACAGTAGAAAGGCAATAAGAAACGGCAAGTAAACATTGTGATATGTGTGGCACAGCAAGGGAAGACGATCAACCAAACTTGGAACTGGAGAAAGACTTCCAAAGGCAAGGCTGTTGTGCCAAGGTGTAAAGGACAGATATTACTTTATAGAGGGCTGCTATTTCAATCTGTGCTCTCACTCATTAGGTTGGCACTGTTTCTCAGCAGAGACGCAATTGGCACGTTAAGCAGAATAATTCTTCACTATTCAAGACAACCTTGCTCACTATAGGGCACTTGGCATCCCTGTTCCCACCAGCACACTAATTAGTGCAACTAAAAACATTCCCCAAGCACTTCCAACCTTCCCAAAGCAAGTTGGTAGCACAGAGAGGGAGATGAAATCTATTTAGCAAGTGGAACACGGCATTTTAAAATATATATATAATAAAGAGCTAATATCAAAGTTAAGTACATCACATAGAAAAAGAACCAGTATTGTTTCACAATTGTTTAGATTTTTGCATATATACTAGTTCATGATGTAAAATGTAGTCCTCACTGGATTCATGGGCGGAAAATATTTGTAAGACTCTGAATGAGATAACTTGTTTGTTTGGGTGGGGGTGTCTTCCAAGCACAGGGACCATCACGTGTGAAAGCATGGTCTAATGAGATAAAACCAGAATGATCAAAGAGAGAAAACTATTCAAGAACTTAAACATTACAAACTAGTATGGTATAGGTGGCGAGAGAAGCTACCAAGATTAGCAGAATGTACATCCCCAAAAGCCTTGTTGATGTGACCTCTAGAAATCAGAACTGCCAGGGGCGCCTTGGTCGCTCAGTCTGTGAAGTGTCTGCCTTCGGCTCAGGTCATGATCCCAGCGTCCTGGGATCGAGTCCTGCATCGGGCTCCTTACTCAGCAGGGAATCTGCTTCTCCCTCGGCCCACTGCTCCCTCTGCTTGTGCTCTCTCTCTTTTTCCCTGACAAGTAAGTAAATAAAATCTTTAAAAAAAATTTTTTTTAAAGAAATCAGAGCTGCCTGAGGAAGTTTAAGCATATCAAGTTTACTGCAGAACAATCATTCTGGTAGCCATATATTACAATGGGAGGAAAGGAGGGAAAGAAGAAATTCAGCTCTTCTGGAATGTAGCTTCCCTGACTGTAAAATATCGTGTACTTGCCACCTCTCAGGTCCTTTCCAAATCTATCATTATGACTCCTAGTTTGGCATTCCTGATTCTGCACATTCCATGCATAATTAGTGGAAAATAAGCAACTCTTAGATTCATGTTTTTCCTATATGCACAGGCACATTTGCTTGTGTTAGCAAGTGTGTGAATGAGCACAGACTTTTAAAACATACCCCCTTCAGAATTACAAGGGTTCAGCAATTAAGAAAGACGCATGACTTCATTTCCAAAGGTAATATTTTATGCTGTAATTGTTTATGCTCTCAATGAAGCAATACAGCCTAGGAGATATTTAAGGGTGTGTTCTTCAAGGAGATGCTAACCCAACAAGTTAGTAAAGAGAGAGAACAAAACACTGGTGTGAAAATACCATACCACAAGGAAAGGCAGGTGTGGTTGAAATTATACATCCTTAAAGGGGTACTTTAAAAAAATAAAAGTGGTCAGGCTAATTCAATATCTTCTAATACTGAAACAAGTTCCACTTGTTTCTGGAGTTTTTTTGTTTTTGTCTTTTTAAACAGAGTCTAGTTGTAGGATGTCCAAGTGTAGGATGTGCTCTAACGAGAAAAATACAAAATGCTTGAAATCTGGAGTAATGTTTACTAAATGGCAAAGAAAAAATGAATGCCAAAAAGAAAAAGAACATTACTTTTCTTTCTACAGTTTGATCAAGTACCCTAGCATCTGGCATCACATGAAACAGACAAGGGTTAAATTCTAATATTCCTTCTTTTCTTGCTACTTAACGGGTGTTCTCAGGCATTCTTTGGGTGTCAACAGCTGTTCTGGTAACCCTAACGATGACAAAACAGTGCTCATTACCAGCCAAGACACAGACAGAATGGTATTTCAATAGTCCATTTAACATCAACAAGAAGTATTGTAAGGATTGTCAGCTGGGCAGATTGGAAACACTCAATTACTTCATCCTAGCAGACAAAATGCACTATTCATAAAGAAATCAATCCCACAGCATTTATTATGGTAAATATTCTAATTAGCTAAACGGTTTATGTTTTATTATGGCTACACTTATTAGCACCACTGATAGGAAAACATTACTTCATGGTCCTGCCTTCAAACACACACACCCACGAAAACTTCTGTTCAGACGCGCATTTTTTTTTTAAACTTCAACTTACAACCAATTAATAGGTTATGAAATCATTTTAATGGGTCATAGCCAACTTTTTTTTAAAATTTAAATAGGAAAGAATAGAATAAAATAGAAGAAATCAGAATACATCAAACGTAGTAAGTATTGTTTTGCGGAATTTTGGTTCAGCGTATGTGTTTCTGTCTTACAGACTGCAAAGTCTCAAGTTTGTATCCACCGTCTGTGAAATACAGTCAGACTATGAATTCAAGGGTTTGGCTATTAAAGCCAAATTTTTCTTATTCTTCCCCCTCGGATGGAATCACAGCGGCAGCTGCTTTCCCAGCACGAGGTTGGCTCAATGCATCTAGTAACCTTGAAGTCTTCCTTCATCTATAAACCTCCCTCTCAGAATTGCTTAGCTGCGCCCCATCGATTTTGGATCATTGTGTTTTCATCTCATTGATCTCAAGGTATTTTTTTTTTAAATTTCTTCTTTGATCCCTTCATTGACCCATCGGTTGTTCAGTGGCATGTTGTTTGTCTCTACATGTTTGTGTCTTTTCCAATTTTCTTCTTGTAATTGATTTCTAGCTTCATTCTGTTGTGGTAGGAAAAGATGCTTGATATGATTCAACCTTCTTAAATTTATTGAGACTTGTTTTGTGACCTAAAATGTGATCTATCCTGGAAAACATTTCATGTGCACTTAAGAAGAATGTGTATTTTGTTTTTGAATGGAATATTCCGTAAGTATCTATTAAGTCCATCTGTGTTAAGGCCAATGTTTCCTTATTAATTTTGTCTGGATGATCTATCCATTGATGTAAGTGGGGTGTTAAAGTTTCCTACTGTTATTGTACTACTGTCAATTTCTCCCTTTGTGTCTACTAATACTGCCTTATATATACATTGGGTCCATATTAACAAGTGTTATATATTCTTGTTGGATTAATCCTTTTGTCATTATGTAATGCCCTTCTTTCTTTCTTGCTATATATAGCTTTTGTTTTACAGTCTATTTTGTCTGATACAAGTATTATTATTCCAGCTTTCTTTCTGTTTCAATTACATGAAATATCTTTTTCCATCCCTTCACTTTCAGTCTGTGTGTGTCTTTAGACCTCAGGTGAGTCTCCGGTAGGCAGCATACAGATGGGTCTTGTTTTTTATCCATTCAGCCACCTTATGTCTTTTGATTAAAGCATTTAGTCCATTTGCAATGAATAAAATAAAATAAATAAAATCAAATAAAAGGCACCTGGCCGGCTCAGTTGGAAGGGCGTGAGATCTTGATCTCAGGGTCATGAGTTTGAGCCCCACACAGGGTATAGAGATTACTTTAAAGACAAACTTTTTTTAAAAAAGGCATTTAGTCCACTTATTTTTTTTTTAAGAGAGAGAGAGCATACACAGGAGAGAGGAAAGGGCAGAGAGAGAATCTTAGGCAGGTTCCACACCCTGAGTGGAGCCCAATGCAGGCCTTGATCTCACGACCCTGAAATCATGACCTCAGCCAAAATCAAGAGTCAGATATCAACTGACTGAGCCACAGGTGCCTCTAGTCCACCTACATTTAAAGTAATTATTGACAAGGATGTATATACATTTTTGTTTTTGACAGCATATTTTACACCTTTTAATTTTGTGTATCCCTTAAAAACTTATTGTGATTATAGTTGATTTTACTATTTTTGTCATTTAAGCTTTATACTAGCTTTATAAGTGGCTGATCCTCTACCTTTGCTATATATTTGCCTTACCAATGAGATTATTTTCTTTCATATATTTTCTTATTTCTATGTATGGCATTTTCTTTTCCACTTAAAGAAATCTCTTCTGGTATTTCTTGTAAAGCTGGGTTAGTAGTGATGAACTCCTTTAGCTTTTGTTTGTCTGGGAAACTCTTTATCTTCCCTTCAGTTCTGAATGATAATGTTGGTAGGTAGAGTATTCTTGGCTGTGTTTTCCTTTCAGCACTTTGAATATATCATGCCACTCCCTTCTGGCCTGCAGTTTCTGTGGAAAACTGGCTGATAGTCTATGGGGTCCCCTTATATGTAACTAACTGCTTTCTCTTCATGCTTTTAAGACTCTTTAGTTTTTTCACATGTTAATTATACTATATTTTGGTGTATCTCTCCTTGGATTCATCTCATTTGGGACTCTCTGCACTTCCTGGACCGGAATGTCTGTTTCCTTCCCCCAATTAACAAGTTTTCAGAGCTACTATTTCTCCAAATAAGTTTTCCTTCTCTCTCTCTTTCTCTCTCTCCCTTTCTCTCTCTTCTCCTTCTGGGCCCCCATGATATGAATGTTAGTATGCTTCATGTTGTCACAGAGGTCTCTTAAACTATCCTCATTTTTTAAAATTCTTTTTTCTTTTTGAAGTACAGTTTGGATGATTTCCACTATCCTGTCTTCCAGTTCATTAATCCCAGCTTCTATATCATCTAACCAGCTCTTTATTCCCTCTAGGGTATTTGTTTCTGTTATTGTCTTCTTCAGCTCTCATTGGCACTTTCTTATATTGTCTAGCTCTTTCTTGAAGTTCTGCATTCATCCATTCCTCTCTCTATGGGGGTTCCTAGAAGTATATGATAAATCACTGTTTGTACATCCAATAATCATCCTAGGCAAGAAAAGCTCCAATTTCTAAGACATTGAGGCACTGACCTCATAGGGAGACAAGAAGAAAATTCTAAATGATGAGGTCTAGGCCTAAACTCAGAGACAGGCTGAGATTTCACCAACACTTTAATGCAGGCTTTATGGAGCAATTGCTCCCCCTCAGGTTATGAGGCATGCAGTACCCCTCCCAAACACACATACCACAGGCTCTCCCTTCTCCCCTCTGATGGCCATTTTTTAAAAGGCTTATAAAACATATTCTACCCTTAAAGGAATGACTCAAAATTGTAACTAAGATGACTCAATCATTTCTGTTGACTATAAGACAACAGACATTGATAATGATGGTTTATAAAAAGCCATTCAAGATATTCCCTTGGGAATGACTTAACAACTCATTAAAGTCACTGATGATTTATTCACTATAGAAGAAGCCATGCAGTCAAATCTGAGATAGTCCTGAATCTTTGAGCAAAGATTCTCAAATTTGGTTTTGTAATACTCCTGGACAGCTCCATTTGTAGCAAGTCTTTAAGTTCTAAGAAGTCCCAGAAACCAAATTAATTCCTTTTAATTTCTGCAATCAACATGGATCATATGGTCCTTTATTTCTTACCTTGGACAGAAAACAATGGGCCATCCTGAATTTTGATTATTAAAAAAAGAGAGAGAGATACAAATACACTCTAGGAACTCCAAAATATGTGCAGAGTTATTGCTTAAGGTTGTTTATCTAAGAAAATCTCTCAGTTCTGGAGGCGATAATGTTTGTTGGAGCAGTTTTATTATTAATTGGTAAGCAGTGAAGAAATAATACCTTTTCCTAACTCCTGGGGCGCCTGGGTGGCTCAGTCATTAAGTGTCTGCCTTCAGCTCAGGTCATGATCCCAGGGTCCTGGGATCAAGCCCCATGTCAGGCTCCCTGCTCAGAGGGGAGTCTGCTTCTCCCTCTCCCTCTGCCACTCCCCCTGCTTGTACTCTCTCACGGTCGCTCTCTATCAAATAAAATCTTTAAAAAAAAAAAAAAAAGAGAGAAAGAAAGAAAGAAAGAAAGAAAGAAAGAAAGAAAGAAAGAAAAAAGAAAAGAAAGAGAATACTTAATACCTTAACCCCCAATGAAAGCAGATATGCACTTCTGACACACACACACACACACACACACACCACACTCCCCAAAAAGAGCTTAACCTATAATTAAAGATTGGAAGATTGGAAGATCAATTCAGATACCAATAAGCAGGATACCAATAAACCCCAGTCTGCCTGAGAAAACCCCAGTTTACATCTATTGTCTTGGCATAATTATTAATGGTGCTCCTTTTCCCTCTCAGAGGTACAGTCATTGGAATGATAAATTACATGATCATCCCACTAACAGCAGTAGGTTTGACTGAATGATGTTGAATGAGCTGTGATGAGAAGAAGTGGAAATCTTGGTTTGGATTGCCTTGGGGAAGGTCTGAATAAAAGGCTAATTCCTCGTCTGTATAATACTATATAGACAATAATAATATGAAAAACACACAACTTATCAAACATCTATAGAGTTTGTAAATATCACTTTTATCAATTTCCTGCTCCTCCATCTGGACCATATACTCAATTAGGGCGAGGTGTGTGTTTTGCTCACTACCGTGTCCCAAGTCTGTGGTATACTGTGTGGCCACAGTTGAGCGAATGGCATGTCTGACACTGTTAAATGCTTAAATGGTCATGGTAGCAAATACATACTTAGCATTTCCAAAAAAATAAATTTAAAAAAAAGTTTAATTTTCCAGTCATGTAAAGGAAGTCAATGGCCTGGTTGTGGAAGGAAAGAAAGAAAGGGCACATAAAATATCCTCTTCTTTACAAATTTTTATAATTGACCTGATTATGGAACTGTAAGGAACAAAATATTTCTTATGGACAGCAAAGAGTGTTAATGACAGATTTCCTCCCAAAGTCTATTGCTATGATCAAATAATAACTGCACACAAAGAAACACATTTGGGGAAAAGCAAGAAAGAGAGCAAAGAGTTCATTTAAATACGAGTTCCTGGATTTAAAAATAGCTTGGGAGGAATGATGTAAATTTGGATTTCAGTAAAACTAATTTTTCTTCCTCAAAATTTTAAAATACAGGCTTTGTCCTAAAAATAGTATCTCACAGAACCACTGAACTAGAAAGCATAGTGGTTAAATGCCTCCCCCAGAAGCCAAACCAAATGCCTTGGGTTTGAATACAGCTCTGCTCACTCATCAGCAATATAACCCCGGGCAAGTCCCTTAATCTCTATGTGCCTCGATTTCCTCATTCAAAATGGGGATAAGACTTCTGACTTCAGAACATCACTGTGAGGGTTACATGATGTGACTTCCAGTCGGTACGCAGCCCAGCACCTAGCCCACAGCCAAAACTCAATCAAATTCTGCTATTATCATTTTACTGTTATCATCAGCTGATCACCATCTAATCTCACCATTTTATTTTAATAACGAGGCAACTGGGGCCCGGGGGGTTAAGTAATTAATTAATTAAAGAACCAAGGTCAGAATCAAAAAGACAAATCCCAAGGGCACCTGGGTGGCTCAGTCAGTTGAGCGTCTGCCTCTTGATTTAGGCTCAGGTCATGACCTTAGGATCCTGGGATGGAGCCCACACTGGGCTCCACACTCAACTGGGGGGTCTGATTGGGATTCTCTCCTTCCCTCCCCCTCTGCCCCTTACCCTGCTCACGAGCTCAATGCTCTCTTTCTAAAATAAATAAATAAACCTTTAAAAAAGGATAAATTCAAGTCCAGGGATCTTTCTACTATCCTGAACTGCAGCACGTGGCAGTGATGTTTTTAGCAATATGCTTTGGAACTTGGGAAAACAATTTCCCCAGGAGCTATGTGTTAAATGGTGCTTAGATTCTGAGGTTAATGGGTAAGCCACTGGCAGAGCCCCTCACTATAGCTCAACGAATGAACAATGTTACAACCAAAACACGGAAACAGATAAACCAATTCTACCTGTACTCAACCAAGTAAATGAATGGAAAGTCTCTTCATACTTACTAGGAATACTGGTCCCTGAAGTTTAAAATGAGGCAAAATTGCTAAAGTGGAATTCTGGCTACCTTTATAAGATGTGATGCATTGATGGCGAGATGTCAGTTGTACTTAAAGAATTTATACTTTTTGCTGTTGTTTTTCAACAAATCTTTATTGGCATGATGAGTAAACTGTTCCCTCTGATCTTAAACAAAAACGGTAGAGAAAGAGAAGGGTCTCCAAGGTTAAAGGAACAGCCCGCGTGCAGGTCATTCTAGAGATGGACCCAGTCAGGAAACTGCAAGCAGGCTGGCCTGGCTGGGACGTGGAGTTCAGCTGGGGGGCAAAGCTAGAATGACCATAGAGGCCCAGGTTACTGAGGACATGGACTGTCCATGTAACAAAGAGTTTGAGGACAGAAACAAAAGGCTCTGGAAGATTTTTTAAAGGAGCATGAAGAAGGCTGATTTGCAAAGAAATTCTGTGGGTGGGCCCAATTTTTACATACAGCTTCTGCATACCTTTACAACTACCTTTACTGAAATTACATGTGGGCCCTCTGCTACTGGCCTACTGCAGTGACGGGGGAAGCAGCAGCCCCCTGAAACTGATTGCCATGGAGACTGTAAGAGTGTGGTGGGGTTATGATTTGTGAAGCTACACAGTATTCCCTTTACCAGAGACCCTAGGGGAACGTTCTCTCTGACCTCAGTTCCAAGAACAGCTGCACAACGTGTCCTTTTTATCTTATGGACAGTGTGGAATCTCTCCCCCTTCCTATCGGGTACGAAGATTCTCCAAACTCAAACTGTTACCCACCCCCTTTCACAAATGTATACCTTAGGTGCATAGCTTCAGTAATTCCTGTCTGCAAAGTCATCCTTTGTTGTCCTAATTTAAGTCGGGGATGGTCCTAACCTTCTCATTCATTTATTCTGTATTTTATGGCACACATTTTTGTAAGCTATCTTAAATTCTTTGGGGAATAAGGTGGATCATGCTAGCATTTTGTGAGCATTCCCTGTGTGCCTGGCGTAAGCCGACACACGTACAAACACCTCTGGGGGTCTGAAAGGGCGACTGCAGAGGCAAGAAGGTTGAGGTGTAGAGCAACTGTGAAGGATAAGGAGATCTAGAACCAAAACAGCAGGGACAGAGAGGAAAAGCAAGAGAAGAGCTGCCTCCGAGGCAGAGCCAGCACAGCCTCATGATTAGAGGCCGAGAAAAAAGGGTGAACCTTGGAGAGAACACCGTGGTGGTTTGCCCACAGAGCTGGGACAGTGATGCCATGAGTTGGGGACATAACAGGAGGGAAACGTGCATTGGGTCGGTTCGGTTGTGTGGTGTTATCAGCAGGTGGTTGTAAATTCAAGCCCAGATCTGAGGACATGTCAGGGAGGGGGTAAAGGTATAGGAGTTGGCATCGTGGAGAATTAAAACTGCAGCAGCAAATGGCAACTCCCAGAGAGGATGTGCACAACAAGAAAGAAAGTGCCTGAGAAAAAATTTTTAGAAGCAAACTCAATTTGAGAGACAAATGGGAAGGGAATGACCAGGAAGGTGAGGGAAGAGTCTGAAGGAAAAGCTTCAAGGAGATGAAGAACTACCCTGTCAAATGCTGCCAAGTAATCAGTAACTATATTAGCCACGGGATTTGGTAATTAGATCATTTGTCAATAGGTTTATCACAGCATGAATCTCATGAATATTAACCATAACTAGAATTTTTTTTCCCCCTTTTATTTTGGCTCTGGGAAGAGAACAAAGAAAGGGAGAGAATTTCCTGAGGTAACTGGGCAAGATTTAAAAGAGAAAAGGAAAAGGAACACAAGGTTTAAAGAGGATGTGTGTAAACATGTGAGGAAGAGCCTGCCTGAGGTGGGACTGCCTGGGCTCGGATCCTGACAGCCAGGGAAAGGGGGACCAAGCTGCCTCTTCCTCCTGCAGGGGCCGGAAAGGGCAGGGGGTTCTGCCTTCAGTCAGCAGCTGAGGCTGCTAGCTGAGCATACCTCTTAAGGGAGCCCTGGTGTCCACAGAGCCCCAGAGGTGTGTGGCTGTGAGTACCTGGCATCTTCTCCATTCTCTACATCCAGGGGCATGTATTCTCGGCTCCCTCTCACTTTGAATGTATTCCTTCCGCCCCCTACATCACAACTATCTATTTTGTTCCTAATGTGTTTTCCCAGCTCTTGCTCAGCTATGGTAATTAATTCAAATACACCATCACTTAAGTGCCAATCAAAGCTCCATCGAGATCTAAGAAGAACAATAGTGTGCTTATATGCACAGTCTATTAATTTAAATTACCAGTTGAGTCACTACATGCCAACAATTAAGCAATGACACACACACAGATTATACTCCACATTAATATAGCTAAACCAGACCTCTCAGAGAACGAGTTGTCCTGGATAGCCGAGTCTTCCAGATAGCTGAGGGTTCACCCTCAGGGGAACGGAGGGGCAAGCATTCAAATAACTCTTGATAACAGCTATTTTTCTAAAATGCTCTTTGCACTTCCCTGCTTTCTAAAACAGCACATATAATATATAATTTAACTGTTTCCTGGGCCCCCACGGGGAGCTTCCAATGCTGTGATAAACACCAGAACAACAGCTCCATCCTTTCTCCCCACCCTTTCTCTCCACGGACGGACCACCATAGTAGCCTCCCAGCTGATCTCCTTGCTTCCGTGCTTATCCCTCTCCAATTCAACCTGCACTTAGCACCCAAAGCAATCTTTTCAAAATAAGGTACAGTCCATGCCACTCCTCTCCTTAGGATTCCATTTGCTCCATACATGTGGGCTGTTAAACATCATGTCCATGTCCTATTGCTTATTAGCCCCAGGTCTTGGGCAAATTCTTCGTCATGGTAGTTCAGGACCAAAATGCTGTTCTATATAGCAAAACACTGTCACTCTCTCATGGACAAATAAAAAGGCATTCCATATATCAGGAGCACTGCTCCCACTTTAGATGAGAGGTCTTTACAGTCCCCTAAATACCCCTTTCCACAGAGCCCTTTCCAACTAAACGCACTCTCTCTCCCCAATCCCCATCTTTGACCTTGCTTTCCAAATGCTCAGAAACAAAACAAGTACAGTTGACCCTTAAACAACACAGGAGTGAGGGGCACTGACCTCCCCACCTACTCCCCACACAGTCAAAAATCCAAGTACAACTTTTAACTCCCCACTTAATGGCTAATAGCCAACTGTTGACCAGAAGCTTTACCAATAACATAAATAGTCAAGTAGCACATAGTCTGTATGTTACATGTATTATACACCGTATCCTTACAATAAAGCAAGCTACAGAGAAGAAAATGTTATTTTGAGGGGGGAGGGTAGAGGGAGAGGGAGAGAGAGAATCTTAAGCATAGAGTCCAACTTAGGGCTCAATCTCACAACCCTGAGATCATGACCTGAGCTGAAATCAAGAGTCAGACACGTAACCACCTGAGCCACTCGGGCGCCCTGAAAAGAAAACATAATTAAGAAAATCATAAGGAAGAGAAAATAAATTTTCATAAAAATACAACCAGTGTTGTTCAAGGGTCAACTGTATTTGTTTAAAAAGTTACAAGTTTTCTGGAAGCCATCTACGGTTGAATGCCGCTGCACAAAAGGTGGGAAAGCAACAGGAGGAGGAGTGTGGGAAAATGGCCAGCCTGCTCTAGACAGAACTAGCCATCCCAGACAAGGCCCAATGGCGAATACAAGGCAGCCATTTCTGCTACCTGAATGATATACACAGAGGAAAATGAAGAAAAACAGAAATCGTGGAAGAGTAGCTGACATAAAACAAAGGAGTTTCAAATACACACAGAGCTTACACACAGCGGCAAATATCTCAAATATCCAAGAGTATCCTACAGCACGGCACTGACAAGTCAATTCCCTTGCTCAAGAACCTGCAGGGGCTCCCTTTTGCCCATGGTGCCAAATTTAAGCTCTCCTTCCCTTTGAAGTTGAGATACTCTATCAGTCACCACCACCTTAACTTTCTTTTTCTTCCCATGCTTCTCCTACACTCTCCAGCACTGGTGAGGTCTGCTTCCCTCAGACCACCTGCGCCCCAGCCCCTCCCTGCCACCACAGCCCACTTTCTCCCACTTTTATTCACACTAGACTAGCGCTGCTCAAAATATAGAGCCAGTCCCTAAACTGTTAACAGGCCACCATGAGACCAGCAGATATATTGAAAGTTCACATCCTAGCAAATACATAAAATCGTTTTATGCCAAAAGTTGAATAATAAAAACTTTGGGTTGGTTTTTTTCCATGGTATTTTTTTCTTTTTTCCATCTTATTTTTCTAAAAGTTGAACTTTATTATGTTTTACAAAAGTATCAAACCACACTGGATCCGAAATTAAACAAAATTGGCCCATCACCACAGATATTTGAAGTAACACTGCCCTGGACCCCTCACATGGGATACCCCTCTACTGTTTCCCCCCACAACCGAATCTACTTTTCTTCAAGGTCGCTACAAAATACCCTTCCTGAACAATCACACCCAATGTGGACTTCCTTCTCAAAATGTGTACCTATCATCATCTTCGCTGCTGAGATATTTTTGTAAGGAACTAAACAGAAAGGCAGAACAGATCATTTGCCCTATTCCTGTGCAAATTCCTTACGCTAAAGAGCCCTGTTTCATTTGCTTAATGCTTCTCTTCACTCACTGCACAACACAGACACAGCACAGCACAGCGGTTCAACTTCTGGACTAAAACCAGACTTCAAAAGGAAGTCCAATTCCCCAGGGCTCTGGCCAAACTCTGGCCATGGGGCCTGAGACAAGTCCCTTGACTCTTCTGAGCTTCCAGTTTCTCCTCTGGGACACGAGGCTGGCGTGGTATGCAAAGTCTTCCCAATTCTAAAATTAAATGATGTTTGTCTGTTCTTAGAAAGGCTCTCAGGCTCCTCACGGGCAAATGGGAGAACATCTGCTCTGCTGCAGATCTGGGGAGATAGGAAGGCGTTTTCCAAACTACAGAGCCCTCTGTGAACGTGCGGTATTGTTACTACTCCTGTGCACACGCAGAAGGCTTGGCACACAGAGAATTTGCATAGTCTGCCTCAAAAACTGAAGACTGGGAAGGAGAGGGACCTCAAAATGTTGACTAGGGGAGCCACCAAAAATACAGGCGATCCAGTCTAGAGAAGATGAGCTTGAAGCAAGGAACCAAAGTTCTAGTGCAGACCACAGAAGATTCATCTCTGTTGCTGTTGGTGAGAGAACTGGGCACGATGAACAGATGCTGTAGATGGGAAAGGAAGATGGAAGAGATGAATGATTCCTAAGAGTCTAAGACATGCTCAGTGTTTACATCTGTGTCCCCTTTCAACAGTCAGAACTCTGGCCTTCCATATCCAAAGAACAATCATATTTGCAGTAGAAGCCTATGGTCTTTCCCCTACACTGAACGAGGAGGCAGAATATATCACAAAATAGAACAGAAAAGAACATTGTCAATGCCTTAGAGTTGTTCGGTAAGAGAAGCCACTACCTCGTCACCAGAGTGATACTTAGGCAGTGGCTAGAAGGCCTCCGACAAGGACACAAGGCAGGATTCCGATAATGGATGGGACTTTCAGAATTCTGGTACCATATATCAATAGAGCACCGAATCCCCAGCCCCAAAGCCCACACAACTGGGGAAACCAATGCAGGATTGGTGATTTGACATGTGAGAACACTTACAATACATCCATCAACTTATTTTAAAAGGGGGCAGGAGGGATTTAATACCAAAATGAGACAAAAGGGCATCATCTTAGAATAAAAGAGAGCCCTTTAGGTGACTAAAAGTAGACTTATCTCATCAGGACATTACCTCTAGTTTTCATACTTCACCATGCAGCTCATACAACAGGCAGGTGGGACCCAACACCCTTACATCAGACGGCTTTTCTGACTCAAACTTTCAAAACTCGGACAGAGATCGTGGTGCTCCAGCTGGCTACAGACTCTTCCGGTTTCTTGTAAATGACCAAATTCTGTAACAGAACTATCCTAGAATTTCTAGATAACAGCATTTATTTGACCAAGTACCACTTCTGCTCATCAACACTACTTTCTTTTTTTTTTTTAAAGATTTTATTTATTTATTAGACAGAGACAGAGACAGCCAGCGAGAGAGGGAACACAAGCAGGGGGAGTGGGAGAGGAAGAAGAAGGCTCATAGCAGAGGAGCCTGATGTGGGGCTCGATCCCACAATGCCGGGATCACGCCCTGAGCCGAAGGCAGACGCTTAACCGCTGTGCCACCCAGGCGCCCCTCATCAACACTACTGTCAATAACAAAGAGAGTCGGCGTGTAGTGCCAGGCACTGTAGCAAACGATCCACATACTTTTTCCTCCCGACGACCAGAAGCGATAGACACCACTGCTATTCTCGTTTTACAGAGCTAGAAACGGAATCGCTTCAAAATGACCTAGCAGAGGCGGCAAGCCAGAATTCAAACACCCAGGCAGCCTGTCTCCAAACCCTGTCTCCCTACTCACTGCACCATAATGTTAAAAAACAAAAACAAAGAACAGTCAGGCACTAACAAATTATTTTAAGAAATGTTCTAAAACCAACCACGTACCCAGGAAATTCATCCTATAAGAATGGGAGTTTCACCATAAGAGATTCTTAATTGTAGGAAACAAACTGAGGGCTGCTGGAGGGGAAGGGGGGTGGGGGAATGCGGTAACTGGATGATGGACATTAAGGAGGGCACATGATGTAATGAGCACCGGGTATTATATACAACTGATGGATCACCGACCTCTACCTCTGGAACTAATACAGTATATGTTAATTAACTGAATTTGAATTTTAAAAAAGTAATAAAAAAAGTTAAAAAAAGAAAAAGAAACGGAGTTTTATTTGGTTTGGTGGAAAGTGAAGCCATTAATATAACTAAAACACGTATTGCATAGTTTTTCCTCCATAATTTTTCATCATGTATGTGGGAGGAAAAAAAAAGAGAAAAGAAAATCTCAGGAAAATGTCTGATAGTAGTAAAGACGTTTCCTAAGAGCCCTACAATTTTTGTAATTATAGTTTACAACAGGGTAGTGAAAATCACTACTAGGCCACCTACTCTTGTCACAGGTATTAACTTAATGTGATTTGTTCCCAATGTTATCTTGCAACTAGCACACACTTGCAAGTAAGTATCATAAACATCCAGGCCTAAATATGATGTGTTTGCAATCCTGTGTCTGTATGACAGGCCTCTTGCTTGGCTGTACCGTAGCCAGCCGGTCTCTGCACTGTAACCAGGAGAAGGGCTGATGGGTGGGGGGGAGGCGAGGCGTTGAAGGGAGTTGAGGGGGAGACACTAAAAAATCTGGCATGCATCTGCCTGTTGGGTTACTAACTAGTTTTAATTTCAAATACCAACCCCCCTCCCCACTTTATTTTGGTTCTTCTGCTGTTTCCACCCAATATTTAGGCAGCAACATGAGCCATAAAAGTTGGAATGGATCTAAAATTTGGGGGATGGCAAGGCTAACATGTTTGGCCCAGAGTGCAAACTGCCACTTATGTGGCTGAGCCAGGACAACCAATGTAAACATGTAAGTTAGTCCAAATATATACACACTCATTTTTATTTTAAACCTTATTTTGCATCTTAGTAATTTCTTCCTTAAAAATAGCCAAGGAACCCTACTGTTTTGGCCAAAAAAAAAAAAATTTTTTTTTATAAATTGCTGTTTTGAAAAGAAATCACAATTATCCATGCATGGTGGACAGACCAATGACATGCTATTTTCTAGCATCGAAAAAAGTTTCAAAATGGTACCTAAGAGCAATCATTAACACCAATGTATCTCCATAAAATGCACTTTCTACAGAGTGCTTTATTAATAAACAGTGAGTTAAAACTGAGAAAGAGTGTCTATTTTTACCGAATGCCACCTGGTCAGGCATTTCCTGAAAAGCACAGGAATTAGGTCTGTCCTTCTAATCCTTGTCATGCTAAGCATGGGAAAAAGATGCTTCTACTTCTAAACTCTATGGATTTTTACCTGAATCTCATCCGAGTCAGATGTTTGTGTTGAGGCTAAATGAAGCCACAGAGATGATCTAGTTCATCCAACCCCACCCCTGCTCCCAGAGCTTGTACTGATGAGTAAATCTAAGACCCAAAATGGGACGATTGCTTTTTTCAAAGCCACACCACCAGAATCAAAACCAGAATCTAGGTCTCAGCATTTCCTTCATCCCCCCCCCCAGTACAAACTGGTAATTCATGTGTATTATGTACAAAATCAAAATCTAAAAAATACAAGAAAGATAGCAGAACAAATGCCAATCTACAAAGAATATCTATTTTCCTTACCTAAGAACTGAAGAACGTATAGCAATGGTTCTCAACCAAGGGTAATTTTGTCACCTGGGGAGACGTTTGGCAATGTCTGGAGATATTTTTAGTTGTCACAACTGGAGAGGTGGGGGTGGTTACTGGTGTTCAGTAAATAGAGGCGAGGGATGGTGCTCAACTTCCTACAATGCACGGACAGGCCCAGTGATGGTTAACCGTGTCTGTCAATGTGACTGGGCTATAGGATACCCAGATAGGTAGTTAAACATTACGCTGCATGTGTCTGTGAGGGTATTTCTGGATGAGATTAACACTTGACTCTGCAGACTGGGTAAAGTTGATTGCTCTTCCCCGTGTAGGTGGGCCTCACCTTATCTGTTGAAGGCCTGGACAGAACAAAAAGGTACAGTAAGGGGAAACCGTTCCCTCTGCCCATCTTCAGACTGGGCCATCAGTCTTCTCCTGCCCTGGAATCCAGACTCGAGCCGGCACTATGGTACTGGCTCTCCTGGGACTCTCACTTGCCAACTGCATCTCTTGGGACTTCTCAGCCTCTATAAGAGTCAATCTCTTCTTTATAGCCTACTGGGTTCTGTTTCTCTGGAGAACTCAGATAATCCAGACCCCCGTAATAAAGAATTGCCCAGCTCAAACTGTCAATGCTAAGGCTGAAAACCTCAGATAAGAATACTGACATTTTCATAATAAAGATGTGATGTTATATATAACATAAAACATTATTGTAGCCACTTTTAAGCATATAGTTCAGTGACATTAAGCATATTCCCACAGTTGTGCAACCATCACCTCCATTCACCCACAAAACTATCTTTCATGTTTCAAAACTGAATCTCCGTACCCATTAAATAATAATTCTCCATCCCCCACTATTCACCACCAGCCCCAGCCCCTGACAACCACCATTCTACTCTGTCTCTATGAATCTGATTATTCTAGGTGCCTCATATGAATGGAATCATATAATATTTGTCCTTTTGTGACTGGCTTATTTCACTTAGCACAATGTCTTCAGAGTTCATCCATGCTATAGGACGTGTCGGGATTTCTTTCCTTTGTGAGGCTGGGTGCTATTCCATTGTATACATGTACCACATTTTGTTTATCCATCCATATTGATGGACACTTTGGTGGCTTCTGCTTTTGACTATTGTGAATAAGGCCGCTATGAACACCTGTCCAAATATCTCTTCAAGACTCTGCCTTCAAATCTTTGGGGTATATACTCAGGAGAATTGCCGGATCATATGGTTTGTATTTAAACTTCTGAGAAACCACCATACTGTTTTCCATAGTAGCTACACCATTTTACATTCCTTCAAGTGCATCCTGAATTGGCAAGACCATCCATTTCTGAAGTTTTCTTCTGTCTACTTCTCTCTGCTCTACTTCCTTCCTATACCCCGGCCTTTTCATGAAGCAGGTAGTGAACCAATACTTTTAAAACTGGAATACCCTTAAAGAAACCCTAGGGAATGATTTTTTAAAATATGAATAGTCAGCCTCTATTTTCCTTGAGGTACAATTTCTATAATGCTTCTTAACCACGGTGAAGGGGTGTGAAGAGCATGGAACACGTACAAAGAAATACACCTGCATGCCCAGCATATGACCCTTCCCCAAATCCATTTTCTTAAGACTTTAAGTAATCTCGGGGCACCTGGGTGGCTCCGTCGGTTAAGCATCTGCCTTCAGCTCAGGTCATGGCCCCAGGATCCTGGGATTGAGCCCCGCATTGGGCTCCCTGCTCAGGGGGGAGTCTGCTTCTCCCTCTGCCTCCCCTGCTTGTGCTCTCTCTCAAATAAATAAATAAAATCTTTGGGGGAAAAAAAAAGATTTTAAGTAATCTCTACACCCAACATGGGGCTTGAACTTACAACCCTGAGACCAAGACTCGCACCCTCAACCGACTGAGCCAGCCAGGCATACCACTCCAAATCCATTCTGAAAGCCACCTCTGACTCCAGTCTGTGAAACCTGATAGAGATAATTCCCATATAACTTTGAGCTTCCCATACGGCACGTTCTTCAAGAAAAAGAGTCTGAGGATTTTTACGATCTCTTATTTATTGAAAGGATTCTGGTTTTACAGGGCACAGTACTACTATTGAGTATTCAGTCCAAATTCAGTCATTTTCAGGAGTTAATTCTTGGAGAAATATAGCTTGACATACCTATGGGAGAAAAGGTCCAAGATGTTCAGAAACAGTTTGAATTCCAATTAATGTGTAACTTTTGTCCCACAAAGACCTTTACGCGTGTCCTGATTTTTAACTAAGAAGTACGGTTAACACAGCTACATAAAACTGTGTGAAAGGGTAACGAGGTAATCTTTCACAGACCTAGGACTCCTGGAGACAGTGGTTCTCAAAGTGTGCTCTCAGGACGGGCAGCATCAGTATCACCTAGGAATTTATTAGAAATGCAAATTATTGGGCCCTACCCCAGGTCTACTGAATCAAAAACTTGGGGAGGGGGCGGCTATCAGTTTTACTTAGCCCTCTTCCTCGTGATTCAAATACACATTACAGGGACACAATTGCCTACAGACCTTACAAAACACTTTCATCCTCCTGCACAATGACCTTCTGAAGCCCGCAGAACTAGCTAGTGTCCTTTTTTAAAAATGGGGAAACCGAGGCCCAGATCACCTGATTTGTCTAAAGCGACACAACTGGAGAATTAGAACAAATTAGTTTTCGTATTATGTAATACGTAGGCCTAGAAAAAAATTGGGTATCATATAGCCAAGCAATCTCATTATAGAGATGGAGGGAGCCAGAAGCCCAGAAGGCTACATGATCTGAATAAGACCACATGGCATCATAATGGAAAGCTCGTTCTCGGCATCATAATGGAAAGCTCGTTCTCCAACAAACCACTTCTCTAACAGTCAATACCTCCTTAAAGGATGAGTTGCTTTTTATTTCCCTGAGGCGTGGGTAGTAAGTACTTAGTTTGGGACCTACTAGGTATTTCACCAAAAAAGCAGCAAAGATGACTCAGTAGCTCTCATCATTAAACAAAAAGACACCTCTGACAAGACAACAGAATAAGAAGGTTAAGGATACTGGGGAGAGACTGAAGGAATGGACAGCAGACCTTAATTTGGTCAGAGAAAGAAATGAATACGTGGAGAGAAAGTAAAAGAATCAAGGGATCCGAGGACATAAGAAGTTGAAAACTTCACCTAATGACAGGCAGGGAGAAACTAAGCTAACAACAATAATAATGGGTATTTAGCAGTTTGGGGTGCTAGCAAGGTCCAGAATGTGGCCATGAGGATGGCTGAGATGGAAGTGAAACAGGGCTCCCCAGTACGTTGAAGGGAAACGAAATGAGAGGTAAGAGCATTGAGAGGATTATCCACGTGGGGTAAATAATACAACTTACAGTAGCGTAGCGGTGGCAGAAATGAGCGGACCACGAGCTCAGCACCTAATTATTTTCTTTTTCTTTTTAAAGACATTTATATTTTTTAGAGAGAGGGAGAGAGAGAGTGTGTGCATGATGGCGGAGAAGGGTAGGAGGAGAGAGAGAATCCCCAAGCAGACTCCCCACTGAGCGAGGAGCCCGATGCGGGGCTCAATCCCAGGACCCTGAGATCATGACCTGGACTGAAATCAAGAGTCAGATTCTCAACTGACTGAGCCACCAGGCGCTCCCTAATTCTTTCCTACCAGGGACCAACAGAGAAGCCAGTAGATGACAGTACAAGTGGGGTGTCAGAGCCGAAGGTCACGCACCACAAGAGGAACACAGGTTGTAAGTGAAGAGGGAAACTCAGTGACCTACAGGTAGCAGTGAGGAGTGGTAAGAATTTGAATGCTAAGATCTTAATGGTGGAGGAAGATGACCAACACATAGTCCAAAGGTTGCAGGGAAGCAGGGTCCTCAAGGAAGAACTGGTGAAGAGGCTGAGGGGGTGGGAAAGAGTATCAACCTGAGGAGAGTGGCAGAGAACATGGGGCAAGGATTTGGGATGGAGAGGAGGAATGGGAAATCACATTGGGGGATCAGAGGCACAAAACCCAGCTCCAACACCACGTCTTCTGGGAAGTCTACAATCACAACAAGATCATTCACTTTCCCATGGGGATGAAAATGCTTCCAAAGACTCCAGGGGCTAACAAACTGAAGAGCGTGTTCCACTGAAACTGAACCCCATGCAGCTACACAACTAAGTTATCTTGCTTGTCACAAAAATTTATTTTGTTTTACTATTTTGGAGACCTCGCCTTTCCATTTTAATGTAGTGGCTTCTATGAAGTTCTTTAAAACTGCCTATGATGTAATCATCTTCAAAACATACCTGAGAGCAGGTAATGAGTTAAGCGTTATTACTGCTATGTTGCCAATAAACCCAGAAATTGAGCTTTCCCAGGATTACAGAGCGAGACAGAGCCAGGCCTGAGAAGACTCTTAAGTGAATTGTGACAATGGCTCTCAAAGATCAAGTCAATATTCCAGGATGTCGGCAGATGCTGTACAATGCAGAGAGGGGTCATGACGGTTCTGTACTAGGCCAATGAAGAAGAGAAGGCTGCAGAGGGAAACCATTTATTCTCATTAAATTATCCCTGGAAACTCAACCCTCTGCTACTTGAAAATCTGGTAAGAAAAAAAATTAATTGGATAAGAAGCCAAGCTGCTAGATTCTTGCCCCTTGTCCTCAGATTTAGATATTAGGAGCCACCCAGCAAAAGAGAAAGAGAATTCATGTAGATCAAATAGTTTCAGCATGCCAGGCACTGTGCTAGACACATACACATGCATTTAATTCTCACAACCACTCTGGAAGATGGGTAGTTTAAACTCCAACTGAGAGAATAAGCTAAGAAAGGTGCAGAAACTTGCCCAAGGAGACTGGACAGGGTGTTTTATTCACTACACCAGCATGCAAAAGATAAGAAGGAAAATGTAGAGTCTTACCGAGGGAAATCATGGCTGACCCCTGGGACCCCAAGACCGTCCCCCTGCCGCCCCACTATCTAAGAGCATATCAGAGTAGGGTGGATCTGAGAGCTGACCCCTGTGCCCCTCCCTCAGCTACACCCCATTATTACACGTTCATTTAATACCAAGGCACATGGGAGAGTCCTCTCAAGTTACACTCCTACTACCGAATGCTGGAGAGGCCAGAAGTCTGCACTAATGGGTAGGTGGTCTCAGAGACCCATTTGTCCCACCTAAATAGTCTATATATCAAAATAGCTAGAGACTTAGGCAACATCACTCTGTCTTCCACTAATTACTCTGCAACTCTAACAAGTAATGGAGGTGGGGTATGCTTAAAATGGGGGAAAAGTTGAAGCCCATTACAAAGTACCTATTAACAAGCATATAACTTCAGTGTTGGAATCCCATCTGTAAAAAGCTGTTTAAAAATGTGTACATATATGTATTACCCATCCACACACACACACACCCACACACACATAGATGTTATTAGTAAAAAGAGAACTGTGGTACAGCTAGAACATGAAAATCGCCCTTTCATGATAAATTCCAGGGCATATTCATAACAGGAGTCAGACAGATTTTGTTTTCCACCACATAGTTCTATAAAAATAAACTGTCATCACAACATCCTTGTGGTAGTAAAAGGCCATATTTGCCTGCAGTTAAATCCAACAGCAGCTGCTCTATGGAAAAAGACGGCCCAATAATTGGCTTCTTTCACCTCTGTTAATCACGAACAAAAGTGTCATTCAGTTTCAAAATGGACAAAATGCTCCAATGGATGGTCAGCTAGCTGAGCCAATGGGATGGAATAACAATAACCCTGTAGCATTTTCCTTTTTCCTTTTGTTTGGTCTTTCAAAGCCCTTAATTAAGACCTGCACAAAGCACCCCTACAGGCTTTTTTCAATGAGGCATTACACGCCTGTTTTCTTGTATTTAAAGAAAAAAAAATAGCAGGGATTTTCTGAAACACATTAAACAGAATACACAATTTCCATTTATTTGCAACTGAAATACTGTTAAAATTTTAGAGCTTAAATATTATCATCAGTAACAAAGCAAGTTCTTTCCATTTCAGGCTTGGGGAGTGGACAGTGAATAAGGGGTTGTTCAGAAGGGAGGTGGGGGAAGGAAGCCAGAGCTGGGGGAGGAGAGGAGAGTGCCAACTCGAAGAAGTGTCGCAAAACCATTTCCCCAGAAATAAAACTGTTAGCAGACAGAATTTAGAAAGATCTAGGCTGGGCTCTCAAACCTTTCCATAGCTTAACATACACTCATTGAAAGAAACAGCAAAACGCTTGAGACATTATTGGAGCAAACAACTAGACCACAGAAAATAAGGATAACTAACACGAGTCATAACTGAACCTGCTTCTTACACATTCCTGAAAAATCACATAGAAAAAGATCAAGTGTTTTTACAATTAGACAATCTCTATAAGAACTTTGCACAGTTCTATAATTGATTTCTGCCTCTAAGTCCCCCCCCCATCTTGGCCTTCGCAAAGCTTCACATAATTATAGTGGATAAGAATCAGAATGTCTAGCTTTAAAAATATCCATAGCCTAATTAAGTTTTCATTATTCAATTTTCTTTTTGCACAACTTAAAAAAGGCTGTAGTGTTCATGTTCAAGTGCTCTGAAATACAATCTTTCCGGGCTTTAGACTATTCTGAAAATATCTAGTTCTGCCCATAATTTGTTCTTCCCTCCCCCTCTCGCAAATATCCTGAGTGACAGCTTAATGTGACAGCTTTCTTGCCACAATTCACCAAAGGGGAGTGGCAGGTAGGGTTCTTGGAGAATAAATACCTAACAAAGCCATCATTCTGGGGAGTTACTTCCAAACTGTCAATCCAATCCATCAAGTGGAATGTGCTCTACTATTCTCTTGTAAATGTGCTTATTTCAAACAAGGCAGAACTCGGGCAGCTGCCCCACAGAAGACTGAATGACCCAGCTCAAATGTCACCTCTGCTGCGGAGCCTTCCAGCTCCCCAAAGCAGAGTAAGTTCCTTTCCTCTTTGCTCCCACAGCCTTTGTTCATCCTTCCCTACAGCACTCCCACACTGTATTTTGAGTTTATGTCTGTCTTCTTCACCAAAGCAGATCACCCATGAATGCTTGTGAGCCAGCATGGTGGAGAATAACACAGGCCCCGCAGTAAGACGACCTGGGGTCCGCTCCTGGTTAGAGATTATAAAATATATGACCTTGGACCTGTTACTTAGATTTTGTGCCTCAGTGTTGTCAGCTTAAAATGAGAATAGAGACCCCTTTCTCCTTTAGTTGATGGTGATGCGCAGGCAACAATGTAAACGTAAAGCTCTTTGCCCAATGCCTGGTACGCATGAAGAGTGTGACCAATGTCGGGGCGCCTGGCTGGCTCAGTCAGTTGAGCACTGGACTCTTGATTTCACTCAGGTCTTGATCTCAGGGGCGTGAGATTGAGCCAGGCCTCCGGCTCTGCACTCAGCAAAGAGTCTGCTTGAGTTTTTCTCCCTCTGCCCCTCCCCCCACTTGAGCGAGGGCACACACTCAAGCGTGCTCTCTCTCTCAAATAAGTAAATCAATCTTTAAAAAAAAAAAAAAAAGAGTATGACCAATGTTAAAAAGGAAGGAAGGTCCATATCTTTTCTCCCCCAGTGAATACAGTAGCACAGCTGGAAGGATAATAGGCAGGCACTTCATGTTCGTGGAAACAACTTTTGCTAAGCAAGTTTATTTATTAATAAAAAGCCATGAGTTAAATACAATTCCCAGAGGTGATCTTTCCACATCCGTCAATTTATTCAACATTTAAGAATATGTTTCAGGAGCGCCTGGGTGGCTCAGTTGTTAAGCATCTGCCTTCGGCTCAGGGCGTGATCCTGACGTTCCGGGATCGAGTCCCACGTCAGGCTCTTCCACCAGGAGCCTGCTTCTTCCTCTCCCACTCCCCCTGCTTGTGTTCCCTCTCTCGCTGGCTGTCTCTCTCTGTGTCGAATGAATAAATAAAATCTTAAAAAAAAAAATATGTTTCATACAGGGCACATGGGTGGCTCAGGCAGTTAAGCATCTGACTCTAGATTTCAGCACAGGTTGTGATCTCAGGGTGGTGAGATCAAGCCCCAATTCAGTCTTGGTGCTGGATGTGGAGCCTGCTTAAGATTCTCTCTCTCCAGGGCGCCTGGGTGACTCAGTTGGTTAAGCATCTGCCTTCAGCTCAGATCATGATCTCAAGGTCCTGTGATGGAGCCCTGCATCGGACTCCCTGCTCAGCAGTGAGTCTGCTTCTCCCTCTCCCTCTGCTCTTCCTCCCTGCTTGTGCTCTCTCTCTCTCTCTAATAAATACATAAAAATCTTAAAAAAAAAAAAAAAAAAAAAAAGATTCCCTCTCCCTCTACTCCTTCCCACCCCCTCTCTCCCTCTCAAATAAATAAATAAATAAATAAGATTATGTTTCATGCAAAGCACAAACATAGGCAAGGGAATAGCTAAACACATAGTGAGTGAGATCTGATTCCTGCCCTCAAAGAGCTTACAAGCAATTCTGAGCATGAGGCATCTAGAAATATAGGACTATCACATTCACGGCTGATTGCGTTTCACAATACATTTGACTAATGTGCATTTTCTCAACAGTTATCAAGCCATCAAATATTTAAAAGACTATGTACAACGAATGTGTCTCATTTAACTAAGGGAAGTGAGAGTTTAAGGACGTTATATTTTACATACTTCAACGAACCCTGTAGTTCTTACTAATGTTCCACGTTAACACAGCACGTGCGTCGGTTCCAGGTCCATGCCCTCTGGTTCTATGAGGACAGTTATTGCTGTCTGGAGCACGGAAGAGTCAAAACTACTTAGGCGTGAAATTTTAAAATCTGGGTCATGAACAAATGTGTAGCAAAATCATTGTTTCCATTATGCTCTTTTCAAAAAAGACTTTATCATTAAGTACAGAATCATTTGTTTAAATGCCGCAATTTTGGTAAGACCTACTTCAATGAAATCAGTACTAATTTAAAAGCTTCACTGCATTAAAATAAATTATCCAGGGTTTCAGTTGTACATGAGTTGAAAAGAATGTTATGGAACCAAAATGATTTTGCTCGACATTTGTTCATGACCCAAATCCTTTTGTCACGAAACACTAATTTCCTAAGAATCTGAATACTGCATTAAAGCTATCTCTACATATTTGCTTTTGACAACATCAAGGCAGATTTACTGCAACCCACTCTCTTCAGAGGAGAGTGGTCACAGACCAACACAAATGGTCTCCTTAAGTCAACAGCCGGAACAAGCCCCCTAAGGCAAGCAGTGGCACCACCTCTTACCTCCTCTCCCCAGACTAGATCACCAAGAAACATCTTTTCTCCCACTCTCATGGATATTTCAAATTCAAACAAAAACCAAGAAAACCCCCCCATGATAAATTTTGGTTGCTTTCCTTATTTTTCCATGGAAGTCTACAAACAGAGGGGGGAAATCTCCCCTAAGTGACAATATGTAATGATCGTAAGTTAACTAAGCTGTAACAACAAATCAATCTATGTCAATAGTCTGATAATCTTCATCTGAGAGAGTGGTATCCATTCTCTTAACACTGTCCAGATATTTACTGGCTGTCTATAAAACAATCAATGCCTACTTAAATATACTGAATCTTTAAACCATCTCTGAGAGTTTAAAAAGATGATATTGAATTTATTATTCTATCAGAATAAAGTTTAACAGAAGTCTACTTCAATCATTGTGTGAAATTTTGAAAGTATGAGCGAAATTCTGTTAATTGAGGTAGGACTTACAGAAATCAAACGGCAAATCTCTGGATTATGCTGAATATTTTAAACTCTAAGAAAACTCTAGGAAATATATTACAGAAGGGCTTCAATTGTTTCTGCTGTGCTTCCCGACTAATTTTTCAACAATTGCAACTGTTATATTACCTACATCTCTTCAGTAAGTATTCCTTTGATTTATTTCTTATGTTAACAAAATTTGTCGTTCTCCTAACAACTGATCATTTAAGGCAAAAATATCTTATAAAGCATGGAAATTGAAAAGTAGAACCTGGCTACATAAGACATAACATTTTTAATTAGTGTGATGAATGTGATATTTTACTTTCTAATGAATTAGCTGTACCCCCAACAACAGAATGGCATGTAAGTATTTTTATTGTAGAATATCCAATTACCCTATGATGCCATTGTTATTCTAGACCTTCTCTGTGAAGTGGAGCAGTTAATATTGTTTAAGGAATGGAAAGGGATAGAATGTTGAAGCTGGGTGACAGAGGCCCTAGGAGTAAAGCGCTGAAACTATGCTGTCCCTTGTCCCCCTGACCCCCCTCACCCCCATGATTTTCAGTAAGCCTTATAAATTGCCTATAGAGACACGGGAATTTTACTCTTCTTGAAACAAAGCCCTGGGCAGAATTAATACTTTCAACTCCTCCTGCCAGAATATTTTCAATTTCTTACAGAAAATAGACACTTTCAATTCCACAAACCTCCACTTGGAAAATGAAACAGAACTTCCCGTAATGTTGTTGCCGTGAAATAAAAAATACTCTCACGGAAAATTTTTCTCTCATCTCCATTCCTTGCTTTAGGGCTCAAGGTGCAACGACGCCTATATTAAAAACTAACCAAGCTAAAACAAAGACATCTCTTTGCCAACCCTGCTTAAATCTTTCCATTTCATCCAGCAAGTCAGGTCCCCATGTTGACGGTGACACCTTCTCCAGTGATCTCTTCTACGCTAGGACTGCATGGGGTTGCCTCACAAAACATTTCTTTCAAACACTAACACCGTTTTTTTTTTTTTTTTTTAAGAATCTAATGTTCTTTCCGAAGTTGGCATAACTGTTCAGTTAAAATAGGGAAATGTTAAATTGAGAAAGAGAGACCACAAGGGAACTCTTTAGTACCGTTCAGTCATGCGCTTTTCTTCCTGCAACTTCAAACACACGTATCACCCCACTGCTCTAACGAAGAGCATCCACCAGACACATCGCGCAAGCACTGAGGCCTAAGTCACTATATCAAAGGTATAAATTATGGGCCCAAAGACAGCTCCAGGCACTGCTGCACTTGGAAATGCTTTCTGAGCAACCATGTTGTTCCAAACAAACTAAATGCTTAAGAGGCTAAAGGACAGTGGAGGCAATTATTGGAAGGAAATTTCTCACTAGGCCAGAAAGGAATAATTAAGTCTTTGCACGCTAAATCACATCACTGGGGTTAACAATGAAGTAATCAAGTGTAAATGGTGACAAAGCCCATCTATAGGACTCATGAAAGGAAATTAAGGTTGTGGGTAATCTAGACTATTGTTGCTTAAATACCACAAAAATTAGTCCCTAAAACTTCATTCATTTACCCTCTCTTTACACAAATGTGTGTGCTTTTTGTGGGAGGCAAGAAATTGGTTAATCCAGCAATTAAGGCAAATATACTGAATCATCAGAAGTAAAACACCACTCAGCTACTAATTCACAGGCAGAGATCCAACACCATCACCATGCTATGTAGACTGTACCAAGTGCTTAGAAATGAAATCCCTCCATAATAGAAAGGCATAGGGTTTTATTCAAATATATGGCTGAAACCATTTAAGTAATAAACTCAGTGCATACTTTATATCTTACGCTTTTCTATCCTGCAGGTCATAGAAGAGAATTCACACACACACACACACACACACGGAGGGGACTTAAGGAAGGAAGCTGGGGAGAAAGATGGAGGACACATGCTTAATCTCCCAACAACTGCTCAATACCCATTAAAACTGGTTATGTTCTAAGGGAGTAAAATAATGTTGACCTGAAAGTTAAAAAGTCTAGATTCACTTACCATCTGCAACGATGTGGACGGAGCTAGAGTGTATCATACTGAGTGAAATAAGTCAGTCAGAAAAGGACAAATATCATATGATCTCACTCCTATGTGGAATTTAAGAAAGAAAACAGATGAACATATGGGAAGGGGGAGAGGGGAAAAAAGGAAAGAGGGAAACAAGCCATAAAAGACTCTTAACGACAGAGAACAAACTGAGGGTTGGTGGAGGGATGCGAGTGGGGGACGGGCTAAATGGGTGATGGGTAGTAAGGAGGGCACTTGTTGGGATGAGCACTGGATGTCGTATGTACGGGATGAATCACTGAATTCTGCTCCAGAAACCAATATTGTACTGTATGTTAACTAACAAAATTTCAATTAAAAAAACAAGTAAATAAAAATAAAAAGTCTAGATTCAGACTTTGGCTCTACAACTCAGTTTATCATCTCACCGCAGAGACTCCGTTTCCCCATCTTATTTAAGAAGTGAGGCCAAAACAAAGATTTCTCGAGACCCTAAATTGATTTGCTGTATCTGTTTTTGTTTTTAAATAACTTCAGACTCATCAAAATTTGCAAAAATAGTAGAGTTCCTTTGCATCCTTCAGCCAGCTTTTCCAAATGGCAGCATCTTACATAAGCATAATACATTCGCTAAACCAGGAAATTCACTTTGGTGTACTATTAACTACAGACCCTACTCAGATTGCACTACTTTTTATATGCGCCCATTTTTTTAATCACATGTATGGATTCATGCAGTCACCACTACAATCATAAGGAACTGCTCTGTTACCACAAAAAAAAAAAAAAAAGGCATATTACTCTACCTGAAATGAAGCCCTGGGTGGAATTAATGCACCCAATTCCTCCTGGCAGAATATTTTCAATTATTCGAAAAAAAAATAGGCACTTTCAATTCTATAAATTTCCACTTGGAAAAGGAAAAAGAACTTCCATAGTGTGTTGCCGTGAAATAAAAGCAATACTTGCAAGGAAAATTTTGTTCTCACCTCCATTCCTGGCTTTCGGCTCCAGGTCTACTACACCTATACTAAAAACGAAGCAAAATAAAACAAAGACATCCCTTTGCCATTGCTACGCCATCACTCCCTCCTGCTCCCCCTTTAAAGTCACATGTTAAAGTCCTCCCACGTCTAACCCTCGCAACTGGTGACCTATTCTCCCTTTCTATAATTTGTCATTTCTATAGTGTTTTAAATGGAATCATACAGCATAGGTAACCTATTGAGATTGGCTCTTTCACTCAGCATAATACCCTTGCAGATCCATCCATAATTGTTTCATGTATCAATAATTTGATTTTTTATCACTGTGTACTATTCCCCTACATTGATCTATCAGTTTATGATGAAATATTGATTTTATTCTTTTTATGTTTTAATTATCACTATGGGGTGAGGAAGAACTTTTAAGTCTTGCCTTGCCATTGCTTACAATGGTTTATATTCCAATAGATGCTATCTTATTCAGTAATTATCTTAATCATCCCATTCAAGCCTTCTCCGACTGCCCTATTTAGTGAGCTCCCTTCACCTTGCTTTATTTTTTTTCACAGCAGTTAATATTATCTGACTTTATATGTATATTGTATTTATTTTTTAACTGCCTACCACCACCACTATCCCAACCCACGCCAGGTAAATTACATGAGGGTAGGAATGCTGTCTGAGAACTCTGTCTCCAGCACCAAGAACAGTTCCTAACACATAAAGCACTCACTAAATGTTAAATGAATTAATTTCTTGAGTACCGACTTATTATTTCAATAATTATTATTTTGGGGGCACCTGGGTGGCGCAGTCATTAAGCGTCTGCCTTCGGCTCAGGGCGTGATCCCGGCGTTATGGGATTAAGCCCCACATCAGGCTCCTCTGCTATAAGCCTGCTTCTTCCTCTCCCACTCCCCCTGCTTGTGTTCTCTCTCTCGCTGGCTGTCTCTGTCAACTAAGTAAATAAAATCTTTAAAAAAAAAATTATTATTATTTTGAAGTCAAAAGACCATTGATCCATGAGCCATTATACAAATATTAGTGGCTCTCAAAAAATAGTTTTCAACTGATAAAATTACTTGTGTGAAACCTTTTTATTCACCTGCACGAAACAACTATCTCCTACAATTCCAACAAAGTACTGGGCCCATGAAAGACTACAAAACACAAGGAAAAAGCACAGAAATTTTTACCAACTGACAAGCCTAAGCCACAAGCAACTCAAGTCAAAAATCTTTTTAAATGTTAACGGTTTATATAATCAAAGAAAAGACCACCTTTTCTGATAATGTGCTCTATTCTCCTTTGTTTTGTTTTTAGCGTACTTTAGAGGCCTGCCAATGGTTCTGGGCAAGTCGTACAACTAAATGTAAGTGGACTTCTGCCCTGTTGAATGGAGAACTTAAACCAGATCAACTGTTTTTGACAGTCCTTTTTTTTTTCTTTTTAAAGATTTTATTTATTTATTTCACAGAGAGAGAGCACAAGCAGGGGGAGGAGCAGAGGAAGAGGGATAAGCAGACTCCCCACTGAGCAGGGGGCTCGATTCCAGGACCCTGGGATTATGACCTGAGCCAAAGGCAGACGCTTAACCCACTGAGCCACCCAGGGGCCCTGTTTTCAACTAGTCTTAAAAGAACTGGACTGAGGAGGGAGGGAAGGTCTGAAAGATGTAAGCAAAAATTTGGTGTTAGGATTTATGTAACTGAAAAGTTTAGCAAATAATAGATATCAGGCCTATAAACATAAATGAATGTCCTGGGGGAGTGGGGAGGAATGAACTCTTTGTTTCCCAAATGGAAAGACCTACCCTCCCTGATGAGTGGCCCGTAACACACAGAAGAGTACTAGCACCACTGTACTAGACGACCTCTAAGATTGAGAGGGGTCCAAGTCTATATGCCAAGAGGCTGAGAACTCTTCAAGCAGAGATCAAAATAGATGTAACCTCTCCGGAATGAACTCCTCTCATTTATAAAATGAGCAGTTCATGATATCCTTGACACCAAGATAGATGGATGCCTACATCTAGAAGGAACACCAAAGGACACAGCATCCCACCCCCTCAACCGAATAACCCTGTTCTGAAAAACCGAGATCCAATACCCCCCCACACAACCTCACTCATTACCTGTGTGCCCTCTCCCCTGTAGTCTCTTCATCTCTACAACAGAGTGAACAGCAGCATGTGTTTTAGAGGGCTATTAAGAGTAATAAATAAGACAAACAAAATTTTTTTAAAAAGTATTAAATAGATAACACATAAAGCACTTCCTATACAATGCCTGGTGCTCAGTAACATTTATTATTATTAGCATCTAAGTTAATAACAAGATGACGATGGTGGTTTATCTGAATGACAAGACAGACCATAAAGAAGACCACGACTGCAATGTGAATTAAATGAAAAAGGAAAATGCTTCCAGGAGAAAACCTACAGTCACCAAATAACGGTCTGGCATGGGGCCGGCTGTCACCCCATTCAAAGTCAAAACTGCGGCCACAGATTCAATCATGAACAGTCCTGCTGCTAAAGAAAAGAGCACACAGATCCAAACAGGAGCCCATCCAGTCTGTAAAATATTAACAGCTTAATAAACATCAGCTCATACAATCAACAAACACAGTGTTCAAGTCAACGAAAGAGTACCAACTAAATTAATACCAAGTTGACTAAATGAAATGCCTTGGGGCGAAAAAGGCTCATGGGTGATTCACTTTTATGCTGACTTCCCTGTAAAAACATCTTCAACAGGAGAGGCAGGAAATTCCAGCGAGTGAAAGGGAGCGGCTATATGGAAACCATCAGAGTGCACACTTCGCTTGTCCATTTACTTCAGGGTTTTGGTTCAAAGAAGCACATTCAGAAATCTGTGCTTTAAGAAGCAGAAAAGTGAGTATGCTAATGGATCCTCCTATACCATCTAAGGGAATTCCACAAAAGAAAAAGCAAGCCAAAATGCACACAACTGATACTTATTTCACCGACATAGAAAAACACTATTAATATAGAAAATGTGAAAGCTTTCAAAGAAGTACAAAAAGCACAGGGACTGAGCCATATTTTTCAAAAAACTCTGCTGTGAATAAAAGATCACTTGATTTTACATAGTAAATAGAGTTTTTTCATGTAAGTTACTCCTAAATCAAGTCAGTCTCCAACTATACGTACGTATGTAGAGGTCCATATGCATTTGCTGGATGCTTTATTTTCTGTTCTGATCTTTTTCCTCCTGTAAAAACCTGTAGCTTCTCACAACTTCGTTTCTCGTTTTACCTTCCCCTCTTCTAATAACCGGTCAACTATCCAAGCAAACTACAGGAGGGACAAACAAATAGCAAACACCTGAGCTTCACAAACTACCACCCCCTAACTGTGGGACATTTGAGCAAGTTACTGGACCCTCTCAAATCTCCGTATATGCGGCTGTAAAATGGGAACCATCCCAGGGACCTAGAATGATTACCACGGAAATTATAGTTAACACATGTAACACACCTGATTCATAAGGAGGCCCAGAAATTCCTCACCAGATTTCCATTTTTTGAATCAGACTTTCCAAAAATGGACATGCTAACAAGTCAAACTTTTGTCACTATAAGCAAAATGTTCCCCATTGGGAGCTTTCTTCCACAAGTCTTTTCTCCACAAGGGGTATCACAGTAACTGTCAGATACCAAAAAGGGAGCTAAGTATTCTCTTCTGGGGTGCGTGGCTGGCTAAGTTGGCAGAACATGCCACGCTTGATCTCGAAGTTGTGAGTTTAAGCCCCACATTGAATGCAGAGCTTACTTAAAAAAATAATAATTCTACTCCTTTAAAAAGTACATGCATTTAAACAAAATCAGTTTTTAACAGCATTTGCTATTACTACATACATACCACGCTAAGATATGTATTGGGGCTATAAGTAATTAGTAATATCAAGCTCTAAGACATTAAAACCTAGGTCAATGTTTTTATTAACATACACTTACCATTGGACCCAGGATCTCACTCCTACATATTTACAAAAGTGAAATGAAAACCTGTGTTCACACAAAACCTCTACGTGAATATTTATATCAGCCTTATTTATAATTGCCAAAAACTGGAAGTAAGGCGAGAGTTTCTCGACTGGAATGGACAAATAAATCGGGGCACATCCATATCACGGAATGCTCCTTTGCGATAAAAAGGAATATTATGTAACGGCATATGTAACAACCTGGTAGAATCTCAAAAGCATTATGGTAAGTAAAAGAAGCCAGACAAAGACTTCATTCTGTTTCACCCCATTTATATGATATTCTGGTAAATGCAAAACAATATAAGAGACCCAAGGTAGAAAACAGTTCACTAGCTGCCAAGGACTAGGGGTGAGGGGACAGGGGAGGACTACAAAGGGCACGGACGGAGGGGAGGGATGGAAATGTCCCAGATCTTGACAGTGGTAGTGGTTACACTACAGTATACACGTCAATACTGGCGGAACTGTACACTAAAAAGAGGGTACATTTTAGAATTGAGAGATTTGGAAGAGTTTTCCTATGATATGAGTTCAAAGTTATGGAAGTTAGTTAAGTAGTCAAAGAAGGAAGATGGAACACCCAAGACTAAACTAATTATTTTAGGATAAATATATGAAGGCACTAAAAGAAAGGGGAGGACCTTAAATAGACTCATTTGTGAAGAACCACAAAACATAAGCTTTTGAAAATGTAACCTCCCAAGAGACAAAAAATTTAAAGGAAATCTATGATAATCAAGAATTTAAAAAGGAATTATACTTATAAGAAAATGTGAAAGGCAATAATTTCTCTTAGCACATTGTTTTTACAGCTAATGTTCGGTAATGATACCAAGAACCATCAGAAATATGGTTCAGATAAGATGTACACGTACATTTAAATATTTGGCTATATCGGGGATAATGCAGGAGCTCATTTCCTTTTCAGTAAATCCACTCCTGTCAAAACCAGCCCACATGTCTAGGAAACAATGAAACTAGAATTTCAAGCTGGGGTAACTTGGATGGAAAGGACCCTGATGAAATAGATGTCATTATCTCCTCCACCAAAGTCATGAATCTTCTCATCTTGGGATGTCATAGGTTTTGTTTTTGGTTTTTCTCCTTCTGGAATGCCACCTCAGCCAGGGTTGTGCCAAGGGCAAATTCTTTTGACACAGAAGACCTGAAAAAGACAACAATTGATCTAACCCTCTTTTTCACGTTCTCGGCCTCTCCTGCCACACCTGCTGACAAGCCTCCAGAATGAAAAAAGAGTCCCCAAGTAAGAGGCTGGTCCTACGCAACAGAAACCTTTAAAGGTCAAAGCAGCAGTACTTGGCTAGTACAGAACGATCAATTAGCCTTGAACTGACAAGAAGATAAACATGGGGGCAGACATGTTCTATTGGGAATCAAGCATGTTCTATTGGGAATCAAGCATCCTCGTTCCCAACCTGTGTATCCATTAAACACACACCACATATCAAACCTGGGGAACAGCATCCAAATGTCACACACACACACACACACACACACACACACGTGTGTGTGTGTGTGCGCATACAAGTTCCCACTGGTGAAATATACGATTAAGTCAGAAACCCACCATGGAAGCATGTCATACAAACTTAATTCAAACTGGTACTAGAAATTGATTTCTCCAAAACACCAGATTCCTTTTTCAAGAATGTAACGGGGCTTTGGAAAACACAGTTTGATTGCGAGCGGCAGAGCCTGTGGTTAGCATACAAACTTGCCAACCTACCATGAAGTATGAAGCCGTCTGCTGCATGCCCTCACAGCCCCAGACTGTTTGCAAAGGACAGGAATGAAATATTCCATATGTTTTCTTTGTCAGTGACATGGCTATTGAAAGCAAGGCCACGGTAGTCTCCCTGCTGAGGGACTGGGTCAAGCTATTCATGTGTAACCAGGCAGATGTCAAGATGGTAATGGGAAAAACATCTCAAACATTTTTTTTTTTTTTAAAGAAAGAGACCCAGGGTAGAAAATGCACAACTGTATTTGAAACACTCGGCCCATCTAAATCAGTTGTGAGCACCACTGCATATGTTAGCTGCTGTTCTGGCTTTATCATTCTTTTTCAAATCGGGTCCGAATCAAAACCGAGAACAGTTCTTAAAGTTTCTGAGAATGATTGAACTGTGCTTAACAGGAATGCCATGTAACTTTCTAGAAATACAGAAGATCTTAAAGAATGGATTTTAGTTCTAAAATGACTTTATCCACAAAACTTGAGCATCAATCTCAAATGTAAAAAGAAGACAGAGGTATCCAAATATCAAATAAAATATCACTTTTAAAGTACTTAAAAGAAAAAGTTCTCTCATAATCTGAATAGTTCTAGAAACAAAGTGATGTGAAGAAACAAGAATGCAGCTAAACTGTCAATCCTGAGTAAATCTTATCCATCCCCAAAATGGAAAATGATCTGAGAAACTACAGTCGGCAGTCATCGCCATGAGGCTTCCCAAAGAGTTAAGCAGGGCTTAATGAAAATCCCTAGTGTTCCAAAGTCTGGAAGTAGAAAATTCGTATCTAAAAATCACACTGATGGGGCGCCTGGGCGGCTGGCTCCGTCGGTTGAGCGTCAGACTCTTGATTTCGGCTCAGGTGGTGATCTCCTGGTCGTGAGATCAAGCCCCTTGTGGGGCTCAGCACAGAGTCTGCTTGGGATTCTCTCTCCTTCTTCCTCTGCCCCTCCCCCCGCCAAATAAAATAAAAAATATTTAAAGATCACACTGACACTGCCCAAGGTCACATGCCTTTCTGCTGTGGAGAGATACACTGTGTCCCCTGTTAGGATAGCACCTTTCTACTTGACCGGCCATCTCAAGAAGGCAGTGCCAATCACAGAGACCCAGGGGAGCAAACATGATCTCCCGTGAGCTCTCTCCTCTAGGGAATCTGTAAGTACCCCTCCTCCCTCATCAGGCTTTCGTGTTAAAAGGGGAGTAGTACCACCTATGAGAAGGTATCTTGATAAAAGTGTATTTATACTCTTTCTCCACCAGGATCTTCATGATTTTCTGAATGAAAAAAATCTGCCAGGTAAGTAGACTTTTTCCTATTAGCACAATGGCTCACTTGCAAAGTCTGTAACAGGCTTTGGACCTAGTATACATTCAAAGAACCAGAGAAACAGGGTTCATACACACACATGCAACTGTTTAGTTACTCCCAGGAGAAACGACAACAAATTGGGTCCTTGCCATCACTCAAACAGGTCATGCTGAAGTTTCCCAGGTGTGACCCTCGAAGACAAAGTGAAGTCATGTCTTTTTGCAGATGGAAAAGTCAGTGTTCAAAGTGGTTACGTGACATGCCCACGCTGTTGGGAACTCAGGGGTCTTGATTCTTTGTGCCATACTCTCAAAAAAAAAAAAAAAAAAAACATATTTGAAGGCCTGCTCATAAAGATAGGCCTATAAAAAGAAGACTCGAGAATAGTGACAAAAAAAGCTGGATTATGTGACCATGGACTCAAAATGACCTTGAAAAGAACAGAAGGCCAACAAGAAAATTTTTCTTTGTTACAAAGACAGGAAAATATTAAGATTAAAAAAAAACTAATCAAATGAGATGAACTAGCAGAAGTAACACAGAAAGGACAAAAAGTGAGATTATGAGAAACTGCTAAATACCAGTAAATCCAGGTGCAATTTTTAAAACATGAAATTAAAATATTTGAAGTGTATTAAGTTTACTTAATATTCCCTTAATTTTGATCATATTGTGTAAGAATTCTGTCTATGCTTCAATTTATGTGAGGTAAGGAGAGTTTGAAGAGGACCAAAGGGCAATTATCATTTTGGAAAATGCAAAGACTGGGTGAATTGAGTGCCTAAAACATAAGAGCATATGAACAGTTTTCAAGAACATTAAGAAACCTAAAGGTTAGTCGACATTATTTTCTCTCCCCCCAACCTCAAAAAGAGTCAGTAGACTTCACTTTTTTTTAAAGCAAACTCTACGACCAACATGGGGCTTGAACTCACAACCCTGAGATCAAGGGCTGCATGCTCTACCAACTGGGGTAGCCAGACACCCAAGAGTTGGTTGACTTCAGAACAGAGTTCCTAAGGTCTAAGTTATTCAAGAGCTCGTGATCTTCTCTGGAGAATTCTCCCACAGGAAATCAGCCCTCTGAGATGGTTTCCACACAAGAAGGGTGACAATCTAGAACAGAGTGGCAACCACGAGTCTCCTCTCTCCTGGGAAAATCTTGTCTGCCAAGCCCTTCTCGTATGATCCATATAGTTGCTCTAAGGGTCTCTTAGGAAAATTGGGAAAACCCAGAAGTTAATCAACAACACAGCGCAGTTCCTAGAGTTTTGGAGAAAAGCCTGACACTTGGAAGTACATCCCCTATCCTGCACCTTTAAAACAAGAACCATGGGCACCTTAGTGGCTCAGTAGGTTAAGCAATTAACTCTTGATTTTGGCTCAGGTCATGATCTCAAGGGTTGTGAGATCCATCGAGCCCCCCATTGGGCTCCATGCTCAGCAGGGTGTCTACTTGAAATTCTCTCTCCCCTTCTCCCTCTCCCTCTGCCCTCCCCCCTCCCCATGCTTGCTAGCATTCTCTCTCTCTCCAATAAAAAGGAAATCTTTAAAAATAACAAGAACCAGATGAGAGTGGGAATTGGGACATCTACCTATCTTTCTAAGAAAACAGTTCTCATCAAGTTCTTCAGGGAAGTTTTGATGTCACCCACTTGTACTAAGTTACTGTCTGCAGTTTATACTAGGAGCTACCCGGGAGAACTTCACAGCCTGAGGGCGAATGGAGAAGTGAGACCGGAAGCAACCTAGGCTCATTCCCCTGCCCTGCCCTGTTACAGAGCTAACATATAGGTACCATCTCTCACCCAAATTCATGTCACTCTTCTTAGGAGGGAAAATTTCCCCAAATAAAACCTTAAAAATGTACGGGACTGGGGAGAATTTAACTCTGAATTTTCTGAATGAGGTTCTGAAATCTGATTCAAGCATCAAAAATATTTTGTTGTCAAGGTGCACTCAGATTTCATTCTTTCGATGGTCAAATTTATATTTAAAGCTTCATTAAAAAAAATAATAAAAGGCTACATTCTATTGTAAAAATAAAGGAAAAGAAAAAGGGGCTTACATAACCTTTTACTTCTCTTGATCTTTAATACTTAAATACAAATTAAATATGAAGGATAAAGCATCATTAAATAACTTGAAATATGCTTAGATATCTAGCATTATATTAGATAAATAACTTAGATATGCTTATCCCAAAAGTTTCTCGCTAGTACAGACATCAGACCAGTCTGGGATCTAAATGGCCCAGCTGCCTCCCAAAATATCTATGGTTTACATTTCCTTACAAGGCTATTCTTACATTCTTATGGGCCAACATGTTGCCACAGGGGGGTGATTCAATGCCTTCCCCGCAAGGCCTTTCAGTACAGAAAAGCTAGGAAAACCAGGAAAAAATATTTTTTAAAGATGTTCACTTCTTGGACCTGGACTGTTAGAAGGGCATTCCTGTTCCCCAATCACTTGCATCTAAAAAAAGAGATGCCCAGTGCCAAGTCTTGCTATCGACTTAGTGCAGAGGGGGAGAAACTGGCTACTGTGCTTGTCAATTAAAATATATAATGGTATCAAAACATGCTTTAGAGATTGAAAACAACCACCCCAAACATTCAGAGTTTTAACTGCTCATACATGACAAAACAGACTTCACTACATTTTAAGAACCTTGCTAAAAACAGTGCCAGCCATATACACTGTTCAAGAACAAATACTTGGGGGTGTTTAGGGGGCTCAGTCAGTGGGATGGAGCCCTGCATTGGACTCCCTGCTCATCAGAGAGTCTGCTTCTCCCTCTCCATCTCCCTCTTCCTCTCTGTGTATGCGGGAGTGAGCACACGCATGCACACGTGCTCTCTCTCTCTCTCAAATAAATAAATAAATCTTAAAAAAACAAAAAAGAACAAATACTTGTCTGTGGGGGGTTGAGTCCAGAGTAGACTACTACATAATTACATCTTGCCATTTAAAAGGGGTATTAAAGGGGTCCCTGGGTGGCGTAGTCGTTAAGCGTCTGCCTTCGGCTCAGGGCGTGGTCCCGGCGTTTTGGGATCGAGCCCCACATCAGGCTCCTCCGCTAGGAGCCTGCTTCTTCTTCTCCCACTCCCCCTGCTTGTGTTCCCTCTCTCGCTGGCTGTCTCTCTCTGCCAAATAAATAAATAAAATCTTTTAAAAAATAAACAAATAAAAAATAAAAGGGATATTTGAATACAAACTTGCTAAAGTCTTTAGAAATTGAGGTTATTAAATGTACATGAACCATAAAGTCATGATCTGTCTCTTGCTAAGACTGATTTCTAAATTCAAATTGGAATTTCCCCAATTTCAGACCATAGGGGTGCTACCTGGCCTACAGTTTGACTATCAAGTACTTAAACACAAAAGAAATGCCTAGAAAGGCAGACAAATTAGCCATTTGTGTAAGAGTACTGATTTGCTAAATGCCCTAGCATTTTTTTTCTTCCCTGGCAGAACTTAAAAATAGAGCATTTTATCATCTTAATGAAGTTCTGAAAAAAAAAAAAAAAAAAAACCAAAAAACTATAGTTCACTTAACAAAGTTGGAGAAAAAAAGGAAAAAGCTATCCATATTCTTTTATATATAAGAAAAGTTGTTGGCATTGCCAAAAATTTGAAGGCTGCCTGAGACCGTTAAAGGCAAGCTGGATAACACCCTTCTAAAGCCAAAACCTTGAAATCCAGCTTAAAAAATTAAAAGAACAAAGCTGTCTTATCAAGAACACTCTGAGTGGTATTAGTTACATTTTTCAGAGTGAAAGGCACATCTGGCAGGGTTTAACTCTAACCCAAGTGTACCAACAAATATGGTACTTTTATGGAAATTTATATCTTTTTTTATAGAGAAACAATGAGAGATTGTCTTAGGAAAAATTTCAATGAATCACTAAAGGATTCTGAGAACTTTACTTAACAGTGTACACAGGTTCAGAGAAATTCAAAGCAGTGAGAGACATGTGCCATCATCTAGTCCAATACCCATCGTTTATTGATAAGAAAAAATGGGAATGAAGGGATAGGCACAACGGGGAGACCAGAAACCAAAACCCAAACTTGCAGGCTGTCAGTACTTTCACTATTATAAAGACGACTAAAATAAGAATTTGAGAGATAGACTGAAAGAGGCCAAGAAAATGCCTAAACTTGCCGGGATCCACCTACCAGTACAAAACTTTGATCTTCCCTAAGAGATTAAGTTGTCAAATGTTACCTTACAATTCTAATGTTAAGAGCCAAGTGCCTGGACATTAAATGCTTGTGATACCATAACTGTCACGAGCATGTAGACTGGAAATCATAAAACATTAGTGGTTACTGAAAAACCTTAAGAAACCTTGAATAAGAGAATTACAGGTTCAAGTCCTGAGTATTGTTCGGACAACGAACGTTGTCACCTTGTGAGGCAGTGAGCTCCCCATTCAATGGAAATATTCCAGTAGAGCTGGACAACTGAAGAAGTTTCCTGGGTGGGTGAGAGATTCCATGATTTAGACAACTATACTTCCCTTAACCAAGGGAGAGGATGCAAGAAATGTATTTTTTTAAAAAAATCAAATTCAAGAGAAAGAAAACTCTTGGCAGTAAGAGTTGTTTACTTCCTTGTTTTACAGGTGGAGAAACCAAGGCCCTGAGGGGTTAAGCATGTTACCCACTCAAGGTCACTTGTGTGATTTATTGACAGGTCTGGAAACCAGCTCTCCAAATTCCCAGCAGAACGCTCTTTCTTCTCTTGTATTTAAAGAGAACCCAGTAGTTCAGCTGGTTTGTAAAATAAAGGGTCAAAACTTAAAGATATTCATAGATTGGCCTTCTTAAACACAAAGTTCACTTGTATGTGATATTAATGCATCTGTAGGAAGACACATACACAAACTAAACATTGAAACGTACACATCCTAATGCAGAAATCAAGAGATATCAAACTCCACCATCAAAAAAGGCATAAACATTTAGCCACTGATGACTACCCGCCAGAGAATGCAGGTGACATCGGAGAAAGCAGAAGAAAATATTTTCAAATGATACTGTTAAAAGAAGAAAGGTGTTTGGTGTAGTGAAAAAAATACATCTTAAGGGAGAATCTGAGATGATGCTTCGGAAAGAAAAAACAACAGATTATTTTGAAAAAGCACTTCAAAGCCTCTCAGGTAACCATCAATTCTATATAGAAAGCTCGATAACCTGCCCACTGCACAGGATACGCACAGCGTGAAGGTTGGAGAGATTATGACTAATTATATGGAAGTGAGGACGTTGAGTAACTTTTTGTACAGTATCCAAATTACTGAAACAGAATGATTTTATTTTCCGAGTGTTAAGCCATACCCACAGGAAACAAGCAGGGCTATTCTACCCTACCAAAGCGCCTTAGCTAGTCATGCATTCTGCAACAAGTCTCCATGGCAAATTTCCTAACACACACTTCTAAACACAAAGAACTCTTCCTCCAAGTGAGTGGAAACGAAGAGGCTTGTGCAACTTCACCCAGAACGAAATCCTGCTGCTCCTGGGATCTTTTACGAGAGGATCTAACATTATCGTCACCTTGTCATCCCAAAATTATGTAAGAATTATAAAATCATAGAACTTCTGGAAACTACAGGCAGCCTCAGAAATAATCTAGTGGATCCAATGACTTCATTTTTCGGATGAGAAAATTGTTACTCCCCCAACCTCCTTCCCCCCTCCCCTGCCCCTGCCGCAGCCTCAAAAATAGGAAAATGACTTGCCCAAGGCCACAGAATTAATTAGTGGCAAGGTAAGGACTGTGACCAAGGGCTCAGACTCACCAGTGTCTCCATGAAGCCACAGAAACAGCCTGTATAATCTTAACACTGGTTACTAGGCGTAATCTAGGATGTGGAGACCTGTGCTTCGAGACTACAGCACTGAGAGTGTAACACATAAACCAGGAGACACGGGTGCACAAACTTCTCCCCACCACCAGTGGGACTTCATCTCTTTCTCTCAAGAATCTGGGAGTATAGGTGGTTAAAAGTGACATATTACCATTACTATAGGAATAACCTTGAATCCCTTTGATAAAATAAACTTTGGAATTTTAATACCAGTAAGATTACTTCCTTTAAAACACCCCGGGGTGAATTGTGACAAGCCAGTGTATTGTGACACAGGATTGAGAACTGCTCTTGCAAAATATAAATAACCAGTACAGGTGCAGCAAACAGTGTGAACACAGGAATCCCATCAACAATACTGAGGATTACGTCTGACTCTGCCCCCAGACTCGGATAAAGCAGCTTTCAGCAGGAAATAGACACTGTTGGACGGAACAAGTTTAAACGAGCCTAAAGAAGCAGCAGTATCCTCTCTCTGGGGCTTTCTCAAATCGGGACAAAAGACTAAATGCTGAGAATGCTGAATTTGGCAATCCTGTGTGGGAATGATGTCTGAATTCCAAGCCCCGAGTCCGCCTTCGGTGTGGCCTTAAGTTATTCTCTCTTCGCTGCAACATTTTTAAGTGCCTCCTGTGTACCAGGCTCTGTGTCCTCCAAGTTGAGTAAAATAAAATCTCTGCTCTTTGTGGGTCCCAGGGTCTCCAAAGTGGGATGCATAGATCCCTGGTGGAGGTGAAGATACCACATGTACCACTGAACCATGAGAAGAAAATAAAACAACTTTGATTAATCAGCCTCATCTTTTTAACTTGTATCTGCGTTTGTAATTTCCTGTGTAAGAGCCATGGATGCACATGCTTCAGAAATCGGGAAGAGTTTGGGACCATGGATCTAATCCCTTCGTATGTAACTGTGGCTCACTAAAGCTATAATGGGTCAGCAGATCGGAAGTACTTGGAAAAAGATCCCAGGTGATCCCAAATCAATTGGAGTGTGCAAACCTTCAGCACCTGCCCGTCCTCAACATGGCTTTTGAGATTCGCTGAACTAGATGGTTTCTCAAAATGCAAACACACTGCCCTTGAAATGCCCTTTAAGTGGGGTAGTCACATAATAGATACTTTTGAGGATGAAATGAAGAGACCGGGATGAAATAAGGAGTTATCAGGATGTCCGATCACTCTAGCTATAGGTCACAAGTGGAAGAGGAAAACGTAGCACATTTGCTCACCCCAGCACCTCAGAAAGTGCCATGACGGTGCGAGTTTAGGCAACCTAATTGGGACAGTTGCCAATGATTTTTGTTTCCCAGGCCTCGAACGGTGAGTTCTGTACGGCTCCAAGTTGAGAACATCGTATCTTACTACCTCCAGTAAGTTCTAAAGGAAGATGCTCTACAGACAAGAACGTGCTCACATAAACATGTGATATTTCTCTGTGGTTTTAAGTACTAATGTAAAACAGCCCTTTTCCTTACAGGGCACGTCTATCATCAAAACTGGAGGAATCTACTAACCAAGGTCTTTACTACTGGTCAAAATAGCAAAAACATGCTTTTCTATGAATAGAGAGGCTTGAGAGGTGTTAGGTAAAGGCACCTCTCCTGCATGAATTCCCTAAGTTTCAAAAGAACAGGAAAAAAAGAGCCCCATTTCCTCTACCCAGTCTTCTTTCCCTCACTTCCACTCAAACCTGCCCACTTAAGGTACCTTTTTGGGGGCAAACTGTTCTTCACAGCAAAATGAATTTGTCAGTAAAAAAGTTAAATTTCACTGTACTGGAGGAAAACGACTACAAATACATAACTTAAACGTGAAACAGGAAAAATAAGCCAGGGGAGCTGGAGGCCAAAGAATGAGACAGATTCCAAGGCAACAGGCTGCAATATTCAGTAAAACCCCACTGGCAGAGAGCAAGCTGAACACCTCCCACCACCCACCTGGAAACACAGCGATGCTCTGCCCTGCATAGAAAGGATTTCTTCACAGAGTCAGCTACTCCTTTAAAATTATTTATTTCTAAGAGGTCCCCTTCCTTGGCTATAAGGTAAAAGGAAATTCCCTTCACCCAAGGACCTCTCAGAATCCCTTCCTCTTTCAGGCAGTTCTTTCACTGCTCTTGATTTAATCCCTCCGATCGCCGCACAACACAAGCACATACACCAAGCCTTGCGTTCAATTACCCTATTCTTTACTGGTCGTATTTGCCAATACCACCTACAACACCGACTTCAGATTCCTCTTCTTTTCTGAAGGGAATGTCTAAAGCTTCAGGTCTCCCTTTGAGGAGGGAGATTTTAGAAGTCAGAACCAACTGAGTGACTTTCCCAGCCCCAGGCAGCTCAAAAGAAAAGTTCTGCGGATTAAGGTACAGCAGAAAACTGCTGCCTTCCATTCTGGTTGGGCAGAGAATATGCTCTGGAACTTTGATTTTCTTCCAACATCCTGTACTTCAGGTCAGCATTCCTTCTTTAAAAGGCCTACTTGGGTAAGAAGAGTATTTTCACCAAAAGAAACCTGCAATTTCCCCCCCTCCTTCCGTCTTGTTTTTGCCCGGCTCCCCCCCAGCGCTCCAGAACCCTGGGCGTTTGTCTGCGAGTCCGGAGTGGAACTGGACCGAGGTGCCAGGTCCCTCTACCTGGATGAGGCCAAACTGGAAGGGGATTCGCCCTGGCCGAGGCACAGGTGTTTCTTCTCCCCACGTGCTGGAACCCAGAAAGCTCCAGGTGTTTCCCCACGAAACGTGCGTAGGTCTGCAGACCCAGGCCAAGTTCTAGACGCCTTCTGCCTACCGATGACGAAGCTCTTGCCAGCTGAGCGGGGGCCCGCGTGAGAAGGGAAGGTCTCCTGAAAAGGCTGCCAGGGGCAAGCGTTTCCAGATTCCTTCCTCCTGCTTGGCCCCAGATGCACTTGCGGGGGAGGGGGTGACTGTGCCCCAAAGTCTAGGGGGAAAAGCTGCTCGTGGCTCAGACCCAGGCTGGCAAAGTCTGGAAAGCCCGCCCCGCGGGAGTGGGTGCCGAGCACCCCACATACAGGTGACCCGCGCCCAGCTCTTCGGGACACTGGTGGGTGGGGTGGGATTGACCACCGGCTCCACCCCCACAACACCCCCTTGTTCCCCCCACCCCCACCCCCGGTACCCTCACCCCGGCACTCACAGCGCTTGGGTGAAGGCGCTGAGCCCCTCGGGCACGGCCGTCAGCCCCTTCCCGGAGCAGTCCACCCGACGGTCGCCGTCGCAACTGCAGGGCGCCGCGCAGAGAGGCGGCGCCGCTCCGCTGGGCTCGGCCGAGCCGCGCAGCCCCAGGGCGAGGAAGCAGAGTAGCCCCAGCGGGCCCGGCATTGCTGCGGCCGCCTCCCGCGCCGGCCTCTCCCGCGGCGCCGCTCGTTCGGCGCGCCTCCGCTGCCCTCCGACGCCCCCGCGGCCGGCCGGCGGGCTGGGGCGGGGGCTCTCCTCTCTCGGCGGTCGCGCGGGCTCGGCCCCTTCAACAGTCCGCGGCAGCAGTGCAGGGACGCGGCGCTCCGGAGTTTCGCCCTTCCCGCTGCTCCATGGAAGCGCAGAGGCAGCCCCGCTCCTCCGGCGGCTCAGGCCAGCCAGCCGGGCCGTGCGCAGCTGCCGGGGCCGCGCTCTGCCATCGCACCGGCCTCCCTGTCCCCGGCCTCCCGCCGCAGCCGCTCTTCAAGGTTGCGGAGCGCAGCCTTCAGCCATGCCGGCCCCTCGCCCCAGCCCCCGCCCGACTCTCGTACAAACACCCAGGCTCCTGCTCGCTCTCTCGCCGCCGCAGCTCAATCTCCTCCCGTCCTTTTCCCTTCTAGGGTTGCACGCTCGGGTTCCCAAGCCCCCAGCCGCTGGGTTATGCAAATCACTTAGGTACATGCAAAACTAACCCTTCTCCCAGAGCGCCATTGGCCCGCGGAGGTCTCGAGCTCATTACTATGCAAGAAGGGGAGCCGCCACTGGCCAAGAGTAGGACCAGAGGGGCGTGTTTATCGGGCGTGAGTGACAGGGTGGTGGTGGTGGTGGTGGTGGTGGTTCAAGGCAAAATCCCCGATTTGGCTCGATTTGTGTGGCAGACTGTGGATGGAAGGTGGAAGGATCTGAAGACGTAGAGTCTGGTTTTCTTCCCTCCCCCACCCGTCTTCTTCCCTCTGCAGAAACTGGATCTCCTAAATCGGATGACCTGAAAAGTAGAACTTGCCTCCAGCATTCAGTTAAGTTTCAAATGACTCTCCACTGTTCCAAAGAGTGAAGACTTTGGGAGCTGTGCAAATGGAAATAAGATGAGGAGGAGGAGGGGGAAAGTCTCCCTCATCTGACATAAATATTTAGGTTTTAGCTATATACTGAATTAAAGCAGCGTACCCGCACACGCCTCTCACTTCAAGACCTGAGATCTTTACAGCTATTTTGATATGGACTGGATAGCTAAGTCTTAGCAATTAACCACCGATGATACCAAGCTTTGGTGATCTCAATTCAGACTGTTTTCTCACGTACTTTAAAATCTAAAAACACAGGAATCTTGTAAGGGCAAAAGAGGTGATGTTTCTGAATACTGGACAATTTCTCCAGACAGGAGAACATTTGAGTGCTAGGTGACTACCGCTGAGAAGCCAACAGCAACTTTGGTGTCAGGTAATTATCAGCTGTCCTCCCTCTTGTGGACTTCTGTGGCTTAACAGACTCCACAGAATCATTGTTTGCGCCAAATACTGCTTTAGGGGCACCTCTTTTCTTACTTTCCACTATGCCTTTGCGTTGTTTTACTATCTATATTAGGGACAGTTTTCATGAATAGTTTGAGGCAGATGGGGTTAAAAATGTCACTATCCTAAAGTTTACCCATCATGTCACCTAACTAAAATTAAGGAAAATGGAAACAAATTGATACAGACCTAAGAAGTTTAAAATGAAACATTGCCATCTTCTTTGCATTTGAGAGTTTATCTTTAAAAATAATGCCCAGTTGGGTACGTGACTAATATACAATAAATTGATTTATATGCTAGAGAGTCAATAAATACAAACATGCCTTGACTTCAAGTTTTTAAGAATGATGTATTTCCTCTAATTGTGGGTCTGAAAGAGAGCTCAAAGCTATGTGGAAAACTCTCTGGTTTTGAAGATGAGAAATCTGAAGCCTTTTGGTTTTCTGTGCCGACCAAAATCATCACAGAGCAACTCCTGGTCTTACAGCTCCTTGTCTTGTGCCCTTGGAGCCTTCCCTAAATTGGTGCCCATTGTCCTAATCATTTCTATTATTTTCTAGCAACTCTCATGAGAAAGTGACATGAGGAAAACTTGTAAATTGGGTTTCTTTAATTGATTCTTTTAAGACCACTCTTTTATAACAACACTGAAGGATGACAGAATTTCTCCTGCCAAGATACCACTTTCTTACAATGTTTTAAAATGGGAATTATATATTACATTGATTTTTTTTGTTCCAATAACTCATTTCCTTTCTTCTAAAGTTGTGGTTTTTAAACTTCAGTAAGCATAAGAATTGCATGCAAAGCTGGATTAAAAGACACAAAGTGATTTAATAGACTTGGGTGGAGCCCAGGAATTAGCATTTTGATGCACATCGTGTGAAAGTGATATAGGGAGTCTGTAAACCACATTTATCCTTTGCTTCCAAGGAATAAAATATTAGGGCTGACAACTTAGGTGAAAGGAGAGATTCAGATTTTGGAGAAAGGAGAGATGTAGATTTTATTGAAGAATAAATTCATATTGTCTGGCAGGTGAAGACGGTGAGAAAGGAGGATTCAAATTTGCAGCTTGTCCAAGAAGACAAAATTTCAAGAGCAATGGACTTGGGTAAGGAAGAAAAGAGGTAATATCTGTCAAAGTGTTAATATCTCTTATAGTTCCTATAGTATATGTGCTTTACATTAAAGATAAATTAGCCACCTAGTCTTCACTTCTTGGATAAGATGTCCTAAGAGGGCAAAACAAATTAATTTTTAAGATTCTATCTCAGAGGGGCGCCTGGGTGGCTCAGTTGGTTAAGTGTCTGCCTTCGGCTCAAGTCATGATCCCAGGGTACTGGGATCGAGCCCTGCGTCGGGTTCCAGGCTCAGTGGAGAGTCCACTTCTCCCTCTCCCTCTGCTGCTCTCTCTCTCTCTCTCTGTCATATAAATAAATAAAATCGTAAAAAAAAAAAAAAAAAGATTGTATCCCAGATAACTGGAGAAAAATGATCAGCTCTTAAAGAAACCATAAGGACCTAGAAAGATATCAGGATGAACCAAAATGTGTTGGCAAGCTAAAACTCAACAGACTCTTCGCAGACTGGTTCCTCTTTCTCATTTTCTGTAGCTGTGAATGAGTGAACGTGTAGCGTCCGCAGGCTAACTCAGAGGAAGTGGAGCCCGGCAGCAGTGTTTCTGTATACTCTACGGGGCACTTTTGGGCAATGGACCAGGCACCCTTTTCGAGGGATGCTCACCTTGGGGCTTTTGGGCAAAGGGCACAAGGCTTATCGACTAGTCAACAAGCTAGACTTTGGTCCCATTCACCTCCTCACCCAGGCACTCCTGTAAATATAGAGACTGCGTAAGTGTATGCAGAGGCTCTGGCTGCTGGGCCAAGGTGCTCTGTTATGGAAATAAAAACTGGGAGGTTGTGGGGGCTCTCCCATAGTGCTATCATGTTTTATAGTCCTCAAACAGACAGAATTTCACTTTGTATGAATTATTTCCGACTTACAGAAAGAACAAAAATCTGAATTCACAGCAATCAGCTTAGGAAAAAAAATGTTGGGGCGCCTGGGTGGCTCAGTTGGTGAAGGTGAAGCATCTGCCTTCGGCTCAGGTCATGATCTCAGGGTCCTGGGATGCAGTCCTGCATCGGGCTCCTTGCTCCGTGGGGAGCCTGCTTCTCCCTTTCCCTCTGCCTGCCTCTCGCTGAGCCTGGCACTCCCCCCTGCTTGTACTCTCTCTGTCAAATAAATAAATAAAATCTTAAAAAGAAGAGGAGGAGGAGGAGGAGGAGGAGGAGGAGGAGGAGGAGGAGGAGGAGGAGGAGAAGGAGAAGGAGAAGAAGAAGAAGAAGAAGAAGAAGAAGAAGAAGAAGAAGAAGAAGAGGAGGAGGAGGAGGAGGAGGAGGAGGAGGAGGAGGAGGAGGAGGGGGAGGAGGAGGAGGAGGAGGAGGAGGAGGAGGAGGAAGAAGAAGAAGAAGAGGAAGAGGAAGAAGGAGAAAAGAAACAATGTTACAAATGTATTTGAAGCTCCCTTTGTACCTCTCTCCAGTCTTTTCCTACTTGGGAAGTCAGCCCATTCCTAAAGTTTGTAATTAATTTCCATGCGTATTTTCAGTATTTTCATGCTTTTCATATGTGTGTATCCCTGAGTAATATATAGTCTTCCTTTGCAAATACAAATACTATCATTCTGTACTCCTGTGCAACTTGCTTTTTTTCACTCAACCTGTGAGCTTTATGAAATATGTGTTCATGAGATATGTAGTCATTGTAAATTCATCTTTATTATTACATAGTGTTTGTTCATTTTATTGTTAATATTAAACTTATTTCTATTTTTTCTAACAATAGTACCATGAATATTCTTGTACAAGTCCCCTTGCTTGTGCATGCAAGAATTTCTTTAACATGGGTTTCCTTTACATACATGTATGTAGGCGTGTGTGTGTGTGTGTGTGTGTGTGTGTGTGTCTATGAGTGGATTATGCTCACTCACCATTATTGGATGTTGTAAAATTGCTTTCAAAAGTGATTGCGCTTACTTGTGCTTCTCACGGCAGAGAATAAAAATTCCCATTTTTCTATATCCTACCAACACCTGATATTGCAAGACTTAAATATTCGTAACTCTGATGCATATGAAATGCAATCTCAGTGTAGTTTAAATTTGCATTTCCCTGATTACAGCTGCATCTTTTCATCTGTTTATTGGACATTCCAGGGTGCTCTTCTGTGCATTTGCGTTGCCTATTCATTTCCTTCGCCTGTTTGTTTTCTATTGGGTTGTTCATATTTGTTTTCATTGTTTAGGGCCAGATAGTTAATACTTTGGGCTTTTCGTCAGCCATATGGTCTCTGTCAAAACTATTCAACTCTGGCATTGTAGCATCAAAGCAACCATAAATAATACATTAAAAAAAATAGCTGGGGCTGTGTTCCAATAAAACTTTTGGGGCAAAAAAATAGATGTTGGACTAGTTCTGGCCCATGGGCCAAAGTTTCCCAGCCCTGTTTTATAGGTGCTAATCCCTTATTGAAATCTGATTATTTTTGAAAACCGTTTGCAGGATTAATGTGAGATTCACAGGGATATACCTCAAGCTCCTGGTCATCTTTTCATGCAAGTTGAGATTGAGCGCTTTCAGATTTCTGGTCTCTGTGATGAGCCCATGCTGAAGATTATATTGCAGAATGAGCTAAAAAGAGCCAATTGCAAGCCAAAAAATGCCCCTCTTTCTGGAATGAATGGTCCAGAAAGAGTCGTGGGCACTCAGGGTTTACCTTATTTTCCATCCAAAAGGCACCCCAACTACTTTTGACCTCAGGCAATCACATGACCTATGAAAAGTGGCTATTGACTTTATAAAAGCATGGGCACCAAACCTGCCACTCAAAGTTAGAAGCTGAATATATATATTAAAAATATATGTTTACATTTGTATTATTATGTTTATATTGATATATATAAACGGGTATCTATACATACATGTACATACATAAACATCTCAAAACATGAGAGATTCAGGGGAAAGAAAGAATATCACACCACACATATCTGGTATGTGTCAAACAGTTGAATCCTCCGAGAGAGATGCTATTGTTTCTAAGCCAGGAGCCCTCCACGTTTGCATTTGGGGCTGGCAGAACTCCCACACTGGTTCAAAGTCTTGCTGGCATGCTATCCTGGTCTTAAATGGGTGCTTTCACCTACTTGTCCTTTTCTTCTGTGTCTCAATGTCCCCAGAGTGGTCCTGTCGTGCACAGGACCTATTGTGTAGGGATAATTTAAAATCACAACAATCACTTTGAAGCACACAAAATAACAATGTAAAATTGGAGACGTATTAAAAGTTGTACTGTGGCCACATTTGGGCCTCTGGCCCATTTTCCTCTATTGCCACACGAGCAGAAGTGTTAGATTTTGGGAGGTGAGGACTGGCAGCTTCTGGTGGCACTGACTGAGGTCCATTCTTGAAACCAGCTCTTTTCAAGACATCACAAAAGAGTTCTTAGTTTCCCTACCTGGTTGGACATCCTGGGGTCAGAGACCCTTTTCAGGAGTTTGAAGACCCATATTGACCCCAAATTTCAAAACATTTAGATTAACATCAGAAATCTTTTCCTAGTCATGCCTAATCCTTTCTAAACCCGATTTTCTTATTCTGATCTTTCCCTTTCAAATCTAACCCAAGAGGAGAATGACATTCAAGGGAACAATTTCTGAATGACAGAACCACATGTGGATCCCAAGGCCCCGAGTGCATAAACTACTGCAGAAGAACAGAACTAGGCAGAGGTAGGCAAGCATTACAGAAGCCAGGCATTGTGACAGAACAGTAAGGGAAAAATCAGAATAGAAATCTAGAAAGATTATCAGCTACTCATGCTGAGAATCTGTTAGGACCACAGTACTAACATAAAGTTCAGTCACAGAACTGGGTTCCTTCTTACTCTCTCAGAATTCTAAATAAAAGTTTGAACGTTTTAGGAAGACCATAGCATGAGACCAGATTTTAAACAACTACGTGCAAAATGTCGGCATCCCACAAAACAAGTGTATACAGAAGACCAGCACTTGGGGGTGGTTCTCACCTGGAGATTAAAATATCCTGGAAAGCTCTTTTTTGTCTGCATGAACATATTTGGAAAGGGATCTGGCAAAGAAGACAGTAAGAGAATTTAAAACTCAAAGAGAAGCTGTGGGAAGATGGGGAAAGAAGACATCACATTCTGTAGATTCTTTCTATTCCTGACTTGGACACCTAATATTGTGTCCAGAAGGACACTACTGAACACCTCATGGGTAATTTTAAAACCTTTCTTTTTGTCTAGTGACAGTTACCATTACTCTCTTCAAAATAAGGAGTGGCAATCACAATGAAAATTTTAATAATCCTAGGGCTTTCGAAGATGTTTTTAAAATCTTTTTTGAAATAAAAAAAAATCAGAGACAATGCTTTTAAAAATACAGGCAAACTATCAACCATCTGTAGTTTTCAAGATTACCTGAGAGACAAGCAAAGAAAACTGTGGAGACTAGATCAATGGTGCTGGATGTGAGGATGATGCCAACAATGCTATTTTTGGAGTCTGGTTTGCAAACTCTTAGTACAATTTATTAAACTCTTTTTTGCCTCACTTTAATGTTAAAATATATTAATTCGGTTTGTAGAACGTAATGAGGAAAGTTAAAAAAATTTTAATATGAATGTGAATGGAGGACTATATATATATATATATATATATATATATATATATACACATTATGAGCTCTACACCCAACGTGGGGCTTGAACTCATGACCCTGTGATCAAGAGTCACATGTTCGACCTACTGAGCCAACCAGGCTCCCTGAGGTGATAGAGAAACATATTATAGTAACTTTGCCAGTTTGCTCCTTTTATTTCAAAATGACACAAACTTGTAAAGATTTCCAACATTTTCTGGATTTTCTTTTTTCAAGAAATTTTTACCATGTGTCTACTCCTCAGAATCCACTCTGCTAGGGAGTGAAGAGTTTGGATTCATGTAGGCCAGTCTATATGTAAATCACCTGGGGAAGATGTTTAAAAACTCTCCCCTCCATTGATTCTGAAGTCACAGGCCTGGGATGGGGCCCTGGCTTTTCAATATTTGAAAGTTCCCGATTCTGATGTAGTCTCCCACCCAAATTTATGACTCTCTGCTAGAAGATTGTGCAAGTTTGGGTCCTTTGAGAAGCAAACAATGATAATAGGATTGCTCATGCCCAAAATTTATTAGGAGAAATGTTTCTGAGGAAAAATGGGGAGGGGATGGACGGAGGGAGACCTGTAGAGCCATTAGACTGAGACACAGGTTTGACTCCAGGTCGGGAAAGAAGAAAGGGCAAGAGGCTGGGTGAGTCTTCGAAGTGCAGTTCTATCAAGGCTTGGCAAGACCAGCGGAGAAACCCCAAGAGAAAATCACCATCAGAAGAGTCCCTTGTCTCCTGAGTAAACCTGCTTTAGCGTCTTTGCAGCTGCGCTCAGTCCCTGACCTGGGTCCAGCCCAGGGAAAATGTGGTGAAGGATTTCCCAGCAGGACTGTGGGTCAGTTAGCCTCCCTGTAGTCAGAAGTGCATTTCCTTGGCAGCCTCACCAAAGAAGGTAGGGCAAGGAGTCCCTCCCTTCAAGCAGCTTGCAGTCCCACTTAGGGAATTTAGAAAATTTAGGATTAGAAAGGACCTTAAGGCTTGTTCAATCACTTGTCTGAGGCTGAAGGAGGTGCAACAGCGTCTCCGTCACTCTTGGACAGGTCAAGGCTTAGCATGTTCACATCCCCCCTGGTAGCAGAGTCTGTCTCTGAGCAGTTCCCTCCTCTGTGGTACCAAACTCTTTCTCCTTGATACTTTAAAATACTCAGAAATACAAAGAAATGTGGAGATCATATGTAAAATGCCCTCATTTAACAGTGAGAAATCAGACCCGCAGAGGGTAGCTAAATTACCCCCGGCAACATACCTGGTGAGTAGCAGATCTGGAGCTAATGTCTAGGTCAATTGCTCCTTACAGTCTATGATTGGCTTAATTTGTGTTTTTAATGTAGAGGGAAAAGAGAAAATATTTCACAAATGTAGTGTCTTACAAAGCAAGTTAATCACAATGCCTCAGATGGTCTTTGGTTTATTTAAGGAACGTGCCATGTCCTCTCTGAAAGGACTTTTCTCTTGATCAAACATCCTGTTTGGGCTCCGGTGAAGATAACGAAGAGGCGGAAAGCCAAAGATAATTTCCAGCCAACTCAAGTTGTTCATACTTCGAAGCCCTACACTAATACTACATGAATCTTCCCTCAGCGCAACCCCTGACAACCCCCGTACTGAACGGTAGGTAGAGAGTCACAGAAGTTGGTAATACGTATAGGTTTGTTCTTTAGGTTGTGTTTGAGTTCCCTCATTTACAAAATTTGAATTTTATAAAATATATTTAAATATTAATTTTGCACTTAAAAGATTGGGTACATTTCCCCCCCCCCCCCCCAACAAGAGAGGAGGTTATTGTGTCACTGCAGAAAGTCTGCAGAGAGGTCAAGCCCCGGGGCAGCCTTGATTTAGCCACTCAGTGATGTCATCAAGAATTCTTTCTTGAGGTTCTTTCCGTTTCTTCTCTGCGCTCTCTTTGGTATTGGCTTCATCCTCCGGCAATCACATGGCTGCAGCAGTAGCCGTTAGGCGCCAGGGAGGGAGACGTCACATGTCACATAGCGTCCCAGGGAAAAACGGCAGGGTGGTCCAGGGGCAGAAGACCTCAGCAACGGGAGTGCTTGGGTCACAGCTAGATTATACAGCCTAGGGACGCCCACACAGAGGACAGGCAGAGGGCACCGTTTGGGGGCGGGCGGTTTCTGCGCCTTCCTTCTCCGGGGATGCCGCTCTCCTCGTGCTTCCCCACCTGTTCACCAACCCAGATCGGATACAGTTTTAAACCTTTGGCCTGATCTTTAGTGAGCAAGAACTGCTAGAAATGTCTAAAATAGAAACAATAGCACTTTGGTGCCATCTTGTGGTAAAATATGAAAAGGTAGGGGAAAAAGATTATCCACATACAGTATAATAAATCTGTGAGGTTCTATGCATTTACAGAAAGGAGGTGGGAAAGAAAGGTGTGTGTGCGTGTGCTATTGTCTCCTTCCCTCCTTAATAAGATTTAAAATGAAAATATTTATAATAAAATTCCAGTGTTTCCACTACTTGCAAATTTTAAAAATGGTTTAAATGATGGTTTAAAATTTTGTGTTTTGTTTCCAACCATTCTTCTCATACAATTATTTACATGTATGATTTTACCTGGTTGTGGGGGCATTAATTCTCAGGGTCTTTAAATTCTCAGGGTCTACTTCTGCTCCTACCCGCGAAAGCATTCTCTCTATGGGAGACGGCATGACAACCTAAGTTGTCACCTGGGAAGAAGAAAGAGGCATTTATGTCTTGGCTCTGCCCATATCCATCTAGGAAGTGAGCGAGCTCCAGCCCTGCAGGATGGAAGGAAGAGAACGGAGTCATGGTCCAGACTAGGTAGGTCATCTGACCTAATTTGAGGAAGCATATTTGCTTCTCAAGCCTAAAGTGGGTGCATTTGCCCCATCTTTAATAGAAAGTAAGCTCTATGAGGCAAGGGCTTCATTTTGTTCTCTACTGTGTCCCTATCCCCTAGAACATAATTGCCACATGGTAGACACTCAACAAATATTTGTGATATGAATAAATAATAAAGGGGACATTTTGGTGTCCCCCTGGCAACTCATTTGTCTTACTTCTTGCCGTACTCAGACCCACAGTGGGGAAAGGGCGATACTGTTTGTCAGGCCCTGTCAAAAACTCAACTCCCCAGATATTCACATGGGTAGCTTCTGCAGTTCACACCATTCAAGTTTTTCAAATGTCCATGTTCTCAGAGAGACCTTTCCTGTCCTCACTTGCTAAAATAGCATTCGTTCCTATTGTTCTCTCAACAAATACTGTCTGCTCGGTGCCAGGTACTGTTCTCAGCTCTGGATATAGGATAGTGAACAAAACAGAGTCCTGTCTGCCCTCACATTTATGATCTTGGGGAGGGAGTGGGCTGACAAAATAGACAAATACAGATCAGCAGAGGGTGGAGATTCCAGGCAGAGGGAACAGCAAGTGTAAAGGCTTGTCATGTTTGGAGACATGAGAAGAGTGGCAATAGAGGGAGTTAAAGTGATTTTCTTTGTTGTCTTCCATGAGCAGGCCCAGCATGTTAATGGAGTGAGGTAATAAAAGATTGACAAAGATTTTATCCCTATAGTATCATGGTCCTTTCTGGACTATTTAACGTCAAGATCAGCCGACAAATTGTTTTTATGTGGTTCCATTGTTAAGTTCTTGATCTACCTGGAACAATGGAAAGTAAGCCAATTCAAGGGAAAACGAATCACAATACTGTTGCAGGCGTCATGCCAGGTTATAGAGGTACAAAGGTAATGACAGAGTTGTGATCCTTGGAACTAAACTGGGTGGCTTCAGAGAAATTTATTCTCACAGTTCTGAAGTGCAGTATCAGGGTGTGTCCGCAGGTTTGTCTCCTTCTAAGGACAGTGAAGGAGAATCTGTTCATGCCTTTCTGCCAGCTCCTGGGGGGTTGCTGGCAACTTTGGGTTTTCTTTGGCCTGTAGAAACATCACCCCATTCATCCTCCCATGTGGTTCCCCCTGTGTGTCTATATTCAAATTTCCCTTTTTAATGACACCGGCCATGTTGGATTAGGCTCCCCACTAATGACCTCGCTGTACCTGACTGACCTCTGTAAAGACTCCATCTCCAAATAAGGTCACAGTCTGAGGTACTGAGGGTTAGGACTCCAATGTATCTGTTTTTTGGGAGGCACACCATTCAATCTATAACACCTTAAAATGCAAAGTCAAAGTTAGATAGCATCCAAACTCTGGGCTCAAATCTAGGTCAAATAAGGGATACCAGAAATAAAAATTTTCCATTTCATGTCTTTGGATTGCACTTTTTGCCAAATAAAAAACAAAATTAAAGGTTTGAGGTTTTGATGCTGATTAGAATTACTTTCCATAACTGCCAAATAAGGGCCAAATAAGTGGAACTTATCAACAACCAATGGCTAAATTTTCTTTTTATCCCATTGGTCACAACAATTCTGGGGATTGTAACAAATTAGATTTCTTCCATACTTCCTCCCTTAAAGAAAACAGAAAAAAAAAAAAGAAAAAAAACCCTTTTTATAGGATCAAATCTTGAAAGTCCAAAATATACTTCCACAGTTGATGAGAATTAGGAGAGCTCTCGCACATATCTTGTTCATATAAAGCATGCTGTCCTTTTGAAAAAACAATTAAAATCGAAGGAATAGAATTTACAAATGGGTTCTGTATGAATTTACCTTTTGCTTACCATAAAGTAAATCTTAAAAACTCCATCAGGTAGAGGTTATCTGCCACCGTGAAAGTGTATAAAACATTGGATCACCACTTTATTAATTAAAATGAGAATAACAAATTACAAAACCAGAAAGATTTAAGGAATAGGTATTCTGGCTTACAAATATTTTGAAGAAACTGAATGCTAACAATAAATGCTTTTTGTTGTACCCCTCGTGGCTTAATACATCTTCATGCATTTTAAAAATTCATGATGCTGAATTATGCCTTTTATTTGTCTGACACCCATTCCAGAAATCCATGGTCTCTAGAGCTAGATCATATCCTTCCTACAAATTGCTTTTCTGATTGAACAAATCCCTTACTTGAACTTAGTATGATTTTTATTCTGAATGTGGTCTCAATCCTCCAGCCCCCAAACTCCACTAATTTTAGAATTCCATTTAGTTTGTTTGACCCAAATGGAGAGAAATCTGAAAATTCCTTATGGCATCTTATTCCTTATGAAGTTTTCAAGTTATCATTTTTATTAATACATTTATTTTTAAATATTTTATTTATTTGAGAGAGAGAGAGAAAGCACGAGAGGGGGGAGGGTCAGAGGGAGAAGCAGGCTCCCCACTGAGCAAGGAGCCCAATGTGGGACTGGAGCCCAGGATGCCAGGATCCTGACCTGAGTGGAAGGCAGATGCCCAACCGACTGAGCCACCCAGGTGCCCTTCAAGTGTAACTTAAAGGCTGTTTCCTTGAAATCAAATAAGAACTTTTTAATTTTAATTATGTGGCCACATGTCTTCCTTCAACTAATAAGGTCCCAGAAGCGTTTATATGCAAATAATAGCAAACACGAATAGCACTCACTATGCCAGGCACCTTTCTAAGAGCTTTACAGATAATGACCAGTTATAGGCATTCTTATTACACATGACAGATGGAACTAAGACAGAGAGGAGTAACTTATGTAAGATTACACAGTAATGGTGGATCTAGGATTCACACCAGGGTAGTCAGCCCTCAGATGCCATGCCGTCAATCATGCCATACTGCCTCTCTCAAAATAATACAAGAGCATTTTTTCTGTAGTTATATTTTATGAAAGAAAAAACAAAATATAGGAATTCGAAGTTTCACTCCAGTAACCACCATACATTATGCTTTTTACCTTATTTAAAAGTTATTTTATACAGAGCTTTCTGAAACACATTTATTGTGTAGTTATACCAATTTTTTTTTCTTAAATCCAAATAACAAGATTATACAAACTTATTTTAAATAAACCTCAGAATCAGAATTAACTTGGTAAATGAAGCCATATATTGAAAAAGTGCTAAATCCATTTGGGGTTTATTTCTTTGCCTCAAATTAAAGAATTAAAGTAGAAGTATACTGTTTGCTGATATTTTGAAAAAACTATATCCAAGTACAAATTAGTTTGGAAGTTCTTGAAAATTAATGAGCAAGCAATTAGGTTTTCTCCGCTATTTAACCAATAACAGAAAACTACGACAACCATTGAAGAAACACTATTAGTGGAATTCTGGACAACAGAAAGTATAAAACCGGATTGTTAGGAGAGACAACAAAGTGTAAGTTAGAAAATTCATAAATACACATTTATTCAGGAAATACAATTACCAGAGTCCTGGATATTTCAGTGATCATTCCACATTATAAAATATTCACAACATGTATTCTTTTAAGTCTACACCAAATCATGCTGACATTCTTTTCAGAGAAGCCATAGCCATTTCTTCTATCAAATGCTATAATATCCATTTAAATTGTAAACAAAGTACTTGAGCCAAACTACTTAAGTACTTGAGCAAAATAACTAAAAAATTTAGTAGAGGAAGACAATGATTTTTTGAAAACACATCTGAATTATCAAACCCCAAAGAACCAGGCCATTATAATCTAGTATACTAAAGGAGAAAGTGGCCGTATGAAGACAGCACATAATTATCAATGACAGTATTTCTCATCTGCAGTTTTTAAACATGCTTTCTCAACTAATAAACATTTACTTTTGTTAAGCTTTAAAGGCAAAGGGGGCAGAAAGATGACAGACATTAAAATTTTACATTTAAACTCCTAGCAGATTAAAAAAAAGATAAAAGATAAACTGTAATTACTTCCCAAACAAGGAATGCCAAGCTTTTTTTATTCCTAAAAAATTACCAAGCAAGATAATCAATTATTGTATTTGCAGCTACTTAACAGTAGCTGTAATTTGAGTTATGCTATTCTGACACTTCCAGAGTCCAGTGTAATTAGAGCAGTTTATAAAGGGGAAAGTAAGTGGTCCTCTACCCCAGATGTCCTTTAGGACCACCTGGAAAGCTTAAAACATTAAGTATCTGGCCCCACCCTCGGAGATTCTGAACTTGACTGGTATGGAATGGGACTCCTTGGTACTATTTCTTAAAGCTCTGCAGGGTGTTCTAATGTGCACTGAAGGCTGAGAATCACTGAATCCACCCATTTTGAAATACCAAGAAAATAGATGGAAACTGGGTAGTTTGTAATGTACAAATCAAAAACTTATTATATACTTATAATGTTCATGAATCATACATTTATAAGATGACATTCCCTTCATTCCCTCACTATACTAGACCACTACTTTACATCTTTGCCACTGAATGACTGTATTTTTCTATGATCAAGATTTAAAATTCTGGGATACACTGTGAAAACTGCATCAACAAAAACAAACTACTGCTACTCATGCTCAACAGTAGCAAGCAAAACTACTGTGTTTGGCTCCTTTAAGCTATCTTTATTTTAAGAATTATAAATAAGTGCCAACCCACACAACGAACAGATTGTGGATTACTGCCGAAGAAAAAAAAATAGCTTACTCAACTTACTAAGTTTCAACACCAAAAAAGATTGAACTTGGCTGAAAGTTCTGAAGCAGCTGAGATACTGAACCAGGAAGCTATAATTTATAACGAAATGTTGACACACCCTTAAAAGCTACTACAGCTGTAGCTATACTAAAATAAGATTTTTCAGGATTTACTTACCCTGTAATGCAAGAATACGAGCATAATAATATCACTGTTTTATATGCACCAATATCTCTCTTTAATATGTAAAGCTCTACAACAAATACCTCTAATAATTTTACAATTAAATTAAGTCCATAATTCTACACTACTTTGGTCTCAACATTTTAAAGACATCAATTAATTTTGAAAATACACAATTTAACAACATGATCCTATCAATACAAGCACGTTTTGTAGTGGACTAAAGACACATTCAACCATGCAATCCAGTGTTCAATACCTAAATGATAAATAACAATGCTGATTGACTTTTATTCTGAAAAATCACTGAAAACTGGAATAATCTTGTAAGACTCACAGTGCTCACAAACATGCAGAAAAAGGTATACATTTCGATTCTTCCTGAAGGAATGTTACAAAATACCCACTTTTTACACAGGGTCAGTAATTAGGATAAATTCCTTATACATTTCAACCCATTATCTTCTTTTGAGCATCTGTCACTTAAAATTCTTAAAAACCCTACAAATATTCCTATAAGTTGTGACTGAAAATGAAGTTCAACTCTTAATTTCCACCTTGAAAAAGGCCTCAGTCATAGTCCCACACCAGTAGCTGCCTTTCAGTAAAAGAGTGACATCCAGTGGACAAATGAAAGTATCGCTCAGAATTCCCATCATTTCAATCAAAGATCACATCTCTAAATTCAACCATCTCAGTATGAATGAGTTCCTACTCATTTTGACTTGAGTCTGCAGATTCTTATGAATACATCACCTCATAATTTCTATGTATCTTAAGTATATCCTTCTATATCTTCTTCCTATTTAAAATCAATTCTTTAAGTTGAGCTAGTTAAGAGTGTAACTCTTGAAGCTAGTGAGGTTAAAAGTATTACCTTTTTGTCTTTGCTTCTGCTATTTACTGGCACAAACTAACTGGCTCATCTTTAGGAATGGAAAAACCAAAATATAAGAAATGTATTTAAATAAAAATGAACAGCATTAAAAAAATTTGCAAAAGATGAAACCTGAACCTATTTTTGCATTTGTAATTTATGATACATGGTCGAATATGAATAGATATAATCAGTAATGCCAACAACCAAATTACATCCTCTTGCCTCACTGCTCAAATATTATGAAAGAATATATATTTTAGCAATGATTGTTTCAGTGTTTAAAAACTTTTATAAACCAGTATAAATGAATATTCATTATACGTTATGTTTAAATAAAAGTAAAAAACTTCCACTCTGCTGTGTTAGGATTTACCACTGATTATATATATTATGCGTGTGTTCAAAGTACAAAATGCAGCAGTGGTGTTAACACTGGTAGTGTAACGAACTGCTGTAGCTGAGACTGTTACATTTAATTTCTTGGAAAACCGTAAAGAAATTTTACAGGTTAAAAAAAATAGAGTAAGCAAAAAAAGAATTGGAGAACTGTTACTTTTAAATAAGCAGCCAAATGAAGAAAACTTTTTTTTTCTAAAAAAAGATTTAAGAATGTAAAAGTACATTTTAATATTAAAAAAGCATTTTTAAAAATCTATAACAACTTTATGACAAAATCTGCATTTGAAAAAGGCCTGTAAAAACAGCAGGACAGAATTGCCCTCATCACCTTTCACTTTTTCTTGTCAGAAAAAAGTGTATGCATCTCGGGAACAATAAACAATGTTAAAATAGGTGTTTATAAAATGGCAAGGAGGATTTCACGGGAAGTTTCTGTTTCTTTTTTACAATCATTGGCATTGCGGCCATCAGTAGGTCACAAGTAAAACTTTTCTAGCTAAAAGCAAAATGGAATATAAAGTTTTGAATTGCATTAGGTCTGTTGCCTGCGTTTTGCTGATCTCATTTTTTCAAAGCGTGACTCCATTTCTTCTAGGACCTTGGGTGTGTATCGTACGACTAATTTAACCTTTCCCTGAGCTGCTTTCAGCAGTTCTACAGCTTTTTCATGATGTTCTCCTTCAACGCTCTAGGAAAAAAAACAGACATGAACACACACACAATTAATATTCGGGTTTTGTTAGGTAACTCAAAATGCAAAAATGTTTAAAATACATATAAGTAAAAAAGTTTTAATGTTGTGTCATCTCAACATTACAAACCTATGAGATAATCTGGCTTTATCATTTTTATCAGTGTGAAATCCTCTGCTAAATCATATTCTGTTTATAGTCCAGAAACTGGTTTTTAAATCCCAAATAATTACTCCAAATACCAATCTATCTGCCCTATTACTTCACTAAGTCAGAAGTAAATTAAGCAACTGCTACTCTGTAAGACTAAAATCAGGGCAGATTTCTAATTTAACGTACTTTCTTAATTACTAGAGAGCTTAAATCACTTCATTAAAATCACACTAGGCATTGCTAATTTACATTGGAAAAGAAGCAAAACATACCTAAAATGCCTTAAGAATTTGTCCTAAACTGTACTAAATAGTACTGCCCAGGATTCCCCCAAGATATTTCTTAACTACAGAGCTTCTTTGGTCCCCCCCCCCCCCCCGCCCCATCTTCTGTTCCTATAACTCAAATACACCCTCAAGTGGTTACAATGCATTACTACAAATAGAAAGAAAATTCATCCATACCACTCCATTAACAGAAAGGAGTTGATCTCCTCGCTTGAGGCCCCCATGTCTATCAGCAATTCCACCTGGAATTATTCGAGATATATAGATTGGAGAGTTTTGTTCTTTGCCTCCCATAATATTGAATCCAAGGCCTTCTTCTGTTTTTGGTAGCTCAACAACTCGAGGATGAGAATGTCCTTCGCTGGCAGCAAATGCAGCCACAGTAGCCTCAAAGAAAATTTTATATATTTAAAAATGTGATCTTTATTTGTTTCAGTTCTTTTGTTTCTTATTTATAACTACTTTACTTTTGATGTCTGCATGCTCACAAATTCACTGGGAGTTAGGAGGAGAAGGTAAAACTGAGTGCGTGAGGTTTTAGAGATGATGACTGTAAAGCATACCCTGGGTCTATGTAGGAGGCGTTAAGATTGGTTAGGTCACTCAGCCCACCCAGCGTCCAGAACTTCTGTGCAGCAACTGGCAAGCAGGCCTGCCTGGCAGATGAGCACTGGTGCACATTACGAGAAAACTCCTCCCCCAGCATGCCAGCAGCCCTGAGCTTTGGGCTGAATAGCCTGGCTCCTTTAGGAGCCTTTGTACAAGACACAACCTACCTACATAATAACCTGTAAGGAGACAGGTGTTCTTACTCAGTCATTTGGGCTGCTATACTATCTGTACTACATACTAAATAGCTAATTAAAGAAATAATTCAATATTGAGAAAAAGAAGGGTACATATAACCGTGAATTTTTTTTGTTGCTTTAGTTAACTACCCAGTTACTACAAAAACCCCACAGAAGATGAAACAGCATCACATCTTCTTTAAAACTTTCAAATTAATACTCATCACTAATTCTAACACAAAGCTGAGACTTTTGGTTTTGTTCTGCTTCTAAAGGTAACAAAGTAATCTGGTACCATTTTTCATGATAGATCAGCGTGCATGAGCAAAAACAGGAAGGAGAAGAAGGAAATCAAGATTTGTTGAATACCACCACTAGGTTCCAAGGTCTGAAAGAAGCCCTGTTTTACAGATATTAGAACTAAGGCCCAGAAATTCAGTAAGCCATCAAGGTCCTAAAACTAAGGAATTTCAAGCCAAGTTTCTACACTTTTACAGCAAATGGTAGATATTTGATAGGCTTATTTTGAAAACTAACACAGAGTATCTTTCAAGCTGCACTAAACTGTCTCAAATACAGAGACAAGACATTTTTTATGCTCTTCCAAACTATATTCACATGTTTAAGTGTTTATATTCAACAAAGAATCCAGTATTTCCTTTTATGGACCAGTAACTAACAAGGTAAAATTACCTGCTAATGACTAAGTCTAGCAGGAGTCACCTAATGCTGATATTAATTTATTCTAACAAGAATGATAGACATTGAGGTCGATACTGTAAATATCAGAGGAAAACACTGGCACAGAAAAGCGCATAAAACCTGCCATATGCAGCTCTGAAGAGGTAACTTACTAATAACATTACCTTGTATTTGCAGAGTTGAAGTAAAGGAGAAAAGCAAAGAGCAACCTTGGAGAGTACCCAGTTCTATCACTTGGTGTTTGTGTGGTGTGAGAAAAATAACCTAATCTAATGCTACCTCACTAATAAAATCAGGATAATAATATATACCTCAGAATTTTGATGAAAATTTACACAGTTAATGATATATATAACAACTATGTTTTACATGTGTATTATTATATTTGTGCAAGTGTATTTTTAATGCATTATCTAAACTGTATGATACAATGTTTCTTGTAAAGCCAATAAAAAAAGTGTTCTCTCTGTATTTGAGACAGTTTAGTGTGACTTGAAAGACACTATATGTTAGTTTTCAAAATAAGCCTATCAAATATCTAATAATCACAGATTTTAAACCTCTCATTTATGATGAATTCTCTCTTTTACTAAAAAAAACCAACCAAACAAACAAACAAACAAAAAAAACTACCTTTGCAGTTGCATTAGCTCTCACTTCAGGACTGCTACTGATGTCCACAGTCTCGTAGACATGTTCATATACCTGTAAAACCCAAAGTTATCATCATGATTTAAAATCTCAGAATATACCACATTTGAGTTCTAAGTCAAGTTAATGAGTGTGTTCAAGTTTTAGGCAAAGTTATGCCATCTTGGTAAAATGTTTTTCTATTAAAAATTCCAAAAGATGAAGATGTACAAAATTCCAGTTATAAAATAAATACGGACATGAAAAGTATAGCACAGGGAATATCATCTTAGTATTGTAATAACGTGTTTGGTGACAGATGGTGACTACACTTATTGTGGTGAACACTGAATAATGAACAGAAATGCTGAATCAATCTGCTGTACACCTGAAATTCATATAACATTGTATGTTAATTATACTTCAATAAATTTTTTTTTGCAAAAAATGAGACGGATAGGTTCTAATATTTTTCTAAAGTTTGTTTTCTTAAAAATTTCTGAACCCAAATTTCAGAGTATTATCTTACACCTAATTAACTCAAGTTTTTGGTAAATTTAATCCCATTCACTCACCTCTCTTACAGCATTGCAGAATTCACTTTGAAGGACCCTTTGTAAAGCCTGAAGTTTCTGTGGTGGTACCTCTCCACTCCTTTGCAGTTTTTCCAACAACTCAATTGCTCTACAAATATCTAGAGTTAAACAAACACACACTGATAATTTTCTCTGAAGACTCTTTAAATGCCTTGTAACAGGATTCAGTCCTCAAGGATTAACCAGAAAAATGTAGAATATGGAGGAAAACAAAGCATAAAAGCGTGAGCTTGTGTGTTTTGGCATGGGGCAGGAGGGAGGATGTGAATACACAAAGAGGGAGGGAATGCAAAATCTGAGAAGGCTAAATTTTTATGTAATTAGGAACCTAATGTTGCACACATACAAGATCTGGAAAATAGTATATTTGAGAGATGGAGGAAAGCTGAATATAAAATACTCAATGTCAAAGGAAAGGATGCGGTTTCAAATGTGACAGACATGTAAACATTGTATTGCTTCAAAATGCTGACAGTTCTATCTGGAACTAGTTAGTCAATAAAAATTTTTCTATCATTATTAGTAATCAAAGCACAGAGTGGCGCAAACAGTTTGCTAGGGAAATCCCTGTTCATTTCCCAAAGAAAACCACAATTTATATGTGGATATGACCCATTCAATAACAGATGCAGTTAGTGGCAGGGAAACAGTTAAAACAATGGTGTAAAGATATAAATTAACTGTGGCTCATAATCATTAACACAGTGTTTTAATTAAGACAAGCTGATCAAATACATGTTTACAAAATAGAAAAATAAAAAATTTTGTCAATCTGGCCTCAATATTAGCTGCGTGATCTTGGGCAAGTTAATGTCCGTGCCTCAGTTTCTCCACTGTAAAGGGGAAGTAACAGTACCTTCTTTGTAAGAATTACTTGACAATTAAACCAAAAAATACATGTCAGGCATGTAGCAAGCATAAATGTTATGTACCTGGACATCAATTCATCATAAGAAATATTAAGGGGTTGTACACATTTACACAAATATATTAAGCATGTTAGGAAATTCTCATGGGGAAATGTGAGAGTGTTTCATGAATTAAGAAATATTTTATAAGATTCAAAGTCATGTTGGGGCACCTGAGTGGCTTAGTCGGTTGAGCATCTGCCTTTGGCTCAGGTCATGATCTGGCTCATATCATGATCTTAGGGTCCCAGGGTGAGCCTCAGGTCACACTCCGCACTCAGCGGGGAGTCTGCTTCTCCCTTTCTTTTCGTCTTACCCTCTCCAACACTCCCCTGCCCTGTGCTCCGCCCCCCCAAATAAATAAATAAAATCTTTATTAAAAAAAAGACTCAGACTCATGTTTAAAACACTGTTAGTAACTGCCTCTATTTTTTTTTAACTGTTTTTGTACCCCAGGGGGCTACAGTACTTATTACTTTATTATTCTTTGCCTCCTTTTAAAAGGAAAAAGCTCCAAACTTTGTATTATACCACAAGTCTCGAACTTTTTCTTTACAGAATTAATATGGCCTTCTTTGTGTATGCAACTGCAAAACTAGGAATATATGTAGTGAAAAAAGAAGTAGATTCTTCAATTTCAGGTAATAAAAGCTCAAACTGATGTTAATCAAATGCAGTGGAATCAGACTTTCCTCATTCTGATATCCCACCACTAGAATGACTAGTAAATGGGGACTGTTGGCTCATGGATTATTTTAATTTACAAAGTTACAGTATGTAAGCTATAAAAATATTTCTAATTAACAAAAAATTGAAACAACTCTTTACTGAACCTGAACTGTACCTAATATATGCTCAAATGTATTCCACTGAATCATGTTTTAATTATTTAGAAGACACTCAGGATCTTGATCATATGCATTATATTTTATATTGTAGGGGTGTTGGGAGTGTTTGTTAGTAGAGTTTGTTAAACAGAATTCTAAAGAAGAAACAGCTGATGTAACCTTTCTTATCCTGCTAAATGGCAATCACTAGTAATTCATCCTACTAAGCTGCTGAGCATTCTATTATAGAACTCTGAAAAAGCAAAAAAACAAAGCCATGACTACCAAAACTAAATGCCAGAGGTGAAGTTTCACACTTTGTGCTGCACTTAAAAATACAAAAGACCGCCAACATGTTGGAATCCTACAACTGGCTTTCAAAGAAAAACACCTACTCCTGCTAACAAAGAACAGATTTGTTCCCATCTACAAAGCACAGTGCCACTGTGTTCAGGAGGAAGATGTCACAGTCTTAGGCCTAACTTAGTAAGTCTTCCCAGAGTAGCTACTCCTCTGTCAAAAATGATGCTTTAATTAATGGTCTGGTGGGCTGGAGGGAAACAATTTCACTTCTAAAGAGACTAACAAACACTGAACACCACAAGAAATAAATAATGTTAAGTGAGCATTTGTGTGAAGGTATGAGGAAAGAGGTTTCTCTAAATGCAATAATTCCAAAAATATATTTCCTCTTGGGGCAGAAATTAATATTCAGGCTGCAACCACAAATGTTAATATTTGGAAGGTACTTAAAATCACCACCCTGTATTTCATGTACTATTAGTACTCAAAATATTGTTTGTTTTTGATTTACCAATAACTTCTAATACTGGTGTGTCAAAAGCATGCTTGAAATAAAGGTTTGGGGAAGGAAAGAGTGGAATGCTGAAAATCTCTAACAGGACCCTGACAGGAGCACAGCCATACATTTTCACTGGCTCTTCCGTATCTAATTACTCAGCAGAACAGATTTTACTCTCCTTGACAGTCTGCTCTAAAAAGCAAGCAACCAGCCAGTTACCAATTTTAAGGTTAGTAAAGAGGGAATAAGACCATACGTTCAATATTTTACAACCTACCACTATTCCAACTAGTTATGTAATCTTCTTCCCAAGACCAAATCAGCAGAATGGTTTTTAAAGCACCTTCTCTGTACCTGGGAGGGACACCAAAGCCAGGAAATAGCCCCAAACACACACAAGTGAGGTCGTGGTGAAAATAATGACGGAGGTCGTGCGTAAATAAGGATTCTGTGGTAAATGCGCTGTGTGTCCGCGATGTCGGCGATGTGCGGGTGAAGGCGGGGACACCGGATTTGTGCGTGCAAAAATAAGGGCAGTGAGTGCAGTCGGTCCGAACTGGGCGTGTGATGTTTGCTTCTGGGGTTGACACGTCTCTGGACGCCGCGTCTGCTCTCCGCACCCAAGGAGCGCGTGTGCGGTGTGTGTCCGCGAACGCGGACAGGTGGTGTTTAACTGTGCTGTGCCCTGGCACAGTCCATGTGAACAGAGCAGGGGTCTGAGTATCAGTCAAGGGACCACAAGCGCCCTCCCAGGGGCCAGGAGCAGCGACTTCGGCGTGAGGGGCAGCCTGGATCCGGGTCTCGGAGCCTGGGTCGCCCCTCCTCCCCTCCGGCAATACGGCACTCCTTCACCCCCTCCGCCCACCTCGGTTTCGGCTTCGGCCGCACTCACCCCTCTCCAGCCGCACAGGTTCCCCCAGCGCCGCCATCTTCTCCCTTGCCTGCAGACCCACAGGAAATGACGACATAGGGTGCGGTGGGGGCGGGGCTTAGCGAGAGCTGGGAGGGCGACGGTTTGTCAGTATCGCGAGAGTAGGAGCGGTGGCTCAGAAGGTAGTGGAGGCGACTTGGGCGCAAGCATCTCGGCATTGGTCTTGGGCAGAATATTGAGCGGTCCCGAGGTTGGCGGACCTCGGTGAAGAAGGACGTTTCCTGACTCTTGCTCCCTGCCTCGGATTCAAGCCTTGTCCCACCCTCTTGGAACCTTTGGCTCCAAGTGGAAGTCTGGATTCTTGTCCTGGCTTGACCATTAATGGCTGTAGGAGTCTGGACTGCTTACTTAATCTCTTTTGGCCTCAATTTCCCTTTCTGTGCGATGAAAGGTCCTATCTCCGAGCTCTTTTCCACTTTTAAACTTTGGGATTCGATGACGCGTGTATAACGGGATAAATTCTCCTTTTGTGGCAGCATGGCCTTAATTTTAAAAATCAAGGCACGAGTGTTCCCTGCAAATCTGTTTGAGAGCAAGGATGGAAAGTACAAAAAAGCATGAAACACCTGGGTGAGCAAGAGAACAAGCCACTTTGGTGCACTACAAAGGAATAATTTTTAAAAAACTGATCCAAAATCATGTAAATGAAATACGAAGCAAATTTTCTTATTACGTTACAAATTCTTCAGGCTACTTCTGAAAATTCATAAACCAAGAAAAAAATTAGTACTTAATTTAAATGAAATATTAATTTGCCCAGTATTTAGATCCCACTGACATTCATTCAAGCCACAGTCTCTGCTGTTTAACTGTGTTAGGTGCTTTCATAAAAACGTTTTCAACACTTCATGACAGGATTGTTGTTAACAACTTCCTGGTTGTCTCCAGCCCACACTTTCCATTCAAGCATAATGTCTTCTAATCATCATGTCATCATGATAGTCTTTTCCCCTTGAACCCTGATTTCATCAGCAAAGGTTTCTGTTCAGAAACTTTAAATGGTTTCTCTCTGGCCCCACCATTTCCTATTTCTAAAGACTTGCATACTCTGACCCTTAAGTTATCCATCTAATCTCATTTCTCATTATCCCTCAAGTGCAACCACCCCTCCAGTTGGGGTGATATATTCAAAACCATGCTTATTCTTGCTTCCAAGTCTTCACTTATGTTTTCTTATGTAGAATGCCCTTGTTCATCTCCTCTAATTCTCCAAACCATATACACCTTCAAACTGAACCCATCCCCTACTGCTGAAGAAGCGCCACTTCTGCTAAGCTTCCCTCTCTTCATGTGTTCTTCCTGGGTCCCTGATAGTCCTTATACCCTGCACTAGCACTCCTGTGCTTATCTTTTACTCACTGTTATGCCACAAATAGTTTCAAGAAATGTTTGCCAAATGTCTAGTGTCTACCAGGTGTCTTGCTAGGCACTGAGAATGCCACATGGAACAAGACAAATGCAGACATTGCCCTTATTTCTTCAAATATTTTCTTTTCCCCCATCCTCCAGCAACTCTCCTTTGATGACCCCACTTTCATCCCCATACATTCCATTGTCTGACACTGTCTTACAGCTCATTAGTGCTCTTCCGATTTTGTTTTTTTCAAACTTTTCACCATTTCCTTTTTTTGATATCTAATATTCTCTTAATCCCAATGGTTCATTTTTCATCTCAGGGGTTATAGTTTTTATCTGTAGGGGTTTAGATTTAAGAACGTGTGTGTGTTTTCTACATTTTCCATGTCCTTACTTATCACGCCCAATCTTTCCCACAGCTTCTTGAACATATAGAATGCAATTATAATGACAGTTTTAATGTTTTTATTTTAATTCTGTCATCTGTGCTATTTCTGACACTGTTTCTATAGATTGATTTTTCTCTTCATTATGACTCAAAATTTTGTGTTTCTTGCATGACCAGTGAGATGTACACACACACACACACACACACACACACACACACATATATATAATGCCAGGCATTGTAAAATTTACTTTTTGGGTGCTGGTTATTTTTGCATCCCTATGAATATTTTTGAGATTTGTTTTAAAATGCAGATAGGATACTTGAAAACAATTTTGTCCTTTGAGGCTTGATTTTAAGCTTTTTAGGTGGAACCAGTTCAGCCTTTTGTGTAGGGCTTGTTATGTCTCACTATTGGGTCAATACCCTTCTGAATTCTTTACCCCATGCCGCATGAATTATGTGATTCTATTTTGACTGGCAGGAACAGGAACAATTCTCAGTAACTGTGACTGTGGATTGTTTGCTCCTTTTGAATGATCCTTTCCTTGTCCTTGGTAATTTCTTTTCTTTTTTTTTTTTTAAGATTTACTAATTTATTTGAGAGAGAGAGTGCAAGAGTGAGACAAGGGGCAGAGGAGGGGAGAGCCGACCCACTGCTGAGTGGGGACCTCGACAACTGATGACACAGGGTTTGATCTCAGGACCTTGAGATCATGACCTGAGCTGAAACCAAGAGTCAATGCTCAGCTGACTGAGCCACCCAGGCACCCCATCCTTGGTAATTTCTTAACATACATAATCATCATAAAATTTCAGAATTCCAGAGATAAGTAGAAAATCCTAAAAGTTTTCAGAGAAAACAAAAAGATTGAAAAGTCACATTCTAAGAATTGGGAATCAGACCAGTTACAGATCAATAATCATTTAAGCACAGGAAAGGAAGAAAAAAGTTTTAGGAGCTACTGAGCAAGGAAAATACGAGTCAATTAACAATCCATTTATATTCCATGCACAAAATAAAAGAATTGGTTTTTGTAAAGGGAGAGCTACCCAAAAATCCCACTCCAAAATTCACAATTCCCTGACTACTGGAGTTGAGAGAGACTAGAGTCCAGCTCCTTCACTTTCTGGAAGAGAGGACTGATTGATGCCCTGTGTCCCAAAGGAGGCAACTGTGAGCACAAATGAGGCAAAGCTGCTTTGAGTTTTATGCCTCTATCAGGTTATTGACTCATCAGGTTATTAGGACTCACTTCCTAATCAAGAATTGCTCTTCCTGTGGAAGAACTCCTCTTTACCTGTTGCTTCCTCATATTATATGGTGCCTCGGAGTGGTAAAGAAGACTCAGACTTAGAATAGGAATTCTGAGTGGAGTTAAACCCCAGTGAAAGCTAAATTATGCAAATTTTGTCTTCATATGAGGAATGAAAGTCCTAAGTAGGCTGCCAGGTTATGAAAGCTTTTCTAACCCAAGACATTGCAAATACAATGTACTAAGACAGCATCAAGTCAGTGAAGAAGGGAGTAGGTGGGGAAAGTTAGGGTAGGAGGCTGTCTAGAGACGGAAAATGGAACATGGAAAGTAACATGAGGAAGCCAGACACACCAAATGGAACGTTTTACTATTTTTTCCCACATTTTACTGTTTTATTGCCGGTTGAACTACGTACAAGTAAGCACTACCGTACAGGATAGATATGTAAAAGCAGTTACGTCTTAGTACAGAGTAAAATATTGCTCTTAAGTGAAGGCTTCTATCAGTACAACTTGAGTCCCCATTTTCTTTCTTTTTCTAACAGAGTTCCTATAATATACTCCTCAGTAAAGTAAAATTTTAGATAAGTAGCTTCCTTTATTTGAAGTGAATGATATTGTCAAATGTGAAATAGGCTACATGTTTAAATAAACTAAACGATATATAAAAACACTAGTCTCATCGATTCCACACAACCATATGGGGAAAGCTCTTCAAGAACACCTGTTGAGGAAAATTTTTCTTGATCGAAGATCTCAGATGAGAACATAAAACCCCATCTTAGAGTACCAGGGATCGAAAGTAAAACCCTACTTGTTGTTAGGATGAGCTGCAGATTATATTAAAGTGTAAGGGTTTACTTTTTTAATGTCAACTGTCTCATCATCACTCTACAGTACATGTAAAGGCACAGATTGATGTATTTTTCTGGCATCTTTCTGACGCACCCTTGCCCTAAATAAATCTGTTTGCCAGGATCTTGTCGCTTAAATTAGCCATCTCAAACTCTTGGTCCTGCCAACACAGGCGATTGTGCCAATGTTCTCAGCATTTACTGGCACACGAGCTGTTGCCTTTTCTTTGGCTTTCTGTGTGTACCTGGGGCCATCATCCTTCCTTCACAAGACAGCAGTCTGGCTTATGTATCCCTGAGACAGACCTCAGGATTGTTTGGACTCATTCTGGTTCTCTCCAGGGTGTGCATCCTGCATGATATATTTTCAGCCACATAATATATTGTTCAGAATTTGTCATGCACATACTTGCAGATTGGCAGAGCCACCTGCCAGAGATGAGAACCTTTTAAGTTGTTGTCAAACGTCATAAAATGTGTTCCATGATTAATTTTGTGGGCACAGATTGGTTTTTGCACAGAGTCCAAAATTTGGGATATGTCACAGTGACTAAATGGCACCGGCATGCTGAATGAATTTGGAATTTGTTTTGTCAAGTGTGGGAGCAGGCACACAGATGGGCTTTGATCCAGTGGTGCTGCTTGGAATTCTCATTATAGCAATGATGTCATTTGTCACGTAGAGTGGGTAGTGGTGCTGCCAAATTGTGGACAAAGCATGGCAAATAACAAAGTACCAGGCCAAGGGAAAGGACTTATGGTAGCACAGGAAGTTTTCACTACTAGCTGACCTCTACTTACAGGACATAAACATTGTGTCAGGGCTGCCAAAAATAGGCTTAGCAGAAATACAGGCAGAGAAGGAAACTTCCAACTGAAAGGGCCCTTTAAGGAGGGCCCATATAGCCTAGGAAATCTTCACTTTACAGAGAAAAGTAAAACAAACATGCCCTTGCTTTTTACATTAGGCTGTGAAAGAAATCTTTGAGCCACAAGCAAAAGTCTTTCTGCAAATCCAACCAAACTTGAGCCAAGGCATTTTGCTTTATAAGAAAAGCTTTGTCTACTCAACAATTTAGCAACCATGCCAGAAAATGGAAAAAGAACCTGCATGCACGTAAGCGAGCACACAAACACACACACGCACACACACACACACACACACACACACAAATAAAACCTAAAACTTATAATGGCAAAGGAGTACAGCATATTTTCACCAAGTATACAGCAGAATTCTCTTCTCTACAGGGCTTTAAAAATACATTTATGATGCAGTTAAAGCAGTGTTTAGAGGGAAACTTATAGCTATAAATGCCTATATTAAAAAAGGAGAAAGACCTCAAATCAATAACGTCAACTTTAAGATACTCAAAAAATAAGAGTAAACTAAACCCAAAGCAAGTACAAAGAAGAAAAAAAATAAAGTTTAGAACAAGAAATAGAATTGAAAGAACAAAAGCCAGTATAAAACAAGTAAGTAATTCAATGAAACTAAAACTGGGTTTCTTGAAAAGATCAACAAAGTTGACAAACCTTTAGCTAAACTGACCAGGAAATAATGAAAATTCAAATTATTAAAATCAGGAATTACTACCAACCTTATAGAAATAAAAAATACATTACATATATATTATATATAATATATATTAAATGTAACTATGCATATTATATATAACTATGTATACATTATATGTGACTATGTATATTGATACATCTAATTTATATAATTTGTTGATGTGTATAATCGTGTGTGTATATATATATTTAATGTTCTTCATACCAGAGGCCCACCATGTAAACTTTGATTCAGAAAGCCTTGAGTATGAAGCGAACATTTTCATTTTCTGAAAATTATGAAGGTTTTTGTGATGTGCTCTCTTTGTTGAGAACTACTGACCTAGCACGTATTAGTCATTCAAAAATATTGTTGAATTACAATGAAATATTTATGTATCAGTTAATATTAGGTGCAGCTTCATAAAAACATGAAAGTCCAAAGTAATAGTGTATTTAAAGTAAGTAAACGAAATCCAGAGGTAGGTAATTTGGGGCAAGTATGATACCTCCTCAGTTTCATCAGGGATCCCGGCTTCTGCCAGTTTGTACCACCATTCTAGGACGTGGCTTTGAGCATTAAGTTTACTTATGATTTAAGATGGCTGCAGGAGTTCCAGTTATACTTGTGAGTTGCAGGCCACAAAGAAAGAATACATTTTTGCGTAAAAGTAACAATCATCCTTCCTAGTTGAGTCAGCATCTTTTTTTTTTAAGGATTTTTTTTTGTTTTTTGTTTTTTTGAGAGAGAGAGAGAGAGAGAAAGCATGAGCAGGTGCGAAGGACAGAGAGAGAGGCAGAGAGAGAATCTAAAGCAGACTCCCCGCTGAGCACGGAGTCCAATGTGGGGTTCAATCCCAAGATCCTGAGATCATGACCTGAGTCAAAGTCAGACCCTTAGCTGACTGAGTCACTCAGGCGCCCCAAGTCAGCATCTTTTAAGCAGCTTTCCAAGAAGTCTCACTTAATATTTTGACCTATATCTCATTGGTCAGTTACATGGCTCCAGCTTGCTGTGATGGAAGTGGGAAATAAAGTCCTTTTTTGATTGACAAGGGCCCAGCTACACAAATCTTAACCCTGTCCCTGGGGAGGAAGAGGGAAATAAATGCGGAGATAATCCTCCAGGAATTTTTGCCATACTTTACCACAGCTTCTAAAACCTACTTCAAAACTTAGTTCTTAGAGTATTCCAGGTCAACAAATTTATTTTCCCCCATTGGAGAGTTTCAGCCAGTTAACTCAAAAGTATTTACCAGCAAGCACTATGGAGAGAGGAGAAATGCCAGCTGTGTTCCTACCCTCAAGGAACTTTCAAGTGATTTCTGTGAATGAAACCTATATAAATGAATCAACCCACAACGCTATCCACCAGCATCTACTGAAGTGCTGTGTTTTATGGTTTGGACCACCACTTTATGTTCACATATTAAACTTAAAAAAGAAAATCATGCTGTGCTCAAAGTGACTCAAACTAAAATATTTATTGAAATGAACCATATTACTTTGTTAACCTAAACTGAATCTGAAAATTAGTATTTACTCAACTACAAACCATTCTGAAATGTAAATATTTTTAAACAACAACAACAACAACAACAACAACAACAACAACAAAACTTTCCAGGATCCATTGTTCTTAATGCATCTTATAACTTGCCAGGTATGGACAGAAACTTGCAAAGCAGGATTAGAATCGTTAGCTTCTCAACCTTGCAGGTGATGTGGTCATCAAATGGCTAGTCAGAGGACAGACCCCGACAGTAGTCTTACCACTTCAACTCAGCAAATTTGTCCTGATTACCCACAGCAGTAAGGCACTGTGCTGGGTCCTACATATGGGAAAGATCCTTTGTTCTCAAAGAGCTCACAGACCCACAGAAGGGAACAGACATGTAAGCAGCCACAGACACAAAACAGAGATGGTGTTAATTGTTGTTATTGTTGTTGCTCTTGTCACTTTAGTTGCAAGGGTTTTAGTAGAGGGCAAAGTGCTGTGGAGTGGAGTGTGGTGCAATGGTTTCCCATTGGTAGTAACCAGAGAAAGCTTTAAAGAGCAGTGGTTCTCAACCAGGGGTGATTTTGAAACCCAGAGAACATTTGGTAATGTCTGGAAACATTTGTAATTGTCAGATGGTGGGTTGAGGGGTGAGGGTTGCAACTGGCACCTAGAGGGGAGAAGCCAGCAATGCTGCTAAACTTCTCACCTTGTCCAGGACAGCTCCCCACCCTGAACAAAGAATTATCCAGCACGAAATGCCAAGAGCGCCAAGGTTGATAAACCTGGCTTTAGCAAGAAGGAAACATTTTTACAGGGATGATTAGAATTATAACAAGTGCGTAAGTGGAGAATGGGAACCCAGAGAGAGGGCTACGTGAGCAAAGCCATGCAGGAAGAAAATGAAAGCCCTGTTTAGGGAGCAAGGAGGGCTTCAGCGGCGTACACCTGGGGATGGGGAAGTGTGGAAGAAAAGGCAGCTTAACATTTAGGTTGAGGCAGATTGTGGAGGCTCCCGGATGCTCGGATTTATTTTTTGGGCTAGAGTGAGCCACTGAAGGATTTTAAAAATTGAAAAGCTAGAATTAGAACTATATTTTAGAAATATAATCCGAGGGACGGGGAACTTGGGTGACTCAGTCGGTTGAGCAACCGACTCTTGTTTTCAGCTTAGGTCGTGATCTCAGGGTCGTGGGATCGAGCTCAGCATGGGAATCTGCTTGAATTTCTCTCTCCCTCTCCTTCTGCTCCCTCACCCCCCCCACTCTCTCTCTATCTCAAATAAATAAATCTTTAAAAAGTACATAATCTGAGGAAGCAACTTCAATTATTATAGCAGATAGAAAGAAAATTCCTTGGAAACAGTCATTTTTGTTTGGGTGTTGTTGTTGTTAAGCTCTGATGGGAAAGCACCAAAACTTCAGAGAAAAAAGGAGAAATTCTGCATAATTGGACTAGGTGTGCTGGTGATGGTGTGGACTGCTGTGGGGAAGGGTAGCGAGGAGGCGAGGAGGGGCAAGGGGGTGAGAGACAGGGACATCATTGAATTTTATACTGTGAGATCCTTCCTTGTGGCCTCTAAATGTACATTAATGTTTTCAAACATCACAACACACTTGTATTTGGATTTCTTGTGGAAGAGGACTATATTTGGATTGACTGGATATTAGGGGAGAAGGGTGGTGAGAAAGGGGCAATGCTGGCTAGAATTGGGGCAAAGAACTTGGTTGCTTCCGTAATAAGTCATTCCACCTCCTACTCCTTCCTTTCAAGTTCCTATAGCCCTGTCCCAGAGAATGGCTCCTGCTCCCCAGGTAGCCCATGCTTACCTACTCTTCTTTCTGCTTGGCATACTTCTCTTCTCTGTTGAGCAAATTTCTGCTTCCTCTTCAAATCCACTTCTAATGTTCCATTCTCTGCACTGCTCTCTACACAAATATCAATATTGCCTTGTGTTTACTAAAGTGTTTATTTTCGCCAATCAGATAGTGAACGCTTAGGTGAACCCTCTTAGCCTTAGGTTCACTGGAAGGCTGAGAATGGTGTATTAGTCTTCTCTGACTCCAGCAGGTAGCAAAGTATCTGGTATATTTCCTATGCTCAGTGATCATTCATTGAATGAAGTGGAGTGAAGTTAGTGAATGGCAGAAAGGATGAAGCTCTGGGCCTACATTGCCTTTGCATGGGTATTGTAAAAACTACGCTTTTCCTTCTTATCAATATAATGTTTTAAACTTCATTTTCTAGCCTTAAAAAATTCTTTCTGATAGATGATATCCTACCAGGAATCAAAAAACCAGAGTACGGCTTTAAGCCTTGAGTGAATGGACTAAAATCATATTTCAATATGCTTTTTAGAATGCCTGCATGTTATTAATTTAACATCGACCTGCTTATTAAGATTCCATTATTAAGGAAACAATTGTAAAAATCATTAAGAGCACTTCTACAGATTTTAGCCACTGATTCATCCTGCTAGTTTTCAATTAGCTTGACCTGAACATCCCTCATTCAGAGTATCAGGTAAAATTTTATGTTTTTAATCATTAGTAAGCATTTATCTGATTTTTATGCATTTTTATTGCTGCTGTTGATATGAAGAAAGTTCTGCACAGGAACAGCTGCATATATGGGACAATGCCCAGGGATGGTTTAAAGACCCTTTTCCAAAATATCTTTCCCACACTGGTAGTATGCCTCTGGTCTCAGCAATTAGTAAGTATTTCGTTTGAGCTCAAGCATGAAGCCTTTAGTCATACTAGCTTCTTCAGGGACGGAGTATAACTTTTGTGACATCAAAAACCTATATTTGGAATGTGAATTTGGAATAGAATTCTGGATCTGGGAGGAGGGGATGTCTCTTTCGTTTCCACTGTGCCTACCAAATCAAATTGTCTTCTCTCTTAAAGCACTTTGGCGTGAAGCTTATGACCCTACTCTCAGCAACCCCTTATTATTGCAGTCATCTGCGGACATTGGGTTACTCCCCCACACTTCTTGAAAATTTAAGCTCCGAGCTCAGCCTCACTCTTTCCAATGGTGTGCCTGTCATCATTCTTGCTGATTTCAGTCTCCATAATGATTATTTCAATATTCTGGCCTCTCACTTCCTTGACCTCTTCTCTAATAATCTCCTCTTTCTCAACCTCAGCTACTCATCCTGATAAAATGGGCCAGCCACTCACCCCCTACTCTAGAACTTGTCCTTGTCAGTAACAGCTACCCTTCTATAATCTTACGCATTCCATTCTAGGACCACACCTAATATCTTTCCAGTGCAATATGTCTGGTGCTCTGACTTGAAAATTCTTTGACTAGACAATGCATTTGTCTTATTATCTTTTCACTGTCTCCCCTACCTCACATGTCTTTACCTCTTTATCTATCCTAGATTTTATAGTCTATCCTAACAGTCATTCACTTTATACACCCTTAACTCCCTAGAGCTTCTCTCACTTCTTTGTCTTTCTCTGGCAAAACTCCAGTCCTGGGAATTGGCAACTCTCTTCCTACTCTGTGCCTGTTTTCTGATTGCTGAATGTGGCTGAAGGAAAATATGCAACTCTACCACATGGCCTTACTTGAAACTCAAGAACCACTAAACTCAAGTGGACCCAGCAATTCTAACACTTTCCCTAATCTATTAACTCTTATTTCATATCTTATGTCTCTCCAACTTTCAACCCTTTTCTTCCTTCATCAGTCTGAGCTGATGACCTTAATTCCTTTTCATAGAGAAAATGGAAGCAACCAGAGGAGACCTTCCACATATTGCTGGCATCACATCCACCAACCTACTGGTATCTATACCCATGTTCCATCTTGTATGAGCAACTGTTCATGTTCCAATCTAAGGCACACCTCCTCTTGTGAACTAGGTCCCAGAACCGCACATCTATACAAGGAGATTACTCAATCAGTTTTAGTCTACCAGTTTTAGAGAGGCTGTCTTCATTATCAGTTTATTTCCATCAGCACATAAATATGTTGTATTTCTCATAGTAAAATACTCCCCTTGATGCCAAGCTTCCTTCCAACTACCTTTCCATTTTTCTTATCATCTCTATAGCAAAACTCCCTTAAAGACTTGTTCATATTTGTAGTCTCCATGTCTGCTTCCCATGCTCTCCCATGAACCACTATAGGTAGACTTTCATGTACACCGTTCCACCAAAACAGCCCTTATCAATGTCTCCAATGATTTCCCTTTTGTCAAAGCCGATTGTCAGTTCTCAGTCTTCATCTCACTTGAAACAATTGATTATTCCCTCATTGAAACACCTGCATTTGGCTTCTGCCATATTACCTCTCAAGTCTTCTCTGAACTCCATGGACACTTTTTGTCTTCTTTCTTTCTTTTTTTTTTTTTTTTTTTAAGATTTTTATTTAGGGGTACCTGGGTGGCTCAGTCAGTTAAGCATCTGCCTTTGGCTCAGGTCGTGATCTCAGGGTCTTGGGATGGAGCCCCGTGATCTGGTCCCAGCTCAGTGGGGAGTCTTCTTCTCCCTCCCTCTCTGCCCCTCCACCCTGCTCGTGCTCTCTTTCGCGCTCTCTCTCAAATAAATAAATAAATAAATAAATAAATAAATAAATAAATAAAATATTTTTTATTTATGACTCATAAAGATTTTATTTATTTATTTGGTGAGAGAGTACAAGTGGGGGGAGGGGCAGAGGGAGAGGGAAAAAGAATCTTAAGTGGACTCTGCACTGAGCACCAAGCCCAATGGGGGGCTCAACCTCATGATGCCACCCAGGCGCCCCTGTCTTCTTTAATGGTTTCTGTTTATCTGCTTGGCCTCCAATTCTTCAGGGGTCCCAGAATTCTATCTATAGACCTCTTCTGTCCTCTGTCTACACCATTCCCTAGATGATCTCATCCAATGTTAAAATGATGTACAATCAATAACAACACTATCCAAGAGGAATATAATGTGAGCCACAAATATGAGTCATAGATGTAATTTTGAATTTTCTAGTAGTCACATTATAAAAAATAAAAAGAAACAGATTAGATTATTTTTAATAATACATTTTATTGTTCTCAATATATCCAAAATTTAACATTTCAGTGTATAATCAATATAAAATTATTGATGTTTTCCATTATTTTTCATACCGAGTCTTTGAAACCTAGTGTGCATTTTACTCTTAGAGCACATCTCATTTTGGATTAGCCACATTTTAAGCACTCAGTAGCCACATGTGGTTAGTGGCTACTGCATTCTACAGCATGGCTCTAGATGGTGGACACTGGCTTTTATTGAGGGAGATAAGGAGTCACCATGCAGTTCTGAGGTGGGAAATACCTTGACTTGACCTATTTTTAAAAAGGTTACTCTGGTTGTTATATTGAAAATAGAATAAGTGGGAGAGAGGGGGAAGCAGAGAGCCCAGGTAGGAGGGCTACTACAGGTGCGAGAGAGGGAGAGAGTGGGGGAGTTACATTATAAGAAATGTAACAAGTGGTTGTATTTTGAAGATGGAATGAATGGGACTTCCAGATGGGTTGTCAAGAAAAGGAATCCAGGGTGATCCTGGGTTTTTATCTAGGCCAGTGGAAGAACTGGAAGAGTGGAACTGCCTTTTATGTGAGACAAGGAAGTTGGTCAATGGAATAGGTTTCAAGATGGCAGATTAGAAGATCGATTTGGGATTTCTTAAGTTTGAGTTTTATGTTAGACAAATAAAAAAAATAAAGATAGTTTCAGCTAGTGACATGTGTCATGGTGAAAAGAAAAAATCTATGAAGGGACTGGGGAAGTGCTCCTGAGACACTTGTCAGTAAAAGCATCTCTGGAAAGGGGCATTTAAACTAAGGCCTGAATGGTGAAATGAGGCCAGCCACGCAAGATCTAGAAGAGCATTTCAGTCAGAGGGTACTGCAGAGCTAAGAGCTCTGAGGCAGGAATATCTGAGGAACAGAGAAGCGGCCAATGTGTCTGCCGTGAGTAATAGGGAAAGGTGGGCAAGGACCAGTGGGATAGTGCTTTGCCAGTTGTGGTGAAGGAGTTTGGATTCTATTTTATGCGCACTGGGAAGTGTTTGGGAGGTTTCAAGATAGAAGTGGCATGATCTGATTTATGTTTTACAGAGAAAACTCTGGCTCCTGAGTGGTGAATAGATTTTTTTTATATTACATTATTATATTATATCATTATTATTATTGTTTTTATTATTCCAGGGGACAGAAGCAGAAAGCAGGGAGAGCAGTTAGAAGCTTTCACAGTGACTGGGCAAGACATTCTGGTTCTTTCCATTACATGGCTCCACCCCTCTTTTTTCTTAAGTCTTTTCTTAAGTTCAAGGGATTTCTGGGGGAGGAAAATGCATATTCCTCATCTCCATAGCCTCCCGCATGCCCAGCTATGCGCCACTGTGTCCTGCTCACGTAGGAGAATCAGTACATGCTGTTGAATGAGTTATAAGCCTCTTCACGTCAAGGCTCAGGAGCGTTTTTTATATATTTGTCTTTCCTATATATCGTGTTTTGTCTGTCCCATAATTAAGACTCAAACATGTGTGTTGGGGGTGGAGTAAGGCCTTGCTTCAGATAACCGGTTTACTGAGAGGGATCCTGGGATAGCCAGAGGCAGTAAAGAGGGTTTGGGCCTTGCTGGGGTGGAAAGTAGGGAGAAGGCAGGGAAGGTGGAGCATGTTGAAAGAAGGGAGGTGGGTAGGGACACCCAGCTTTGAGCACGCCAAGGACAGATTTGTCCTACTTTTTAATTTGGCCTAGGGCTGGCCTGCTTCCATCGATGGTGATGTGATCCCTCTGTGTGGGAATGGCTGAAATGGTTTGATCACCGTGGGACCATAATCCATCATCCAAATCCTTCATTAAGGAGATCTTTCTGTTTGGCCTTGTACAAAGCCAAGTCTACAGGAATTTGCCATCCACCATCAACATGCTCTCTGTCGATACCGATGCTGCAAGTCCCAGCAAACACAAGGATGGCAGGCTGGATTCAGACTTTCTGGCACTCCTCCTCCCCTGGCTGGGACAGATGTCCTCAGGGCTCATCTCAGGCTGGCAGACAGTTAAGTGCTGGGCTGGGTCTCTGCTGGGCTGCATATGCTGGGCTTGAGTTTGAGTCTGTCCCAAAGAGGTCTGTGGACCAGAGGGATGACATTTGGCACCAAGAAAGCAACCCAGGTGTCTGGCTGGTTTTCAGTCTCAAAAGCCTTGTTCTTTTCCTTCAAGTCGCTGCAACCATTTGACATCCATCGCTCATCACCCAGAAGTTTCAGTGCCTTTAGATTAGTGATCCACACCCATAACTGACGATCCACTGGACTCCCATTCTTGGCATCTGAACAGAGCCAACAGGGCTGGTTACAAATTTGTTGTTAATTACTGTGTGTAATCACATTACACCCAAGGCTGGAGACACTCTACTTTGTTGTTATTTTTGATCTGAAACGTATAATTTTTTTTAAAGCATGTCATTTTTGCTTTCTAATTAGGATATGGGAGTTTGGAGTGGCACTGTTTTGGTGTTATTTAATGATGCTTTTCTTGGGGAGGGAGGAGAGGAAAAGATTATCCTTTTTCTATCAACAATTGTCATTTCTGCATTAAGAGGGTGGAAACTTGGTTCCTCCCTCATCCCCTTCAGGCAAAGAGTCCATGGCTTGGATTCACAAAGGTTGTTGATTTTGACTTTGGGTTGCCCTCCTCTGTTTTTCCCCTTTCATGTTACCTAACACAATAGGTAAATTCTTCTAGCCAACACTCCCAGATGGTGGGGTAAGGAAGACAGCCCGTTTCAGGGTATTTTTTTTTTCTTTTTTTAAACTTTGAGCGTTCTGCTTTTATATTTACCCAATAAACCAAGTTGGTGGCACATTCTCCTTTGTCCTTGCATCTGAGTTGAACTAAAAGTTTCGATGGTGCCAGAATGAATCACATAGCTTGCATTCTAGTAACTAACTGCAAAACATCCCAGGGTTGAGCCCTGGAACCTATGGAAGATGGAATGCAAGTGGTCACTGCTGTCATATATGAGCCATGTCCCACTTTGCTAAAAACTTGCATTTATTATATACTGCCCCATCCCCATAGAGAGCTGATGTCCTTTCCTTGTAAGTAAAATGGGGATAGTAAGAAAGAACTGGACTGCCACATGCCACAGAATTACTGTTGATCAAATGAGATCATGGCTATGAAAGTGCTTTGTTTCTACAAATGTAGGCTACGGTGATTATCATTTCCTTATTGCTTTTTGTTAGCTAGCTACATGGTATAGTCTACTTTGTGCTTCAAATGTAGGAAGACTGTTGGTCCCAGTGAGTTGAAGACCCAGTTCCAAGCCCCAAGAAAATGACTGGAAATGAATCAATATAAGGAACATTTCTTTTGAGTAGTTCATTCAATGATTATGTATGTTATTTGTATTCTTTTCATTGGGATATAGGTTGAATTTGGCTGAAATAAAAGGTAACATCATAAGACTTTTGCTGATCAGGCATTTCCATCCAAATGGCCACCATGCAAAACTGGGTTTCCCCTGATTTTCAATAAATGGAGGACAAGAGGATGTAATTCATTCTAACTCTACAGCAATAGGAATTCTAAGCATTGTCTTACCAATACCTGCTTTTATGTCATAAAAATGAGTTTTGAGGGGAAGAGCTTTGAGCCTTTTAGTATATTCTTTGTTTTCTCTATTTTATCCCTGTGAGGAAGGTGGTAAACCGAGGCATAAAGATGAGCATAAACTCTTCAAAGCCACAGAATTGTTGTCTGAGTTGTGACAGCTCCTCACCTCCTTCTTTTTCATTTACATATTTTAAATGTTTTCTACAAGCTTTACAAAAAATAACTGAATATGTCTATGTTTATAATTTTCACACTGACTTTTAATTTATTTTATTTTTGGTTAGTGTTCACTCGAGGTTTCTGAGGATTTAAAGCTGCCTGCTAAAAGCTGCTTTCTCTGTCCCCAAAGAATATGTAAACCACTTCTGCGGAATCAGAATCTGCTGGTGAGGCCCATCTTCAAGCAGGAAAAAGCAAAAAGAACTAATATTTATTGAGTGTCTATGCCATGCTGGGTCTCATGGCAGGCTCTTTACACAGGTCATTTTAATCTTTGTGTCAACTCCACAAATTATATAAAATTATCCTCATTTTACTGACAAGTAATTGAGGCTAGTGAGTTGCGTCATCAGGATGGAAACCCACCTGTGCTATCCGTGTCAGTTTACAGCATTTACATTTTGAAACATTTAATCTTTCCAAAATTATAGTTGTGTCTCCCACATTGACAAACTCCACTGTATTTGATTTTTTTTAAAGTATCCCTTCCATCTGCAAAGTAGGAAAGATTTAGTTATATTAGAAAATATATACATATATATATAAATCTTGAAAACTGCTAATACAAATACTTTATTAGTTATTTGTAATCAAAATACGAAGAGAAAATAAAATATTAGTGTTCCTACATGTGTCATTGTATGAAGATTTAACAGCTTTCACTATGACTTAAATCAAATTTCCCAAACTACATTATATGGTTTTAATAGAGCGTGCCAATAGTACCCATAATTGTTCTTTGAATTCAAGGATTCTCTGGGTGGAAAGTTTTCCTGGGGGCTGGGGAACTACCAGCTTGAGCACTGACCAAAGTGCACCAAGTAAATATAGACTATTCCACGGTCTACGGCTTTCATCACTGAAGCTCCATCGGCGCATATACCTGCCTTGTCTCAGGTGGGGATGTTGTCTCATTGTTGCCCAAGGTAAGACCCAGACAGGATTTAGAACTCTCTTATAGTTAGTGTTACCTTTTCTGCCAAATCTGAGCCTCTTGAAAATAAAATACCACTTTGAGCACAATGTGATCACCCCCTAGTGGAAACTTGCCAATGGTACCCACACCAAAGAGCTAAAGGACAGAAGAACAGATGGACCCTTTTCAATTGTTGTTTATTTCAGGGGGAAGATAACTATAATTTGTTCGATGAATATCATGTGCCTGTCTTTACAAAGGACATGATCTGATGTATATCTCATAAGAGTTCTAAAAGGAAGACATAATTATCCACATTTTTTTAGACAAGAATCTAAAAGTATCTTACCCAAAATCATGGCGAGGCTGAGACTCAGACTTAGGTCATCTGGTTCTTTTCCTACACATCAATAGCTCCTCTTTGGGGAAACAATTCCCAGGATTTTTTTTTTCATAGAAATGTTATCAAATATAATAGAACAATTCGTTTTAAAAGGGATGTAAAGATTTAAAAATGTTCATAGAAACTATTTCTGGTCAATTGTTGGACTTTTTGAAGCTCTGGGTTCATACTAGATGGGCCCTTTACAAATCCACTTGATTTCCTTTGGTCTGCCACCAGCTGGAGCTCCTGTATAAAAGCCATTCACTTAGAGTTCAAGGTGTTACTCTGGAATATGGAGCTGGACTGCTTTCCACCTCAAACAGCTTAGGGTACACTGAAGAATTAAAGATTGAGTAATTCAGTGTCATAGAGGGCTAGGTAATTGGACTAGGTCACTTACTAGTTATGTGAATTGGGGCAAGTTATTTTGACTTTGACCCTTAGTTTCATTAGTTGTAAAATGGATAACAGTATCAATCTTGTGGGCATCGTTGTGGTGAGAATTAAATGTAACAGTTTAGTACAGAGCTTACCACATAGTATATACTCCATATATGGTCATTAATATCACCAGTAATCATTATATTCATTTTGTCATCAGTATCACAGGTCAAGGTATGCTCACTTCGTTGTAGTTACAATTTATGTTACTACCCATTATTGTATATTCACACATCACCTAACAAATGGCAAGTGCTACTTGACTCCCCATTACTTGGTGTATGATTTGGGGTGGACGGTTTGGATGTTGCGTGGTAAGGCACTATCATACTGCTGAATTTGAAAATAACCAGAGTATTCTCTGTTTTTAGGGCTTAGGATAACACCTGAACAGTGAGCTCATTTGTCATGTCAATCATTCAAAAAAGTTGGAACCCCGATGAGTGGCAGGACCCAGAGAAGAACAAAGTGAAAAGTTTCTCTTAGGCTAAATGCACTAACTTACCAGGAGATAGCTTCAGTGTGGTGGGTGGTAAGATGGCACTCACACACGGAGGCAGTCTGCTTGAAGATCAAAGGAGAGGAAGCTGTTAAAGGTGTTTTGAGGTGGGTCGGATCTTTTTGGGCAAGAGTAGTGTTTCCTGAAATGCATTCTGTAGAATTCTTGCCTCATGTGGATGAACTTTCCAGGGTCAAATAAGAATGGGAAATACATCATGTTATATTTGTTTCCTACTTTAGGAAGTCACAGTGCCTATGAGATATTTAAGGCTCTAAAAATACTGTGAGAATCAACCCTTCTCCTATTCATGCTTAATCATGGGTGATTCCTTAATTTTCTCCATGGAAAAAAAATTTCTTTTTAAATTTGGGGGTTCATATATATGTCAACTTTGGAAATGAGTGAAATAGTAAAATGTTTACTTATAATATTTAATTTATACATTTTGATGAACATAGCTATTCATAATGACATTATTGTAGAAAAATATATATTTAGAAGTACTGCTTTCTTTTTTTTTTTTTTAAGATTTTATTTATTTATTCGACAGAGATAGAGACAGCTAGCGAGAGAGGCAACACAAGCAGGGGGAGTGGGAGAGGAAGAAGCAGGCTCATAGCGGAGGAGCCTGATGTGGGGCTCGATCCCATAACGCTGGGGATCACGCCCTGAGCTGAAGGCAGACGCTTAACCGCTGTGCCACCCAGGTGCCCCTAGAAGTACTGCTTTCTTGAACTCAAATTTCGTAAGTTTTTTTCCCCCCACCCCTACTTTATGAGAAAGGCATCAATGTTTTTGTCATTACTAGGATTGCTTTATGGTCATCTAACAGTTTTCTACAGCACTTATCTTCTCACTAGTTTGAGGCACAGCATCTTTTAAACGCGTATCATCTGCCACAGTAAATTTTACTCCCAGTTTCAAGTACCCATTTGTATAACACCAGGATGTTGCTTTTTAAAAATATTCTCTCTGCAGGTCTGTATTTGTGATTGTTATGTGACATTATCTTTAAAAGATGTTTTCTTAAAACAATTAAAATTGTGGCATTATGATCCCAGGAATAATTACTAAGTTTTGTTAAATTTACTTGCCTTCTATTCAATGATTTTGTCAGGTAACCTCTACAAATTAGACACCTCAAACAAGCACTGATTCAGTTAACGGGTCTATCCTAAGTAGTACATTGTTGTTAAAAGTAAAACAATTATTAGAGAGCCCAATACTATAAAAGACTGTGTAAGAACTGGAATATATAACAATTCTTTCTTTTCTGAAGAATAACTTCAAAAAAAGTTGTCTCATATATATATTTGTCTAACCTACTATTCTGTGTGTGTGTGTGCACTGATGTACACGTGCAGAAACACCTATTTACATTCTGGGAAACACTCTCTTGGTGAGGACGGACTAATGGGTAGCTGTGGTCATGAGGATTTTTGGTGGGATCAGGCTGCTAGTAAGTGCTGTAGTTGATAGAGACTATGGTAAATAAATTTTACTTATAACTCTATTTATCTCTTGTGTTTTCTTGGTCATTTTATTTTGTTTCTCCCTCAAAATTTAGTCAAGTCTTTTAAAAAATCATGGCCAACAACAAACACATGAAAAAATGCTCAACATCATTCAGCATCAGGGAAATACAAATCCAAACCACAATGACATCCTAGCTCACACTGGTCAGAATGGCTAAAATTAACAACTCGGGGAAAAGAACAACAACAGACGTTGGTGAGGATGCAGAGAAAGGGGAACGCTCTCACACTGTTGATGGGAATGCAAACTGGCGCAGCCCCTCTGGAAAACAGTATGGAGGTTCCTCAAAAAAGTTGAAAATAGAGCTACCCTTGGCGATTCGGGGCCTTTTCTGGTTCCACACAAATTTAAGGGCTGTTTGTTCCAGTTCTTTGAAAAATGTCATTGGTATTTTGATCGGGATGGCTTCACTCATTTATGGAACGTAAGAAATAGGGAGATCGGTAGGAGAAGAAAGGGAAGAAGAAGGGGGGGTAAGCAGAAGGGGGAATGAAGCATGAGAGACTATGGACTCTGGGAAACAAACTGAGGGCTTCAGAGGGGAGGGGGTGGGGGAATGGAATAGGCTGGTGATGGTGGTAAGGAGGGCACATATTGCATGGTGCACTGGGTGTTATATGCAAGTAATGAATCAAGGAAATTTACATCAAAAACTAGGGATGTACTGTATGGTGACTAACATAATATAATAAAAAATATTATTTAAAAAAAAGAAAAGAAAATAGAGCTACCCTATGACTCAGCAATTGCACTACTAGGTAATTTTTAAAAAAGATTTTATTTATTTATTTGAGAGAAAGAGAGAGATAGGGAGAGAAAGCATGAGTGGGAGTGGGGGGAGAGGGAGAAGCAGACTCCCCACTAAGCAGGGAGCCCAACGTGGGGTTCGATCCTAGGAACCTGAGATCATGACCTCAGCCAAAGGCAGTGCTTAACCTACTGAGTCACCCAGGAGCCCTTCCACCACTAGGTATTTATCCAAAGGATACAAACATAGTGATTCAGAGGGGCACATGCCCCCCAATGTTTATAGCAGCAATGTCCACAATAGCCAAACTATGGAAAGAACCCAGATGTCCATCGACAGGTGAATGTATAAAGAGATATATATCTATATTATATATATATAATATACACACAGACATATACATATATACACATATACATACACAATGGAATACTACTCAGCCATCAAAAAGAACGAAATCTTACCATTTGCAAATGTGGATGGAACTAGAGAGTATTATGCTAAGCAAAGGAAGTCCGTCACAGAAAGACAAATACCACGTGATTTCACTCATACGTGGAATTTAAGAAACAAAACAGATGAACCTAGGGGAAGGAAAAATAAAATAAGATAAAAACAAAGAGGGAGGCAAAACTTAAGGCTCTTAACTCTAGGGAACAAACAGAGTTGCTGGAGGGGAGATGGGGGAGAATGAGGTAACTAGGTGCTGGGCGTTAAGGAGTGCACTTGATGTAATGAGCACTGGGTGTTATATGCAACTGATGAATCACTGAATTCTACCCCTGGAACTAATAATACACACTATATGTTAACTGAATTGAATTTAAAAATTTTTTTTTAAAAATCATGGCCGAATCACTCCTATAACTTGAGACACTTGGCCCGGAGCTTTCAGTGAGGATGGATACTCCCTGAAGTTCAGCATGGCACTCTGCTGACAGTAAGACTACAGAGGAACTCCTAGGGGAGAGGACACGCCGGCAGATACAGATGGGCCCTCGTACTCCGTCATCCCTTTCTCCATGCAGTCTCAACACTGCCTGCCCATTGCAATCTCCCTGGAGGTTATTACATGATGCCACCCGAACACATTTAAGTCACAATCTGTGGGTGTGGACCCTAGGCATTAGTAATTTGCAGAGTGTTTCCTAGCGTTGAAAGGGTTAAAACCTCTAAGAAGGTCATCAGTCCCCTTAGGTCACCTTCCTGAAAATTTACACAGTGGTGAGCTGTTGGAACTAGAAGTTGGATCGGAAGTGGGAAAGCATCTGCATAATGTGTTCTCTTCCTTTATGTGTGCCCTCCCCCTCCCCGACACTCCTAAGGTGCCCGTGGTAGAGCTAGAGGCAGAAAGCCCTGGATAGCCCCGGATGGGGAAGCTCTACACTCCGCATTGGATGGGATGTTATTGGTAACAGGCGGTCTCATTTCTGAATTGGAGTGCTGGGAAAGCATAGTGGCTAATGTTTCAGTCTTTTAGTTACATTTGTATCTTTGACAAGTGCCTGCAGTTGGGGCTATACAATCCCTTCTTTTTCCATTTCCCCTCGCTGGGGCAGGCTTCCTCCCTGTATTATTTCCTCTGACAGGAAAGAGAATCTGCAGTGACCCTTTTTCTCAGCCACACGCTGCCTCCTTGGGAGTAATAAAAAGAGTGAAAGAGAGAGTAGGAAGGGAAGACCAGAATCTTTCTCCTATGGAAGTGGCCTGCTCAGAAACCAGTCAGTTTCAGAGATAAAAGCCAAGCACACCAGTGGGGAGTCATAATAATAATACTTTGCAAGTGTAGGATGTGTTACAACTTTTAAAACATCCATCACTTTTCCTTCGAACATTCCAAAGAGATTGATACAGCATATAGCAACATCTTCATTTTGGATGAAGAAACAACAGCGATGCTGTGAAGACAAATCAGTTCCCTATAAGAACATGAGCAAGGACAGAGATAGGACTAGTATCTTCGGGTACTATTTACCCCAGGAGTCTCCAGATCTGGCTACTTACTAAAACAACCTGGGAAGATTGTAAAATCACACAATTATCCCAACTCCTCTGTGCACTCTAATTCAATAAGCCTAGGTTGGAGCTCAGGGAATCTGTAATTTAAAATAATTTCTCCATAGTTGTTCTCGATTCGGACTAAACTTCAGAATCACCAGGGGCCTTAAAAAAAAAAACAAAAAAAAACAAAACAAAAAAAAACCCATTGTCCAGAGGCGCCTGGCTGCTCAGTCAGTAGAGCACGTGACTCTTGATCTTGGGGTTGTGAGTTCGAGCCCCACCTCAGGTGTAGAGATTGCTTTAAAAACAAACAAACAAACAATAAATAAAAACCCCATTACCCAGATTAAGTCAGAATCTCTAGAGTTGGCAACCAGACATCAGGGTTTGTAGATATGCCCAGGTGCTCTTGGTATGCAACCAGAGTTGAGAAACACTGCTCTAGACTGGAACTTTCCAAACAGTTTTCCAGAATTTCATCATAGCAAGTAGGGGAAGATGAGTATAGGATTGGGAGTGAAAAGGCCAAAATTCAAGTCCTGATTCTGCCTCTTGGGAAAGTCACTTCATCTCTCCGCGTCTCAGTTTTTTATTTTATCAAGTAAAGAAAATGATAGTACTTAACCTCTCAGGGATGTTGGAGGATTAGATGAGTTAACACACGTGACACCACCAAATACCATACTGTTGTCACCAAATTCCCAAAGAGCACCTTTAAAGAACGTGTGGTTCTCCTCCAGATGTTTCTTTGTGTCTAAGTGTCCACCCTTAGCCCTGCACAGAGTTAGACTTCTAGGGCATGACGCAGCACTCCAGAAGTTTCCACTAATGAAATAAGGCTTGGAAATTGGAGGTACATCCTCAAGGCTTCTTTTCACCATCGCTATTGGTATGTTCAGCCTTCTGCATGCTGGAGTTATGAATCTGCCAGTTTGCTAAATGTTTACTCGGAAGGGCAATTTTGTTTTAATAATACAGGAACACTTCAGCTATTCCTATTCACCTTCCCCATTCCTCCATCCAGCTCTTTGAGTTCCCTTGAATGTGCCCCCAAGCACCTCTTACTTACTCCCATTCAGCATATTAGGGAAGGTTCTAGTATGTGTTTCTTATTCAGTAAATGCTGAGTGCACTGTAACCCCAGCCCACTGGAGAACAAACAAGCCATACTCTAAACACCCACTCCCTGGTCTAACAATTTGTACCAGTTGGAAGGGAATCTTCCAATAATAGGAATTGTAGTGTGAGGATCATTTCATAACCATGAACACAGGCAACAGCAGTCATGAGATTATGGATGACTCATTGGCAAAGGGACACTTGAATCATCTTGATCGACCCCCTAGATTGATCAAAATTTCTGCACCAAACACGCTGTGCCATTAGTCTCCTAATTGATTGTTACTGCCAGTTTGTCTTGACCACATCAGACCTATTTTTAAACCTCTCACAATTCCCCCCTCACCGAGTAAAACACTTTTTTGCAAGCACCTCTCTCTTATTTCCTATGTGTTTACTTGATCCTTTCTCAAACTAGACAGTTAGTTGAAGACTCAGATTATTTCTTGTTTATCTTAAAGTGGTACTGATAACATAATAGGTGCTGGTACACACATATTACATGGACCATGAACCCTACATTCTTTCCCAATGAAGGGGAGCTGTTTCTAACAAGCTATGGAAACTAAGATTGGCTTTATACTGCTGTTTTAGGGTTCCATGAATCCAGAAATTCTATCGTGATATGTTTAATACATAGATATTTTAGAGAGGGGAGAGGAGAGGAAAAGGGAGGGGAAGGGAGGGGAAGGAAGGAGGTAGGGCAGAAGAGCAACAGAGAAGGTGAGAGAGAATACCATGTGCTAGATACCATTCTAAAATTGGGGATACAACAATGAATAAAACAGCCCAAAATACCTGCTCTCATGGAATTCCTCTGTGTGTGTGTGTGTGTGTGTGTGTGTGTGTGTGTGTGTGTTGGAGGAACAGACAACACCACCAAAAAGTAAGTAAGCACAAGATAGCACTACAAATAGGGATAAATGTTATGAAAAAAAGTAAGTAAGTAGGGTAGGAGGATAGAATACTGCATGGAGAGTTGGAGGACTGTTGGATTTCTTTTTATTATATTTTATTTTTTATTTTTAAGAGAAAAAGAAAGTGAGCAGGGGAGAGGCAGTGGAAGAGAGAGAGAGAATCCCAAGTAGGCTCCGCTCCCAGCTCTGGAGCCCAACACAGGACCCGGTCTCACAATCCTGGATCATGACCTGAGTCAAAATCAAAAGTCAGATGCTTAACTGACTGCGCCACCCAGGCGCCCTTTGGGGGCTTTTGGAATTTTATTTTATTTTATTTTTAAGATTTTATTTATTTATTTGACAGAGAGAGAGATAGAGCATAAGTAGGGAGAGCAGCAGAGGGAGGAGAAGCAGACTCCCCGCTGAGCAGGGAGCCCGACGCAGGATCCCAGAGTCCTGGGATCATGACCTGAACCGAAGGCAAACGCTTAACCGACTGAGCCACCCAGGTGCCCCTGGGGCTTTTGGAATTTTAAATGAAGTGGATAGGGCAGGCTTTACTAAGAAGATGAAATTTGGGCAAGGACTTAAAAGAGGTGAAGTAGGGAGGCTTGAGGCTATTTGGCTGAAGAACATTCCAGGTGGAAAGAATAGAAAGTATAAGTTCACTCAGGTGGAAGAGAACCTAAGAGTCCCCAGAACGGCATGGAGCCTGGTGGACCTGGAGTGCAGCAGGTGCAGGAAGCACATAGGAGAAGAGATTGTAGTGGTGGCTCAGGGGGGTAGGGTGGGTGGCAGGGAGGGGTGAGCTTTGGAGGGACCTTTTAAGCCATTGTCAAGGCTGACTTCCACTCTGATTGAGATGGGAAACTGTTAGAGAACTTGATCTGACTTGTGTTTAAAAAGGTCATTCTGGGGGCACCTGGGTGGCTTGGTCGTTAAGCATCTGCCTTTGGCTCAGGGCATGATCCCAGAGTCCTGGGATCGTGCCCCACATTGGGCTCCTCTGCTGGGAGCCTGCTTCTTCCTCTCTGACTTCCCCTGCTTGTGTTCCTTCTCTTGCTGGCTCTCTCTCTCTCTCTGTCAAATAAATATATAAAATCTTTTTTTTTTTTTAAATAAAAGGTCATTCTGGCTACTGTGATGAGAATAGTAGTGGGTAAGGGAGGAAGTGAGAAAAGAAGTTAGGAAATTTTGACAGTAGGGCTGGTGGCTCAGACCATGACAATGGAGGAGGAGGTAGGAGAGGTGGAAGAAATTTAAATAGACTTGAAGATAGAACTAACAGGATTTGCTTTGGAGTGATTATGAGTTACAGGGAGAGTCAAAAATCACCCCGAGTTGTTTGAGCTGAGCAACTGATAGGATGGATGGAGTTGCTGGTATTGAGAAGGGGACACCCACAGGAGAGGTTTTGTGGTGGTGAAGGGGAAGATGATCTGTCTGTCTTTATCTATCATCTACCTGTGCCCTAATTTATGTATGAGATCAAAATTCAGAGAGGGTAAGTAATTTGCTAAAGTTCTCATAGCTAATTTGTGCTGATAGTGGGTTTGAAGCCAAAGTTTTAGACTTCAAAAACCCTACTTTCCCTACCCAGCTAAGCTCTTTTCACATAGTATCACATTTAATCCTCACAACAACTTTATCCCCATTTCTTAATTTAAAAAAACCAAACCAACAACCAAACCCTGAACTTCAGGGAGTTTAAATAAAGGGCTTAAGCCATGTTAAAAGAGAGAGCAGAGAGTCAAACTTGGTTTCTGTTTTCCAAACCTATATTCTTCCTATGAAACCATCAGATGGTGGTAGAGATTAAGTGCACATAAAGTATACAGCATATGCAATGTCTGGCACACAGTATGTTTTAAATAAATAATAGCTGTTCCTGATTGATGTAGATCTCATTTGTGTATACTGTGTTCTCCCCTAAGTTCATTAAAATATAGACCTTAAAGTAATTCTTTTGTAACCTCAGACACACCAGAAATGTTTATTAATACTTATTGAGTGAATCACGTAGGGTGCAATTGAGTATATTATAAACAACATTCCATGGACACTTCCACAATGCATATTGGTGTTTCCAAGCAGAAGAGGCATAAAGGTAGGATCATGTGTGACTGAAGAAAATACATAAAGCTATAAAGAATGCCTTTTAGTAGAAAAGACCAAGAACTTTGCAGGAGAGGTTCCTACACTGTTGCAGAGAATGTTTTTTCCATTCTTTGCTCTCTGACAGCTCTTGCCTATTATTACTCTGTGATTAATTCTGCACTGGACCATCTAGAGAGTTTATATTGGAATCATTTGTTCCCCTCTCTCAAATGGGGTGATGGATTCATAATTCCTGCCTTGCATTCAAATTAAATTTGATGTACCCTCATGCTCCCAATACTAGGCCTGAGTATTTTTCTACCACACAGAATTTTCCATAAAATTTTTTTAAAATTTTAGATGCTTGTCTAAGAAAAGAAGGAAGGACTCAAATCAATAACCCAGAGTTCCACTAAAAAAAGAAAAACTGGAAAAATAGGAGTAAAATAAACCCAAAGCAAGCAAAAAGAAAGAAATAATAAATATAACAGTAGAGATCAATGAAATTGAAAAGAGAAAATAACGAAGAACATCAATAAAAACCAAAGCTGATTCTTTGAGATTAACAATATTGATAAGCCTTGGGGCGCCTCGGTGGCTCAGCTGGTTAAGTGGCTGCCTTTGGCTCAGGTCATGATCCAGGAAACCTGGGATTGAGCCCCATGTCCAGCTCACTGCTCAACAGGGAGTCTACTTCTCCCTCTCCCTCTGCCTTCTGCCCCACCTGCTTGTGCTCTCTCTCTGTCAAATAAATAAATAAAATCTTAAAAAAAAACAATATTGATAAGTCTTTAACAAGACTGACAAAGAAAAAAGAGATAAGCCATAAATTACCAATATCAGGAATGAAAGAGGGGATATCACCACAAATCCCATAGACGTTAAAAAGATATTAAGGGAAAACTAAGAACAACTTTATTGACACAAATTTGCAAACAGATGAAATAGAATAATTCCTTGAAAACAACACATCACCAAAACTCACCCAAGACGTAATAAATAGACAACTCAGTAACAAAGAAATTGTATTTGCAGTTAAGTTCCCAAAAAAGCAATCTCTAAGCACAGATGGTTGTCCTGGCAAATTCTATGAAGTATTTAAAGAAGAATTAACACCTATTCTGCACAATCTCTTCCAGAAATAAGAAAAGGAAAGGACATTCCCAATTTATGAAGCCAGCATTACCCAAAATACCAAACCTAGACAAAGATAGCACTAGAAAAAATCAAAACAAAAAACCACTACAAGCCAAATATGCCTCATGACCATAAATATAATAAAACTCAATAAAATATAAAGAAATTGAATATTTCAATATATAAAAACAATAAAACATAATGACCAAGTTGAGATTCTAGTGGGAATGTGAGATTGGTACAGTGTTGGAAAATCAGTGTATGTAATCCACCATATTAATAATCTAAAGGAGGAAAAAAATTGCATGATCATATCAATTGATGCAGGAAAAGGATTTGACAAAATTCAACATCAATTCATGAGAAAGACTCCCAAAAACAAGGTACAGAAGAAAAATTTCTTAACCCAATAAAGGATGTCTATAAAATACATAGCTAACATATTTAATGGTGAAAGACTGAATGCTTTTCCTTTAAATTTGGGAACAAGGCAAGGCTATCCATTTTCACCACTCAACATTGTATTGGATGTTCTAGCCTATATAATAAGGTAAGAAAAAGAAATAAAAGGAAAGCATATTTTCAGATGACATGATTGTCTATGCAGAAAATCTCAAGGAATCCATGACAGAAATTTTAAACTACTGAGTTTAATGAAGTTGCAGGATACAAGGTCAACATACAAGAACTAAATGTATTTCTTTACTCTAGCAATGAATAAAGTTTAAAAATTACATTAGCTCCAAAGAATTAAATACTTAGGTACAAATCTAAAAAACATGAAAAGAGTCTATATGCTTAAAACTACAAAAATACAGGATAAATGAATGATAAAATAAATAAAAGAAGACCTAAATAAATTGAGAGATTACTATTTTATGGTTTGAAAGAATCAGCATAGCAAAGATGTAAGTCTTCCCAAATTGATTGGTAGATCAAATCTCAACATTATTTTTATAGACACAGATAAGCTGATTTTAAAATTTATATGGAAAAGCAGGGGCGCCTGGGTGGCGCAGTCCTTAAGCGTCTGCCTTCGGCTCAGGGCGTGATCCCAGAATCCGGGGATTGAGCCCCACATCAGGCTTCTCTGCTAGGAGTCTGCTTCTTCCTCTCCCACTCCCCCTGCTTGTGTTCCCTCTCTCGCTGGCTGTCTCTGTCAAATAAATAAATAAAATCTTTAAAAAAAATTTATATGGAAAAGCAAAGGAACTATAGTATACCAAAACAATTTTAGAAGACAGTAATAATGTTGAAGAAACACACTCTCAGATTTTAAGATTTGTTATAAAGCTACAGCAATCAGTTCAGTGTGATATTAGCAAAATGATAGACAGATCAATGGAACAGAATAGAGAACCCGGAAATAACCCACACAAATATGTCCAAGTGATTTTTTACAAAGTTGTGAAAGTGATTCAATAGAGGAAGACTTTCAATAAATGATGTTGAAACAACTGGATAACCATACGCAGACAAACAAAAAACCTTGATCTTAACCTCTAACTTTATATGAAAATTAACTCAAACTAGATCAAAAATCTACATGTAAAACATAGAATTACGTCATTTTAAAGAAAAAAACAGGCGGAAAAATCTTTGTGACTTGGAGTTAGATAAAAAGTTCTTAGATGTGACATCAAAAGCACAATCCGTAAAACAATGGTGAATTCTATTTGAACAAAGTGAAAAAACTTTTGCTCTATGTAAGGCACTATTTTGAGAAAGAAAAGGCACGCTACAGACGGAGAGAAATATTTGCAAATCACATATCCAACAAAGGGCTTGTATCTAGAGTATAAAAAGAGCTCTCATAACTCAACTGTAAGAAAACTGCCCAATTTTTAAAAAATGTTGTTCATGAACTGGGAGACTCAAATTAGCAAAAATTTAATTCTCAAATTTATCTATAAATTTAACTCAATTCAAATAAAAATTCCAACAGATTTTTTGAAGGTATATAAAAGTTCATTCTAAAATTTATTTGAGAACACAAAGTAACTAAAATATCCCAAATGATTTCAGTAAAAGGATGACAAATAAGCACAAAAAAATGTTCATTAGCCATTTGGGAAATGTGGATTAAAACCACAATGAGATACTCCTGCACATCTATTAGAACAGCTAAAATAAAAAATATATATATTATCAGTGTTGCTGAAGATGTAGGGTAACTAGAACTCAATACATTGTTGGTAGCAAAATGAAATAGTCACTCTGGGTAACAGTTTGCAGTTTCTTATAAAAGTAAGCATAGAGGGGCGCCGGGGTGGCTTAGTTAGTTAGGTGTCCGGCTCTTGATTTCAGCTCAGGTCATGATCTCAGGGTCGTGGGATTGAAGGGCTCTGTGCTCAGTGGGGAGTCTCCTGGAGATTCTCCCTCTCTCTCTGCCCCTCCCCCAGCTCACACTCTCTCAAATACATAAATAAATCTTAAAAAAAATAAAATTAAATTAAGCATACATTTACCATATGATTCAGCAATCCCATTCCTAGGTATTTGCCCTAGAGAAATGAAAACTTACCTTCACATAAAAATCCATCCATGAATATTTATAGAAGCTCTATTCATAATCACCAAGAACTGGAAACATGCAAATGTCCTTCAACGGGTGAATGTATAAACAAACCGTGCTGTATCTGTATAACAAAATACTAATAAAATTCAGCAATAAAAGGAAAAAATTATTTGTACACAAAACAATTCAGATTGATCTAAAAGGCATTATATCTATTTAAAGAAGCTGCTTTTTAAGAGTTTACATACTATATAATTCTATTCATATGCCATTCTCTAAAAGACAGAACTGTAGTGACAAGGAAAAGATTAGTTATTTCCAGGGCTAAGATGTAAGGAGAGGGTCTCAATACCAAGGAATAATACAGAGGAAATTTTTTTGGAGCAAAATATGGAACTGTTCTGTACTTTTATTGTGGAGGTAGTTACAGAAATCCATACATGTATTAAAATTCACAGAACTGTATACAAAAAGCAATTACATTATATGTTAATTTAAAAATAAAATGCGGTGCCTGGGTGGTTAAGCCAGTTGAGTGACTGACTCTTGATTTCAGCTCAGGTCATGATCTCAGGGTCGTGAGATCGAGCCCTGCATCAGGCTCTGTAATCAGCAGGGGGTGTGCTTGAGATTCTCTCTGTCCCTCTCCCTCTGCTGCTCCCCCGGCTTGTGTACCTACTGTCTCTAAAATAAATAAACTTTATTTGTTTTTTCAGGGAATATATTATTGATTTTTTTTATTATGTTCAGTTAACCAGCATATAATACATCATTAGTTTTTGATGTGGTGTTCAATGATTCATTAGTTGCATATAACAAAAAAATAAAAATAAAGTAAAATGGTTACTTGAGGAGTTTTTGTTGCTGAAGGACTAAAGGAGTTGGAACTTGAAATAAGGTTTTCCAAATTTGGTTGCATTTATTTCCTAGATAAGCTATACTCATCTATCACCTACAGAGAAAGAGAGAAAGAAGGATCGTGGTGATGGGGGAGATGATTAGTTTACATACACATCCATATTAATGAAGTTGGAATATATCTTTTGGATGAAATCTAATGATTGAGGTCTGTATATGTTGGCCTTAAGGTATTTGTGGGGTATTTCTGGTGTAGGTATTTGTTATATACACATGTGACATGTAAGAGAGAGTTGAGGTGAGGAATTCTGTTTAGGGAATTTGGGGTTTAGATGAAATTGCTCAAAGAGAATGCAGAAATTGAGACAAGGACCGAGGATGGAACTCAGGGACACCAATATTGGAGGGAAAATAATAGGAAGAACTCATGAAGGAGATTAGGAGGAGAAATAAGGCATTAGAGGAGAGAAAAGGGTCATGCAGGCCAAGAAATTTCAATAAGAAGAAAAAATCAGAAATCTCTGAAAGCATGACAAGCAGAAGATGAGGTTTGAAAAGATCATTGTGTTTGGCACCTAGGTCATTGGTGATTTTGCAAAAGCACTTTTAGGGTTGAGGCTGTGGCGAGAGCCAGAAGCACGCAGTTGTAGGAGTAAATGAGAGGTAAGGAAGTGCTTTCATAAAGCTTTGGCTTCTCTGGATTTGGATCTTGAATAAGGTTTTGATGTGAAGATTACTCTCACATCAAATCACCAAGCCAAGGTAAATCAGAATTTCAAAATCAAAATTTCCATTTTGCCGGAAAAGCGAAACTTGAAAAACTTAGTAGTTATGTGTGTTTAGTGTTTAGACGCATCTTTTTATCGCAAGACTCAAAGTCAGTAAGTCAGTTCAGCACTGCTAGTTGAGCCCCTAGCGTGTTGCAGACAATGGACGGCATAAAAACTGCAAGGAATAAGAACTGAGTTTATTTGACCTAACCTCTTCATTTGAAAGATGATGAAACTGAGGGCTCAGAAATGAAGTCATTTGGCCAAGATTATGCTTAATCTGCCCTCCTGCCCCCTCCCATGGCCATATTTTGCTAGTTCCCAAATATTCCTGTTAACATAAAGCTACCCTCCACCACAAGTATTGCACACATACAGCAGTACACAGAACCTCACACTGGGTCCCTTTCTAAATGCATTTGTGTAGTTGGGTGAACCAGAAATGATGGGGAAAGGGGAGTGTCCTCCTCTGGTGGTAAACGGGCAGCAAATACATTGCACAGAGGGTATGCGTGTGGTCTTGAAAGACGTATAGACTTCATATAAACAGAAAGAAGAGGTACAAGGAAACAGACTGCCTTTTGAAAACAAAATGAGACCTCTGGCAGAAAAATAGCAGGGTGGGTAGGTACATATGAACAGATATTGGACACTATCTCTCTAGAATTCTCTAGTAAAACTCCGAAAATTTCTATAGTTTTCTCTAGTGAAAGAGATTGTTCCCTTGCCATAATTCCAGATGGTGTTCAGGGGGAACAGGGAGTAGGACAATTTGGCTGGAGTTTGGCTAGAAGATAAATTAGAGGAGAGAATGGATGGTCTTCAATTCGAGACTAAGTTAAGGAACATAGTAAATAAGCATGTGAGTATTTAAGTTAGACGGTGGATCTCTGCTTGAATTCATTTGGTTACCTACCAGTGGTATCACTGGTGCCTTGACCTCTGTAAGTCTCAATTTCCTCCCCTGAACAATAGGTAATGTGTTAATGACGAAGAGAATACATATAATGCCCTTACTGTAGTGTCAGACTTAGTAAATGAAATGTTTAATAAATGCTAGGCTTTACTTTTATTATCAATTAGGTGTGTAGCTCCATTCTGTAGGAAATGGCCAAAGACAATACAAGCCAACATTTTTGGACACAAATAGTTCCTGTCTTTTGTAAATTGATCTTTATGCCGTTTAAGCTGGTATGACTAGGCCCCTCCATGGGAACTCTAGAGATATTTACAGTTGAATGCAGAGAGAGGCCTGAGCTCAACTGGGACAACAGATGAGACAATACTAAAGATATAAATGGAAAGGCACATTATACTAGGAGTCTGGGTTTGGAGGAGAGGCATTATTTGTCAAGTGGCATCAATGTCCATAGCAGACTGGGCCAGTGGGAGGAGGGGGGGGGCTGGAAGGCAGGAAGGACGGGGGAAGGCAGTTATGAAGCAAAAGGGTCCTAGAAACAGAGAGCAGCATGAGTAAGTCGCTGATTGAATTTCTTTAGGATGATGAGGGGATTATAATGTTCTAAGAGATTACTTAAGCTTAGAAAGAGGAAGGAGTAGGATCTCTCATCTTCCTGCTCCTGAGAATTTATGATGTTGGAGACCGTGTTTCCGGTGTTTTTTATTCATCCATTCCTTTTAAAAAAAATTATTAAATAAAGATGACAAAATAGGAGTGAAAAATGCCTGCCTCATTTGTTTGTTGCGGATTTACTTGTGGACTCCAGAGTAAGGACATGATGGGGCAGGGAGTACAAATTACATTCCTTTCATCAGTCATTGCTGTAACTGGGATATTTAGTCTTACACTTTACAGATGCCTGCAAACAGAAGATACTCTATAAAATTTGTGAGGACTCACAGTTGCAACTTCCAAAAAAGTCTCTGTTCCAGTCATTGTGCTTTTATTTATTTATTTTTTAATTTGTTTATGGGATTGCAATTCAGTTACCTCTTTTCTGGAAGCAAAATTCCTGGGTAGACCAGGAAGCTCACTAATGAGTCCCAGTGGTCCCCATCCCTAGCTGGACTGTAAAATCAGCCATAGAACTTAAAAAAATGTATGTGCCTGGCCTGGGCTCCATTCCAGAGCATTTAAATTAGACTCTCCAGAAGTAATTTCCTTTCATTTACTCTAAAAGAATCTAAGATTTTAAAAAATAGAGTTGGCACAACATTTCTCGCTCTTATAATGAAATTCTTGGCTTAATGAACCTTCCGTGAATAACTTTTAGAGTATTAACATTTTGCAAACTCTGACCTGGCACATCTATCTTGAGGAAGAGAGCAAGAGGAAATGGTCATAGATGCACCCCAAAATTTATCAACCATGATGCATTGCAACAATGTTTGTTTTAATAGTTAAAATGAGAAATAATCTAAATGTGCGTTAACAGGATTTTTTAATTGAAGTATAATTAAGATTTAAAAAATTGGGGTACAACCATTTAATGGACTACTTTGTGGCCATTAAAAATAATGTTGTGAGAGAATTACCTAATGCACATACCATGCATGCAATTTATTAAGAGAAAGAAGGATGCTATGCAATAATATGTATGTGAGATATACGTCTTTGTAAAAAAAAAAAAAAAACCAACTACAACTTCTTTGTAAAAAAAAAAAAAAAAACAAAACCAAACTCCAGAAAGAAGCCTGGAGGAATATAGTCCAAAACAGTAAATATTTAAGATGGGAAATATGATTTTTATATTCTTTCTTAGGCCTAATATTATTTTCTGGATTTTTTAAATACTAAGCATAAATTATTTTTATAATGAAAATAATGTTATTAGATTAAAAGCAGCTATAGAAATTGAAACATCTGAGACATGACTCTATGGAGCTGCTCATTTGATATATTTAAAGCAGTTGCCACCAAAAAAAAAAAAGTAATTGCCACCATCACTTTACATACTGTGTAAACAGGTAAAAGTGCCTTACAGGAACACCTTTGATTTTTCTGTAAAAATAACCATGGTCAAGTCCTTACACAATGTATGACTATGATATAGGAAGAAAAGTCCAGAACAACTGGCTTAATTTGGCAAAGACCGAGGAAGACGGTGTTTTAGGCTCCGTGGTTGGTTTTTGCCATTGCTGTAAACTACTAGGTCGCTTTCTTCCTCGATGTTTTCTAATTAGGAACAGCTGTTCTGAGCTTTGCGTGAGGTGTCTTCTTCCTCTCAATCCTCCACCCCTGGAAGTTAAATCTATCTCTGTAGTTAAGGAAGTGGTGGAATAGACAAGGTGGTGAACTGGCACATTTGTACATTTCATCTGCTTTAAAACATGTAATCTAAGTGTCCTGTGGAAGAACCAGACTCTTGTGACAATGGTGGTATAGTAGGAGCACTTCCCAATGTTTTTCAGTGTTAGACTGGGAGAACACAATAATCTTGGTTGATTGGGCAATTCATGTAAACAATTTTCAAGCAGATTCCCTTCTCCCAAGCTGGAGTTCAGATCAGCTTAGAATCTAAGGATGAATTCAAGATTGCTGTTAGAGGATGTATCATTGTCCTGTGTGAGAAGAGGACATGAGCGTAGTGGATCTTAGTCAGTTTGTGGGCTAAACTGAAAGAAGGAAGAAAATATTTTCACTCCCTTGTGTATGATGCTTAGTTGTTTTGTGCTAAGTTGTTCCCAACTGATGAAACCGGAAATCTCCCAGGGCTCCTCTCTCTGAGAGAAAGGTGCATTCAGAAGGGGTGAGCCACTGGTGTTACCTTCAGGAGTCACTGATAAGTTCCAGAGCCTAACCTCCCTACAGCCACTGTCACACCTGTGATTGGGAACTGGGTGAGCTTTGGAGCGTGCAGAATATGACTGCTGCAGATGAGTCTCGGAGATCATCTACCTACTCGGATAATTTCCCGGATGATAAAGGTCACACCAGTTTATCCCAGAATACCCAAAGTGGGAAAGGTGGATTTGAATTTTGCTAAGCCAGTGGTCTCCCATCATTTTCTCTCTGGCCCTCCCAGATGATGCTATTTCTTGTGACGAAACTGGGGACAGGGGCGCCTGGGTGGCTCATTCGTTAAGCATCTGCCTTCGGCTCAGGACGTGATCCCGGCGTTCTGGGATCGAGCCTCACATCAGGCTCCTCTGCTAGAAGCCTGCTTCTTCCTCTCCCACTCTCCCTGCTTGTCTCTCTCTCGCTGGCTGTCTCTCTCACTGGCTGTCTCTGTGTCAAATAAATAAATAAAATCTTTAAAAAAAAAGAAAAGAAAAGAAACTGGGGAGAAGTAAGGCAAGGAAGACAGTGTCTCCCCCTAAACACTCACAGGAGAATGGGAGGAGAACCCATGTAATTTTCACCGTAAGAAAGGAGGGAGCGGCAGGGGAAAGGGCTACAGGGGAGCCAACTGACAAACAAAGCAATTGCCAAGCTTAGGTATGGGGTGACTAGGTCTGCCTGGGGTGATGGCAACTCAGATGGGGAGGAAGGGCCAAATACGAGAACACAAAGGAAGATTCGATATATATTTGATATATTTAGTGTGGACTGGCTTCCCCTTTTCTTCCTCCAGTTAGATGAGAGGAAAAGCCATTTAGCACTATTCCTTGCATTTGGTAAGTACTCAGTAAACATGAGCTTTTACCGATCATGACTGGACATACACAGGCTACTAAAGAGAAAGGCCTTATATTTGAATAAGCCTTGATGAATCTGCCATGACCCCAGTGCCATGCCAATACTATATTTTTGCTGGGCTGCCAGAGGGTTAGCATTAAAGGTTTATTAACATATATATTAAAGGTACATTATAATGTTAATGTGTCTTTAGAATAGATTAATAACTGTCTTTAAAGATACCACTTTCTTTCTCTCCCTCTCTCAACACGCTTGTTTACACTATGTACGCAAGCTTCCCTATATATATTTGTACATAAGGTAGAAGAACATTACATAGAAATAGATATACTTGCATCAAACTATCACAAAGTTTACGTGAACTTAAAGGCATGTGAGTTTGTCTACGTATATATCTCTGTAATGGACTATGGGTCTATATGCGTACCTACACATCATTCTACCGCTCATCGTGAATTTCTGGCTCCCCACAGAAAATGACTGTGTGGTTTGTGATCAGTGGAAGGACAAAAGATTTGCATATTTAAATTGTATTCAGTACGTAGTCTATGAATAAAAATGCCATAACTTAAAATAGTGCCTTTGGTATTTGCATAATGTCTTCATTCCTGTTGAACAAAAACTGATCAACACATTCATCTTGTGGAGATAAGGTTCATGAATGTGATGAATGAGATATTTTTTCTTTAGTCCTTAAAATGACAATGTAAAGAGATGGGATCTCTTTTCCCCGGAGATGAGACCACCCCAGGGGTATAATATTTCCAGAATGGATACTACAGAAGCGGTGAGAAGATGCCGTATCTCATTTCCAATGAGGCAACGAGAGAAAGTGATTGCAGCAGGAAGCTGTGGTTTAGGCTTTAAGATGCCTTTCTCGTGAGGTAGTATAGATGGAATGAGGCATTAAAAGAGTTTATGTAGTCTCTCTTTTTTTTTTTTAAATTTCAAAAAGGCAACCAGTTATCTGAAATTGATGAAGCCCATCTATTCTATAGCCCATTCTAAGACACGTCTCCTTCCTACTCTCAGGGATCTTCTGCTGAGGAGGTGGGTCTCATCAAAAGGAGCCAGTCTATATCATCATGATCCCAGTGCCTCTTTGCCTCTCCCCGCAACGCCAGCTGGGAGGACCGGAATGGGAATTGTAACCGCAGGAAACCAGTAGGAAATATCAGAGACACCGTGTGGCCTGGCATTAAAATATGAGCTGCACCTATCCTATTTACTTTCTCAAGAAATCACTAGAGAATATGTACTTTAACAATGGGAGCGGAAGTTGAAAAGCAGCCATGGCATAGAGGAGGGTTGTGACCGGCCTTTAGCTTAAAAAGTAGCAGACGAGTGAGGAAGCAGAGGAAACAGTGGCTGAAGAGAGAAGATTGAATAGATGCAGGAGAGAGAAGCGAGTCATGTGACCTAATGAGGGAGCTGTCTAAATTGGTGATGGGTTTCCAGACTGGTGTCAAGCACCCTAGCCTTTCTTTTCTCTGTTTCAACTGGATGATTTTGGGCACAAGGAACAAAAACTCAAGTGAAAGCAATTTAAACTTGGGGGCATTTATTATCTCACACAACACAAAGTCTGGAGACCAGGATGGTCTATACTCAATGTTTTGACTTTTGACTAAGGCTAGTTCCCTCAGGGATGCCAAATACCTTTAGCAGCTCCATTTATCAACCTTACTTTCTCAAAGACGTATCTCCTACAACCTCCTCACTGGTGCCAGTGTGGACCAATTTCCCTAGGCTTGCTGCGGTGTGGACACCCTGAAGTCTCTCTCCACCATCATTCCGGAGTTTTCTGGGTCTGTTTGTTGCATTGAATCCCCTGCTTCCCAGATTTCTCATCTTCACTTTTCTTGGTTTATTCCCTTGTTTTGGTGGAGTACATTCTCCGGTAGCTTTCTGAGAAGGGATGCATGGGAAATGAAATTTTTCTGAGACATTGAATAGTTGAAGCATCCTAATTTTATCCTAATATTTGATTGATAGTTTGGCTGAGTATAGATTATAGTTTAGAAATAATTTTCTTTCTTTCAAAATTTTTACTTGTAAGAGAGAGAGAGCACAAGCAGGGGGTGCGGCAGGCAGAGAGAGAAGCAGGCTCCCTGCTGAGCAAGGAGCCCAATGCGGGACTCAATCCTAGGACCCGGGGATCATGACCTGAGCTGAAGGCAGACGCTTAACCGACTGAGCCACCCAGGCATCCTGGTTTGGCAGTAATTTTCATTCAGAGGTTTGAAGGCATTGCTCTACTACATACGACCCCGCTTCCTGTGTTACTGTAGAAAAGTCCGATGTCATTCTGATTCTTGATTCTGAGTATGTAATTGATTTTTTCCCTCACCTCCATAATAGACTCTCTTTGTCCCCGGTGTTGTGGAATTTCATAATGGTGTGCCTTGGTGTGTTAGCGTGAACCCTTTTTTTTATTGTTTGCCACTCAATAAAACCCTTCAGTCTGTAAACTTATGACCTTAAGTACTGGGATTTTTTTTTTTTATATATAATTCTTTCATTATATCTACCCCCATAGGTTTTCTTTCTCTTTTCTAAAAATTTTATTACTTGGATGTGGAAACCTTTCTACTCTAACTCTTCCCCTCCTTCATCTATTTTTTTTAACGTTTTGCTCTATTTTTAGGAAGATTTCCTTAGCTTTATCATCTAACCCTTTTAGTGAAATTTGTCATTTCTCTTATTTTTAATTTTCAAAAGATCTTTCCCATTCTTTAATTCTCTCCCTTAGCCTCTTTTGTAAAAATGAAAACAAAACAAAAAAACACAAAAAAACCCCAACCCCCCAAACCCCATCTTGTTCTTGTTTTATGGATGCAAAATGTATTCTTATCACTCTGAGGACATCAATGAAATTTTTTCTCCCTGTATCATAGCTGTATCTTCCAAATTGTTTTTCTATATTTGTCTGGACTCTGCCCTTCAAGTTAGAGCCGTGTCTGATGATCCTTTGCAGTCGAATCTTACCGAAGAGCGGACCACTAAAAAGCTAACTGCAAACCCTTTGCACATGCTTGGGCCTTGTCAACTGTGAGCTGCGCTGCTGTGTCAAGTGGGGTAGATTGACCAGAGAAATCCTTGATAACGTGATTGTTGATTTTCCCCCCTTAATTGGACAGATTTCTCAAAGAAGAATCCTCCAGTCTCCTGTCTGAAAGGGTATAATCCTGAGTGTCAGCATTCTAGGGACCCAACTTACAGAAGAGGTCTGAGTGTGTGGAATTTCACTCAGTCTCCTTGTTTTCAATCCAGCCACCTTGACCTCAGCTTTGCTTGGTGGTCCTTAAGAAAAAGATCCTCTGATACCTTTTACATTGTCACTTCTCAGTGTGGGGGGAAGAAATTACTAGATGCACAGAGGGGATTTGCAGATGTCTTTTTTTTTTCTTTAACAGATTAAAAAAAAAATCCTTTTGTTTTCAGTCTGCTCTTTACTCCTGTGCCCCAAAGTTCCACTTTCTGATACTTTGGGGCACTCTTGTAAAATTAGGTTTTTCTCAACCTTCTGCACTGATAGCTTAGGATTCAGATTTTTTGGGTCTGCTAAATCAGTTCCTACATTTAAAATTTTTAGCTTTAAAAATTTTGTTGGTCTTCTTTCCTCTCTTAGTTTCTTTGTTCTTATAGATCTATGCCTTGGAGGAATTTTTGTTTACTCTTTTTTTAGTGGGGCTTTGGAAAGTACCAGTCGGGAATACATGTATTTAATCTGTCAACGTTATTGTGAAACCCTTTGGACTTCTCTTTTTAACACTAAAGACATTTTCCCAGAAGCTTTCCCACTAGACATACTACATGTGGCTACATGTGAATGCCCAGAGCCAATCACTGGCAAGGGAATGAGGTCACTTTGGCTTAGAAAAACTGCAATTGACTCCTGGCTTTGAGGAGGAGCCCCTTCCCTAAGCACAGGACCACACAAAGGGCCGAAAACTGGAGTGTGATATTCAAAATATTCAACATCAGAGAAAGCATGGCGCCAAGCAATCAGAATGGACACACTGCCCAACAGGGCAAATTAAGCCCTAGGAATACCAAGTGAAATCTGATTCTGCCAGCAAGGAAGAAGATGGGAAGGGATTTGTGTGGGCCCCCAATGGTGGCTGCAAAAACCTTGGTTCTTAGCACCTAAACAGCAAACATAGAAAATAAAGTACAGAATTGCTTTAGAGAAAGGATCAAATCACCTCATAAGGACCATTTCAGCCTAAAAATTTTTACCCAAAGTAGCATTGCTCCATTTAATCATCTTTTCTTAGAGCAGTCTATGACTCTGAACTGAACACCATTGCAAGGAGCCAGAGTAATTACAGAGCGAAGGCCACTTTCTGATTCTGGCACAACAGAAGGCTTTATATAAAAGGTTGCTCGAGTACTTTAAGACTGAACTTCGGGAGAAAGGTTCTGCCTCAGTGGTATTTACAACTAATTGGCTTAATCTCACTTGCCAGCTCTTGATTGATGACGGCTGTCTAGAGCATTGGCCTGAGTAGAACTCTGAGTTCGGGCTGGGATCAGCTGGAAAGAGCGCGGTGCTCGTTTAGCAACATGGGTGTGGGTATTGGCACAGGGAGCCCCGGCACACGAGCTGTGTATTTTCTCTCTTCTTTCAGGTCATTCCCACGAGGGTCAAGGCTCCATGGAATCACCCAGGCTAGAGGCTTCCAGGTTGCAAACTGTACCTAAGACAAGGGGATAACCTTTCTTCTTGGTTGACATTCTCAACTGAGGAAGAAGAGCATCCTCGAGGAAGAGTTCTCAGGGATTTTGGTAATATCAGGGTCAAAAGGAGAAGGAAGTTTGGCTCAGTCTGTGGAGCGTGCAACTCTTGATCTCAGGGTTGTAAGTTCAAGCCCCACGTTGGGTGTAAAGATTAGTTAAAAAACAAAATCTTAAACAAAAGGAGAAGGAAGTCTTGTTGAGCTTCATCTTTGAGAAGAAAGCTGGAAGACGGAGGGGCAAGGATGTTTCAGTGACTCTGAAATGAAATGTGGATGGGTAAAATATAAAATATTCCCACAGCTCTGTAACTAGCAACACCAAGTTTGCTATCTCTGCTTCCTGGTGGTAATCAGCAGTCAAACAACTTGTGTGTTTTGGGTCATTAACTATGATCATGGGTAGGGAGAGCAACCGGCCTTGGAGCAACATGAGAGGGGGGTTGTGGGGTTGTCAGGCACAACGGCCAAGAAAAAATTCTTGCGATGTTGTGTGGTGCAACTGAGTAAGTTTATATAAGTAGCACGGGGACAGGATCCATGGGCAGAAAGAGCTGCACTTTTGATGTCTATATGCTTAGTGCTCAAGGGGCAGGGGACATACAGAGAGTATTAGATCATAAATGTCTTCTTCGAATTTCCACTGCTGAAGCTACTTTTCACAGGGTTTCTCTGGTGCTCATCATTCAGCTCGATATTAACTAGCAGTGAGATATACAGGCAGTCATGAGCCCCTTTAAAAATGAAGCTACCAGCCTGTATTTGGTCCTTATCAGAATTACACAAGCTATAGGTCAGCCTTCTGGGCTAAAGCTGAACGTTTTTCTGTTTCTATCCCTCATCAGTGGCAGTTATCACAGGAGAGGAAAGCAAGTTGAAATCTCCGACACCTACTGTAGAGAGGAAAAGAGCATGTGAGGAGCAGTCTGAGAGGGAGCTTTGGGCTGAGCGTTAGAAAGGTCCTTGTGGAGGTTTCCAAATATAGTGCTCTCTGCTCTTCAAAGCGCTCTTCACAGTTTTCTCCTAGAATTTCCTGACGGCTCTTTGGGGTTAGGTACAGGTGACATTTTTAGCCGTTTTCCTAACAAGTAAATTAATTTTCAGAGAGGATAAAGTAACCCAAAATACACACCTAGATAGAAGCTGATCGAGGGCTAGAAACCAACCTACAGATCAGGGCTGTGTCCTTACACCATCATGCCACTGGCACAGAACATGGCATTTCCTGGTCTGGAGGATGTCTAGGAAGATATTAAGCAGAGGAGAAAGTGGGGGTAAGGAAGAGTGTTCCAAGCAGAAGGAATAGCACTTGCAAGGCCCTGAGGAAGGAGAGGAAAGGCTGCTCCCTGAGAACAAAAAGCAGTCCAGCAAGGCTGGACCAAGGAAAGCTACATGGATGTTGTTATCGTACGAGGCAAAATGTGTAGCAGGAGGAGATGACGAAGGGCACCGAGGGCTTGTTTCCTGCTTCTTCAGCTAGATGCAGGCTCCTTCCTAAATAGCCTCAGCACACTCTCTTCTTTGGACTTTCGTTACACCAAGTGGCACCAACCTTGGAATCACTGGTGATGGGGTGGTGATGGGGGCAGGGGATGGGATTATTGTAAATACGTAAATCTGTTTGCATGCCAATCTCAGTCTGAATAAAAACATATACTACTATTTTCCAAATGAATATAGATGTTGTGATGAATAAAACTCAGATTCAATTCCAAGTACTCCTGAATTCCTAGGAGCTTTGGGCTATTATGTAAATAGCCCCTGTCCCCGGCCTCATTAGCTAGTGACAACAAATACAATTGCAACTCCTTTTGCTCTAGAAATTGTTATGGCTTGAATGTTGGCCCTCTCAACGTGTCATCTAGCTATTTCTGACCGTTTCCATGGGCACAGGACAGGTCTCTGGGGTTCTTTGTACCTGAGCTTTTCATCTTAGTCGTTGCTCCGTTGCTCCTGCCCTGCTTCTTTCACAGTCTCCTGCTCTTCTGAGCCCATCTTCCTTCACTGTCACCCTCTGTGACCCCACCACTATCTTTATGCATTCCCACCACTCATGTCTCCCACTGGTCCTGTCAGCACTGCTACTGTTGGGAGCAAAGAGTTTGTGTTCTACTCGCAGTAAAAGACGAGAATAACCTCCTGCAGCTGGAGGGTGGGCCTATCACTTCCCTAAGCTTGACCTCCCCTCTAGCCAGCATCTTCTGCGCTCGTGCAGCCACAGAGCCCAGCCTTCTCCCTGTACAAGGACAGCTACTCTCAGCAGGGGAACTCCTCCCAGTGTCTCCACACATAGGATTCCCGTCCAACTGGTCTCGCAGAGAGAAAGGCTTTTATTCCCATAGTCCAGGCGTCAGCAAACTATGACTCAGGGGCCAAACCCATTGTCCGTCTGTTTTGGTAAATAAAATTTTGCTGGACCACAGCCACGCTCATTTATTTACATATTGTCTGTGACTGCTTTCGCACCACAGTGGCAGAACTGAGAGGCTGTGACAGAGGCAGTATGGCCTGCAGAGCCAAAAATATTTACTATCTGGATCTTTACAGAAAAAGTTCATCCACCCTTCATCCAGTCCATAGGCCTGCTGTATTTCCTGCCTAGAGATTAACTTCTGCCTAGTGGAAACATTATTCCCCTCAGGGGAGAAATGATATTTCTCACCACTAAGTAATGGTCTTGCCTTACGAACTCCCACCTAACAATCACGCCCTAAAAATACAGGGATAATTTAAAAAAAAACCGTGCTATTCAGTCTTATCTCTGGTAACTTTGTTATATGTATAAGTCGGAAATAGTATAAATCCAATCATGTTAATAGTTTTTCTACCTATTACCTAACTTGATCTATCTACATAAACCTAGTTTGAATGATAAATACACATATACATCTATGAATTACAGCTATGTGCATAAAAATACGTAACTTTATTTACTGAACAATCGATCAGAGATATCGTTATTTTAAATGATTTCATTATTTTTTTATCTTACACGTCTTCTATTACTCGACATTTATATTTCACAGTTGTAACCTTCTTTGTGCTAATTTACACTATCTCCAGGAAGACTTCATTTTTCCTCCAGCAAAAGTCTGGTGGAAGGCTCCCATTGGTCCATCTAAGGTCACGTGAGCATTAATGGAGCATAGGGAATAGCATATTCTGATTGACCATGTTGGGATCAAGGGCCAACCTTAGAGTTTGAATGTGGTGTCAATCCCATACAATACAAGCTAGAAAAGAGAGGTCCCATATACAAGATAACATAGGTCCACTATAAGCAGACATAAACTTATTTTTTTCTGATGCTTATACAGTAAAGAACAGGACACAAAGATACCAGGGTTTGGGCAGTCCTCCTTTCTCCTCAGCTGGGGCTCTGAACTGTTACCATCCTAGTTCCACCTCAGTCACTGTACTAAATCAGATACAATGGAGAGGATACCTTCCCAGCCATACCATGATTCTGTAGTTCAGTGGGAAAATGAAGTATTCAGTCAACAAATAGCTACTGACCATTTTCAAGAAACCAGGATAAGTGCTGAGGATGAAATGGTAACCAGAACAGTCCTTACTGTACTGGAAGTTGTAGTGTCACAGAGGAGCTAGACAGAGAGAATTAGAACATGGCAGAAGAATGTATGAGAGAAAATATGTGATGCTCTGGGAGCATGTTGCATACTCAACTTCCTCTGGTTTATATGGGAGTGATATCTCGGCTGAGCTGCAAGGAGAGCAGGCATCCCCAAATGAAGAAAATGAAAAGTATTCTAGGCAGGAAAAACAGCAGTGTGCAAAGACCTGGAAGAAAGAGAAAGTTTAGAGAACTGCTCATTATTTAGTATGTCTGGAACACAGAATATTGGGCAGCATGTGGTGAGAAACAGAATTACAGAAGTGAGTGGGACCAGTTCGTAAAAAACTCAGACGTACATTAAGGATTCAGACTTTATCTTTTGAGAAAGATGGTTACAGGGAATGGTTTTAAAATGGAAGGTGGGTGTGATATGATCAAATTTATACTTTTAAAGGGTCACTGCAGTTGCAGTAACAAGAGTGGACTCAAGAAGAGAGCAAAACTGGAGGCAGAATGATCCAGTGAAAGGCTGTTTCAATAATTCAGGCAAGAGGTGATGGTGGTCTGAACCAAAGAGGCAGTGAAGATGAAAAGAAGTAATGGATTTGAGTACTATTGAAGACGTAGTTTATCAGGTTTTTTTTTTTAAACGATTTTATTTCTTTATTTGAAAGAGACAGAAAGAGGACCAGCCCAGGGGAGGGCAGAGGGAGAGGGAGAAGCAGACTCCCTGCTGAACAGGGAGCCCATGTGGGGCTGCATCCCAGGACCCTGGGATCATGACCTGAGCCAAAGGCAGATGCTTAATGACTGAGCCACCCAGGTGCCCCTATCAGGTATTTTAATACCTCTTCTCTGAGATCTAGCCCCCAAGCTCTAAGTACTACAGTTCTGATAATACATCACTTGCCCCCAAGCTCTAAGTACTACAGTTCTGATAATACATCATTTGCCTTGTTAGGGCTCCTAACTGTCTGAGTCTTCCCTTAACCTGCTCCCCTACTTTTGCCTGATCGCTGGGACTCGGCTACCTCCTGACGGCCTTCTGTGAAGCAGTTGGAGAACGTCTCGCACACCATGTCTCTTTTTTTTTCTTTTTTTTGGGTCCACATATGAGAGATACTGTTTATTTGGATTTGCATTCTCTTTTGATATCATGGACTGGAAACTCTGTGGCATTCCATGGTCTCTCTCTCTCTCTCTCAGACTGAGCTTTTTGCTAACAGTTTATGTATTTCAGAGAATGAATCTAGTTCCAAATCCGACTTTTCAGTTACTTGGTTATTTTGTCAGCAGCTGAGATGTGCTGAGCCAATTTCAAGATACAACAAAGGTAAAGAAGGGTAGGTGGGTGTTTTGTGGCTTCATGATATTAAAAAATGTCAAATCTGTGACATTTTATTCTCTTATCTCAACAGATTGAGAAATTTTTGATGGATTGAAAAGTGATAACTCTCTTCTGCTCTTCCAGGAGTTGTTTCTCTGTTCGTTCTATATCCCTATATGTTGATGACTCCCAAATTTAGAGTTTCTGTCCTGAAATCTACTGTATACACACTGCCCACTACATTCTTCCACCTGGAGGTCTCCCAAACATTCAAAGTCCAATTTAATAGCTGAACTCTTTGCTGTATTGCTCCTTTTCCTTCTCTTCTTCCCATATTTTTTGTGCTGATTAATGGCCCTAACAATCACCTCTGTCAAATAAGCAAAAGATGTAAGAATCACTCTGAAATTATAGAATCTTCTTGTATTCTTATTCTATAATAGATCAGAATTCTGTTTCCTAAATACATTTTAAACCTTCCTTACCTCTTCCACATTCTTATTGCCTTAGTTTGGTCTTTTTATGTCTCATGATGACCAGTCATTTTCTGGTTCTTCTCTCTGTCTCTAGTCTTGGTCTGACCTAATCCTTCAAGGATAGGTCAACTGATTGTCATCTCTCTCATCCTCAGAACTGAGTACGAGACAGGCACATGGAGGGTCCTTGTTGAATTCAACTTTGAGTAAAGAGGACATGTGTGTTCCTTCCTTTTAAAAGTCCCTCTGAACTAAGGTCTTCTTTTATCAATATTTTCGTTCTGGGTCCTAGAAAATTTCTCCTGTGCTATGGAAAACCTCAAGTGAGGTTTCTACCAAGACTTTGAGAGGATTTGAAGCTCTTTTTTAAATAAAAAGTTTAGCTTTTTCACAGGCATTGCTATGGCTCACTTTGGGGGGTGAGAAGGCCTTCTGCTGGGGTGAGAATACAAGTCAGGCTCCTGAATTTTTATAACAGAATGTCAGCCTTGCCACCTGACAGTCTAAAACATATGCCTAAAGCATATGGATCTCTTTTCAATCAACACAATGTCTTCACTTCCTCTAAAGAGCTCAATCTTGGACTGACTGAAATTCAGCCCTGTCAAAAAGCTTAGCTGAGAAGAGTGATATTTGAGGGATATTTGAAGCTAACCATTCAGTCTCTACATTTTAACCTTAAACCAAGTTTAAAAATTTATTTAGACTACAGCTCTAATTCCATTAGAAATGTCATCATTGAATGACATTTAAGTAATATGCTATCTGGTTTTGTGTAGGAATGGTTAAGAAATGTCTACTTCAGAAGAACCACCTCTAAAGTATTTTTCCATTATCTTACTAAATGTATCTTCAAAAGAATGTTTCTAAAGAAGTGGAATACTTTTTATATTGGGTAATGAGATCTGTTACAATTGTGCTCAAGACAAAGTTTCAACATTTGAGCTACCCCCTTCTTTGGGTAGCAGTTATTATAGAAAAAACAATAAAAGAGAAAATTTAAAGGATAACAATACTCTAAAGAACAAAATAAATGTTTCTTTGGATCAGAAAGTGAGCAAAAATACAAAGTAATAAATGGGGCTGTAGCTGAGGGTCTCGTAGGCTCTGGCACTGTAAAGAGGCAGAGGTAACTAGAGTTCAGTTCCCAGTGGTGACAGGGTGCCAAGCAAGTGGGGATCAAACCTGGGAAAATTGTTTGAAATTAGGCCATGAGAAGGGGTACCATGCCATGAAAGAAAACTTAAAACAAACAGACAAACAAACAAACTTCTGTCTACTACGATCTGAATATCCAAGAAGGGAATCTCCAGACACGACTTTGAAGCCAGGATGTTAAACAGTAACTAGAGCTCTAATGTCATGATGCCTGCCACATTAGCCTATCCTTATGGGGCAGGATACCTGATGTATCAGTGTACGATTTCATCTTAGCTTGAGAGGCTAGGTGGATTGGGTGGGGGCAGTTGAAAAACAACCAGAAAGGAAAGGAAGGAGAGAAGACAGATGGAGGAAGAAACCCCTAAATGATGGACAAAACTTCCTCCTACTCAAGATAAACCTGAAATTCTACTTAATCTGTGTAATTCACAAAGGAAAACAATCCTAAGAAAAGATAGCCACCAAAATAAATTATTTAAATACTCTTTCAGATGAAGTGAAAGTAATTAAACAATCTGAAAAAAGCTTTACATAGTAAGACTTGAAAGTAGACTTTCACCAACAAGATTAAATATGGAAACAATTCATAATAAAGAATAAGAAAAACATGCAGAAACAAAACATTAACAGGCAGATCTGGAAATGGGCTATTAGAGTTTCTGGAACTAAGATTGTATAAACTTTATAAAAGACAAAAAGAGAGAATTAGTAAATCATAAAGTAGAACTGAAGAACTTATGAAAGAGCAGTTTGGAGAATTGGAGGATAGATTGGTAAAATTTAGGTTAATAGAAGCTTCAAAAAATTAGAATAGAGGAAAGAGCAGAGAAGCAATAGTTGAAGAGACATTGGCTTAAGTGTTGAAGACACAAATCCTCAGATTAAAAGTGTAATCCAAGTTCTAAGAAGGATAAATAAAAATAAATGAATACTTCGATATATTATAATGAAATTAAAAAATTAATTAAAAATTAAAAGGAGAAAATATTAAAATCTATTAGAAAAATCAGATTCTTGGGGCACCTGGGTGGCTCAGTTGGTTAACTGTCCAGCTCTTGATCTATGCTCAGGTCTTGATCTCAGGATTGTGAGTTCAAATCCCGCATTGGGCTCAATACTGGGCATGGAGCCTGCTTTAAAGAAACAAAAAAAGAAAGAGAAAAAGAAAAATCAGAATCTTAAAGAAATGACCAATAGGCAGACAGCGGACTTCACATCAGCAACTATAGATACTAGTTGACAATGGAGCAATACCTTCCAGTTGCTGAGGGAAAATCATTTTCAGTCTAGAATTCTATGCCTGACTAAACCACCTGTGAGGTCAGGCCCAGAACCTAAACAGAAAAAGGCTTTCTTGGGAAGGAGACCTCTGTTCTTCCTTCTCACAGCATCATTTCTTCGGACATATGTTGAGATAAGACAAATGTGGAGTATTACATATGAGAGGCAACAATTTGTCTTATTTACTGTGAAATTTCTGTTTAGCAGGACTACTTCTGGACTGAGATTGCTATAGATCTGCATACAAGCCTTGGACTTATGTGACAGGAAGAATATAAAAGATCGATGGGTTAAAGCAGCGGCTTCTCTGTGCTAAGTTAAACCACATACATACTGAAGTCATCCCTACTTGTTGCACACGTCCTGGGTAGGTAAGGGGAGAGACAAGAAGCAGTGTACATATATAGTTTTAGGGCTTCCCCGTGGGGAAAATACTGTTTTTCTGACTTGTATCCTTCTATAAATCTAAGTAAATATAATGATAGATTCAACGATATTATGTTATGTGAGTTTGATTGGCAATCCTAACCTGTGATCACTGTTCGTGGTGGCATACTCTTATTGTAGGGAAATAAAAACACTTTCCCACATACACGACCAAGAGAATTTTTTACTCACAAACCATCCTTAAAAGAATTATAAAGGATATATGTTCGCCAGAAGAAATTTTAACTCAGAGGAAGACTGAGTTTGTACAACATACAAAACTAAAAAAGGAAGTGGCAAAGTATCCAAAACATGAAAGTAAATCTCTGAACCAGAGTAATAGAAAATAAGATGGAGTCTTCCCTCGATACTTTGTAGGTTAACATCTCTGTCCTGTTTGTGAAAAGGATAGTCATTAATGCTGAATAACTTTACTCTCTTCTTGAAACATTTATAAAGAACATATTTTTTAAAATCTAAGAGTAAACATTAAAAGGATAAAAATACTCTCTACAGCTTCCAAATTCATAGAGAGAAAAAAGAATATGAAAAATTCTAGCAGTTCCTCTGAAGGTAGGAAAGGAGGTAAAAAGAAGCAACAAGAGGGGCGCCTGGGTGGCACAGCAGTTAAGCGCCTGCCTTCGGCTCAGGGCGTGATCCCGGCGTTACGGGATCGAGCCCCACATCAGGCTCCTCTGCTATGAGCCTGCTTCTTCCTCTCCCACTCCCCCTGCTTGTGTTCCCTCTCTCGCTGGCTGTCTCTATCTCTGTCAAATAAATAAATAAAATCTTAAAAAAAAAAAAAAAAAGCAACAAGAAAGCGTGAGATCTAGATAACCAATGACTTTCCCTTTTTGCTGTGGCTGTCAGGAAACGGAGACAAATTTTTTTCTCAATTATTTTATCCTGCGTTCCTAATATGGTTTATCTTTCCTTCTCATAAGATAATTTTTTACCTCTTTTACATTCATTTAAAGTATCTGTATATTGAAGTTCATTTCCTTTTTGTATTAGAATTATAGAATTTTAGAACTAGAAAGATTCTGAGAGATCTTCCAGTCTAGGATAAAAAACAAAGAAGGTATAGTACCCTAATCTTATCTGGCGTATAAGGCATACATTCCTAATAAAACGCAGTGTTCCTTCTCACTAAGCCTAATCATGGTCTTCGAGTACATCTCAAAAAGCTTTCTTATTTCATTTTGTTGGCTCAAGAGATGAAACCTATTTACTAATATAGATCAAGTCCAAGTATATCCTTGAGAGATGAAGAGTTTGAGACATGGACAGGTGAGGAAATTTGTCCAAGGTCACACGGAAACTGAGGCAAGACCTGAGCCGACCAAGCACAGTGTTTTCTATATTGGAATGAGTCAATAAATCCTGGAGATGTCCTCCAAACAAGAAAACTTCTAACACCTGAGAATACTGCTGTTACTCTCCTGAAATCTTATTTTTAAATTTTTAAAAAATCAGTTGGAGTTTCCAGTTCTGGGCAGGATGAAGGAAACATTCCATTTTGCTCCTCCCACTAATCACAACAAAAGCCCCTGGACAAAATACATAAGTCTGAAAAACAGAGAAGAGAAGTTGTATTGGAGAGGAGCTTCAGGACTCGAGTAATTACCTGGAAATGAACTCCCTGTAGTGTTTTCTTGCCTCCTATTTTCTTGGTCTTGACCCTAGAGAAGCCTACAACTGGAAACAGGTGAAGACCAAATTATAGCCACAAGAGGAGCCTGGGCTCTCCAGACAAAGAATGTGAAAAGTTCTTTGTGAAAGGTACAGCCCAATGGGTCAGAAGCCTTTATTCATACCTGCTGTTCACAGGGCAAGTCATGTCCCTCCCCCACCATAACAGGTGCAGGGATAGAGTCCATGGGGCAGAACCCTGTTGCCCAGCCTCTCTGCAGGAAGGAGGTCGGGGCTGTCCCCTGCCGAATTGTGAGTGGAATTCTGACTTCCAGCCCTCTATTAGTCAGTGGGGGCTGCCCTAGCAGGAGACTGCAGACTGGGTGGCTTAAACAAAAGAAAATTATTTTCTCACGGTTCTAGAGGCTGAAGTCTGAGTTCAGGGTGCCTTTGGATTGGTTTCTGGTGAGATCTGGATTCCTGGTTTGTCGATGGCTGCCTTCTCACTGTGTCCTCTTGTGACCCACTTACATGGATACTAGTCCTATCACTTTAGGGTCCTACCTTTAAGACCTCATTTGCCCTTAATTACCCCTTTCTAGGCCCTATCTCTAGAAACAATCACACTGGGGGGCTAGGCTACAACATATTGATTTTTTTTTTGATGGGGGGGACACAACTCAGTTCATGACAAATCTTGCCCTGCAGGAATGAGGAGGTGGAGCCCTCTGGCAGAGCCGGTGCATGGAACTCTGACCTCCATCCCTGCCCTGCATTAATGAGGAAACAAAATGGATAAATCAGACTTCATCAAAATGAAAATCTTTTGCTTTTTGTAAAATACCTGCTAAAAGAATGAAAAAAAAATAAGCCATAGATTGGGTGAAAATATTTTCAGATTACTATCTTATAATGAATTGATATTTAGAATAATAAAGAACTCACTAAGCTCAATAGTAAGAAAACAAACAATCCAATTCAAATATGGGCAAAACACTTGCATAGACCCTTGTCCAAAGAGGACATACTGATGACAAATAAACACATAAGCCTCTAGGGAAATGCAAATTAAAGCCGCATGTGTTACATATTACACACATATAAAATAACAGAAATTAAAAATATCAATAGTGCTAAGTGCTAATGAGGAATGTAAAATAGTTTAGCCACTTTAGAAAGTAGTTTATCGTTTTCTTATAAAGTCAAGTATACATATATCATTTGACCAGCAATCTCTGCCATGGGTATTTATCTTAGAGAAACAAAAAGTTACTTCATATAAAAACCTGTACACAAAAGTTCATTGCAACTTTCTTTGTAATAGTCAAAAGCTGGAAGCAACCCAAATGTCCTACAACATGTGAATGGATAAGCAAACTGCAGGAAATCTACACTGTGGAGTAACTACTCAGCAATAAGATGAACAATTGACACATGTTAACAATTTAAATGCATTTCAAAGAATGATGCTGAGTGAAAGAAGCCAATCTCAAAGGGTTACATATGGTCGGATTCCATTTATATACTATTCTTTTTTTAAAAAGATTTTATTTGTTAACTTGAGTGAGAGAATGAGAAAGAGAGAGAGAAAGAGCATGGGTGGCGGGGAGGGGTAGAGGGAGAGGGAGAAGCAGACTCCCCACTGAGCAGGGAGTCTAACGTGGTGCTCGATCCCAGGACCCCAAGATCACCACCTAAGATGAAGGCAGCTGCTTACCCGACTGAGCCACCCAGAGCCCCCTATAATATTCTTGAGGATACAAAATCATAATGGTGAACAGACCGGCGGTGGCCAGGAGTTAGGTTTGGGGATAGGATATAATTGTTAAGACGTAACCCAAAGGAATTTATTTGTAGTGATAGAACAGTTCTGCATTCTGACTATGGTGATGGTTACACCAGTTACAGAATTACACACACACACACACGCCCCAAAAAGAGTCCATGCCAGAACGTGTGAAATCTAAACAAGGTCTGTACTTGAGAATAGTATTGTACCCAGGTCCATTTCTTGGTTTTGACAATCCACTATGATTATGGAAGATATTCTCATTAGGGGAAACTGGGTGAAATACATGACATTCCTCTGTATTATTTCTAGATTTTTTTTGTGAGCCAAAAACTATTTCAAAATAAACTATAATTTTGAAAGATCAGTTGTGACAAAATTTTGGAAATGTTCTAGTGTCAAGCCTGTCTGACTTCAAAGCCAGTGCCCTTACGTACTATCCAACACTAGTAAGCATCCGTTGGAAATACGGCTATAGACATTAATAAGTAGGCACAAATAAGGGGCACTCCCAGCTATTCAAATTCTTTTTGTTTCCTTAGGCCCTAGGAGAACAAAACACAAAAGAGGACATGGTTTCTTTAGATAATTATGGCATTCGAGGCGGGATGGTTTCAGAAACTCTCTTAGGACAAATCCCACTTGCTTGTGATAGAGTGATCTCATAACATACTGTGAATTCTTCTTGCTAGGTTTTCATATCTATATTCCGACATCACCTTACTCGAGATGTTTTTCCCTTGAATATTTTTGTGTTAAAATTTAATGCTCCAAAAATCTCTTTATTATCGTTTTAGTCAGTTAATGGAGAGCTAAGCATAAGGGAAACCAATGAGTTTAAACTTTTTAAAAGTTGGAGCCCATAGGCTTTTTATTATTTTTCTAATGTTTCATCAGTGTTATCACATTCCTAAAATACCTAAAATAGTTAAAAGTATAAAATGCTCAAGTATGGAGAGACCTTAGGAGGCTGCATTTTGAAGCTCTCAAAAATGTTAACTGGGAAATACATAAAACAACTCTTTACTTGTCAGGGTGAAGGTCATGGGAAACACATCTGTTTGCATTTGTAGAGTATGCTGTCACAGTAAACTATGCTGCGTGAGGCCACGGAGCAGAAAGTCGAGCAGCAGTGTGCAGTGACATCATCAGTCAAGCATGGCTATCACAAATTGCTTGAAAGCAATCATCGTAATATTCGGAGTCCCACCAAAATGTTATGATTAAACATCCACAACAAAGGCTGTGTCCAGAAGGCCCTGCTTTTGTTCTAAGCAGGGTTTATTTGAAGAAAATGGAATGTGATTGTAATAAGAAGCTTGGGCTGGCTGTGTCTCTTCAACTCATTAGGCTGCTGTAATGTGCAGGAGGCAGCAGGGTGGAGGGGGCAGTCTCCGCGGAGGCTCCTAAGTTCCACACACCACCCTGGGGCTGGATGAGGGAAGGGGAAACGACAGGTGCAGAGAACGTAGATGAGGTCCTCCATCAGATAACTCCCGTGGAGCTGGAGCCCGAGCCTTCAGGGCAGAGCTCTCAGGAGGGTGTACTCTATCATAGTAAAAAATTCCAGTGATACATTGTTCATGAGAAAAATCAGACAAGGCAATTACAGGAAAGAGCAGGAAGCCACCGCTGCCTTCCAATCAGATTTTCAATATTTAACCATCACTTCCTAAGTATGGTTGGGCTCGGTGAATTATGCAGCACGCACAAGGCTGTCCGAGGAGATTTGTTCCTAATAATGGATTCTTGCATCACAAATGAATAGGGCTGTTCATCTCTGTATTCATCTCTCTTTCCTGGGGTTACTTTTGCCTATTTTGCATTTTTACCTGTGAGTTTGACTTTATTATAGGAAATGTGAAAAGTATGAAGAACCCTCTGTTATTACCACGGCCCACAAGAACTCGAGCTGGTTGGCCCTGTATTAGTTCAAATATGCTTGTTTGGATATTTTGTTCTCCCTTGCATGCAGGAGTTCAAATATGTACGAGTCATATACATACACACATACACACGTACACATACCATATGCATGTACAAATCCAAATACGCTCTTTCCACCGGGAGAATAAAAACAGGCACTGGCCTGCTAGGACGCAAAGGCGACAAAATGCAAATAGGTATACCTGAGATAGATCAAATAAAAAGTAGGAAGTCAAACACATAGAAACAGAGTAGAATGCTGGTCTCCAGGGGCTGGGTGGTGGGGGTTGGGCAGATGTTGGTGAAAGGGCACACATCTGCAGTTAGAAGATGAATACGTTCTAGCAATCTGGTGCACAGCATAGTGATTATAGTCAGCAATACTGTGTCACATACTTCAAAGTTGCTGAAGGACATTGACCTTAAAAGTTGTCACCACAAAAATCCGGTGATAATTATCTTACGCGATCGAAGTGTGAGCTAAGGAGGTAATCATACTGCAATATATAAAGATATCAAATCAACATGTGGTATACTTTAAACTTACACGATGATTTATGTCAATTATACCTAGATACAAAAATTAGGTTATTCAGCATTAAAGACAGAGTGGGAGCCAGGGGCATTTTTCGTTGCAGTGTTGGAGTTGGTGGCAGCTGGGAACGGGCTACTGTCCTTTGGGTGGCTTTGAGGCTACAGGGAGGGCATTCACATTTAGCACGTTACTCTCAGGCTGTAAGGGTAAGGATGGCTATACTTTCTCCTGAGGAGGGAGAATGCTCACTTCTTAACACACTGCTTGGGCTTTGACCTTTCCCAGGCACAATTTAACGATTAGGATTTTCAGATCATACTTGCATTAATGATGTCATAACAAAGTCTACTCTCTAAGGCTTCTGGTCCTTAAATATGATTCAAGGGAAGTAGCAGCTTGTTTTCATCAGCCTATGTTCTCATGTCTAATTTTTTCTCAGTTTTATTTAGATATAATTGACGTATAACATTGTATGAGCTTAAGGTGTAAAACCGGTCCATTTGATACACTTGTCTATGGCAAAATGATTACCACTGCAGTTTAGCTAACAACTCCATCTTTTCACATAATTATAATTTCTTTTTTGTGGTGAGGACATTTAAGATCTTCTCTCTTAGCAACTTTCAAGTATATAATACAGTGTTGTTAACTATAGTCACCATGCAAGTATATGATACAGTGTTGTTAACTATAGTCACCATGCAAGTATATGATACAGTGTTGTTAACTATAGTCACCATGCAAGTATATGATACAGTGTTGTTAACTATAGTCACCATGCAAGTATATGATACAGTGTTGTTAACTATAGTCACCATGCAAGTATGTGATACAGTGTTGTTAACTATAGTCACCATGCAAGTATGTGATACAGTGTTGTTAACTATAGTCACCATGCAAGTATGTGATACAGTGTTGTTAACTATAGTCACCATGCAAGTATATGATACGGTGTTGTTAACTATAGTCACCATGCAAGTATATGATACGGTGTTGTTAACTATAGTCACCATGCAAGTATGTGATACAGTGTTGTTAACTATAGTCACCATGCAAGTATATGATACAGTGTTGTTAACTATAGTCACCATGCCGTACATTAGATCCCCAGAACTTCTTTATCTTATAAATGGAAGTTTGTACTCTTTGACTGATATTCCCCATTCCTAGCCCTTCTGCCCTGGTAAACCACTACTCTACTCTGTTTCTATGATTTCAACGTTTTTAGATTCCACGTATAAGTGATATCATATAGTGTTCAGTAGTTACTTGTCTTTCTCTGTCAGACTTCTTTCACTTAGCATAATGCCCTCAGGTTTCATCCGTGTTGTCACAAATGGCAGGATTATTTCCTTCTTTCTCATGGCTGAGGGAGATATATATGGATATATATATATACATTATATATATAATATATATATTATCCATACACACACACACACACAAGCACACACACACACACACACATTATATCTCCATTTCTATTCATTTGTTGGTGGACACTCAGGTTGATTCCATATCTTGATTGTTGTGAATAATACCACAAGAAACACGAGCACTCGTAGCATTATTAAGGTTGTGCCGATGAAAAGCAAGAACACCTCTATAATGGGCAGTCTCCTTTCTTCTTCTCCCCTTCTTCCTTTCTTCCTCCCTCTGTCCCTCCCTCCCTTCCTTCTTTCCCCCCATTCTTCCCTCCCTCTCTCCCACACCAGAAGTTTTTGAATGCCAGCCTTGTGCCACGTAGGCGCTGTGCTAGGCTCTGGGAAAATGATGCTAATAAGACGTAGCCCCTGTCCCAAGGACGGTTTCACAATCTAGTGTGGAATACAGAAAAGTAAAGAGGCTATTGCAACCCAGTGTAAGAAGTGGAATAACATCTTTGATGATGATGATGATGATGATGATGATGATGATGATAGGGATTTATGTTCATTAGGTCATTCTCGCAACTATCCCTTGAGCCAGGTACTATATATTATTCCTGTTTTACTGGTGAAAAGCCTGAGGCTTAGTCAATTTTGTAAGTTTATGCACTTAGCAAATGTAAAGGTGGAATTTGAATCCTATCTGTTCAGTCATTCCAATCAAGCACTTTGATCTTAATTGGTTCTATGGGAAAACATGGTAGTGGGAATGTGCAACCAATGTAGTCCTGGAAGATCCCAGAGTGGCCGGGGAAGGCTTCTTAGATGAAGGTACGGCTCATCTAAGGACGGAATAAAGATTAATAGCGGAAAGAACGAGTAAGTATTCTTGAAGAATAAGATAAATTTGGGTCTGAAATCAGGCTATTTCCACTTCCTAGCTTGGGTGCAACGTTTAGCTTCTCAGCCTCAACTGCCTTATCTAATAAAAAAAAATAAGGCTAATACATCCCTATTTTGGAGTTGTTAGAATAAAATGAGATAGCATATGTAAAAGTTCTAGTATAGGGCTTGGCATTAGGAAGACGCCCACAAACTATTTCTTTTCTACAATGTGCCAGTCAGTAATATTCTGTGTTTCACTGTGTGCCAGGGAACACGTAATCTGCGTTAACCCCAAAGCCATGGGATAATTCAGATAGTTTAAAATGAGAGTTTAGATTATTTGTTCTAATTTATACTAGCACTAAAACCCTGATATTCTCTTGGTTATTTTGGGTATTTCATTTATCTACTTGCTTAACAACTCATTCAGCTATTACTGGATATATTTTAAGATAAACATTCATGGAGGAAAAAAGATGTTTGGCTATTTCTCAGGAATAACAGAGCCCGAAAGGAACATTTATCAAAACAACCCAATTTAAAAAAAAATCACTGTGACTGGTTGCTGGGATAAAAGGAAGACATGAATCTAAAACATAATCAACTTGCTAAATGTTTCTCAAGTTCATGGCTATTTGTAACATTTTAAAAAATTGTGTACTTTATGATAGAATCACTTCCAGATGTAAGAAGCCCCTCTTCTCTACATCATTTAATAAAACATTAACTACCATTGCAATTAACCAAGCAATTTGCTTGAAACCAATGGATGTACCTACCATTGATACCTCCAGATGAGCAATCTCAAGCAAGAGTCTTGATCTTTCTCATTTAAACTCTTTTCCTCTTCTATGTCATATTTCAATTAACGGATATCATCTTAAATACTCAGGCTAGAAATTTGGAGTGATCTTTGTCTCCTTGTACCAAATCAACTGTTTAATGTGTTGGGCAGAACTCCAAGATAGCCTCCAGACTCTCACCCCTGATATAACACGTTATGTATAATCTCTTCCCCTTGAGTGTATGCAGAACCTGATGGATGTCGCTCCAGTAATTAGGTTACATTATATGGCAAAGGTAAAGGATTTTGCAGATGTGATTAAGGTTTTCTATTCAGCTGATTTTGAGTTAATCAAAAGGGGATTACTTGGGTGGGCCTGGCCTAATCAGATGAGTCCTTTAACAAAGCCATTTAACCTTCCCTGAGCCCAGAGACTTGAAGTAGCAGAGATTCCCTTGCTGGCCTTGAAGTAGTAATCTGAAGTGTTTGAGAGGAGGGAGCATGGGGCAAGAATCTGAGAGTGACCTCTAGTAACTGAGAGGTGTTCCCCAATGACAGCTACCAAGAAAATGGGGGAAGTGAGCCATTTAACCACAAAGAAATGAATTCTGCCAACAGAATGCGCTTGGAAGTAGATTCTTCCCTAGTCAAGCCTTCAGATAAGATCACAGCCCAACCAACACCTTGACAGCAGCCTTGAGCAGACACCTAAGCTGTGTCCAGACTCTTGAGATAATAAACGTATGTTTACTGTGAGATAATAAACCCATGTTGCTTTAAGTGACTAAGTTTGTAGTTAATTTGTTATGTAGCATAGAAAACTAATACATGAAGTTCTTTTAATTCTTCTCTTCCAATGTTTTTATCTATCCTTTCTTCTTTATTGCTCTCATGTCTCATTCAGGACCCTCATGTCTCTCATCTGAACTAATAACTTTTTAACTAAACTTTCCACCTTCAGTTTCTCACTTCTCTTGGAAATCCATTGCCACTATATTTTATATTCCAGAAACGCAGTTTTAATTACGTTCCCCTCTCAAAAAATGTTCATCATTTCCATTTTTCTTTACAATCAATGATGTATAGCTTAGTCGTTTTGTGGCTATGGATTTGGATCTAAATTCTAACCCTTAACTAGCTGGGTGAAGTTGGGCATGTCAATAAACCTCTTAAGGATTAGTCTGTAAAGTGGAAGTCATAATTGGATCTTTCTCATAGGGTTATTGTAAGAATTCAATGAAATAATGCACATAAAGTTTTTGTTACATAGTGTGTGCTAAATAAATTGTAACTATTATTGTGGTTATTATAGAATTAAATTCAAAGCACTTACTGTGGTATTTAAGCTATAGATGAGCCTCAAAAACATTTCCGGCTACATCTCCTTCTATATCTCTCCACAAATCATACTGATCAGCCATATCAGTATACCAACGAATTTAAAGTTCTTAGTTACATATTATGCAATCCATGTTTTTGTCCATTGTTTATCTTCCTCCTTTAGGTTAGGGGGTGTTTTTTGTTTTTTGTTTGTTTGTTTGTTTGTGGGGTTTTTCTTGGCCATTCTAAGCCTATCAAAATTCCACATATCTTTTGAGGATTAGCTTTTAGGAGACCTCCCCTCTAACCACAGCTAGCTTTCAACTGGCACCCCCCCATCACTATACTGGATACTTAGTGCCTGAGCCTATTCTGATTTGTCAGAGGTCCATTCTGATTGGTGATCTCATATAAGTTGTTATGTCTTTTTAGTAGCAATCTTGCCTACAACTTTCCTTTCTTGGATCTCTCAACTCGGAATTATTATTTTTTCTCTTCATGTTCCTGTAGCAGTTTGCTCATACCTGTGTTTGGTATGTCAAACAATCTATGTTTTGAACTTCAACCTGTTCACATGATTATCTCCCTCACTACCTAGAAAGAAGAGAACATCTTTAGTTCCCTCGCACATAATAAATGCTCAAATCCTTGTTGGATGATTAAGAATTAGTTTCATTGAGAGGTGCCTTGGTGGCTCAGTCAGTTAAGCCTCCAACTCTTGATATTGGCTCAGGTCATGATCTCAGGGTCATGAGATCAAGTCCTAAGTCAGGCTCTGTGTTGAGTGTGGAGCCTGCTTAGGATTCTCTCTCTCTCCTTCTCCCTTTGCCTCTCCCCACTCATGTGTGCACTCTCTCTCTCTCTTTTTTTTATTTTTATTTTTTATTTTTTTAAAGATTTTATTTATTTATTTGACAGAGATAGAGACAGCCAGCGAGAGAGGGCACATAGGCAGGGGGAGTGGGAGAGGAAGAAGCAGGCTCCCAGCGGAGGAGCCTGATGTGGGGCTCGATCCCATAACGCCGGGATCACGCCCTGAGCCGAAGGCAGATGCTTAACCGCTGTGCCACCCAGGCGCCCCACTCTCTCTCTCTCTTAAAAAAAAAAAAAAGAATTAGTTTCATTGAGCTATTTGTCAGGCTTTAGAAGGATGAAGCAGATTTTTGTAATGGATGATGTCTACTCATGGTTGACTGGCTTTAGCAGCATCTTATTTGGCTTAAATAATTAAATATTTTACCCAAGAATGCATCAAAGTAAAAACTACATATGGTTTACAAAGCCCAATAAAATCTACAAAGATTCGGATGGCCAATTTATTTAAATGAGTATATCTCCATCTCCATATCAATGTTTCTTTGTCAGAATAATTTCAGATATTCACTACTATAACGAATTCTTCTATGTCAAGCAATTGCATTTATGATCCAGGAAAAAATCTGAGACACCACCTAGTCTATGGATCTGGAGATTTGAATCCATATAACTCTGTCTTCCCCCTCTCTCTTCTAACCCATCTTTTGGTACATACTCTCTTTGCCTGGCTTCCTCTCCCACCACCCCCCCTCCCCCAGCTGAGGACCATTCTTCTTGCTGGGAAATGTAGACCTCAAATAGAAATGATGTAGCCCCGCTTCTCTTTCTCACCTGGTAACTTTCTATAATAGTCCCCAAAGAGTAGGTATTCTGTTCCTCATCTTTTTCCCACAAAATGAGGCTGAAGGAGCCTTGTCTTTAGAAATATAACGTCATTTCTTTTTCAGCATTATCCTTTGAAAACTCATTTCTTAGAGGCCTGTGCTTGCCTTTGGTGTTAATTCTTAGCTGGATCCTCATTTGCTCCATCTTCTATTCATTTTAAATCTGATAGAGCTAGAATAGTTCCTTTCATGAATCCATTGCTTACTTCTCTCTTAGAATTTTAGAGACCATAAAATATGTACGTACATGCATTTTTTAAAAATGTGTACTATATACCAAACACAGTGCTAGGTATTTTACATGACTTTCCACAGTTAACTCTTCCCACAAACCTATGCGGCATACCTAATTACTATCCTTGTGTGTGTGTGTGTGTGTGTGTGTGTGTGTGTGTGTGTGTGTGTTTAACAAGGTTAGAGAGGTTAAGTAATTTTCCCAGGCAGTTTGTAAGCTCTTCCTTACTAACCTTACTCTGCAAGGAGAACTGAGATTTAGAAAGGTTGACTATCTTGCTTAATGTCACACGACACGTACGTGGCACACCTAGGATTCAAACCAACATTTTTCTTGAGTCTGTAGTCTGAGCTCTTACCACCCCTTTCCCCGCCCCCTGTGCTATAACTCCTTCCTCTCTTTTGAAGCTTTTGACATCTGCTTTCTTAAAACCTTCAGCACATATCAGCCTCTGCTGTATATTTCCTCTCCTTATTACAAATTCCAAGATGACACGGTAACCACTCAGTTCTTCCTTGTCAGAGAGAAGTTGGTCCAAAATAGCAGTCTTCTTGCTGCAGTATTATTTCAGAGATGATATTCAGTAAGGTAAGTAAAACAATTTTAACCACTTTACTTTGAGCTGTAAAAGACTTCTAGTAGATGTCAAGAGAGTTGAGATTTCCCATCAACATATAGCTTGTCTCTGTGCCAATTTTGTCACAGAAGCACTCCCTTATTTTAGTATATGCTAGTTCCCTAAGAATGTGCAGAAATCAGACATACTGCTATTAAATGGTAGACTGGGTATTATAATGGAGGACTGTGTTTCCAGAATAATAAAACAAAATCCTTAATTATACCACAACTATGAGAGGAAAAAAAGTTGATGATAGTTCTGCTTTTTAATACATTTTCCTTAATGTGATTCTTTTCCTTAAACCTAAGTATCATTTGACAGCTTAATTCCAGTGAGCTCAACTGATGGCAAAGAATTCACTATTTTTAATACAACTAATGACTTCAATCTTGGTTTTAATTATAATAAGCTAATGAGAAATATATTACTTAGTGGCAGCATTGATACTATTCTTTCTATTCCCCACTCACATTTTTAGAAAATAATCACAGAAGTTTATGTAAGAAAATACTCAAATAATTTCAGAAACACTGTAGCAAGGGCAAAGGTGGCTACATTGCTGAAACTAAGCTGTTTTGATCAACCAACGGGTGATGCCACCCAGGGATAGCTGGAAGGTTTTGTTCGAAAGTTCGTGGATCAATGTCCAAACTCAACACATAAAAGTAAGTTTAAGAGTTCCAATATGTAATCACAAAAACTCAGGGCTGCCACTATGTTTTAGGAAGGCACAGTCCTTAACTTCTATTGATTAAATAAGCAGTAGCATGCTTCCATAACTAGCAGTTCTGTTTCATTCTCATTTTATCCTCACCCAAATTGCCTTCACTATGCTTCCAGTGTCAAGTCTGAGAATTCCCACTAATCTTACTCTTCTTTATCCCTGGGCTTCTTCCCTTCCTTTCATATTTGATCCATTTCTTTTCAAGACAATATTTCCTTTGGTTGCTATACTCTCGATACGAATTCTACCAAATGTCAGGAATGCCTGTGAGTTCCATTTACTTTCTTGTATTAAAATATCAGATTTGCCATTGTTTTCCATTTTAGTCAATGTTCCTTATTTGCAACTCACAGAAATCAGCTTAAATTAGCTTAAGCAAAAAGGGGAGTTTATTGAAAAAAAAAAAAAACCAAAAAACAACCAGGGATGGCTCATTAAACTCTAGGATAAGAAGTAAAGCTGAGCATTTTTGAACAGCTTGCTTATTGCTCTCTGCCTCTATGGGCTCAAACATTTATTGTTGTTGTAGTTAATTTTTCACATGTTTTCACAAACCCTCATAATTTTCCAGGTAGGCATCATATCACGTACATAGTAGATCTGAATACATGTTTGTTGAATGAATAAGTGTTAGGCTTCACTTTCAGGGTGCTGTCACCTATTGCTTCTTAGCTATAAAGGAGATGTGACAGTGACATTTGTCACTTCATTGACTGACAGGATGGATTTGATTGATCTGACGCTTAAAGTGTTTTCTGCAGACTCTAATTTTCTATATAATGCATGAACCTCTTAGAAGATCAAGTAATACTAGTTCAGGATAATTATCTTATCAAACCATTCAATTAGTTTTCTTTCAAAGCCAGACTTTCTGATTCGAAAAATTATTTTTTTAAAAAACGAATTTAACAGTTTGAATTAAAGATCTGAATTAAGAAAATCATTGCAAGATTAGACATTATTTTACATTTTTTTGGTACAGATTTTACCTTCACTTGAGTGCCAAAAAAACTCAGTGCTTTAAGATGCCCTGGTGGTGAGATTAGGTCAATAAAGCTGAAGGAAAAAGTAGGAACGTCCTTGGCAAAATTGTCCTATACCAAACCCTTCCTTTCTGAATCTCCCCCGTCCCCTTACTGTTCCTGATCAGATTTGGTCCCTGGGACCCTGGTCCTTGCACCTGCTTTTCTCTTAGCATTTTAGCAAGTTCTGTCTGATTCCCAACCAAACTCCTCCAATCCCATTCTCAGCAACTCCAATTTGGCTTTCTGGAATGTATCTTTAAATATCTCCTGACACCCTCTTGTGAAAATACTAATTGTGATTCAACCACATAGTTAGCTCCACCTTCCACACCACAGCCTAAGACTGAGTCCCAATACCACACTCTTGCTACAGATCTTGTCCCCTCTTTTGCGGGTACAATTTTAATCATTAATATATTTTTAAGCATGGGTCTTTGCATCTGCTGTAATGAAGAGATATGGCCCCTTATTATTGTGAACATTGGTGGTAGAGTTATTACACAATGTATTACCTATGCTAGGAAATGTTTGAGCATGAAAGGAAGTACTGTGAATAATTACTCTGGAATAACAGGTACACATCAGGATCGCCCTGGGCAGACTGGAACTACTGTCATCCTAATTATTAGTGATTATCTGGTTTATCTAGGAAACTATTTTTTCTATAGAGATTCATTATTTTTCTTGATGTGTTTAAATCTCTCTTTACTTATTTCTGGAGTGAGTTTTCTGAGAAATAGATTAAGGACAGACTTACTGAAATGCTCTTTAAAAGCAAACAATACTGTCCATCGATAGTGAATGGATAAAGATGTGGTATATCTTCTTTATTTATATATATGTGTATATATATGCACACACACATATATGTATGTACACACACACACACACACACACACACACACACACACACACAATGGAATATTACTCAGCCATAAAAAAGAATGAAATCTTGTCATTTGCAACAGTATGGATGGAGCTAGGGAGTATTATGCTAAGTGAGATAAGTCAGTCAGAGAAAGACAAATACCATATGATTTCACTCATATGTGGAATTTAAGAAACAAAACAAACGAACAAAGGGAAAAAGAAGAGAGAGAGGACAAACCAAGAAATAGACTCTTAGCTATAGAGAACAAACCGGAGGTTACCAGAGTGGAGGTAGCTGGGGGGATGGGTGAAATAGGTGAAGGGGATGAAGAGTACACTTATCCTGATGAGCACTGAGTAACATACGGACTTGTTGAATCACTGTATTGAACACCTGAAACGAACAGAACGCTGTATGTTAACTATACTGGAATTAAAATTAAAAACTTAATAACATTTTTAAAAAAGTGAACAAACAACATCCCAAGGGCCTTAGACCGTCAAAAACAAGAAACATTTGACTTTTACATGTTCCTTGACAGCGACAGAGACCCTTTTTTGTTTTATAGAAGGAATTGATTATATTGTCAGTTGGAGTTACATACTTCGTTCATTCATGAGTAATTACCAGCTTCTTTACATTAGAATGGCATTAGTTAACCTCTTTTATGTAGCAATTTCTAAATTTCCAAGTTTGGAAATAATTCTTTATATATACGTATATAATTATAGAATATCTGAACTGATCCGTACCTCAAACACATCAGATCCCCACGTTTTCTACCACATGGCACATATCTGAATATCTGTGGAGCTTTAAAAAATACTTTTGCCTTTCCTATTTCCAGAAATTCTGATTTAACTGGTCTGGGATGGCACCCAGGCACAGGCATTTGGGGGAAAAAAAAATGCCTCAGGTGATTTTAATGAGCAGTCAGGCCTGAGAAGCTCTGATTTAATTCAACAACTTCATTTTACTTCTGAGAAATTGAGGCCCTTTTACTTCGGCTGTCCCTGCAGGTTAACAATCCAAACATCGCTGTGAATTGTGAGATGTTTCCAAAAGGGCTCTGTGAATGTGACATCACTTTCTTTATTTAGAACTGATCATAATTTTTATGACTTCCAACAGATGTCTTGGTTTCTTGAATTATCCTTTCACGTCATGGGGCTTCTAAAGGACTTGCCAAAGGAGCCGGAAGGTATGCCATTGTTTTGTTTGTTTGTTTGTTTTTCATTCTCCAGGTAGTAGAGCATATTTTAGCTTTTTTATTTCTTGCCAGCCCTTTGCTTCAATTCCCTCATTTATCTTTTTTGCCCACTGAAGTTTGTCTTCTAACACTAGATTATGTGGATGTATCCCTGAAGATTTCACAACTTCAAAAATATTTTTCTTTTGCTTTTACACCTGAGTAATAGTTGAACTCAGGGGTCAGCAAACTATGGCCCATGGGCCAACTTCAGCCAGCTGTCTGTTTTTGTAAATAAAGTTTTATTGGGATACTGGCATGCCCATTCATTGATGTATTATCTATGTCTGCTTTCAAACACAATAGCAGAATTGCAACAGAGTATATATCCCAGCGTATGTAACAGTGAAGATACTTACTATCTGGTTCTTCACTGAAAAAGTTGTCTGACCCCTGCTTTAGCTAGTTTTAAAATGTTTGGCCTGCAAGACATTTTTGTGCCCTGCTCTTCTATCTTCTAATGTTAAATAATGCTGTGAGGATGTCAGAGGTCAACTCGATTCCCAGCCACCCTTCCCTTACCCACATAAAAGACTTGGACTTTTTGCCTGAATGCTGAAAAGATTCTTTCTTTATCTTTGAAATCTAGTAGGCTATATCTTGGCATCAATTGTTTTACATCAATTTTCTTGGAACACTGTACATTTGATTCTTTTTGTTTGTTTGTTCATCTGTCTTGATTACATACAGAACTGAACACCTGTAATCCAAGGATACCAGTTATGTACATTTTCATTTGACTTTGTCCTCTGTAATGCTTTTTTCATATTTATTTATTTTGCTCATTTTTCAAGCATTGTCTTTTGTATACCTTATAGTATTCTTAGGATTATCCATTCCTTTCTTCCTTGGCTCTTGTATTCTGCTTTGGGATTGTTAGATTTTTTTATTAAATTCTTGGGGTATATGGCCATATGTTTGGTTGTAATTTTAACTGTCTGATGGCAACATTTTTTTGGGGGGGATGGTGAATCTTCTTCACTGCCGTTTTTTTCTGTTTCTTTTCTCCTTTCTCTTGTAATACCCTTACATATTAGTTCCTTTTAAAGGAACTTATCTGCTTAAGGAACTTTTCTGCTAATTATGTTTGAATGAGATAAGTTCTTTCTGAACTAGCTATTTGCAGGAGATTTATAGAGACAGAACACGATTGTATTTCTCTTTTTTTTTTTTTTCTTTTCTTCATTTAAAGATTTATTTGAGAGAGAGAACAGGAGCGTGCCAATGGGGGGGAGGGGCAGAGGGCTAGAATCATCAAGCAGACTCCCTGCTGAGCGCAAAGCCTGATTTGGGGCTGGGTCTCAAAACCCACGAGCTCATGACCTGAACCAAAACCAAGAGTCAGATCCTTAAGGAACTGAGCCAGCTAGCCGCCGCTGTATTTCTGAGTTATGAGGAATTCTTTCCAGTTCATAGTTCATTCTCCAACATCCATTTCTGTCTTCTTCTGTAACAACAGAAACCAGATTCTATTCATTGCATTTGCGCCCAGCTAAAATGCTAAAATTCCCAGCTTTCTTCAGAGCTGGTTATGGCTGTGTGACTAACTCTATATGTAAACCAGTATGTAAAGCAAAAGTGTGGAGTGTGGCTTCTGGGTAAGCTCCTTAGTGTGGGAGGGGAATGAGGCCCTCTTACGCCTTCAGCCTGGAAGAGGGATAACTGGAGGTTCCGAAGCTGTCTCAAACTATGAAGTACCCTTGAAGGCAGAAGCCACGCGCAGACAGAAGCAGAGCCGAAAGTCAGGAGCTGGGTTCTCTGATGACACCGTGAAACTACCACACAAATCCTCTTTTAAAAATTCTTTTCAACGAGAGAAATAAACATCTGTTATGATGTTAAACCTTTGGGGTGTTTTGTTATATGGCTGAGCTTAATCTTAACTGACACGGTAATAAAATGTTCTTAAAAAGAATTTTCAAAAAAGATTTTATTTATTCAAGAGAGAGAGCGTGCGAGTGTGGGGTGGGGGCAGGGGGAGCAGAGGGAGAGGGATAAGTAGACTTCACGCTGAGCACTGAGCCCCATGCGGGGCTCGATTCCAGAACCCTGAGATCATCACCTGAGCATAAATCAGGAGTCAGACACTTAACCAACTGAGTCACCCAGGCGCCCCAGTAATAAAACTTCTTAATGCAGGGTTGCATGAGTGAGTGTGGGTACATGGGTGTGTCAGAGAATTGCTTTCGTCATTGTTTTTTCAGGGCTAATGGAAGGTGGCAGCTGACAGTTCAAGGTCTTTTCCACCTTGCCTCATCTCACCGGCAGATTGCTTCCTGTTAAAGGTCAGGTGTTTGTGGTTCTCCTTTCAACCTCAGCTTGCCCCCTTGTCTGGGGCGACAGATGAAGACCAAAGAAGCTCCCACGAAGACTGCATGTTCCGTTACCACTGTCCCAACAAGGACTTGGTGCACTTCTCAGGGTCTCCCATGTCTGAGGAGCACGGGGGCTCTGCAGGTTTTGCCTGAACTCTGCGTTTGCAGGTGGGGTCTGGTGTCGTCTTCCCATGGGCGTCCCTGGCAGTCTCGGCATTGAACAGCTCCTTCCTCACATACTGTGGTTCAGATTTGTAGCTGTTTCCTAGTTTTGTCAAAGATGGAACTCGTATTTCTGTTTTCCTTCTGTTTGTTGTTGCAGGGTGACTTTGGAGAAGAGAAAGGGCACAAGGATCCTTAGTCTACCATGTTAAAAACAGAAGTTCCCTTACTTTATTTTTCAAACAATATTTTCATAAATTGGAAAGGGATGTATGTTCACTGCAGACATGTTAGAAAATGCAGAAAAATGAAACAGATGAAGGGAAAAATTGCTGATAATTTCACCAATCAGTGGTAACTCCTGTTAACATTTTAGAGAATATTTTTCCAAATGTTCTCTGTTACAATTTCTCTATAAGTAAACTGATAAATAATTTTTTAGCCTGCATGTTATTTTTAACCCTATTTATTGAACTTTTCACAAACATGATATGGAGTATCATTGAGTAGTCCACATTACTATTAATTGCTCTTCAGCATTCCAATGTGTGAAGATAACATAGGTTATTAACCAATCCCCTAGTTTGGGACACTATTTTTTTCCTACACATTGGCTATTATAAATAATGCTACAATGCACTGTTTTTAATTTAAAAAAATGCAGTAAGCATGGCCCATTTTTCACATTTCCTTAGCAAAAGCCTTCTACTGTGAAATTTCAGCTCAGGTCAGATGGTCGTTCATTAGGAATTAGTAGTGGACTATGAGGTTCTTCTTATTATTCAAGGTCAGCGCAGAGGCAGAATGGTAAATGGGAGCCCTGGAACTCAGTAATTATTTTCAATGCTGTGGCAGGCTCAGGATGAAGCTCTCTGTAGGCACAGAGGCACAAAGGGCCACAGACTTTCAATGATTGGGACACCTGTCCCCCTAGGGATTCCTACCATCTTAAAACCTAAAGGGCCCTTCCATCTCCCATGAAGGTACTCATAAAAAGGCTGCTTATTGTAAACCAATTTTCACCTTGCAAAGTAGTTTCAAAAACCGTACATATTCCTTACATCCCATCACTCCACATCCCTTAAGAAAACCATCTTTTTATTTTATTTTTTAAAACGTTTTATTTATTTATTTGACAGAGGAAGAGAGCACAAGCATGGGGAGTGGGAGAGGGAGTAGCAGGCTCCCCGCTGAACAGGGATCCCCATGTGGTCTTGATCCCGGCACCCTGAGACCATGACCTGAGCTGAAGGCAGACACTTACCTGACTGAGCCACCCAGGCGCCCCTTAAGAAAACCATCTTATCTAACCATAGTATAAGGCTGAAGAACAGGATATTATCACTGTACAATATAGGCAGCTAAACTACAGACCTTACTGAGTTTCACCATTTTCCCCACTAATGTTCTTTCTTAGTACTAGGATCCTAAGGATGACCCCACATCATATTTAGCTGTTGTTTCTACTTACCCTCTTCTAGTTGTAAGAGTTTCTCAGTCTTCCCTTGGTTTTTTTTTTACCTTGACACTTCTGATAAATACTGGTCAGATACTTTGTAGATTTTCGCTCAGTTTGGGTTTGTCTGATATTTTTCACGATTAGATCAAGGCCATGCATTTTTGGATAGAATACTACAAGAATACTCTTGTATCTCTCCCAGTGCACCCTATCGAGGGGTTCCTGAGGTCGAGGTGTCTAATTGCTGCTGGTATTTTTACCTTGATCACTTGGTTGAGTTGGTGTCTGACAGTTTCTTCATTGTAAAGTTATCACTTTTGCCTTTGTAATTGCTACGTATCTTGGGAGAGACACTTCCAGATTATGCAAATCCTATTCCTCCTCGATCCTGGGCACAGTAATCTGAGCATCCATCTTGTCTGAGACAATTCCTGGTGTTTGTCTAATGATGATTTTTTATTTCTCTCTTTTCTTCTAGGTTCAGCAATTGGAGTTTGTTGTGAGAAAAAGCAATTGCCTCGCGCCCCCCGGTTTATTTGTATGATGATTTATTATAGCCACATGGACACATGGATATTCATTTTATTCTCTGGATTAAAATCAAATGATACCAATTTTGTTGTTCAAATTGTTCTAGCTTTGGCCATTAGAATCTCCTTCAGGTTGCCCCTGTTTTCTTTGAGATGCTGCCATCTTACTTCACCGTTTTCTTTCTGCCATCACGGTAGTTTCCAGGATCATCTTGTGTTTACCCTGCCCCTGCTTTGAAATCAGCCACTTCTAGGAGTTCTCAGTATTAGAGGATGGTGTTTAGAGACCAAGATCTGGGCACCAAGTTTGTTCATTATTGCTGAACTATTATTGCTACCAGCAGACAGAGCTGGAAAATATATATACATATATATATATATATATATATATATATATATATGAACCTATGTATACACATATATCTATATGCTGATACCATCGAATCCACTCCGAAACTATGGGGTTCATTATAGCATCCCCCCTTTTCCTTATTTATAACTTCTTTTTCCAATGGTAAAAAATTCAGCTCTCATGGGGCACCTGGGTGGCTCAGGCCATGATCCTGGGGTCCTGGGATCGAGCCCAGTGTTGGGCCCCCTGTTCGGCCGGTACTCTGCTTCTCCCTCTGCCCCTCCATCGGCTCATGCCTTCTCTCTCTCAACTCTCTCTCACATACTCTTTCTCTCTCTCAAATAAATAAATAAAATCTTTAAAAAATTCTTTATATATTAGATACACTGCCCTTTTATCTGGGCATATGTTATGAATCTTTTTTCCAGTTTGCCAATTGCCTCTTAACTTTATGGCACTTTCATTATATAGGATGGGGAAGAAAGGAGAGGAATGGGTGGTGTCTATTGATAGTAGTTCCTATAGACTGCACTTCCTTTTTGTAAACCTCATCAGACTTCCTATTATTTGTTGAATATTCTCTTTATTACTAGATTCTACCTGTGCAATGTCTTATTTTCCTGTTATACAATGTGTCCTATGGGGGTAAAGACTGTCTTCTTTACCTATTGTTTTATCCCAAACACCTAATAGCACGTGGTACATACGAGGTACTCAATAAATATTTGTTAAATGAATAAATACATGAATAAAATGTGCCCTAGAATCCTTATTCCCAGTAAAGTAGTGTGTGAGATATAAGGACATATAAACCTGGTGTCTCTCTTCAATTAGCCTGCAGCCTAGATAGACACTTAGGATCAAGCACACAAAACTCTAACCCAGAAAAAAACATTCTACAGCAGGAACTAAGTTTCAACCTTTGTGCCCAGAGCTCAATAACCAATAAAATTATTCTAATCCTTTATGGTGATTGCAATAAAATATATACTAGCCAACTTTTTCTCCTATCATTTTCTAGTAGCAAAAGAACACAGGATTGAAATTAAGAAGTCCAGGGTATAGTCTCTTAACTGTTTAGAATTCACTTTCCTCATCTGTGAAATGCAAGTGAGGTCAGGCACTGGAGTGGTGATTGAAAAGGACCTTCCTAAAGGCAATCTTTGCAAAACTTTTAGAAAATCTGAATTGCGAAGTGAATATACAAGGGGATAGTTTCACAAGCATCTTCAACCCAGAGAGGCTAGAAAATACTGAGTCATCACAAACGCAGCCACAAAAATGGACCTTCTGTCATTATCACATTGAACTAAACATGTTAAAACATGTAAAAGGAATATTAATTTTTTTTCATACAACACAAAATAATCCCTGAGAAACCAGAGAACAATGTCTTGTCTAAAGGAGTATTTGACATTATTGATCTGCAAATGTTCAGGGATTTATCACTGATTACAGTTGGATACAAAGAAGACATTAGGAATGGCATGGATTGCTATCAGTCAGGAGAGAGTGTTGTACTTGGGGCTATGAGAAATATGTGTGTGTGGTCAGGGTGCTGGGAGAATAGGAGTAAAATGGGCTGTCAAGAACGTATGAATGATTAATATGTACGTGCAATGACATGGGTTGGAATATACTGCACATTTGATTGAGTGGGAAAAGTAGGGGCTATCTAGTACCCATAAATATATGTAGCATTGTTTTAATATTGTGCATTAATAGATATTAGCCAGATCCATTAAGAGGTGTCACCAGAGCTCATCAATTTTTCTTACATTATATTTCTTGTATCCATGCTTCTTTTTCATTTCCTCTACTTTTTCTCTAGTTTAGAACCAGCATTTCATGTCTTGGTTGTTGCAGTGGTCTCCCAATTAATCAACACACCAGTCTTCACCAAATGCAGCTGACCACAGCTAACAACAACCAGGTCAGTATTCTTAAAACATCCTTTTAATTCTATTAATTCCTCATTCTCCTAGTCCCACAAAATTGCCCAGAATAGTGGGTTTCAAACTGTGTTCTAAGGCCCATACCTAGTATGCTCCAGAAATGTGCTGTTTACTTTTACTTGCCCATTGTCTTTCTGTGTCTGGCACGATGCCTGGGGCAGAATAAGTATGCAGTAAAAATTTACAAAATGAAAGACTGAATTAGGTGACTCATTGGTTGCTGGAAGATGGAATTTGAGAAGATCAGAAGACTAGATTCTACTTCCTCTCAAATCAGCAGCCCCACTGTATCTACTTATTATGTTGGTGTTCCCATGTTAAATTTTATTTTAGAGTCCTGTTGCTTTAAGTGCTTATTTAAAAATCAACAAATAGATAAAGATGTCTTATCTTTTCTTGCACCTGACACTTAAAAATCACAAATTGATCTTCCAAAGGCAATTGCTCCTACTCCCTGAAACGTAGAAGATGTCATCATCAAGGGTTTTGCTAAGCAATCCTCCCCCAAACCTCATGGCCCTATGGGGGCAGCCATGTTTGTTCTTATAGAATCCTATCCCTGAGAACAGGTTTCGACCCAAGCCTAACCAATTATAATATTTTGACATCTAGGCCAGAGGTGATTTGCTTGGGGCTGGGCACCTGACCCCAGCTAGGCTTTGGGATTTAAAACATTTATTTTTAGAAACTGAACAATAACAGTGTGTCAATTTCTGTGGCAAAAACAATGAGAAACTCTTCATGTTCAGGTCTCCTATTTTTTTTTTTTTAATTTAAAAGCAACATCTTGGGGCACGTGGTTGGCTCAGTCGGTTAAGTGTCTGCCTTCAGCTCGAGTCATGATCCCAGGGTCTGGGATTGAGCCCCATGTCAGGCTCTCTGCTCAACCAGAAGCCTGCTTCTCCCTCTGCCTGCTGCTCCCCCTGCTTGTGCTCTCTCTCTCTCTCTGGCTAATAAATAAATAAAATCTTTTTAATAAAAATAAATGCAACATCTTTTTTGGGGATTTTCTTTTTCATTTTTCTTGTTTTTTAGTCTCAGGGTAGTTAACATACAGTGTTACATTAGTTTCAGGTGTACAATATAGTGATTCAGCGATTTATACATGACTCAGTGCTCATTGTGATAAGTGTACTCTTTAATCCCCATCACCTATTTCACCCATCCCCCTACCTACCTCCACTCTGATAACCATTAGTTTGTTCTCTGTAGTTAAAAGTCTGTTTCTTGGTTTCTCTCTTTTTTTTTCTTTCCTGATTTATTTTGTTTCTTAATTGGCATGTATGTGTGAAATCATATGGTATTTGTCTTTCTCTGACTGACTTATTTCACTTAGCATTATACTCTCTAGCTCCATCCACGTTGTTGCAAATGGCAAGATTTCATTCTTTTTTATGGGTAATATTCCATTGTATATATATACCACCCCTTCTTTATCCATTCATCTATTGATGGACACTTGGGCTGCTTCCATAATTGGGCTATTATAAATAATGCTGCAATGAACATAGGGGTGTATATATCTTTTCAAATTAGTGTTCTTGTATTCTTTGGGTGAATACCCATTAGTGTGATTACTAGATCATAGGGTATTTTTATTTTTAATTTTTTGAGGAACCTCCGTACTGTTTCCACAGTGGCTGCACCAGTTTGCATTCCCACCAACAGCGCACGAGGGTTCCTTTACTCTACATCCTCGCCAACACTTGTTTCTTGTGTTGTTGATTTTAGCCATTCTGACAGGTGTGACGTGCAACCTCACTGTGGTTTTGACTTGCATTTCCCTAATGATGAGTGATGTTGAGCATCTTTTCATGTGTCTGTTGACCATCTGTACGTCTTCTGCAGGTCTCCCAATATTTGGAGAAAGCCAATCTGGAGTTGAGGAGACAGAAGCAAAGATGCAGAGAGAAGGAGAAATGAGAGACAGAGAGAGCATCCTGGTGGTATTTGAGCCTTTGTTCTACACATTTCTTAGGCGGTCAAAGGTTGGGTTCTATGAAATCAGACCCTGGGTTGGAGTTCAGGATCTAGGATATTTATTAGGAAACAACAGTCATGGAAAGACAGGGAGGAAACAGGGTGGGTAGAAGGAGAAACTGAACTGTAACACAGATCTAATAAAGCCCTGGATGACCCCATAGAGAGCTCTGTAGTGTACATGGCCCATTGGAATTGTCCTACATGACCTGAGGTGACCTGGCCTTTATCCTACCAGAGTGACCAGTCACTGGATATGGAAGAAGTGTCCTTGGGTGAGGCAACTCTCTATAGCTGAGGCAAACCCTGAAGTAACTGACAGCTGATGGCTGTCTGCTGACCACATGGCCAGTATCTGGGGCAACGCATCCTTCTTTGAAAGGGATCTGGACAGTACTTCTCATGCCCATCACAGAGACCCACCTTCAGCCTGCCTCCACTGTTTAATGTTCCAACCTTTTTTTTTTAATTATGAGACACTTCAGTCTGCTTTCCATACATTTCTATTTTTGCCAAATCAAGGTCAAGTTAGATTTTTATCACTTGCCACTAAAAAAGTCCAGACTAATATCCTTCAGCTAGATTGCTCCCCAGAACGCCTCCTCTACTCCTTTGGCCATGAAATACCTGTATTTTTTTCTTCTTTACCCACTCATTCATGCAACAAACATTTCCTGAGTATCCAGTATGTGTCAGGCACGAGTCTAAGTTCTACTTTTCCTGAAGCTCCAGCGGCTGCCCCATACCTTTAGAAAGCCCTTTGTTACTGCTGATCCCTCAGCAAGGTCACCCTCCTCTGAATGCCAGTCGCACTCGCATTCACTCAGCACTACTTTGCCTTTCCTTGGACTTCTGGCCACTGACAGAACAGTTTTTGTGACACTGTTCTGTGAAATAATATGGGCCTCACTGAAGAATGGGGTGAGGAAATTCCTGTGGGACTTGTCCTAACCTCTAAGGGCGTTGTTCATTATATTTCAGTGTTTTTTAAAAAAGATATATGTATTTATTTGGGGGAGGCAGAGGGAAAGAGAGAATCTCAAGCAGACGCTACACTGAGTGTGGAGCCTGATGCAGGGCTCAGTCTCACAACCCTGAGATCACAACCTGAGCTGAAACCAAGAGTCAGACACTTAACCAACTGAGCCACCCAGGTGCCCCACTAATGAGGTTTTGTGTGTGTGTGTGTGTGTGTGTGTGTGTGTGTGTGTTGTACTAAGCTTTTGGAATCCAGTGTCTTCTACTTTTATCGTGGTGAAATATATATGACTTAAAGTTTATTATTTTAACTATTTTTAAGTATACGGTTCAGTAGCCTTCAAGGCAGTTCCCAGCATAAGCTTGGAGCAAAGGAGGAGTGGGACACATGTAGTCTGCGCACGGGTCACACTGACATCTAAGCTGGAGGGAAGGTGACTATGGAGGGGGCAGGCAGGGGCGTGCCTGCTCCTTGGTTGGGGTGATTCAGGACACAAAACCAGGGTTAGCCTTTGGCGATCATGGCTATGTGTTCCACGGTCCTGCGTTCGCTCTGCTTCCTCCGTCAGCTTTTCGTGATCGTCTTAGCAATCGCATTGTCAACACATGTTACCCTCAAAACACTGGACTGGGTGCCTCTGAGGGAGGTGCACGAGCTCTTCTCCCCGACTTCCTATTCCAGCCTCACTGCTCGGTGGGGACAATCACTGTGAGATCAGCCAGGACAAAGGTGAAAGGCTGCTTTAATGCTCAGATGTTTCCTGATATTCAAATTCACTGAGAAACACTTCTAAACTCTAATTCTCCCCAGTGTGGTCACACTTTTGATTGAGGGTGTCAGCTCCCAGCAGGCTCGTGTAAAAAGGTTGCCTGAGAGGAGAGAGGCCGGCCTAGAGTGGCCCATCAGTGTAGATCCCCTTAGAATACCTCAGAATCTGAAGACCTGGAAGTAAAGACAGAGGCATGTAATCCCGCTAGTAGAGGCCCATCCCTGACAAGTGGGCATCGAGCCCATGCAGGAGTCACGCAGGGAGACACCTCCCTCACCATCCACACCTCCCTCACCCACACAGCCACCTCTGTGTTTAGACAGCCTTGTGAGAAGGATCTTCATTTTACTGAGACCAAAACATCATTCTCTATAATTATCACCTTTGGTTCATGATTTGCCTTAATATACTTCTGTCTAATCCTCAATATATGCACTCAGCTGGTCCTCACGTGGCCAGTAGCCCCTGAGGGACCTCGAAACTGCACTGGGTGATTTTCATTGCACAGGAGGGGTGGATGCTGTTCAAGGAGGCAGGTCTAAATGGGACCCTGGGGAGGTAAGGCGGGGCAGCAGGGATGGCAGCAGGTCTGGCAGGGGCACCGGGCGGCCAGTAAATAGCAGCAGGGCCTTGAATCATATCTGAAGACCGAACAAAAAGAGTCTAGTGGGCCATCCCCTGCTTTCGCTGGCTCTCTCCCACCTGGGAGCCTTGGGCACCGCAAGGCACTGGGCCCTGGGCTGGAAGTGAGGAAACATGAATCTGGTCCCAGTCTATCTTCACTGGTTCTGTTACCTTGGGAAGATCACTTCAGCTCTTTGTACCTCAGTTCCCTCATCTGCAAAATTGGGTTTTAATAACTAGCCTTTCCACTTTGTGGGATTATGTGAGGGATCAAATGGGATAATGCACAGGAAGTCTTGTAAGGTCAAAGCGCCTAAAAGCCCATATATTGGGTAACAACCTGTCTCTGCTTCTGTTTCACTTCCTGCCCTCAGTTTTCTTTGTGTTATGTAAACACTTATTTATAATCTTCTGTACAATGTTAAATTGTATATACTTGTCAAGGTACCACATGCTTTTTTTGAAATACGCTGTGGAATAAATATAAACATATATAAAATGAATATTTAATGCATTGTTATGATGATTATTGTCTTGGGGGAAATATATTAAGAAAATTACATATAGACTATATTATATAAGGACATCACTAAATTAAAACAAATTTTTTCCCTGTAATATTGACAGTCTGTTTTTTGAACCTAGAGATTAAATATTTTTATGGGCTTAGCAGGCAAACGAAAACACAATCATGTTGCATCGGACCAAAAAGGAGTATATGTCTTCTTGTGTCTGATTTTATAAAGCAGTGAGGACTAAGCCACCTCGTTGTCATTCTAATCAGGATTCTGCTGCAGCTTGTGAATCATGATTCATGTGCGGGCTCTGAACCCAACAGTTGGTGAGCTGAGCTTCAGCAAGAACTTATTAAGGAGAACCACCCCCTCCCCCAACCTCTACTCACATAAGGATGTGTACCTTGCACTTGGTTCTGGCCCTTTTTATGCACACTGTGGTGTATATCAACTCACTCAACACTGCTGGATGAAAGTAGTCCTCCTTGAATTTATAGACCCACTTTACAGGGGATGTGAGAGCAAGGTCAGGGGGTGATTTAAGGGGTGTTACCAAACACATGCACCCAGAAGCATCATTCTCATTGCTGTGCCACAGTTCCTGGAATTGCACCAGAGATCTGAGCCTTTGGGTTCACTAGTACTGTATCTCCAAAGACTTTGAGAGAAGTGCAAATATTACGCACCGTTTGCAGTATATTGTAATGCCTATTTGCATGCGGTGCTTGGCCCACCCTCTTCCAGGGCCCTCCCGAACTTCGCCTGCTTACCTCTCCCACCTCTTCTTGCCGCAGCTCATTCTGCTCCAGCCATCCAGGCCTTTCTGTATTTTAGACAAACAAAGCTCATTTAACCTCAGGGTATTTGCACTCGAGATTACTTCTGCTTAGGACATTCTTTGCATGGCTGGCTCCTTCCATCAGGTCTCAGCCAAAACGCCACCTTCTTAGAGAAGCATTTCCTTACTGCCACTCTCAATGGCGGCTTTTCTCCATAACCTTAACTCCTGCTTTAATGGCTCCGTAGCACTTACCACTGTGTCTCAATGACTTTAACCCATAGAGATGACTGAGTGATGACAGGGAGAGGTCAACATTGAAAGAAGAATGTACCACTTTCATTTCTGGAGAGAAGGGGGCATGCAGCACCAGTTATGGCTAAGGGGAAATACCCAGTCTGGGTTGGGAGGCAGAAGCAGGAGCAAGGGTAGAGCCCACGCCAGGGTCTTTGTTGGGACAGGCAAGGCAGAGCAGAGAAAACCGATTAGGATCGGCTAGTTTGAATGATTCTGGCAGGCTTTGGGTAATAGGGGGGTCTCTAGGTGCCTGGTACCTGGCCTTGGATGACATCAGGCAGAGGAAATATGGACTTGGTGTGTGAGAATTAAGTAAGGGGGTAGTTGGAGGGAGGACACTCAGGATCGGTTGGTTTACACAGGAAAGGTGTGTTCCAGGTCGAGCTCTTCGTCCTCTCTAGGAATTGGTTAGCCATGGGTAGGTCAGCGCTCCCTGCCAGCAAAACTTCTAATACGTTAAAACATCATACGATAAGGTACAAGCTTCCAGTTACAAAATAAATGTCATGGGGATGTACAGCATGGTGGCTATAGTTAATAGCATCGTATTGGGTATTTGAAAGTTGCTAAGAGAGTAGAGCTTAAAAGTACTCATCGCAAGAAAAAAATTGTTTGTAAATATGTATGGCAACAGATGTTAACTAGACTTATCATGGTGATTATTTTGCAATATATAAAATATCAAATCATTACATTGTCCACCTGAAACATATATGATAATATGTGTCAATTATACCTCAATAAAAAAATAATTAATTAATTAATCTAAAAATAATAAGATACAGATTAATGCACGTACCTGAAATAATCTAATTTATTTATGTATTTCTTTTGCCTACTTCAATGGAAAGTAAGCCCCAGAAAGATAGGCACCTTGTTCTTTTTGTTCTTTACTATGTCATCAATACTTAGGATAATGCCTGACATATAGTACGTGTTCAATAAACATTTGCTGAGTGGATGAACACATATGAGCTCGTAGAGTCAGGAAGCTGACTCGTTTGTATTCCTTATCCCACTCCATCCCTATACTTCACCCAGGACAGTGCAGAATATGTAACACCTGTTATAAATAAAAAGCATTGTTGAATTAAATCAAACTGAGAATGGTAATACGCCGTTTTGATTTGTGTCGTTTCACATAGTTTTAGCAAATTTATTTATCTGTTACAGATAAAGTGGATGGAAGGGCCCCCCCAAAACCATAAGCTTTGGTGGGAACAAACAAGATGAAATAGATTCAAGACATGTGCCCCTTTTAGTGAGGTATTAGCAAAAGATTCTTCAAATATCAAGGACAACATACCACAGGTTGTAATGACACCCCCTCATCTCTGCATTTAAGAGATTAAACTTTTAAAAATACAAATGTAATACACCAGGATGTTAAAAGCATTTATGTCTGGACAGCAGGATTATGAGTATCTTTGGAGTTTCCTGCATTTTCTGTATTTTCTACAATAAGCGTGCATGACTTTTAAAATAAGAAACAAATCATTCACAAAGACATTAATATTTTGGTTACATTTTATTCTAGCTTCCACACTAGAATATGCCAACAGATTAATAGAACTAACAAAGGAAACTGAAATCTGCTGTGTTTTTTTCTAGATCCTTCTTTATTTATTTATGTCTCAGAATAAATGTGAATTCCTAAATTATCCCTCATGAAATCTATTCAGAGTTTCGATTAACTCCAGCTAATGAGAGCATAGCACGTTACCATGTCATGCAAGAACAGAAAATAGCCTGGTAAATTCTCCATGTCCCTCTACCGATGTCAGCCCTGCCAACGTTCCTTACTGACGTCCCTGAAACTGACATTACCCTTTCATTGATGTCACTGAATCAGGAAGCTGAAAAGCTGTTGCAAAGTGACTGTTTCTATTGCAAAGGTTTAAAACTTTAGAGATTGAAAGGTTAAAGTTAAAAATATGTATTTTAATTTGAACAACAGATGGCCTTGGAGTGACTACAAGGCTGAATTAACTCTCGAGGCTCTATGGCTGTTTGTGGAAGAGAAAAAAAAAAAAAAAAAGACAACCCAAACCCTTAAAAAGCCCACACTGGAACACATAGCTCAAGTGCTGGTGACATCAGCAGAATCTCTCTGTTGAATTAGAGTCCCGAATTTGGCTTCAGAGCCATCTGTTAGCTTCCAGATAGAATAATCTTCTATGAAATTATACCGCATAGTTTCACTAATGAACCTTTCCAATTGTCAGGGCCTCGGCTCACAGCTGTCTCACCTTCTGAAGCCGCTGTGGCTCCCTGAGCCCCTGAAATACACAAGGGATCCTACTTGCTCAAGTCCACAGTGGAGCTGTCTTTTGGAAAGATGTGTTCTGTCCTAGACAGAGGTCTATGGAAACAGACTTTGAGACAGGGATTTGCACAGATAAGGTTTATTAGGACATACTCTAGTGAGGAAATGAGGAAGGCAGGATGGGACAGAGGCTGGGAGCTGACCTATAAGACGGTCCAGCTCCAACCCCAGCCATCCTATCAGATACTCTATTGTTGGACGTCCCATCAGAGTCATCCCAAATTGAGTCAAGGAAGCCAGTTGTTGTGTCCCTCATATAAGCAGTCATGGGACACAGGCTGCTCCTTGAACGCAAGCATCCCTTGGATGACATAGTTCCTTGTGGCTGAGACAATTTCCAGTGACAAACTCAGCCAGTAATTCCAACGGCTGAGGGATGAGCATGTCAACCCTGATAAGGGGATCTGAATGAAACACCCCGGTCTCTACTCCATCTTTGCCCACCCCGATCCTTCACTGACTGTGGCATCCACATCCTTGGAGCTCCTTGTGACTCAACTCCTACCTTCCCTCTCACCCTTGACCCAACTTCTTTTCAGCACCCTGGGATCCTAGAGACAAACTTCAGCTAGCTACCTGGAATATTGAGCATATTTTCTTTTTAAGTAAGCTGTATGCCCAACATGGGGCTTGAACTCATGACCCCGAGATCAAGAGTGGCGTGCTCTACCAACTGAACCAGCCAGGTGCCCCAGTTACCTGCAGTGTTTAGATAGTCATTCAATCAATTATATTTTCAGCACTACCAACCCTATGCCGAAGATTATGTCCCCTCTCTCATGGAATTAAGGGAATAAGAAGTGTTATAGGAAGAAGAAATGTCTTGTGTGGAGGCCTATGGTCAAGAGAGAGAACATTGATGAGCTCAGAGAACTGAAAATGGGTCAGAACACAGAGCAAAAATGGTGGGAGAAAAGTAGGAGATTGTGAAGGGTGTTGTCTCCCATACTACAGAGATTGGGATTTGTCTTGCTATCACTCCATCACTCTTTCATTGCTTTGGCAAAACACTTTGGTGTCATCCTTGACTCATCTCTTTTGCTCAGACCACACATCCGGTCTGTCATCAAACCCTGTCTTTTTCCAAAATAAGACAATTTATTTGTTTGTTTTCTACCCCCTTCTTACCATTCCCATCACCCCCACTCTGGTCCAAGTCTCATCGTCTCTTCCCTGGATTATTGAGATGGCTTCCTAATTGGTCTCTCTGCTTTTGGCCCCGTCTCCCTTGGTAGTCCATTCTCAGGAAGCAGCCAGAATGATCTTGTAAATGTTATCAACTCCAATGATCTAATGCAGAGTAAAAGCCAAAGTTCTTAGTATGACCTGCAGACCCAACCTTCCTGAACTATCTCTTCCCCCACCCCCACATTACTACTCTAAGCGATCCGTCTCTCCCCGCTGCCCTAATACCACTCTGCGTCGCCCTTCTCTCACTCTGATCCACTGGTCTCGCTGGTCTGCAACAAGCCAGATATGCTCCCACTTGGGGATGTTTCCTCTTCTTTCGTCCTAAGATGGTGCTACCCAGGCATCAACAGATCTAGCTCCCTCACTTCCTTTATGTCTTTACTCAAATGTCACTCTCTAGTAAGGTTTACCCTGGTCACCCCACCTAAAGTGTTAGGCTTCAACCCAAATATTTCCTAGCTTCTTTCCCTGTTTCATTTTTCTCCTCGGCACTCTCCACTACGCCATCTACACATGCATATTAACTTATTCTTTGCCTGAGGCTCCACAGGAGTGTAAGCTTCATAAAAGCAGAACTTTTTGTGTATTTTGTTCACTATTGAATTCCTAGCACCAAGACCAGTGTCTGCTGGCTTGTAGGTGTCTTGATAATTATTGAATAAATGGATAGAGAGACTTTGGAAGACTTTACTGGTTGGTGGAATTGCTAGATAGCTGGTCTATCTTACTAGAGTAAATCTTTCTATTTTCAAATTTGAGCAAGGATCGTGGATAGCTTTCTAAAATGTATTTCTCTATTATCTCCATTTTTGAAAAAACATTAGTTCTGTGCGCTAAAGTAGGGACACTTTAAGGAGCTCTTGGGGTTTTGCCCCAGTGCTAAATAACCTCTGTGTATTGTATCTGGGGTCCATATTTTGTAGTTTTCCTGCCATTTCTTCACTTAGTAGTGGGGTTTCAGCTGTCACTGTATTTGAGACTTCTCCAACATATCAAATGGGACAAGAGCCAAAGACACTGGCCCAGCATACTACAATTACTGGAGAGTCAAAAGATTGCCTGGTCAACTAAAAAGCAAAGAGAAGTGGGAGTTACAAGATCTAGATCCTAGCACAGCCAGTAATAAGCTGAATGATGTGGGGAAGGGAGAGAACTGATACTTATGGAGCTGTTATTTTATCTGATTCACACAGTAATCGGGTGATGTTTGTATCATTTCCATCTTACAGATAAGAAGAGCAGACTATGGGAAATTAATCTGTTCAAGATCAGATGGCTTGCCAATAATAGACCCAGGATTGATTCCAGGTCCCCTGATTCCAAATACTATGCTCTCTTTACCATATTGAGGTAAATCACTACTTAGTTCTTCAAGAGAGACACCAAATGCATTAAATCTGAGTGAGTGTAATCAAATAGTCTCATATGCCATGGGTTGATTGCCTGCAAGAAAAGTGCTTAAGAGAAAAGATACATGTCAAGCAGACTCACATTAATTTCTCACTCCAAGTCATTTAAAATTTCTGAGCCTCAGTCTCCTTATTTGTAAAAGAGAGACAATAATAATAATAATACCCAGATCAGAGGGTTGTTGTGAGCTCTTCTAGAATAGTGTATATAAAGCACTTACCTTGGTACCTGACATATAATAAACACTAAAAAATGATTGCATTATTATTGTTGTTGCTGTTATTATTATTATTATTATTATTATTACTATTATATTACCAAAGTAACTGAGTCCTTCCTCTCAATTCCAGGCACCATCCAGGGAGCTTTTGGGCCATTTGAACAGGTGACTTCAAAGGCTTAAGGGTGGAGAATAGAACATAAGTCAGCTGTGCAGAACCATAGTTAACAGAAAGGCGATGTCACCCTGGCATGGCTATAAACATGTATAGAATATCAACACATGGGGAGAAGCCAGCCACCCTACCCAACAGGGGTGAAGCCCTAGAGTCCCACTGGCCTGGGCATCTCACTGCTTTTACCAGAAACCTCTCAGCCTGGGCCGCCATCAGAGTGGGTCTGAGCAGTCTCTGTTTTAGGCAGAGCATTATGTGGATTGGATTACATGGCTGTAAACTGATCAGTGCATATTCATATGCTGTCAAGCATCTGAGTTCAAACAATTGGACTCTTTTAATAAGATTAGCAACCTGTCCCCTTCCTACAATTTTTCTGCAGGATTCCATGCAGAATCCTGTACAGAAAATTGTCTTAGAGAACTAGTAGGATTTCAGAATGCCCTGCATCTTCCTTCCTGAGGCAGACACAGTCAGAAAAGACCTCCATGTCTGGGGTCTGGAACCACCTGTGCACCCAAAAATGGGCCAGGAAAAATCCAAAATCAAAGGAGTGGTGATGTGGACAGGAAGCTCAATAGAAGAGTATGTATTTTTGAATGGTCAATCTCGCAATGGTCGTGCATACGACTCACCCATGGCTTGAGAACCAAGCTTTGCCTCCAAAGGCAAGAGTGAAACAGATGGTTGGATGTCCCATACCGTAAGGCAGAGTTTCATCATTATATAATTGCTAAGGGGCTGGTATAAAGCTATGGAATCACACAGACCTGCCTTTCAAATCCCACTTCCTTCACTTACTCATTTCAAAAACTTGATGAAGTGATTTAACATCTCAAACCTTATTAGTTTCCTCCTCTTTACAAGGGGTTGATAATACCTACTTGTGGCAAATGGACCTAAGCTTATTGCTTACTCAGAAATACCAGATCCTCCAGGGATTATTATTATTAGGCCCTTTTTGGTAGAGAGTAAGTAGCTTGTAATAGTTACATGGTAGGTAGGTAGGTAGATGAGGGCTTTCCTTCTCCAAAATCCTCTATCAGATGCTACTTTGCAGTGAAAGCAAATCTCAAGCCAAATTCTCGAATTCCGCCACAGATAAGGAAGCACCAGTCATACAAATCATTTGATAAGTGTGACAAAATCTCAGCTCTCTGTGATTCTGTTTAGGTGACTGTGACAATTTTTAAGGGTAGAATTCTGCCTAAATTTCTAATAGGAGCCAGGTAACACCATTTTCTCTTCAGAACCCTAAACCTAGGGATGCCTTTTTGAAGCAATTAGGCTACTGAATGACTAGATTTTTTTTTTTAAAGATTTTATTTATTTATTCGACAGAGATAGAGACAGCCAGCGAGAGAGGGAACACAGGCAGAGGGAGTGGGAGAGGAAGAAGCAGGCTCATAGTGGAGGAGCCTGATGTGGGGCTCGATCCCATCACGCCGGGATCACGCCCTGAGCCAAAGGCAGACGCTTAACCGCTGTGCCACCCAGGCGCCCCTGAATGACTAGATTTCTTTTTTCTTAAGTAGGCTCCATGCCCAGTGCAAAGCCTAACATGGGCTCGAGCTCATGACTGTGAGATCAAGACCTAAGCTGAAATCAAGAGTTGGACGTTTAACCAATAGCCACACAGATGCCCCGAGTGACTGGATTTTTACATTCTGTCTTAGCCATGGAGAGAGAGTGCCTGTATAATACTACTAGCCAATCCAGCATCTGGAACAGTCCTCATGTCACTAACAAAAATGATTTCGAATATCCATTATGCTAATTCTGATTAATAGACTTTTGGTGCTGACCAGAGATCACGAGAGCTAAAGGACTAAAGTAGTTTTGTAGTAACTGCCTCTGGAATGTCGAATTCTAATAAGGTCTTTCAAAGGCTAACTAGACATCCTTAGAGTGTGTTTTCCCGTTTAGAGTCCTTTGAATATTAATTAATCTTCCTAAAGTGGTTTTAATTAGGGTAATTACCTAGGATAATTACCCTAAGGTGTAGATTGAAACATACACACACATTACTATCTGAGCTGATATATTTTGAAGTTAAAGACTACACAGAATATCTCATAGAATTAAATGATACATGTTAGGGACTTAGTGTCTACCACGTGCTAAATGATAGCTATTAACGTTATATAGATTTGTGTTTCTACTAATAACATTAACAGAGCTTGGGCCAATTAAGGCCATCCACCTTGGTGGTTGGCTCAGAATGGTGGAGCAAAGGCCAGTGGTAAGTGACAGTCTGTCCTGGATTGTGGGGTGAATGATACCAGAAATACATTGATGGTAGGGGGAGTTATGCAAGGGATTGGAATTCTTGGGTGAACAGATAAGGGTGGATGTAGAAAGCTTTAGATATTAATGTTAATGTGATGTTAATAGATAACACTAGACAGTAAACTCCATTAAGGACAGGAAATTCTTTCATTTTTCCCCCTGCTATATATCAATGCTTAGAACAGTGCCTGGTATATTATAGTTGCTCAATAAATAGCTGCTGAGTGAATGAATAAATTAATTTTTAAAATCCAGTCAAGTTCTCTTGAGGATGTTCAGGACTTCATGCTGTGCTAAGCATAAAAGAATCTCAATGAATGTTTACTAATTAAAATGAATGAATAAATGAATGAATAAGCAGCTGAATGAACACATGGAAGAATTCCCTAAAGAATCTAGCAAACTAGAACAGAAGCTTCTTGAAATCCAGATGCGCTCCATTTATAGCAACTCCAATGACAATATTTTTAAAAAGATGGTATGAATATAGTGGCATTATAACCAAATGAATATCCCTATGTGAAGAATACGGATGAATAGATCCATATTGACCTAAAGAAAGAGCTCTTGGGTAGTTATGGGAAATCTCCCTTCCAAGCTCATCATAACTGTTGTTTAGGAGTTGTCCTTTGGGGGCGCCTGGGTAGCGCAGTCGTTAAGCGTCTGCCTTCGGCTCAGGGCGTGATCCCGGCGTTGTGGGATCGAGCCCCACATCAGGCTCCTCCGCTATGAGCCTGCTTCTTCCTCTCCCACTCCCCCTGCTTGTGTTCCCTCTCTCGCTGGCTGTCTCTATCTCTGTCAAATAAATAAATAAAATCTTTAAAAAAAAAAAAAGAAGTTTTTTTTTTTTTAAAAAAAGAAAGAAGTTTAAAAAAAAAAGGAGTTGTCCTTTTCCTTTCTTTGTGGTATTTTTTGATAAACAGTTCTTAATTTTAATGGCTAAATTTATCAATCTTTCCTGTTTTGGTTTGCACGTTTTATATCTTAAGAACTCCTCCCTTATTTCAAGTTGAAAAATATGTTCCATATTTTTTACTAAAGGTTTTAAAATTTTGCCCTTCTCAATGTCATCAGTCTACTGGGAACTGATATTTTGGGTATGCTGTGAAGTAGGTATACAATTTCATTAGTATTCTCCCAATCACTATTTAAACAAAATGTTATTAAGTAGTCTAATAATTACCTTTTATCATTTTGAACTACACTCTTTGACTAAAGTTATTATTTTTTTGTTGAGGGTATCCACACATAATGTTAATTCATCCCCACAAATAATGTGAGTGGAAGCCTGTGGTTTGGAATTTGGGGTGAGGTGTCCTTCCCTCTCACACTCTCACTTTCCCAACTCCATTTAGAATCAAGTCGGATAGGCCAACATTCTCTTCTTGTTGCAAGTTTATTTATCATCTAATGAAGACATCAACCTTTGAATGTGGGGTTCCTTCTTTAGAATTTTTGCTTTACTTTCTCATTCTACTTTGGCCACTTCCAACTTTGCATCTCATATCTGGCCCAATAAAACCAAGGCTTTGGGCTTCCAGGAATAAGCAATTTTTATCCTAGATCATTTCTTTTTTTTTCTAATAATAATTTTTTATTATGTTATGTTAGTCATCATACAGTACATCCTTAGTTTTTGATGTAGTGTTCCATGATTCATTATTTGCATATAACACCAAGTGCTCCATGCAATACGTGCGCTCTTTTTTTTAAATAATTTTTATTTTGTTATATTAGTCACCATACAGTACATCCTCAGTTTTTGATGCAATGTTCCATGATTCATTATTTAATATGTGCCCTCCTTAATACCCATCCTATCCCAATCTTCCACCCCTCTCCCCTCTGAAGCCCTCAGTTTCTTTTTACTGTTGATTCTGGCCTCAAGGATTTTGAAAATTCCCTTTAACTTCCTGACAGCTCATTCATGCATTAAAATATATTTTAACAATTTAATTCAAACTTTTAGGTGTTCTGGACCATGAAAAAGTCTCCAAGGACTAGTCTCTCATGCTGCTGGAATAGAAGTCTACGGAATAGAAATTTAAATCTTTGATCCATGTGGAATTAATTTTTTAATATTATAGAGTGTGGTGGGGATCCTAGTTTATCTTTTCTGAAGGCATCCAGTTAGTCCATTTATTTACTGAGTAAGTCACAAGATGGCAGTTTTAGAATGCAAATACTCAACATGTTAAGGGAAAAGAACACTAATACAAGTATGAATAAGACATAGTCTCTGCCTTAAAGATCTTACAGCCAAATGAAAAATGACTCCTACTATTACCATTTGCCAGTCTCCATTGGGTAAGAGCAGTTTCTTGTATCACAAGGGTCATTTGTGCTAGAAATACTGCCATCTCATTTTAGTTCCACATATTTACAGACAGACATATACTGCTGAGAGCATGATGGAGGATATATTGATTTTTTTCATGTGCATTGTTGTGTCACTATACCTAGTAGGTGAGCTCCAGAAAAGTTGTATTATATCTAAATTATGCTTTAAAGTTCCCTGGTAAGTTTTCTGTTTAAAGGATCTTACTTTGAATTATACTCGGAAATCATTGTGAAGAGTAAATAATGACTCCCTAATTTTTCCATGATGCAAGTACAAGTTTTCACTTACTAGGGTTTTTAATGCAAGCTATATTTGCATAATTCAGGTTCTTTTCTAAAAGAGGAAGAAAAATATAAGGAGATGAGAATTTTAAAAGCAAAGCAATGTGTATTTTTAAAAATACAGTTGTTGGAATACAGACTTCAAGACATTTCTTGAGGACCACTTACATGAATTCGATTTGCTTGCTTCTACACGCAAGGCAACATTTTGGGTGATTTTTTTCTCCAAAAGCTAATTTTTTAAGCTTTGTAGGGTGGGTGCCAAATGGTATTTTAAAGACACACATTTAAAAAAAGAAGAACGTGCAGTTTTGCCTGGAGTGCAGATGGAGCCTGTGTCAATTGCAGGCACTTTGCCTAAGGACACAGAGAAAAGCACTTTTTCCTAAAGACCATAAACTCCACTCTTTTGTTTCTGTTCATCCTAATTTGTAGAAGGTGGGAAGAAATCAAATAAGAGTTTAAGGGTTCAGTTGTTTCAACAATCTCATTGCTCAAATTTTATATTGATTATGCTGTAAATATTATTTGACCTTCAAATTAGTAATGAAGGAATGTGATAATTTTGGTTATTTCTTATTACTTCTCTTATTGATTCATTTCTATCATGTCAGATAGGGCCTAAGTTCTATTTTATATTTACAACTAATATATATCTCCTCACCTTGGCCCCTGCAACACACAGTATATTAAAAATGAAGCTAGTAACTCTTATTACCGAGTGTTACCCTGTGCCAGGCATTGTACAAAGGATTGTGGAGGCAGCATTTCATTTAAACTGCAAAACACGGGGGGCCTGGGTGGCTCAGTCAGGTAAGCGTCTGCCTTCGGTTCAGGTAATGATCCCAGGGTCCTGGGATCGAGCCTCACATCAGGCTCCTTCCTCAGTGGGAAGTCTGCTTCTCCCTCTCCCTCTGACCCCCACTCGTGCTTGTTGTCTCTCTCTCAAATAAATAAATAAAATCTTAAAAAAATAAATAAACTGCAAAACAGAAATGAGGTACCAGAGAGTGTTGGAGAAGTAAGGGGCAGAGGCAGGATGTGAGCACGGACTTTAGTATGAAATCTTTTCTCTCTACCATCCGAGGATATGCTTTGTAAAAACAGGTATGTGAAACTGCTAGTAAGATGACGATGTAAATCTTCCTTCGCTGACATGGAAACATGTCTATTCCATATTGTCACGTGCAAAACTCAGGTTATAATACAGCACATGCAATAGGATCCCATTTTTGTGAAGGTAAATTTGTGTCTGTGCAAAAATGACTGGAAATGTTAATGCAGGGATTTTTAAAAAAATTCTTCTTTAAATTTTTGAATTTCACTTATTAGTCATGGCTCTTTATTACAACCAACAATTCTGGAAAACAAAATAAGCAGCAGCACATGGCTGTAAGTGGGATCTTTGTTTTTTTTGCCACGTGCTACTGTATCACTTATAGATTCTAATCTATCCTTTTGATTATAAAGCCAGTTCTCATCATATAGCTGAGAAAATTAATCCTTCCTGGTGATAATTGCTCATCAGTTTTCTATTTTTAAAAATGAACTCATTTTTGTTTCCCTTATCGTTTAGCCTCATTGTGGGGGTGTCGCGTTACAGAAATCCGTGCACGAACTGACGCACACAAAGAAAGGGGGGCTTATTGGCTCCTGTAACTGGCGTGTGGAGGTTCTCCGTGTCATCAGGTACTGACCCACTTCTCTGGGATTCATTTCCCTCTGTTTTCCTGCCTGTGACAGGCTCATTCTCATCCTGGTTCCCTATCTTGGTATAAAGAGGCTCCATATCCTTTTCTTACTCTATTCAGGAGGTGAAGACATCGCCTCTGATAGCTCTTAGAGAACTGTGAAGAAGCTTCTTTCCCAGAAAAGCCCCAGCAAGTATCTCCTTGTCTCTTATTGGTCCAAATAGGGTCACCCGTGTATTCCTGAGCCAATTACTAAAACCAGGAGCTGGTCATTTCTTGAAGCTGAGGTGGGGGCAGCTCTCCAGAGGAAAATTTAGATGCTGTTGAAGAGAGAGGAGGGAAATGGCGGCTGGAAAAGTCATCAAGAGCTCATCCTCCCATTCTCATTGGGTTTCAGATTCTGGCTCTTCATAACCACATCTCCTCAACCGCCCCCCCCCCCCCCAACATACACACTCTTAACCCTTCCTAACTTCATTGCTCCAACGGCTTTATTCCACTTACCTACTAAATAATTTTTCTCATTTAAGTTTTTATCCTCACATCAAGACTCTAACATAACTTGCCTGTGGCCACAACATTAAATTCAAACTCTAAAATCCATTTAAATTTTTCTTTCCCCAGCCGTTCACTACCACTTGATTGATCATCCTAAAAAAAGTTCTCATTTTGCTCCTTCCCTAATGAAAATGTTCAATGGTTCTCTGCTGCGTAACAGATAAAGTTCATTCACCTTATCCTGCTATTTAAACATTTCAACAATCTGGCCTCATCTACGATGTAACTTTTTCTCTTGCCTTTCCCCTTAATTATTTCCAGAAAACACTGTACACTTTCATACCTCCACAAATTTGAAAACACTGTTTCCTTCCATCTGGAAGTCCTTTTCATAGGTCTGGGTAACTAAGTAACATTGCAAACTACGTACTTCTGCATAATTATGCTTTTTGCTACGTATTATAACTGTTTATTAAAACACAAACAATATCAGTATTTATATAAATGCACATTTCATTGGTTAGTTTATTTACTGATCATGGTATGAGCTTTTATAGGACCCAGCCTGGTGTTACACCCCCTATTTCTTGCTTGCTACGCCCCACCACGCAACAAATGCTCAATGCTGTTTCCAGTTTTAATGTACGTATTCTCCTCCCAAAACATTCTTTCCCCACCTCTTGACCTCGATAAATCCTACTCATCCTTCACGTGTCTCCTTGAATATCATGTTTTTAGGAAAATCTTTTCTGACTCCCAAAAGTAGAGTTAGTCTTCCTGTTATGTGTTTTTATAGGACCTTTTACTCTTCCTTTATGATACTTATTTCAGTTATAATTAATTATTCACTTGGTTATCACTTCAGTGCTGTTTCTCCTAAAATACTCTAAGCACCCAGAGAGTGACTGGCACTAGTGGATGCTCCATTCTTTGTTGAATGAATACTTTTCATGAATACTTTTTATGATGCATTTTTTCACTAATCTTCATTGGCTGACAGACACCGCGTAATCTAATATTGGCTTTAGCTTTGTTTTTTTAAACATTTTTGAAAAAGATTTTATTTATTTATTTGAGAGAGAGAGAGCACGGGGTGGGGGTGGGGCGAGGGAGAAGCATACTCCCTGCTGAGTGGGGAGCCTGATGCAGGTCTGGATCCTGGGACTCTGGGATCATGACCTGAGCTGAAGGCAGACACTAATGGGCTGAGCCACCCAGGTGCCCATGGTTTTAGCTTTGGATCAAGCAGTGCACCCAAATCATTTCATTAGCTTTAGAAGCCTTTCAGGAAATAGACATAAACTACCAACTCTAGAGCTCTGAAAGTAACTTTACTTTCAAACCTTTTGGGCCCCTTTCCTTGTCCTTGGTCATCTTACTAACAAGTGAGTCATTCTGTCACATCACATATAAGAAGAAACTTTCATTTGCTACTGGTGTCCTGTTCTGTGTCTTTTTGTTCTCGAGGACAACACATAAGACAAAAGATTGTAAGTATTACATAAGCACATCTTCATTATGTCAGGATTTTTCCAATCAGTGACATATAGAGATACATACAGATATAGATATAAGCATATAGATAAACCGGGCCATTCCCTTAGTATCAAACGAGATCTAACAAAATGCTATTTTTTAAATCAAATATCAAAAACCCAACTAACTATTCCAGTAGACTCCAAAATTTTTCAATTTGGTCATTCTATTTGACTATTTCAGGACCTATTTAGTCAAAATCTTATACTATTTCAACTGAGTCTACAGAGTTTTAGAATGAATTTTGGAGGAACCAATTTCAGATGTTTTCTTATTGATCCTACAACATCCTTCTATGAGGGCTACAGAGACAAGTGCTGCTCTTCCAACTTGAAAAAAATGGAAATGGGAACTGCGTCAGTGCCCCCTCACTCTCTTTGCAACAGTGGAAATGTTCTAAATCTTGACTGTTCAGTATGGTAGCACTAGCCTTGGGTGGCTATTGAGTACTTGAAATGTAGCTGGTGTGACCAAGAAACTGAATTTTTAATTTTAATTAATTTAAATTTAAATAGTCGCATGTGGCTAGTGGCTATCGTATTTCACAGCATGGGTGCACTTGCTCGAAGTGCTGGATGAGTAGAATTCTGGGTTTGTAAAAGAAGAGTCAAAAAGTGACTGTTAATTCTGGTCCTCTCTCCCTTTATTTCTCATTTAGGTGAGGGAACAATTCAAAAGCAGAAACTTGTTTCCGATAGGATACCCAGGGTACGCGGGACATTCCATACTACAAAAATTAGGCATCACCTCATCTGAAACACTGAAAGACGGACTTCCACAAAAATAGTTTGTTGACCATGTTCAAACAGATACACTCAGGCTTTTTTTTCTCTCATAAGGCTCAGATGCAGGGATGTTTAAAGAGTTCCGATTCATACCGATAATATGAGCACCTCCTGTGGCTGTTTGTGAAAATATTGCACATCCACCCAACTCATCACCTGTTAAGTCACATCTTTGTTTAATTTTCAAGAATGAAATGATTCATAGTCATTTCATTCATGGGAATTGGTGCCAGTTCATTTCTGGGAGTTCAATCGCCAGCTTCTGGAATTGAGAAATATCTTATTATAACCAGGCTACATGCAGAGCTTTCTGTCTCGTTTCCCCCTCGGAAAAGTATCAGTGATTTCATACTGGTCTAAGAAATCAGTTTCCGGAAAAAATATTTGTTGACGTCATTTTTGTTATTTCCTGCAGATTTGATAGGGAAAAATTGTCTGGTCATGTTCAAAATGGGAGATTAGCATGGGCAGTGTCTTTCTGCCTGTTGCAGCCCCCACTCCTCCACAGCCACCATTAAGAGGTGTTTTTACCTCAGCACAAGAGAAACAACATGGTGGAAGACGGACCTGGAGGTACCCTGGGAAGGGAAGCTGGAAATTGATCTCCTTCAAGCATTGATTTCATCATGTCCATGCACAAGTTGTGGCTGCTGTTTGCGATTTCAGAGACGAGGCCAGCGTCCCAGACTGCATTCAAAGCTTTTTGTAATCAAGCAAGCAGGACTCACAAGATGAACACCCTGCAAAGGCCCACATTTAAAATTTTATCTGTGTGAATTTTGATCCAAGTTAACAGGCAGAACAGCCCTGAAGGCAAAGACAAAAGGAGGCTATTTCATTTCTGGAAGAGAAGAAAGAGAAGAGAGGTTTCTGGTTTGGAGCCCATCACTGCTGTGATTGTACATTTAAGAGTACAAAGACATTTTCCATTCGTACGGTAGCTGTTTTCCATGCTCAAATTCCAATAACTTGCCATGTATTTCTCGAGCACCTACTATTGGCAAAAAGCTGGGCGCACTGGTACAGGAGGATCCATTTTCAGCCTGACTGATTATTGAAGCCATGCATTTTTTTAAGATTTTATTTTTTTATTTTACATAATCTCTACACCCAAAGTGGAGCTTGAACTCACAACCCTGATATCAAGAGTCACCCACTCTACTGACTGAACCAGCCAGGCGTCCCTAAGCCATGCATTTTTTTAAATGTATTTTTATATTAAAAATTTTTAAACACACAGAAAAATTGAGACCAATATAATGATCCCCTATGTAGCAATCATTTTCTGTTGTTTCTTGCTAAATAAATATTTTGAAGCAAATCCCAGATCTCACATAATTTCCTAATTCACTTATACACATCTCAAAAAAATTAACGTTTTCTTCCATAACATCAGTGTGATGATCACACCCAAGAAAAGGAAGAATATTTTCTTGGTATCCTACAGGGCGCCTGGGTGGCTCAGTCCATTGAACGTCTGACTCTTGATTTCTGCTTAGGTTATGATCTTGAGGTAGTGAGTTCAGCCCCAGATGAGCCTGGTGGAGCCCCACTTGGCTCCCTGCTTTGAACCAGAGATGGTGAGGAGCCCCACGCTTAGTGGGGAGTCTGCTTCTCTCCCTCTGCCCCTTCCCTGGCTTGTGCCAATTCACTCTGTCTCTATTTAAATCAATCAATCAATCAATCAATCTTAAAAAGAAAGAAGAGTATTTGCTTGGTATCCTCCAATAACCAGCCCACATTCAAATTTCCCCACTTACTCAAAAATGTCTTTTTAAAATTGGTTTGCTCAAATTAGGAAACAAACAAGGCTTAAACATTAAATTATCTCAACCCAAACCAAATTCTACTATCTGTATCTGCAGGGCAGTTGACCTGCAGTCCCTACACTCTCAAATGCTAAATTTTTCTGTTTACTTCTTTATGGTGTCATTCATCCTGATTCTTTATCCCCCTGGTTTCAATAAACTGAAAGTTAGATCTAAAGCGTTAACTGGATTTACATCCAACTTTTTTTGGCAAACATAATTCATAAATGCTGCCATGTGTTACATGTTCTATCACATCAGGAGGCACACGGTGTTGGTCATTTCATTCTCTAAGCATCCTCTGTCTTTCTTGAAAAGTTAAGGGTGACCTTGGGAAAATCATTTAACCCTGCAGAGCTTTACTTTTCTGGTGTAGATAATGGGGATAATCATACTACATCTAAAGTTTGTTGTAAGGATTAAATTATTAAAGTATGTTGCAAGAACTGTAACATGGTACGTGGTACATTGAAACACTTAGATGATAACTATTATTGTGAATAAGCATGTGACGTGTTTAGTGCAGTGCAGTGGTCCAGGATGTACTTAATAACGTTAGCGAGCATCGTGGTCATTACACCTTATTTCAGCCGAACAGATTGGGGAGATTTCATTGACTGGATAGCATTTGAAGGATGAAATGAAAGGGACATAGACACCAATACAGTGAGGCTCCAAGAAATCTAAGTATCTTTTTAGGACTAGATTATAAGAGTCAAATGGCAGGAATTTACTAATTCCTGTGTCTACAGTATATAGCCCAGTGCATGATCCTCAATAATGGGTGAGGAAAAGACCCTGCACAAAACCCGACTTCAGATCCTTATTCTGGTCCCTTATTGCATAATCTCCTGCTGCCACCCTTATAACACCCATATAACAACAAAATGTCCCGCCTCATTGCCAGTTCTGGACATTTGCCCCTGCCACTCCCACCGCTTGGGCCCCTCACTTTAACAGCATCAATTGGACCGGCCCCTCCTTGTCTATCTTATGCCCATCTCCTCTGGGAGGACCTTTCTGAGACCATACCATGCTGTATCATTTCTGTCCTTTTCTCATTACCTCTGTCACTTACTGTTTGCCACACAACTTGATGCTCGCACTTTACAAATGTGTAGATCGCCTTGATTTTTAATAATTTCTAATATTGACATCTTATTTCCATGATTTCCACAATTGAATTTCGATTAAATTGTGGACCCTTTGATGGCTGAGATGATGTTTTCTTCCTTCCCAACTTCTCTTCTTCTCCAGTACCCATTCCCAAACCAAACACTTGGCACAGGAGTAAGAACATAGTAGAACTTTACATGAATACTCTATACTAATCCAGCACCTCTTCATTATACTTTTTCAATGCACTATATTTGGGAACCCAAGGATGTTATCAGCAATACGCTGCCAGGATGAGGCTGGCTGTGGCCCTGTGCTCAAAACGCCCTATGTCTGGGGCGCCTGGATGGCGCAGTCGTTAAGTGCCTGCCTTCAGCTCAGGGCGTGATCCCGGCGTTCTGGGATCGAGCCCCACATCAGGTTCCTCTGCTATGAGCCTGCTTCTTCCTCTCCCACTCCCCCTGCTTGTGTTCCCTCTCTCGCTGGCTGTCTCTCTCTGTCAAATAAATAAACAAAATCTTAAAAAAAAAAAAAACCACTCTATGTCTATTCTCTACCACTTCCCATACCACATACTAATGGTCTGGTTATGTGCTTGTGTCTCCATCAGACTGACAAGGTGCCAGAAAGAAGGATTATGAATCTTTATCCTTGTTGCCCCAGGAGCTATGGTAGGCTTGTCATATAACAGATGCGCAATCAATCAATGAGGAATTTAAGAAACAGTGGGTCACCAAATTTGATGAATTCACTTCTGTCCAGAAAAGAATTTCCGACTGATTTAGTCAACAAATTAAGATGTTCGAACCAATTACATACGAAGGTCCAATCTTCATAAAAATATGAAACATATTTTTAGGATGCAGATAGAATTAGACCTGAAACTGAAATGGGAAAAAAAAAAAAGAAATTAAGGAGAGACACTGACTGTTAATGGCTTTGTTGTTCTACTCAGGAACATTATAGAGCTTTCAAGGTTTTAAACCTAAAGAAAAACTCTAGCAGTAGAATTTCAGGCAGGGGAGAGAGCTATTTTGAACTGTGAGATCTCTTGAAACTGCTTAATTCATATTAAAGAGATGGCTCTCTCCTCCCTTCTAGAAGCTCCAGTAATGCTCCTACTTCCCACCTAACCAAAACAAGGCAGCTTCAGGTCGTGGGAAGCACGTAAGAAAAATCCTCTCTGCCGATGTTGTAGATGTGTTTCTTCCACAGCTGGAGGTGGCGCTTAACACCCAGGTTGAGGCATGTCCAGGTTCCATGTTCCACGTACCTTCCTCTGAATCCTGAGCCCAGGTATAAATCAGACACCCCCACATTAGCATTCAAGAGAAGAGTTGGCATTTCTGGTTCCGTGTTCCTGCTAAAAGTAAGGGGAAAGTTTGTTATCTAATTATCTTTATCCTTCAAGTCAAAAAAGATGTCTTTCCTTGCATTTTTACTGACCACTGTCTGGTTTGAAAAAAAATTATATATATATATATATATATAATATATGGATCTCTTCAAGCACCTGGGAAACTGGCATTGTTAACATTACATAATTTAGTTAAAAGTTAATTCTCCCCTGCCATGAGCCACAGCTGATTTGTTTAGAGAATTATTACCACTCATTGTTCATTGAGTGTTATCTTTCTGAATTTCCATTGATGTAGCATGATATGTTACTAAGAAAAATATTATGATTTTAATTGCGTTTTGGCATCTTAAAAGACTATTTCACACTGCTTAACATCTGCAGTCAACAGATGTTTAAACACAACTCCCTCAATGACTAAAATTTGGCAAAATGTGTAATAGTTGGAACAGCTTAAAATTCTAAATATACTTCTAGGAACATGATACAGGCAGATGAAGTACTACTTGTATGTGTTTTATATTAAATATTAAAATATAATATTATATATACCATCCCTCTAGGATATGACAGGTTTCAGGGAAAGGATAAGAACAGCCAGGAGACATTTCAATCTTACCACACCAGAGATATTCTCTAAATGGGGTTGTGTGTATGGTCACTGTCAACTGCAGTGGGGACCCTTCTGGAAATGCTACTATTACTTGTGTTTAACTCTGGAGGGTAGCAGAAACAAGGCCATGAGGCAGAACAGTTTGTCCCTCTGCCTCCCCTTTTGGTATCCTTTTCTCTGACTCAGTTCTCAGTAGCTTCCATAAAGATCGATTCTCGGACTTACCTTGAAGTTAATTGGTCAACCTTCAGTTAATTCAGGCAAAAATTGAGTCAGAGCAGTGTATGTGTATTTGTGTGGTGTGTATTGAGAGGTAAAGGATGGGGAAGGGAGAATGACCCAATTAATGTTTGACCTACTGTTGACCAGTTCACCAACTGGCCCTGCGGGCTCTCCATCATGGCTAGCACAGCTTACAGCAATCCAAAGATAATTATGAATTTCAATTCAATCACAACGTTCAACAATCTACCCCCACTGACCCTTTATGACTGTTGCTAACTCCGGGTTTAGCTGACAGTTGCTTCTTTTCTTCACGTAGAGCTAAACTCCAGTGGAAACCCCATTTCCACAGAAAGCATCCAGAAGTCTGTAGCAGAAAGAATGAGAACTCACATTTTCTATCCCTGAATGGTTGAGTTCACAGTCACAGGAAATGTATTTGAGACTCTGACATTCAGAATTAAGACTCTGAGATTCAGTATTTCCAATTCTGGTTACTATATGGGGCTTTCAATAGACACATCTCTTCCTGAACTCATGATGTCATTCAGTTCCCTGCTTGCCAATAGCTTAAAATCTACTGAGGAGAGACAATTCAAATACATAAAATAATGGTAAAGGGATGGTAATGGTTAATTTTAGGTGTCAATTTGACCAGGCTATTGTGGCCAATTGTTCGATCAAACACCAATCAGATTTTGCTGGTAAGATGTTTTTAGATGTGGATTTGGGACTCAAGACTACAACATCAAGTCTTATCTGAATTTACAACAGCCTATAATATGCAGGCTTGCCCTACAATATACACACACATATAAGCTATATATATGCTTGTGTTCCTCTGGAGGACCCTGACTAATGCAGGTGTGTTTATGAAACATCTGGGTTCAGAGAAGATGACTGCAGCCGGAAGGAAGTAGAGGGAGCTTCGCAGTGGGATCGACAGGATTCAGCTAGTAGAAGTATGAGGGAGGTGGTTTATCACGAAGGGCAACCAGCTTACACAAAGATTTGGAGATTGGACCTGTGCCTTTGTGGGGATCAGCGTAGTGTCCTGGCCCAATAGTCAGGTCTTACGTTGGAGAGCAATGGGTTCTACGACTGGAGGGATTGATGGGACCCAAGGACTGATGTGTAGAAAAGAACCTCTTCTTTTTTCTTCCATGCAGGGGGTTTAGATGGCATTATTGCATTTTTCAAAGGGCAGTTATCTTTTCTGTAGCACTCCGACAGCAGAATCCCCTTCAGACTGGGCACAGCTGTCCCCAGCCATCATCTTCTCTCCTACATACTCACCCCTAGAGGCATTTTCTTTTCCTAAGAGGGAAGTCCTCCAAAGAAATATTAAAACAACCTCATCAAAGAAATCTGGAGAATAAATGAGTGTGAAGGTAAGTTCACAATCTGATAAACATTTAGGGGAAAACTTGAGTCAGGAGATGAATGAAGAGGTGATAGAATGAGGGTTCATTTCTGAGAGAGTAGAGGAATTCAGAGTCTAAGAGAAGCAGAAATTCAGGACCCAGGAGAGTAAGCATTCCAATTTGTGCAAGTGTCAGAGACCACTTGAGCTGGTGGATCTTTCAAGTGATATATTTTTTAAAAAAAGATATATTTATTTATTTTAGAGAGAATGGGAGGGGTACCGGGGAGGGAGAGAGAATTCTCAAGCAGACTCCCCACTGAGTGTGGAGCCTGAAGAGTGGCTCAATCCCACGACCCTGAGATCACGACCTGCCTGAGCCGAAATCAAGAGTCCGGTGTTTAACCGGCTGAACCATCCAGGTGCCCCTCAAATGAAGCATAAGTGAATAAAGAGGACCCATGTCTTAGGGTCAGAAATGATGGTTATGCAATTGACTGTCCTTCTAGAGAGGTTGCCACCTGACTGAGAGGGTGGGATGACTTAATAAACGTTAGAAACAGGTATATTAGAAAAATATGGGAGGTGGGGAGGGGCAGCAAAAAAAGACAAATAAAAGCTATCCATAATCCTACCGCTTGAAAATTTCATAAGAAGTGAAGTCCTCCCCCCTAACTCACCAGTTCCATTATATGCAGTGAACATGAATCTTATTTTATAAATTGAGGTGTGCAAGAAATAGCACTTTATTTATTTTACATAAATTAAATCCAATTCTGAGTCTACAGTCACTATCCTCATCCTACCAGGTTATTAGAAATTCAGTCTCAGTCATTATTGCCATCCTCAGTGTTGGGCAAAGGTCCCAGAGTTTTATGTAGCACCAAGTCCTCGGGACTCTTCAGCCATTGGATTTACAGCTGAGACATTCATGGTCTCAGACCACATGATCTCTTCCAGTTCTGGCTCCCCTGCTGCCTCTTTGTAAGCCAGGAAAATCTTTGGTGAGACTTCAGAATTTCCAGCTTCCCAGGCCAGTTCGTCTGAGGTCTTCCTCTTCCTGGGAGTACTCCAGGATCACAGACTTCGATCCATTTCCATTTCAAAGGACTTCCCTTCTTTCTCCTGCTCCTCCAAGATACTAAATAGAATCTCCTCAATGGGTTTAGGTTTTATAAAATTGCAGACCAGGATCAGAAGTGTCTTAAAGACAACTTTGGCTTCTGGCCCTGTGACAAAAATTTCCTTTGTGGCAAGAGGCCACAAAAAGCCCTGGCCATCTGTTTACAATGGAGGAAAGGAAGACATTCAGGGAGGATAAATACAAGTTAATATTCCAAAAATTGAGCCACCACACACTGTTGCTGGTTGGAGAGTATCTTTTCAGAATTTTCTTTTGCTTACAAAGTCAAATATCTATATACATATAAGCTGTGCTTTTTTTAAACCAAAGAGGGTTTAGTCTTTACATATGCTGTTTCAACTTACTTTTTTCGCTTAGTATAGCTCGAATTTCTTTCTAGACTAACTTTATTTTATTTGATGACATTGGGTATTGTGCTGTTGATGGATACTCAAACTCTACTGTTCTGTTATAACAAGCAATGCTGTATTGTTTACATATATGCATGAGTTTGTGTTAGTTTTTATCATTGCTTCCTAGAAGTGAATTGACTGGGTTGACCAAGTGATTAACGAATATCAAACACTCAGGTTTATTTGCAAACGGCAGCATAGTTATCTGCTTCCTGTGCTGTGGGCTCTGGCCAGCTCTGGTGAGTTGGTTTCCACAAGTTGGTTTCAGAGAGGGACCCAAGAGCTATATTAAAGCCACATTGAACAGAGGTCTGAGGGTCAAGATGGAGAAACCAAATCAGATGTCAGAACATCGGTAGATGTCAGGAAGTCAGCTGTCAGAAACACAACGGACAAACTGGGGACAAAGTTCAGGAAAGGAGTTAGAGTAGCAAGAAAGTGGGAGGAACTCAGGGTAGATGTGCAGACTCAGCTAGGAAGACATCGTGTTAGATGGCAGGTAAGCGATTATGGCCTGGGACAGACACCCCAAAACCAAGATCCAGGGCAGAGGGGGCACTGACAGGAGAGGGCTTGGCCCCGGGTGTCAGATTGTGACACTGTTTGGGGTGATAGAAGAAAGCATTGGCAATGAACCAAGGACCTTGGGAGGGTTTAGTCAGGTGTTAAATGTTGCCCCATTCAATTTTGGTTCAAGAGAAAAAAAAATAACTCTGGCTAGAAAAATTTGGGAAGTTGACTTGCTAATGTCACTAAACCAGAAAAAGAACTTTGTAGGAAAAAAAGATCAAAAGCAAACCTAAAGTGGAATTTTTGGTCTTTGACTTATTGCTGGAAGGAATTTGGGCAAGCAATTTGGACTAGTAAACTCTGTGCACTAAGTTCTCATCAGGAAGTGTAGATAATCCCTGGGCTGTTGTGAGGAATCAGGGAGATAATAAGATAAGGATAGCGATGATTTATTGAATACTTAATATGTATCAGGCTAAGTACCAGAGGCTTTCATATACTTTGCTTTATTTTCTGTAATAATCCTACAAGACACGCACATTACCATTCTTATATTACAGACGCAAATTGAGTCTCAGTGTGGTTAAGTACCTTGCGCCACGTCCCATAGCTGAAGAATACGTATAACCATCAGGCATGGAAGACAGCAGGTGTTTACACATGCGGATTCTCTCCTTTCCTCCTGCCTGCAGTGCCAGCCATAAAGGGTTTTAAAATTATCCGACTATTGAAGATAAAGTCCTTGGAAGTGTTCCTTCAATGCTGGGCTAGGATTTGTTTAACTATCATGTTCTTTGTGAATTTGATAGCTTCTTAATCCACTGAGGCCACGACCTTATTGTAATGTGTTGACTTCCTCTGACGCCAGTGTCTCTCAAGGGACCTCCATCTGCATTTGTCTGTGGCCGTCTCTCTCAATGACATTTCCTCCTCTACCTGATTCCCAAGATGATTTGTTTCTCATTTGGGCTTGGGCAGCCGAAGAGATAATGTCAAAGTCGATCAATCTCCCAACAAGCTTTATAAATACATCCCTCAGCTTTGCATAAAAGATGATCTCTACGGCCAGATTTTCTCAGGAGCACTGAGGCCACCAGAAGAGAACCAGGACAGGAGAACGTTTCTTAGAATGTGGAATGTCATCATATGGGAACTTCAGCCTCATAACACCTGAGAACAAATACAGGAAGACGGGAGCTGAGAAAGTGTCATTCCCTGGGACTCCTGGGAGCCCCAGGTGGGACATGGGAGCTCTCGATCCAATGTGGGTAACCAAGAACCCCTCTAGAGAGCCACGGGAACAGTCCCTGAGTCTTATTTTCCCTTTTCCTTCAGTATGGCCTGCTGTTTGGGGGAAGGCAAAGATGTCTTGGGTGGTTTGAACTGGTTTCTGAGGAGAGATTAAGGCTGGGATCCCATGGTTACCTCTTGTCTCAGGATGGGCCAGCAGCCATGGGCTGAGAGCGGTCTGTTATGGATTTGCCTTTTAATGTGTTTGTTTTAAAAAATTGAATTATTTGAGACATTTAAAATGAGAGACTATACATAAAACTCCTCATTTCTGACTTCTTTTCAAAAGTCATGTCTGATAGGGGCGCCTGGGTGGCGCAGCGGTTAAGCGTCTGCCTTCAGCTCAGGACGTGATCCTGGCGTTATGGGATCGAGCCCCACATCGGGCTCCTCCGCTATGAGCCTGCTTCTTCCTCTCCCACTCCCCCTGCTTGTGTTCCCTCTCTCGCTGGCTGTCTCTATCTCTGTCAAATAAATAAATAAAATCTTTAAAAAAAAAAAAAAGTCATGTCTGATAATCCTGGGCTGGCATTTCCACAGCAAGAGTCGGCTGGATCTAAAGAAGCCTCTTTGGATGGGGGAGGCCCTCTCTTCTATGTCCTGGTCCCCGTGTGACCCCACACGCACCTAGGTTTTCTGCCCAGTCCCCTGGGCATTAGAGTTTTCTTTCTTTCTTTCTTTCTTTCTTTCTTTCTTTCTTTCTTTCTTTCTTTCTTTCTTTCTTTCTTTCTTTCTTCTTTCTCTTTTTTAAGATTTTATTTATTTATTTGAGAGAGATGACATAGATAGTGACAGAGTGCACAAGCAGGAAGGAGAGGGAGAAGCAGGCTCCCCGCTGAGCAGGGAGCCCAACAACGCGGGGCTCAATCCCAGGACCCTGGGACCATGACCTGAGCTGAAGGCAGACACTTAACTGACTGAGCCACCCAGGTGCCCCAGCATTAGAGTTTTCAAAGAGGAAGTCGGAAGGAAAGTAACAATGGGTTAAAAGGGAGTCTTCGTTTATAACAGGAAAAATAAAAAGCATTTTATAATTATTGGCTTTATATATCGTTCTCCCAGTTTTGCAGAAAGAGAAACTGGAGGCCAGAGAAGTGCATTAACATGTTCTATGTCACATGTTTGGTAAGTGGTGGAAGCGTAATTTAAGGTTGGGGCTTTCTGGCTCCAAGTTGTGTGACCACAAAATTCCACTCCGTGTTTCCCTCGAGGTGGCCTCAGCCAGAATCTGCTTTCCCTATACGAGTAGGATGTCCATGAATTCTTGAATCCCCAGGGCACCTGAAGATTAATATTGCCAGGCCCCTCAGAGCTACTATTAGACCAATCACCATACAGGATACCAGGAAAATCCAAGTTGAGTCTTGCTTTCCTCCTACCCTAGCTGGCATCTTCTCTGCTCGCTGAAGCCCTAATGAGAATATATGCAGTGATATTCAAATAGGCGAGGAGAAGCTGCTCTGTAGATCACCGAGGTTACCATTTGCATGAAGGTGAAGAGGATGGATGAGTCTCGGTCCCGCAGCTCAGCAGCCATCTGCATTTCACATCACTGCCCTGAATTTTCAGCCTCATTAAATTCTTTCAGGGCATCTGGTCCCAATCTTTGCAGTTGCCTGAGTGCATATTTATGTCCCAGGAGTTATTGCCATTTCTAACCTGTGCTTTCCTGCTCCCTGAGCCCCACGACCCTTAGTTCTCCCGCAGTACTTCCGGCGTTATTTTAAAAGACTTCCCTCTCTCAGTGATTTCTGAGAGCCTGCAGACGCTGCATGAGGATCAGATGTTTGTCTTCTGGGTTTCTGCATGGCATCTGCCTTGTTCTGCCAAAGCTCCCAGTGAGCCACGTTTGCTGGGCACCAAGATCTCTACCTTGACACCAGGGGTCAAGGTCTTACAGGCTCCCGTGCAGCAGTAGGTAGGATAAATGCTTCCCTCTCATGTTTTGTGCTTGGCACACTACTGAACTGCTGTTTGAGAGAGTCTTAGCCTGGTAGGTTTTATCCCGGCAGTGCTCTGCCTCCACACCTACCCTTACTCTGCCCCTAGGATCCAGAGGAGATGCCGCGGGGAAGAATGTCTGCCTATTGCCTTCTTCCCCCTTCCTCGAAACTGAGTTTGCTGTGAAAAACTTTACTATCTTGCCCACACTAGGCACAACTGGATCTCAGGGAGGCAGGTGGCTCCGAGTCCAGTCGGGACTCCTGAAATCTTGGATGTCAGGATTTTATATTATCTTGTGTTCTTAAAGCCTAAATCATTTGAAATAGGCTTATTACGCATCCTCAACCCAGACACAGCTTGGCTTCAGTGTTGCCCTGGGTGCTTGGGCATGAAGCTTCCCTGTCCTCTTTCCTAAAGAAGCAAGCCACATGACTCTAAGGAGACTTGGGGGTTTGGACTCCTGCACGGTGTGGGCTGAGTAACAGAGCTATGGGGCCACAGTGGCAACTGCGATATGTGGGACCCCTTGAGCCAGTTTGATGGAAGTGGAACCCGAGGACAGTCTCATCTCTGGGTCTTAGGAAGGAACTTTGGTAGCAAACTCTTTCTTATGACTGCCTTCCTCAGCAGACTGGCTTCATCCTGTCTCTTTCTACAGACTACATTTTTGCCTCCCCAGTTCATATGGCCATCCCATTCCTCTCAACTTACCATGTCTTTCCCCAATCCGAGTTTCAAATTCCCAGAGGGAGAACCTGATTGTTTCCACCTAGAGTGGTGTTGACCTCTGATCCAATCAGCTCTGCCCCATCCATCATTTCTGTATTTATGGATCAAAAGCGTCCACAGAGAAGGTCAGCGAGAGCTGGACAGCTCTTATCATGTCCATTCTACCTGATCGCATTCCCCCCTCCCCATATTCTTACGTCCACTTGTACCTTTCTGGAAAGGCATTGAGGAGGTGAGGGATGGCACTCAAGAGACGCAATGAGGTCTGGCAAATAATCTCAGTAACAAATAGTTCCTGAACATGTCCTACGTGCCAGATATGTATTGAGTGTGTCACAGGAATCGTCTCACCTGATACATAGAATGAGATCTTATCAGTGGTTATTATTAGGCTCATTTCACAACGAGAACACCAGGCTGAGGGAGCTGGCTGGCCCCAGATCTCCGTGGAGAGCAGAGCTCAAACCAAAACTCCTGTTTCTAGTCATTATATTCAGAGTCAGGCACTCCTGGTTTCAAATCTTGAGGTTGCCACGAGCTATGTGATTTTGGACTAATCCCTCTGAGTCTGAGCTTCCTCACCTACAAGTGGAGATAAGCATACCTTTCCAATTCAAAATGTTTAAGCTGGGCAGCTAAAGACCATCTTTCTTTTCTTCCACGTACCTGGGCTTTTCTGCCTCATCCAAGCGCGCACATCTGTTCTTACTCTCCCTGACTATAACCAAAGCCCCAGAGTTCTCCAGCCACCCCCTGATCTCCATGAAACCTCAGATAAACAGTTTGAAAAGTGACAAGAGAGCAGGATTTGGAGTCAGAAGATTGGCCTCTTGTGTCAGCACTGTACACGTTTCTTGACCAAAGGCAAGTCCTTTTGTCGTTCTGAACTACAGTTTCCCCATCTGTAAACTGAGCATAACAGAGTACTGCAAACATGGGGAGATGGTGGTTGTACATGTGTCTGTCCCAAGGATTAAATTAAGAAATGCATGTGAAAGATTCTGGAAACTCTAATGCACCACACACTTGGAAAGGATTATTATTATTAAAGCAGAAAAATCCTAGAATGAACTTTTGGCCTATTGCCTGCTTCCCAGGATGTTTTAGGCAAGCCATTCTTCGCACAGGACTTTTTTGCTCTTAATGTGTCGCTGCATATACGTTTGCATATCTTCCCCTTCGAGGGGCACCAGTCTGGAGTCTAGGGTGTGTCTTTTACATTTCGTTACAGAACTTAGAAATGATGTTTGCCTAATACATGTTAGATAGACAGATGGGAGTCAGGCTCTCTATGCATCCGTCCTTCATGTTTTTGTTGCAGTGCTTTTCAATAGTCAGGAGACCTCTTAACAATGAGGGTGAAAGTCTTTGAAAATGTTAAAAAGCCCTCTGTAAATGCAAAGGCATTAAATTTAAAGAAGCTGCTGTTACTACTAATGCCATGCAAATTTATAAGTCGTAATGGAAGTAATAACTCTATGAGAAAAAAAAATGCCTTGATTTCTGTTTTATTTTTTGCATTGGCCAATATATCCTATATAGGTCAAATTTCTACATTTCTGCATCCTGGCTGCCTTAAGGCACATTGAGATATCAGAAGAAAGGCACATATAACAACATGGAATCATGAGATGTTAGGGCTTAAATATCACTATGCTCAGCCCTGTCATTTTACAGATGAGAAGACTATGTCTAGGAGACAAGAAATGACTTGCCTAAGGTCACACAGTGAAATAGTAACCCTTTTATGTCATTATTCTTCCTCGGAAACATGTTGATGACTTCAGTATTACTGACATTTCCTTGGAAAGAGAACAATTTTTAAACTTTTTAAAAAAATTTTATTTATTTGTCAGAGATAGAGAGCACAAGTGGGGGAGCAGCAGGCAGAGGGGGAAACAGGCTCCCCGCTGAGCAGGGAGCCCAATTCGGGACTCGATCCCTGGACCCTGGGATCATGACCTGAGCTGAAGGCAGCTGCTTAACTGACTGAGCCCCCCAGGCATCCTGGAAAGAGAACAATTTTTAAAATGAAATCTTTTCTTCCAAGGGCCAGTGCCATATACCCTAGGCTTCCTGCCATATACCCAAGGCTGGAGGGAAAGCAAAAAGGAGCGTAGGCTCACCACGTGTGTGTCAGCTCGCTACAGTTGTGCCATTCAAGTAGCTGATCCCATAACAGCAAAAATGCACCTGGCCAGGTCAGTTTCTTCAAATTAAATATTGAGCCATTTTCTTCAAATAATTATTTCTTGAGCATCTACTTCATGTCCACAGCGTGCTAGGCTATATAAAGAAATAAATTTTTTAAAAAGATGTGTTTATTTATTTTACAGAGAGAGAGAGAGAATGACATGGGGAGGGACAGAGGGGAGAGGAAGAGAGAGTCTTCATCAGGCTCCACATGGAGTGCAGAGCCCGACGCGGGCCTCGATCTCCCGACCCTAAGATCATGACCTGAGCTGAAACCAAGAATTGGATGCTTAATAAAAACTGTACCACCCAGGCACCCCAGAGATGGATGCTTAACCAACTGCACCATCCAGGCACCCCAAGAAATAAATTTTATTCATAAAAATAGGTAACAGTCACAGACCAGAGGGAATTAAGTACAGTGGCCAGGTGCATGAATCACGGAGCCAGACTAGCTACGTAGCCAGCTGTGTGACTTTGAGCAAGAGAGCTTAGGTTCTTTGTGTAAAGTTGGGCTTAATAATAGTTGCTGTGAGGTTCCTGAGTTTAAAAAGTATCAGGTGCTTACCGTGTCTGGCCTACAGTAAGTGCTATATTAAGTGTGATTTCACATGTATTTTCTGAGTGTTCCAGAAACCTTATGAAGTAGGTACCACCCACCTTTTACAGAGGAGCAAACTGAAGCTGAGAGAACAAGCAACCCCTCCAATGTCACCCAGAAACCAGTGGCAGAGCAGGGATTCAAACCCAGGTCTGTCTAACAGCTGGACTTCATACCCACTGTACCGTGTGCTACCCTCAGAAGCAAATCTTGCTCTCGGGAAAGCACTATTATGTTCTAGTAGCACTATTGCAGAATTGAAAACACTAAGTGCCTCTAGGGAGGTCAAACCAAAGCGGGATGGAGATTGTTTCTAGCCTGGGAAATAGGAGAAGCTTCAAGGAGGAAGTGGCATCAGAGTTGAGTCTTGAAGGATTTATTTATGCAGACGCAGGAGTGAGAAAGGACGAGTGAAGGGTCAGTGGTGGGAAGGGCAAGGTAGAGGTGGGAAGCAGGCAGTGGGTGTTTCAATAAAAGTAAATCCTGGGGTATGTGCAGGAGAACAGGGAGGGACGCGGCCCGAAACCCTCAGTGAAGCCAGATCACCAGGGACCTCAAGGACGAAGCTAAGGAGTATACATCTAAAGTTGGAGATCCCTAAAATGGCTCTTAAAAAGACCAAATGGAAAAGGAACAAAACTTAAAAATAAGACCTAAGCCTTTGAGACATGGTGATGATTTATTAGTAAGAATTGAGAAAGCATGGGCTTATTTATCTAGTTAGTTCTTTTCTGAAAAAATTACATTAGTTTACCAGAATAAAAAGCTTTTTTGCTTTTAACCACAAAAGGAGCTGATTTTGCAAACAACATACTTGTTCATTTGAAGAGCTTTCTTTCTGAAGTAAGATATAATTTCCATATCTACGTTAAAATGCAACTATAGGTATTTCCCCCAACTGAATAAAATACATCTAGGCTTTAAATTGTATTTGTGAGTTCTTTTGCTCCCTCATTCTTCCCGCCTTCTCTTCCTCCCTTCCTTCCTTCTGCTTGCATTTGAGCTTGGTTCACAACTTGGTTCCCGGACAAGTGGTGTCTTCTTGATCTTTAATTCTGATCTCTCCTTCATATTATGGATGTTGTCCTACATTCAAATATTATATTTGTTGTGACATAAACTCTCAGCCACTAGGATGCCTGATGTCCCTAAAATGGCTGAGCTGAAAGGGACGGTTGAGAGAATATATTCAAACACCAGATTACAGCTAAGAAGAATAGGACACAGAGGGGAATACAACTTTCTCTAGAACATGGAGCCAGTTCAAGGTGCAACTGTGTCTCATCCCATCCAGTGCTCATGTTGGTGCACGGAGTACATCTGTAGGGAGGAGTTGGGGGGAAGAATTTTGTTTCTTAAGAGTGGTTCACAGTCTCAACAGACCTCTCATATAGTGCGTCAAGTCTTAGAAGCCATGGAGCATTTCGAGCTGGAAGGAATCTTAAGATCATTGAATTCAGTGTCCTCCTTTTGTAGAGGACATGACCAAGGCTGAAAGAAGTAAGGGAGAAACCCAGATCACACAGCAGGAAGGGCAGAGCAAGGTCAGGGATTCCAATCTGCTGACTCCCAGACCCATGTCTTCTCTCTGTTCATGCTCATGCTTACTTTTCTAAGTGTCCATTTCAAGAACCCATCTCTTTCCAGTCACATACACTGAAAGGAATTCTGCTTCACAATGCCTGGAAGAGCTTCAAGTGGAATGTAGCCAAACCAGAAGGAAGCCATTTCCTTGGCTTTTCTCTGGTTAGCTCAGGTTGGTGCGTGGTGGGGATGGAGGTGTGGAAAGCTGGCCAATTCTGCTTTAGCAAGGTTTTTATCCTTTTGAACCCAAAATGTGCCACCATTATTGACTTCTTGGTGAAACCAAAACCCAAAAGAGTGAAACTGGAATTGGGAACTGGAGGAGCAATGCCCGACCCAACCAAACCCAAGACTGCACATCTGCATAGCACTTCTGTGGTCACCTTGGTCCTCATACTCACAAAGTGAGCCCCTAGCAAAGGCTCAATGGCCAGACTGTGCTATGGGTGTGGCATGTGTCCATGTGTGTGTGAAAGCTCTGTGTAAACTATAAAACACATACAAAAGGAAAAACAAAAACAAAAGAAAGCCATAACTCTCCCTCATATTATCCTACGGTCTCTTCTGTGTCATGCGTTAGACCCAGAGAAACATGTCAGTCCAATTCTCTAGCAACCACGCATAATTTTCAACCTGCAGCCCAATAACATCACCTGGGAGCTTTGAAAACAATATGGATGCCTGAATCCCAAAGATTCTAATTCAGGTGACCTGGGATGGTGTCTAGACATGATGATTTTTAAAGAAACTCCCCAGATGTCTAACATGCAAATGGCAAGAAGAATCACTCAATTGGACTGTCCAGTAGATTTACCTGAGTGCTGGGATCAGTTCCTTATGCTCCTGCTAACTTTTTTTGTAGCTACATAGAGCTAAATTCATTTAAAATATGGTGTCACACTGTGTCATTCAATTTAATCGATGCTTATTGAGTATTTTCCATGGTATAGCTAGGCACACTGTGGTGGGTGCGTACGTGAATGAAATATCCATGGCCCTAGAATAGCATGGGGGTAACACAACGGGCTTAGTCACCTATACAAGTAACTACCACCTGGGAAAGGAGCAATTCCTTTTTCCTGGGAAAACCCTGAAGGCCTCATGGAATGGAACCTTGAAGATTCTATAAACGTGGGAACAATTTTGATCTTCTGAGTAGACAATTCCTTTGTATGGAGGGGCACGCTTAATTGAAAAGTTGCTTTGGGGGGCACCTGGGTGGCTCAGTCATTAAGCGTCTGCCTTCAGCTCAGGGCCTGATCCCAGGGATCTGGGATCGAGCCCCACATCAGGCTCCCTGCTCAGTGGGAAGCCTGCTTCTTCCTCTCCCACTTCCTCTGCTTGTGTTCTCTCTCTCACTGGCTGTCTCTCTCTCTCTCTCTGTCAAATAAATAAATAAATAAATTGTTTAAAAAAAAAAAAAAAGAAAAGTTGCTTTGGTAAGTCCACCATCGTATGCAAAAGAGCCTTGGACCACCGCTTGGGTTTAGAAAATGGAAGAACGGGAGCAGAGCTGAATGCTACATAGGAAAGAGGTCAAAAGAATATTTGGTGACTTTTTGGCAAGAACAGAGGCTCTTGAGGCCATTTTTAGTAAGAATTTTTTACCTCGGTAATGTGAGGTATTATGGAATGTAAACCCCATATTCCATATTTACTAAGAAACCCTCCGTAAAATACCCATTGTTTACCAGTGATTTGGTAAGAGTGAATTCTGCATGGAAAATACAAAGGAGCACTGAACCCCACTTTGAGATGGGCAGAGTTAAATGCCCATATATGTATGGCAACATCTTATGAGTCAGGTTGCCAGATTTATTAAATAAATTAACAAGATGCAGAGTTAAATTTGAATTGAAATAAACACATAAATTTAAATATGTCCCATGCAGTATTTGGACATAGCTATAATAAACAATTACTCATTATTTACCTGAAATTCAAATTTAGCTGGGCATCCTGTACTCTATCTGGCAGTCCTACTGCGGGTTACAGTTAGGTGGGCTTTCTATAATCAGAGAAGAAAACAAGAAGTGCACAAAGGCACAGAGGAGCAAGAGTACAAGGTGTATTTGAGGAATAGGGAGAGATGGTGTGGGAATGCAGTGGAGGGAGTGTTGGAGTTGCCTGCACACTAAAGTAGGAAAATAATGTAAGACTATATCCTAGAAGGCCATGAAGGCCAGTCTGACTGATTTATGCTCTGTCAGTAATGAAGAGCCCTTCAACGTGTTAAAGGGAGGGAAATATGCCCCATCCATTCATCCACCCACCCATACGTGCATCCATTGGGCAACGTGTCTGTATCAGTGTGGTGCACTGGAAAGAAGTGTTCTGGGTCTGCTATGCACTCACTGAGTGATGTTTGACAAGTCAGCTAGCCACTCTCGTCCTCAGTTCTTTGAGAAATGGACGTGATTAGGTCTCTACCCTACACTTCTCATTAGGATTATCATAATGACATACAATTGCAGAGCAGACAAGGCCCCTTTGAATGCCTTTGGAGGACTTGTTTGAAGGTTCCAACACTGTGTGCACAAATTCATTGCCTTGTTACCTTAAAACATTCCTCTTAGTCTATTTCATCCTTTTGCAAATGCCCTGCACTTTATCCCTGTGTCTTCACCACTGAGGAAGGACTGCATCCCTGTCTTCTGCCAAGTCAGCAAATTGTATGTAGGTGGGTGTTGCTGTTTGTATCATGTGTTACAAAGCGTTTTCACATTCGTTATTCCCATTGAACCTTGCTACCATGGGAGGGTAGATTGGGGGGGGGGCACAGTTGGAGGTAGAGAGCCCCCCAAGAGGGTGCTGTGAGGGTCCAGGTGAGATCTAAGAAGACCTGAACCAGAGTGGTGCGAAGGTGAGCTAAAAATGAAAGGAACAGATGAAAAGAAATGACACAGAAATAAAAACAAAGGGAAGTTGTGACACCCACATTTTGGTCTCCTTGACAGTGCTTCCATTTCCTCTAGGTACGTGTCCCGGATAAGGGTGAAACCGGATGCTCCCTGGCAGTTTCAAATGACACCACCCCTAACTTTCCATTGGGTAAAGGAATGCCCAAAATAGCCTCTGGTCCCACAGCCTGGTGATTCCTGGGACTCAGATCCCTGTTCTGAAAACCTGGGGAAAAAGCCAGGCACTTGCCCACTTCCCCTCTAACCAGCTGACCTGGGGCATTAGCACCCAGGTGCCTGTGACGCAGAGCCTTTGCCAATTTCAATTAGCCCCGTGGCCTGGCTAAGCCTGGCATGTCCTGCTTTGCTGCTAAAAGAAGCCCTCGAGGAAGGGACCACGAGACCTAGAGATGCTTCTTCCTTATGCTAAATGTCAGTCAGAACTGACTGCTTGGCAGCCTGAGGTGCGGACAGGGAAGGGGTAAAAAAAAAAATATTAGAAGGAGCAGAAGACAAAACCAAATGTTAAGCTGATGGTCACTTCTGGAAACAGAGAAAACATCCCAAACAATCAACATGGACTACTTGTTTTTCTTCTCTTTGCTTGAACTTTATAAAGTTCGTTGGAGTCCCCCTGAACAAGCCAAGCTTTAGTGAAATGGCGTGTGGGAGCTTGTCAATGGCTCAGAGCAGGCTACCTGGAGGTGGGACAGGTAATGACTTGCCTGCCTTCTGGCCTATGGAGCTCTGTCCTCCATGTCACGTGGGCCACTTGACCCTCATCTGTGGGCTTTGCCCTCCTGTAGCAGTTGGCAACTCCCCTGTTTTGGCAGTGATTCTACTCTGGCTGGTCAACAGAACTCCTGGGAAGCTTTAAGAAATACCTATGCCTGGACCCCCCTCCCAGAGATTCTGATTTAACTTATTCAGGGTGGGGCCCGGGCATAAGTATTTTTAAAAAATTCCCTAAGTGATTCAAATATGTATAGATCAAGATCGAGAACCACTGGTCTGGTGGTTAAGATTAGGGGCCTTGACATTTGAGCCATGACCTTGAGGGTATTTGCTAAGTGAAATAAGTCAGACAGAGAAACACATATACTGTATGCTCTCACGTATACGTGGAATCTAAAATATCTGAACGCCTAGAACTAGAGGCTAGAATGGTGGCTACAAGGGGCTGGGAGGTGGCAGAGAGAGAAGAAATGTTGGTTAAAGAGTACAAACGTGCAGCGTAAGATGAATAAGTTCTGGGAATTCTAATATACAGCACGGCGACTGTCATTAATTACACTGTATTGTATACTTTAGCAGGCCGACAACGAGACGGTAATTATGAGAGGGGATGCAGGTGTTAGCCAGTGCTCTGGCGGGAATCATTTTGCAATACGTGTGTATCAAATCATCACATTGTACATCCTAAACTTTCACAATGTTATGGATCAATTATATCTCAGTAAAGCTGGGGAGGGGGAGAAAAATGCCAGAAAATACAGGGAGGGTTACCCTGAGAATGCTAAGAGATTATTAGTATAGAGGCAGCGGTAAATTTACTAAGATTTTCAGGTAGCATATGAACAACAAAAGAAAATGAAACAATGCTGGTTTTTTAAAAAATTGGGGACCTCAGGGTCATATAGATGTGGCTTCAAATCTGAATCTAACATTTAGTTATTTAGGCTTGCACGTTGTTCGTTTCCTTATCTTTACAATCACTCCTACCTCATGAGTGATGCGCAGTTTAGATAGCATGCCAAACATCTACCATGGCATCTGGTACTACAGAGTTGTCATATTATTGCCTGTTGCCAAACTCTTTTCCTTGTGTTCAGCCACTTCCTCATGTCATCACCCCTTCCTGGGCTTCTCACCTCCGGATCATCTGTCCGAAGCTCACGGATACCCCTGTCTATGTCCTTGTCTGTAGAATGTTCTTGACCCTTTCACACACCAATTCTGCTTCAACCTGCTGGGCACATCCAGGCCTCAGCACTTGACTTTGTGGCCTGATCTATCCCACTACCTGTCCCATAGATAGCTATGGGATCTAGTCCTGAGAAACTGGGGAAACCAGGATAGCAAACTGAGTTCATTTTTGGGGTCAGTTACATTCAATTGGCAGGGAGCACACAAAGCCCCATTTTAAGGATTCTGAGGCTGAAATGAAGCTCAGCGAGGACTTAACTAGTGGCGTGTGCCATACTCAGAAGGGGTGGGGTGAAGGGGAGGTGGCGTCTGTGTTACCCCTGCATTGTGTTGTCCAAGAGCCTTGCAGACCCAGCAGGGCCTGGGCCCTGCCCTTTCTCTCCTCCACCCATATCAAACATAGAATAATTTCATAAATATTTCACTGGGGGAGGATCGGGCAATCCAGAGTTTAGCAAGTGGTTCCAGAACACTCAGCCTACCCAGTCCAGGCAACTCACGGGAAACCCTTCCGATGTGCTGTGAGGTTGAAGGGGCAACAGCTGCCCTATTTCCAGGTATTGGAAACAGCTGGCACAAAGCTCTAGAAACCCTGCCCTCAGATAGTTTAGCACAGAGCAGTGTCCTGTCTACTCTTGGAAGGGCCTCCGTGCAATATGAGCCTCTGTGCATGTTAACCCTTAAAAGAGCCAGACAGTGATCTCTTAAAAGCTAGAAACTAAAAGCACCACGAAGGCTCTTCCTTTTCCATGGAAGCCCGAATCCTCTTAGACACGTAGCTACTTTCCATTTCTTCCGTTTGTTTTCCCCCAGTGTTCTTTACACTCCTTCAACGTTGCAGCTGGTAGCAGGGTGGCTGCAGATCCAGACCGCACAGATTCCGGGTCCTGCTCTGCAGCTCACTAGTGCTGTGACCTTCGGCAACTCCCTCCGACTCCCTGCGCCTCCCCTTCCTCCCCCCGAAGTGTGAGTTCGAATACTGCCCCCTAGATTGGCACACACTGCCGGGAACAGTGCTCGCCTGGGGAGAGCACGAGTCGCTCTCACTGTGTCATGGTCTGGATGACCAGCAGCTGAGCGGTGAGATAGGAGCCTCCTGACGTGCCTTGGCTATTTTTAGAACCGTGGCTGTGGCTCCTTGTTTCTCTTTCCGACTCTGTGAGCTCACCCACTTTGCCCCGGCTTCAGTCCGTCCCATTCAGCTGGAATGGACACTTAAGGATAATGGGCTTCATCTGGATTGTAGCGTCGAAGAAAAATGCCTTTTATTGTAGTGTATCTCCTCCATTTGCCTAAGTGTGTGTACTGGACACAGCTTAACGGCCAAGGAGTACTGTTAGTGGATACACAAGAGCGGCCTCTCTGAGTCTTCCAGAAAAGACAAAGTGCCCTGGCTACAAATGAAACACGGATGAAATGGGATCCCCTCTAAAAGTCAGAGAATATTAGAGAAGAATCTCTGATATCCGGGCTAGGTGAGCCCAGTTCATCACCGATCAATAGAATAAGAGTTTGTAAAAACTTCTTGAGACTTCTGCATGGGTCCATCAGTTTTTCTAAGTGCTTTATGTGTATTAACTTATTTGATGGTCACAAAAGTCCTGTGAGGTAGGTGGTAGTATCTTTACCTGTCCTTTGGAAGGAAACTGGGGCACAGAGAAGTTAAGTAACTTGCCCACAGGCACACAGCTCTAGTAGCAGAGCTGGGATTCAGACCCCTGCAGTCAGGCTCCAGAATCTATCCTCTTAAGTACCATACTGTCCTCTGAGAGGTGAGAAGTTGGATTCCAGAAGAAAAGACTCCTCAGGTCACCAGGAAGGGAGAATGTGCATACACTGGGAGCAGAAGCAGAGGGTTTTTCTTCTAGGCTCTGCTGGGAATGACTTTCCCTAAAGGTCGGTTCTGAAGAAGCATGCTTCTGGGTGTAGTGGTGCCCTGATTTATCACGTGACTCCCTTGTCTTCAAGGCCATTGTCTCAAGAAAGAGGATATATCCAGAGCGCTGGGGGCAGCAGTGAGGCAAGTTGATAACAGACGTCATCCGTGAACTTACAAGCCCAAAGGAACAGAGATGCAGGCCGTCTGTTTCAGAGTTCCAGAACAGTGACTCTACGGGATGCCGATCCTGCAGCTGGACTGAGGCTTCCCTGGCCGCATCGCTCTTGGCCACCACAGAATACGAAGGGGCATAGAACAGGCAACTATCACTGTCTGGCTTTGAAATGAAGTTTAGAAAAAGTTTGAACCTTGACTATTATTTGGGCACCTTCCCCAACGCATTTTCTGCCTGATTGTCAGCCAGCTGGTAACATTCGCATAGTCCCAGAAGCAGTGCAAACCTTCCTTGGGGCACGTCGCAGCTTCCTCAACCCCGTACAGACCCGAGTGCGTCTGGATTTCCTTTTCGTGGCAAGTGGCAAGCAGTGAGGGCATCCGTGATGGACACAGGAGATGGGCTGTGAAGTCTCAGATTGTTCCCCAGCCTTTACGTGCTTCAGATACCTCTTTAATCTCTTTTTACCACAAGTAATGAAGTAGGAAGAACAGGATGCCAGACTCTTGGAGCTGGAATTGACCCCAGGACAGTGGCGTCTCTTCCCAGGCCAGACGAGGGAGGGCTTGAAGGTTCAGGGACCAGGCAGGGCTTGGCTGACTCCGTTCACTGAGCTCCTGGGACTCCTGGCTCCTAAGGCAGGCTTGCCAGAATTCAGGTTTCCACATTGCCCAGTAAATGGGTAACATATTTGGACACCTCCACCCCAGCCCACAAACAGAAAACCTCCGAATGCTGTTTGCAGTGTCTAAAATGTGCAGGAATGTGCACATACACAGACATACACATACACACACAGAGAGGGGGTGGGGGGGGTTGGAATAGATTATTCGCCAGTCCTCGTTTCCAGAAAACAGTTCCTACAACAGGAAAAGGCTTGCCACAAAGACTGGAGAAGGCCTTTGTGTTTACAACCCGGTCATTTTGGAGGGGGAAACCTCGGACTCCTCGCTGGATGTTAATAGCTGATTAATTCAGGAAGCTTATTTAATTTGTGACCAGTATAGCTCTGTTTCACAGAGAGAGGGCCGTGTTGGCAGGTGCAGAGCCCAGCTCCCCAGATGGAATCATCTTTTCCTTATTAATTTGCTGCGTGTTGCTTCGCATTTCTCGCAGTCGTTCCAAATGTGTTACAAACGACTACATGCTCTGGGTCCTGAATCCACGACTGCTATAGCTTTGAAAGGAAAGAAAAAAAGTGTTGACTATAAACTGTGGTGAGCTTTCCCCGCACACATTTACGTGCTCACTTCTAAATCATCAGTGCCTACTTCCAGCACTCAGCGGTGCTCTGCCTGGGAGCACCCACTGCTCTCGTGGCTTTTAGGAAATGAAAAGCTCGATGGTTTGAGTGATGTTTTGGGGGGCCCTGGAAAGAGGTAGCGGCATGCCTGGGATTTGAACTCACAACTCCAATGTCTCAGGCTGTGCTACCTTCCTATGATTTAGAATACAGGGTGGGCTGATTGCTTATGTCCCTTAGTCCAGTGATTCCGAAACGTGTCTGGGCCTCAGAAGCACCCGGAGGGCCAGTTAAATACACTGACTTGCTGTCTCCACCCCCAGAGCTTTTGATTCAGCAAGTCAGGGGGACGGGGGGCTGAGAATTAGCATTTTTTTTTTTTTAAGATTTTATTTATTTATTTGACAGAGATAGAGACAGCCAGTGAGAGAGGGAACACAAGCAGGGGGAGTGGGAGAGGAAGAAGCAGGCTCATAGCGGAGGAGCCTGATGTGGGGCCCGATCCCACAACGCTGGAATCACGCCCTGAGCCGAAGGCAGACGCTCAACCGCTGTGCCACCCAGGCGCCCCGAGAATTAGCATTTCTAACAAGCTCCCGGAGAGGCTGCCGAGGATTGGAGAGCCCACCCTGAGAGCCACTGCAGTTATCCAAGTAGACCAGGGCAAGTCAATGCTGTGTGGTACCTGTTGGGTCTCCTGTTTAGAGAGTTTCGACTTTGTTTTGTGTCTTTTCCTCTTTCCCAGTTTGATATGCACCAAATTCCAGTCTAGAAAATTTTGTTTTAACGTTAGGGCTCAGTGGAGAATGTAGCTGGACTAAATTGAGTATGTACTGCCATAGTTGATATGGATTTTTCCAAAATGTGAGCACTTCAGCTCGACAAAAATATTTCCCCTGGGTTCAGCCATTCTCTGCAGACCAGCTCCTGGTTTCTAAGGAACCATCTGAGCAGAATACAATCCCGAAGTGCCCTGCTGCAGAAGCATCCTTGTGATGGTTTCTAAATGTAGAACACTCACTTCAAGCTCAGTCTTCCCATCAACGCTTTTGGGTCACTTGCAGGCCCACGACATACCCCCTCATTAAACTCCAGTGTTTCGTGTGGGATATTTTAGGACAGAAGGAAGGGCTTATTTTTCCAAAGAGAAAATACATTTGTTTTGCCAGATAGAAGAAATCAGCGGCTCCCACAAATATATAATGAATGCAAAGGTCCTGTTTGTGTGTGTGCATGCAGTGAGGATTAATGAGATCAGCATTGACAATTCCATGATGCTGAGAATGTGGAGGGTACACTATCCTTATTCAGACAAGCAAATGCCAGGTCGGGGAGCCCCTGATCCGGTGTTCTGTGTCTAGCAAATAATTAGAGGGGTTGAGGTGAGGGCCGATGGAAAGCCTACAGACAGTGCCACACAAAGAGCTCTTCCTTAATGAGGAATAGAATGATGTGTAAGATCACAATGTTCTTTCTGTTAATAGTTAAACATTCTTCAGGCAATTGACTGCATTTAATCACTTCTCAAAAGATGAGGAGGTGGCCTTTTTGCTTTTCTATAAAGAATTGAAATGGTGGCTGGAATTGGGGGAGTGGATGAAGATACTCAAGCCTGGGGACAGAGGCGCAGGGGGAGGGAGGCATTTATTAGCTGCAATATAGGGGCAAACGCTGGCCCTTTTGGAGTGGTTGCACCTGTCTGGTCACTCAGTTTGGCTCTTAGGTGAAGATTCACAGAACCAATCACCAGTTACCTTAATGTAACCAACAAGAGTCAGATTCCCAACCCTCCTTCCTCCCCAAATCACCAACCAACTAACCTTTAAAACAAGAGTTAAAACAACTTACGGCTAAAAAACCCCCAAAAAACAAAAACTGAAAACAAAACATTTTTAAAAAGGGCCAGATGCCATCACTAATTTTGCTGTCCAACATTTTAAGGATGGGTCAAACCCAGGATGAATTTTCTACAGGCTAAATACTTCATCTACCTACATTTATGTACATGTATTATTTCTTACTTAACAGAAGCTTATCAAAATACCCAGCCGTTTCAACTTCGACTGACTGCTAGAACAGGCTTGATGAGAGAATGCAGAGAAGATATGTCTGTTCTGGGTTAGGCTTATGCCCTAACGCTGCTTCAGTGCTGGCTGAACCGAGGCCAGGCTGGAGACCTTTGGTTGCAGTTAATAAGGTGTTTGACATTTTATCCAGAGTCTAGTAATCACTTAAATGAATAAGAGAAGATTTAGCATGGATCCACTCTAGTACTTTGTTCAGAATGTCACAACTGAGGTAGTATTCATGGAATTAGCCCAGCTAATAAGAAAATATCATAGACACCGCCAATCACCACGGAGGCCTCTCGATACGGTGAAAAACAATCGATCCAAGAAAGCAATGATCTGGGTTATTTCTAGGCATCCCAATGCCTGAACAGGTTTAACTGCTTGTACCCAACGAACAGAGTGCAAATTGACTACTGTTACCTCCAAGCTGGTTAATTTGGAGGAGCCTCCATTTTTTGTTTGTTTCTCTGACCTCATCTTCTGATGAAAACTCCCAGTACTGTTTACCACACCCCTTTGACTTCAAGTAATTTGAATGCCATACTTAATTCTCTTCTTTTTACACAATCCTTTGAAAAATATCTTGGTCTTCCTGGACTAGGAAAATTGGTTAAGCCTGACGTTGAGCAAAGATCTAATTCCACGGCTGGGCTCATGCCTTGACTGCCAGGCAGGGTCTTCTCTTAAGAGTTTGGAGGACTTTGCAAGCTCCCTGGACAGATTGGGATCGAGTAATTCATCTCATTGGATCTGTTCTTCCATATACACAACACAAGTCAATGTTTGTTATGACTTTCTTGATCCTTATTTATAAGACAATACAAGAGGAAACCATGTGTGTATGTTTGAAATAGAAATGATACATTGCACAGATATAGTTCACCACGTTCTGGGATGGGTTGTCAGTGTTCAAATGGGGAGTCTGAAAGAGTAGGAACAGATGCTTTTTTTCCTTAATGGCTCTTTCTCTAATTTAAAATCCTTCCATTTATTTCCCTAAGATTTAGTGATAACTTTAAACACTTTAACTAAATTACCCAGCGGCTTGGCAGCCATCACAGAGGCAAATCTTTTTAGAAATCCTAGCAATCTGTTAGATCATGGGTACTATGATATAAAATCTGCATGCTTCACATACAAAAATTAAATCAGTGCAATGGATACAAATGCATAATGCAAATGGCACCATTTCCAAACTGAGGGTACATGACCTGCTTCTAAATATTGAATTTCTATGTTTTCTTTCAGTCATTGACTTTCTAAATTTGGGCCAATTTATTCTCATTATTCCTAAGTAAACCTACTTTGATTTTTTTTTTTTAACAGTTATTTTATAATCAAATAGAGCCAGCCAGCCCTGCTTCATGGATCCTGATGTTGCTAGGATACATGGTTTGTACTTGATGAAAGTATATCACTTCAAAGGAGAAAACTTTCAAGTGTCCTAGAATATGACACTCCCGTCTTCCACTGTGGAAGACAGGCCCAATCCTAGAGCTTCTTGGAAGCTCACAGACTGCAGGATTGGCCTCCCCTGCTTTGAAATAAGCATCCTCTCTGGGGGGGCTGTGCAATTGCTAAAACTAGTCAGGTTGGTCTTAAAGCAAGGAACACACGTATTTATAATAAAACATGTTTTCATGTTTGGTTTTACAGTGAAGAGAAAAAACCCAGAACCCCCAGATTTTATGTACTTTGAAAATATATTTAAAAACATTAAAAATTCTATATTTAAAACATATATTATATGTTAATTAGTACACTTAAATAGAACTTGTATTTACATAGGCTTCTGATGCGGTTAAGTTTTAATGCCAATTTTTTTCAATAACATAATTATATAAATATACTAAAATACAATAAATATTTTTTTTTTGTTTTACATGGTGAATAATATCTTTACCATAGAGAAAACAAGGCCACAGACATTTACTTACATTTTCAATGGCAATCACCATAAAAAAGCAACAGGCCTGCTGGCATGCATGAAAACACTTCTGCCACAAAGAGACCACAGCAAGACTTTAAAAAAAAAAACAACAAAACAGAACTGAACAGAACAAAAATGAACAGCAACAGAGAAAGATTTTAACAAAATAAATCTTAGGTCAACATAAGCCACCAAGCATGTGACTGTGATGTATCCTATTGGGTAAGAGAGCCAGTGACCACGCAATTGCTCAGTGTCTCCTGTTCAACCACATAACAGATCTGGCCTTTGCAGGACTTTGAGATTGTGACGGGGACTTCCTGTTTTATAGTTTTGTCCCTCCGAAGCAAGCTGCAAAAAGTTAACATACAGCAGATATTCGTTACATGTCAAAAATAATTACAAAGACAGTATTTTCACACAGCACAAAACAAACCTCTACTAAAGTCTTCCCTTTTTTAAAGATAGGTGTTCAGATGGTATCGAAAAGGATAGGCTCGGCTTGTTCTAAATGAAAGACTGAACAAATAGAAATTATTTGCTGATGGTATCTTCATTCCCTGGGTCATGGTGGACGTCCTCTTTTGCCGACCCCTCGCCCTACTAAGATGCAGAAACTTCTGGAGGCTTTCTGCTATTCAAGGACACTGGTCTAGGGCATTTTCAGATTTGGAGAGTGGGCTGAATGGGTGAGTGGGTTTAGCACTAAATCTCACTGGGATCCATTTCTCCCAGGACCACTATTCCAGACTCCCAACTTAACTTCTCCAAACCCAAGATGGCAGAGGTGAGGCAGGGACCCTCTCCATGAACAGACAGGTTGGGCAGGAGGTTGCTGAGGGCTTCACTGCGGAGAAACACTGTCAGCTCTGTCCTGGCCTCTTCCATCGAGCAAGGCACCTTTTCGAGCCTTGGGTGTCCTAGATGTGCAGACACCTTCTCGAAGTCTTGTCTCTGGACAAGATTTTCTGTCAGTAGCCTTGGTCATCTGACCTGAGTTTTGGGGCCTTTTCCTGTCCCTTCCCCCTTACCAAAAGTTCTCAGAAGACAAAACCCTGGTTTCCTCAAGTCTAAGTTCAAAGCAGTAAGTGTTCATGCCGCAAGCATCTTCTCTCTCGTTGCATCAGTCTCAGGATCACAATGCCACATTTGGTTCTGAACCTGCTCCAGGCTAATCCAGCTTTAGGACAAATTACCCAGGGGTGGAGAGCGTAAGTCAGCTTGAGTGGGGTCCTCCAGCGAGAACCTCTTAGCACAGTTAGATAATGTAGGCACTTAAAGCACGAGGTCCAAGCAACTTGATGCAGTCATTCCAGAGCCACCTCTGAAAGGTCCTTCAGAGGCCTCCCTTCTGGAATGTCTCAAGTACCATTCCCCACCCCCACCTAGACCTCAGGATGGCCACTCAGAAATTCCTCCTGCACCACCCGGAAATGACATGTCAGCTCCACACAGCCTCCATATGGCTGCTCAGTCTCATTTCACTGGCGGTGTGGACTCCTACTCTGATCTAGGCATTTCTGGGTCCTACAGAACTCCACCTTTTGCTTGCAAGACAATTTTTAAGCCTTACCATGATTTTGTGAAGCCTTATAATGATTGACCCCATGTTTACCCCTCATAAAAAACACAAAACTTCATTTTTGTGTTTTGTTTTTCTCTTCGTAAAAAAAAAAGAAAAAGAAAAAAAAGAAAAGAAAAGAAATCACTGTTCTCCATGCTTATATGAGGGCCACAATGACAAAACTGGTTCACTCGTTCACAGCAGTGGTAAATTATTCCAGAGCGCGCAACTGATTTTTCTTCCTTTAAGAGAAAACAAAACAAAGAGGGGACCAAAGGGGGAGGGAGGGAAAGAATGTGTTCTAAGAAAATGTAGGTCTTTCCAACAAAAGGAGCCTCTCCTGACCAAGGCCCAACGGGCGAGTGAAGCCTAGGAGGTGCATCATGGGAAGTGGAGTGACCACTTTGTTCAGTTGCCTTAATTTTTATTCATTTTCCAGTCATCTGATTGATAATGCAAACATCTTTACAACATACAAATAAATCTCTTATCAACCAGAATATATATTGAAGGAATTCTTTCCCCATCCCTACTCCCTATGGGAACTAAAGAAAACAAAACAAAAACAAAACAAAACAACAAAACAAACAAAAAAAAGAACACAAAACAAACAAAAATATACCCCTCCCATCCCCCATTCCCTAAGCCAGTAAAGCGATGACAACAGCACCTTGACATTGTTTTAATTCCAACGCTATCAGAAGTTAAAAGCAGTAAAACAGATAATAGTACTAACAAGAACGAAGATACTTACTGTCTAAAACGTAAACGGAATGTTTTGGTTCAAATTTTTGTTGGTTTTTTTTTTTTTTTTGTCTGTTTTCTGAAAGAGGACAGTTTATTATCAATTCACAATTAAAGCAGCATGCAATTTATTATTATTATTTTTTTAAACTTTTTTACGTTTTCAATTCTTGGCAACGGCAACAAACCACAACATTATCGAGGAATGTAATGCAGACTTTTTAGAGTTGTGCGCAAAATGACTGTTTCCCTTCTGGTCATGGATAGGTCCAATAAATAGATTGTAGAACCACTGTACTGTATAAACTTCATTTATACATGCAGTTCATAAAATTATTTTTCTTAACTGAATAATTTACCCTGTTATGTATATATACAAATAGATAATTTTTGTCTCAATATAATCTATACAACATAAATCCACTATCTTCCCCTTTTAATGGTCAGTGTACATACACAGGAAGTGTCTATCCTTATGAATCGCCAGCCAATTCTCTTTTTGCTATCCATGGTAAGGGCCCGCACGTACGACTGGGTAGTTCGGCACTGGGAGTTCCAATGCCTTTTGTCTATGCCCCTGCAGCCCTCCTTTGTGTAACCCATGGGATTGCACTTGGTCTCATAGAAGTACTGCTTCAGTTGGCCTTTCGATACAGGGACTTTTTCAAGGACCGTGACCGTCCCGCCCGACATGTCCACTGCAGTCTTTTTATCCGCCGCTGTCACCCACTCGCTAATGCTGTCGCACACGCTCAGCTCCCCACGGCGGGCGGGGTCAGAGTGGCGCCGGACCCTCATAGACATGTTTGCAGCATCCAGGTAATTTTTGTATTCCTCAAGCAGAAAGAGAAGAGGAGGCTCCAAAGGCACTTGACTACTGAGCATCACCCTGGAAGTATACAAGTCCGCGTCCTTATTGTTCTCCTCACTGGGCCGGACTTTCTGGTCCTCGTCCAGCAGCTCTTCTATCACGTGTTCAAAAGTGTCAGCCAAGGAAGTCAGGCCTCTCGAACCTGCCTTGGGCCCATTCACGCTCTCCAGAGTCCCATGGGTCCGCACACCTGGGTAGGCCAAGCTGCCTTGTCCTCGGACGTTTGCTTCCTTCATGGGGGCAGCCTTCATGCAACCGAAGTATGAAATAACCATAGTAAGGAAAAGGATGGTCATCACTCTTCTCACCTGGTGGAACTGTAGGGAGAAAGCAGAAAGAGGACACAGGACTCGTTAGGGCTTTCTTCTGCAGGGATGCAGTGTGGCCATGTGATTGTAATTCCAGGCCATTCTGCAGGGTCAAGGATTTTATGTACTGGTGATAAACTCCAGCTGCAAGCAGACATAAGTTAATGTCAGGAGTGTGCTCTATGTGGTTTAATATAAACCAGAGACGTGCTGTGTTTGCCCCAAGACTTGGCATTGAAACCCGAGGTTACACGGCTTCTAGGCAAGTGAAAAAAATGGTGGCTTCAACTTCTCCTCCTTCCTCCCACTTTAGCAGCTTTGTAAATTTAATTTTTAATGATCTCTGCTCAGGCCGTCACAAGAAACACAAAATCAGAAATGTTACTAAGCAACAACTTCAAGTGTAATAGTAATTTTTTTTTCAAGTTAGCAACATGGTCCTATTGCGGGAACGTGTGACAGGAACACTAGTGGCCTAAGGGGTCTGCGGGGGCCTTTCTGGTGGTGTGATATCTAGGCATGAAGAGCACCATAAAAAAGAAATCAGGGAGCTGTAAAGAGCCTTTACACTGACTTTTCCCCCCCTCCTGTAGAGAGGATCTATTAGAACGAAGCAGCAAGATAATCCCACCAAGCCATCCTGCTTTACAGGTAAGGACATCAAAGGCCACTGACGGACTTGCTTCCTGTCCCGAAGAAAGTTTATATTAGAACTCGGGGCTCCCAACTCCAGCTCCAGTGCTTTTCTACTACACCTGGGTGGTCATAACTGAAAATGTTTTGCTTATTTCCAAACACAAATCATTTTCTACGCATTGATTTTAATGGCCTGTCTGTGCCTGGGGCGGCTATCATGAAAACAATGTGTCTGCTTAAGAGAGAACTGGAAAAGTCAGCATTAAAAAGGCACTGAAGTCAATTTCAAATGCCTCCCAGATGCGATCCATGGTTATCTCCACCAACTCTCCAAGCCCCTCACCCACTGGCTTTCCTGGCTCACATGCGGCCCCGTCTAAGAAAGCTCGGCTCTGCTTTTATTGGCCATGTGGTCCAGTGGGTATGTGTATGACAGCGCTCCGAGTTTATCACACCTTTAAAAAACTGAGTGGCATTTTGCGCATTTTGGAATAGGCAGCTAGTGCTTCTTTCTGTGCTTTTGAAGTTTTCTGGGAAGTCCCTTAACAGCACACCACAAAATTAATCTTTTCCTGTTTGCCAGAGGGTTGCTATACTCTAAATTTGGCTCCACGTCTACAAGCAGGCTCTGGGAAGCCAATTAGAATGGGTGAACAAACAACAGTTAAACATACCTACAGACCAACCCAAGGTTACCGGCAGATGGTGAAGGACTTCCGAATCACTTACCTGAGGCACCGGGTCCCTTAGCAAGAGAGAGGAGCAGCCCTCAGCTCCCACACTCCTACCAGTCCTACTTCCCAGTCCTGGAGCAGGGACTTACAAAGAGACACACACGTGCCCTAGCTGTTAGGCTGTGCTAAGCAGCAGGAAAAAGGGCGGTTTTTCTTCCATGAAGTGTCACTAGACAGGAAGGCAACAACCTACCTCCCGTCAATAGGTCATACTGCAGGAATGGCTGAAAATGCTGGTGCGGAGACACTAATGATTCTGTCCTCCGCTTTTATAAGAGATCACGAAGAGACTATTACCATCCCCAAACACCCACAAATCTCCTAGTGGATTCACGCTCACTTTGCACAAATAGCAAGCACGCTCAGGACTGTCTGGAGTACACGAGGGTCTGAGGGTAGGAAGGGCACACTGGTCGGAATGAAACACAGATATCCATTCTGCTTACACCTGAACTTGCTGTGGAAGTTCTGGATTCTGCACCATCAAAGAAATGTATCCTCCAAGGAGCTTTCTGTTCCTGGCAGGTGGTATTTACCACTGAATGAAAATCCTTTCTCCTAATGTTCCTAGTTCAAATTAAAACAACCCAAGGGGCGCCTCCGATGGAGGCTGAGGAAAGAATGCAAATTTAGAATATTTTACTCCAGCCACCTCCATCACTCCGGGAGAGATCTGCTGTGATCAGTTATCTTTTAATACTATGACTTCATCAGATCTAAGATACTGGCACTATAAAACACACCATTTTGTGTACCACTAAGAAATTAAAAATGCAGCCAATTAAACTACCGCTTTCTTTATCACTCAGAACTGTTACTGTATACTTACTGAAGAGCTCTCTTAGACTTTAATATATGATGAAACACATTTGATCATACAGAATTTTTCTGCATAGGTAACAAAAAAAACTAAGCAAAATAAATTGGTTAAGGTGATGACAACTGTGCTGCGACTTCTTCCTACCTGCCCAAAAATAACAATGAAATGACATCAACTGTAGGACACAACCCATTCCAGAGATGTTAAAAATATGAATCAAGAAAATGCTCATTTAGAATTAATCAAATAGAGTAGGTCTCGTAAATATTTACTAAGTGCCCACGCAAACTACTTAAAATGGCCCAGGGTACTCAGGCATCTTCAACTACAGAGTTGGGCCATTGCTCTATTACCGCTATCAGAGCAATGAGGCTTTTAATGATACCTTTTCTACACTTGGCTTAAAGAAGTTTACTCTGCCTTTCACCGGTCTCATCTTTTTACTAATAACTTTTCAGTTACAAAAGTAGTCAGTTCTCTATATGTTTTTCTTAGCAGTTGTGTTAGTAAAGATTTCAGAGGAACAGATGGTATCTGAGTCAATATAACTTGGCTTTCAGAGTGAAGCCCAAACTGGGGGCACCCCTCAAAGCTGAACATCTGCACAGAGTCACTAATTAACTACCTGGTGCTGGAGTCCAGCTCCCATCGCCAGCCCTGCCCAGAGGGACACTTCTGGGGCGCTCACTGCCTACTCACTCACAAGGCCTTGTAATGCCTCCAACGCCAATCTCAGCACTTTTTGTGGGGACCATGTTACTTCCTAACTTTTCTGTTTCTGACAGTGATTTCTTAATACTTTGGACCATCCAGGGTGAAGGCGAGAAATCTTGGAATCAAGTTTGACCATACATTTTAGGTATGGTCTTCAAATTCTATCAGCAAAGAAGTCCTGCCCGTTTTTCCTTTAAGACATTTTTCTTGTCCATTCCCTTTTTCCTCCGTCCCACTGCCACCATCTCGGCTCAGCTATCACCATCTCGTTCTGGGACTACAACGTCCCCCTGACATACTTCACATCCTTTCTGCTCCATTCAGCTATGACGACCACTGCCTGACTAACGACTCTTAGCTCATCATTCTCTTACAAAAACTTGCAATGGCATTTTTGTTCCACTAGATCCCATCTAATCTTTGTAATCTGGTATTCACACCCTTCAAAAGCTGGCCTCACCTTACTCACCTCTGCTCTGATCAGGCCAGAGTCCCTGGAGCCCCATATACGTTATTGCCTGGAAGTGACTTGTTCCATTCCTGGCAAACTCTTTTCTCTCTAAGTCTTGTTTATCCTTCACGTCCCAGTTCAAGCATCAAATCATACATGCCATCTTCTCTAATGACTCTGGCACACACTGTCCTCCTTCTCTTCTAAAATTTGCATGTTATATCTCATCTAGCATTTCATTCCCTGCTCGCTTGTTAATTGTGGACAGTGTTTGCTAACCATGGCCAGTCTTCAGTTAGATGATAAGCTCTCTGAGGGAATGAATCATGTCTGACCCAATTAATGCTTAACACAGAGTAATGTAATAGCTCTCAGTAAAAACTGACTGATGAGTTTATTAAACCATGAGAAAAGACAGTTCTGACCTAATTTTCACGGGAAGCCTTTCCATTTGGAAAGCACCAGTGAACCCGCTGGAATTATTTGCTCAAGCACAGGCCATGCTAAACCCAAATTATGAGCTTGAAGGAATCTAATCGATGTCAGAGATCAGTCACGAGGGATCTCTTCGGCTTCTCTGCCAGGGCAAAGCTTTACTTGAATGATTTCTAAAAAGCAAATAACATGACACCATATGAACAGCCCCTATCATTTGCGTAGCTCTGTTTCTAACAGAACACTTTGGAAAAGCAGCCAGTGATAATAATAATTATAGCAAAACTTGGACCTTTTAGTCTTGTAACTGCCTTTTTTGCTGTCAACCTCTTCAGTGAGTGATTTTATATGCTGTCTCAGGAAATCCTAAAAGTAAGTAAAAGCTTCCCTGACAATTCCTAACGTTTTAGCCCTTCGGATGAGTCTTTATTACGCCAAAGATGAGAGGCGGTGTAATACTGCTAAGTAGACGGTTGTTCTATATATCTGTTTATACGTAATAAATTCACTGGTGCTGTCTAATTCTGCTCCAAGGCTTACAACAATCAACTCAACCACATCTATAAAATGCTAGGAAGGATTTTTTAGCCTCATTCTCAAAAAATTAAATATAGTACACAGGACTAAAAAGAAAATCGACAAAATAGAAGTAAAGTTTAGTTTTAAGCATGACTCACAAGTCTTAAACATTCAACCAGATGAATATCCATGACAGCACACTGTAGTAATAACTTACATTTGTCTAAAAGACTACAGAACATTCACAAGTATGATCTAATTTGATTGTTACAAGGAGATAAGGCAGGAATTATTATCCACAGTATACAGATGAGACAATTATGGTTCAGAGAGGTTCACAGGTTACCTCTTTGTCAGGGTTTTCACCATCAGGACATGCTGCTGGGTTTAGAGTATTTAATTGCACGGAGAAGAGAGGCTCTGCTACAAAGGGTGGTCAGAGAAGGAGCTTCTAAAATGTGGCCACAGTTCTCTGCAGGTGGGTGTATCCTGGAGCCCAACTTTCTGAAGGCAGCACCAATGAGATGTTACTTTGTAGTATTGGAGTAATTGTGACCCAGAAGACCCTTCGACTTTAAGGCTTGCTAATTTCAGTGGATGGAATTTCAGACAACACGGTCTTCCTCTAAAGGAAAGCTTTGCAAAAATTTAGGCATGCTAGAACATTTCTATGGCCAAAGCTAATAAGGGAAAGCAAACAGTAATATGGGTAGGAGAAAAAACACAAAGTATTCCTTGTTGTCAATCCCTTAGGGTTTTTTTTGTTTTTTTTGTTTTTTTATGATATGTTAGTAGGAATTGTCCATGAGCACATAATCAAAGAAAACAGTTTAAAGATACAGCTGCTCATCTTAGGCAGTCCTATAAGCAAGAAAGATAATGGTAATGTTGAAAAAATTATCAATTAATATTTAATTCTTCACATATATGATGCAAGCCTATTAAGAGACCACCTTAATGCAATCTTGCAAATCAATGTAAATAATCTTTAATTTGTATCCAGTTTCACTATATGCATATATTAGCCTTTGTTTGTTCCTTCAATGTATAAGGAATCTACCTTCAAATCTTACAGTCTAGGAGGGAAATAGGACATATATTTAAGTAACTGAAACAGAAAGGTAGAAACAACCCAGGAAAAGTAAAGAAAAAATTCTATAAAGAGAAAGAGGTTACTTCCAGTTAGAGAATGAAGAATGCTTTGTGAGGAGTAAGGCAAAGGACAGAGAACATTTAGCTGTGTCCAGAAAAGATACCAATGGATGGATGGAGGCTTGGTTAAAGTCATGAGTACATTTTTGGAGAGAAGAGCTCTGGAAGAGAATAGTGAGAAATAACAGTGAGTGACTGTAAGATTCTGGAAGGCTCTCAGGGGGATGCTATTGAGTTTGGACCCTGCCTTACAGGCATGGAAGAGCCACTGAAGAGTTTCTGAGCAGGAAAATGCTTCCAGAAGCCCAGTTTATCACCAGGTATAGGAGGGCCTAAAAGAATGATAGAGTGGGAAAGACCAGTTAATTCACTGATTTTCCTCTTAGTGGCTGTTGAGGTTTAAAAATAAATAGTGAGGGCCACCTGGAGCGGCTCAGTTGGTTAAGCAGCCGACTCTTGCTTGATTTTGGCTCAGGTCATGATCTCAGGTTGTCATGAGATCAAGCCCGGTCCCCGGCTCCATGCTGCATGGAGCCTGCTTAAGATTCTCCCTCTTTCTCTCCCTCTCCCTCTGCCCCTCCTCCTTCCCCAGCCCTGTGTGTGTGTGTGTGTGTGTGTGTGTGTGTGTGTGTGCACATGCTCTCAATCAATCAATCAATCAATAGTGAGTAGTTACTTAAGTGTGAGACTGGAGTTAAGAGCTTGGGTATATCTTTTAACTTAATTTCTATTTTCTATTTATTTTTAGGCTGAAGTAAGTTGCAAAAGGAGAAGGGGTTAGAGAGAAGGGTGCAGAGATGAGTGTTAACCACGGGTTATGTCTGGGTTGGCTAAAAACACCATGGAGGGAGGTGGAGGGAAGGCGGGAATCAAAACTCTCATTCCAATTATAATTACACTGAACTTGGATTCCACCGCACAGCACTTTTAATTCAAAGATCTCCAAACACTTTGCAAATATTAACTAATTAAGACTCATAGGACCCTAGAGGTGCAGGTACTATAATTATCCCCCTTTCGTACAGGAGGAAAGAGGACCAGAGTTTTTAATCAACTCATCCACTCGCTGTGGTTCCCCTGATAGACCGAGGTCAGAACCTCAGATTCCAAAGGAAAACTAGGCCTGCAACTACAGAGACCAGTTTCTTTCATCCCTCTGCATTATTTTCCCATTAGGTAGATACTGCTTAGGCGAGAATAAAAACAAAAACAATAAAAAACAAAAAACCCGAAAACAAATAACTTCACATTCCTCAAAGAAAATAATTGGCAGTTGGAATCCATAAGTAAAATGGTGGTGGGGGCCTAATGATCGTGACAGATGCTCACCTACTTCCCTGAATGACCAATCAATTGAAATTAATAAATATTTCAGTAAATGAAATCTGATAATGCAGATATTCCAAAGCTTTGAAGGAAGTGCCTTTAAAAATGTAGCTTTTAGTAAAAATGTCATTTTAACCATAATGTATTTTTTGTTCATGGGTATCCAATTATGCTTTCTACACAACACAGCCCTTCACACCAGAGGCTTGGTATGGTACGTACCGTATTGTGACCCTTGCAGACATTACTTAGCCTCACTAAGAGTGCCAGAGAAATTGCTGGTTATTACAGACCCAGAATAATACATACATGCAATTATCATGTAAAAAAGTATATTGCCCTGAATTATTAATTTGATAGCTAAATTTACATACATCTTTGATAGAAAGCACAACAGCTCTGCTCCTTTATTAACACCTTCTACTCCGTACTCCATCCTCGAAAAAAGCAAAAATTTTTCTACTGGTCAGACGCCCAACTTACCCAGGAGTAAAACTAGACCAGTCTCCATTAGGATGGAGATGGGTATTCTCCTTTGAATTACGATTTGTACAGTACCTTGTACAAAGTAGGTTCCCACATATGCTAAATGACTCTTTTCCCTTTGCAATGGTAATATTTGTATAGTATTTAGGGAGGTGAAATTAAAGTAAGAACAGTAAGTCTTAAAATGAGATGGAATGAATTTTGGATAAGGGATAGAACATGCCTGGCACAAGGACCAGGTCCGGGCAGAGAACACCCCACCTGCCATTCCAATCCCAGGCACAGCTGCCACCATCCGAAGGTCTTTAAGTGCCTCCAACACTACTGCCCCAAGAAACGTACTGTTTCACTGTAACCAAGGAAGAATCCCTGAAAGCCAGAGCCACCCACAGCTGGCAGTCCTATCCATGCCCTGCCCACTTCCTTCACCTCCTCTTCACAGAGTAATACCGCCCAAACAGTGCACATCTCTGTAACAAAGTGGAACATACACAAGTCACTTGCCTATCGAGTGAATAGACAGCCTAAAAATTTTGCTTTTTAAAATACATTTTTAAACTGCTATTTTTTAAAAATATTTTCTTTATGTATTTATTTATTTTGAGAGAGAGAGTGAGTGAATGCTCATGTGCACAGGGGAAGGGGCAGAGGGGTAGGGAGAGAATCCCAAGCGCACTCGTGCTGAGTGTGGAGCCCAAAGCTGGCTCGATCTCACGACCATGACTGAGATCATGACCCGAGCTAGACGCTTAACCGAGCCACCCAGGAGCCCCTTAAACTACTACTTTTTAGATTACAAGAACAACATGGCAGTTAAAATTCAATTAAAAAGCTTAACGTCTTTAATTAGGATTCTGTTTTCTTTAGAATTTCAGGTGAGATTTGATTATAACAAACTGAAGTTTAGATTTAACAGTATTCTATTACTATTGTTCTTGACTTTTAAAGTTTCTTATTTTAAGTACAGTTAATTAACATACGGTGTTAAGTTAGTTTCAAGTGTGCAACAGAATGATTCAACAATTCCATACATCACCCTGTGCTCATAGTGCACTCCTTAATTCCCATCACCTATTTAACCTATCCCCCCATACCTCTCCCTTCTGGTAACCATCAGTTTGTTCTCTGTAATTAAGAGCCTGTTTCTTGATTTGTCGCTCTTTTTTTCCCCTTTGCTTATTTGTTTTGTTTCTTAAATTCCACATGAATGAAATCATACGGTATTTGTCATTCTCTGAACAACATTCTATTAAATTGCAAAAAACAATGCATTATTAAAGTCCCATACATGGTAGACAGTAATGTTAATTGATATGATCTACCAGGTTCGATTAAGTTTCAATGACCTACTTTGTAAGGACCTGAAAAAATTAAATGAAACCTTGCTTCTCAAAGTGAAATCCATGGGCCAGCAGCATTAGCATCACTTAGAAACTTATAAGAAATGAAGACTCTCGGGGTGCCTGGGTGGCTCAGTTGGTTAACCGTCTCCCTTTGGCTCAGGTCACGATATCAGGGTCCTGGGATCAAGTCCCACACTGGGCTCTCTGTTCGGTGGGGAGTTTGCTTCTCCCACTCACTCTCCCTCTGTGCTTCCCACCCCTCTCTCGTGCGCACTCAAATAAATAAATAAAATAAAATAAAATTAAATTAAATTAAAAAAGAAGAATCTCACCTTCCCTTCCTCCATCCCATCCACCCTATCCACCAAAACAGAATCTGCACTTCAACAAGATTCATATACTTCAAGGTGATTCATATACTTGTTAAAGTTGAGAAACACTGGACTGTAAATGATAAAGAGAAAGGAAGCTACTTACGATAAGGAAATGAAAGGGTTAAGGTCAACTTAAGTATTGTACATTCTGAGCATGTCATGGGCTTACCTGCCATCTTTCCTCATTGGTTCAACTTGTTTTATTGGGACATTTATTATGTAGGAAAATATTTTTGCTTTTGTAATGTTATTAAATAAATCTGGTTCCCTTTATGTCACCTGGATTTTCCACTATTGTGTTTATACAATAAAGTGCAGGATACCTATAAATGTGATTGATTGAACAAGAATTTATATTGTACTACTGACCTAAATCTGGACTTCTACTCAATCATTAATTTTTATCTCAAAGCAACAAACCACCTGCAAGCGTAACTGGCCTCCCTGATCACTTACAAAGCCTAACATCATTCCCTCAATCAGAATCAGACTGGAAATGACACCAATGGCATTGGCGGGTGATAGACTTCCACACACACGAATATTGCTTTCAGCCAGATGTCTCTGATGGTGAAAAGAGACAGAGGCAGGGAAAACTGACTCACTCACTCAATGAAGATTTCTAAGCCTGCCCTAAAACTAACAGATCTTGCTAACTCCAACCACCTAACTCCTAAATAAAACAGCAGCAGTGGCAGCAACAACAAAACTCTAAAACATATCAGTGTATCAAGCATCCAAATCCCCTATCCGACCCAAATTTGTCTTTATCTCAGTAAAGTACCCAGCAGGCAACCCAGTTTCTCAGCTGGGTTTCAACAACTGGGATCATTTGCTTCAAGTCTGAAGGAGGCAACGTGGTAAAAAAAGTTACCTTTCTAAAGAAAAGTCTAAAAAGTTTTGAGTTACAGGGACATCTTCAGGGAGTTGATAGGGTAGTTTCATCAACAGAACTGGAGATTGCTTCACTGTTTAGGTTTTTTACAAAGAATTGCAAAGACAGCTAGTTCTCAAACACCGAGTCACCAAGTCACCAGTACGTACACAAATGACTCACACTGGGAACCCTGATAGTGTTGCTGTTAGATCACCTGCAAATGGGTGGGGCTGAGATGACACAGAACTGTCTTTTCCCAGGCGGAATCCTAAGAATTACTGGGTTCCACCTTGAGCGCCACGCAGTACAGATGTGAACACAGCTAAGGGGCTGCCTCCTCCAAATTACAAACACGGCGTTCCTACTACCGGAGGATGTTCTGAAAGCACAGCACAACCCTGTCTTCCAGGTTCTGGGATCCAGGAGTAAGCATGCTCTGTACTTTAAAAAAGTGCAAGGGTGATGTAACTGTGCCCCTTGTCCCTAAGGGGAGAACATACAGTAACTCTCTCAGGCCAGGAGATAAAAGGAATCCCCCTTTAAGAAAAGAAGTTTGCCAAATTGTGGAAACTGAGAACAAGCCAGAACCATTACAATTAAAAACAAAAACCAAAAACAAACAAAAGAGACTATTTCAGTCTCTTTGCTCAGAATTGGAAACTTCAAATCAACAGGTTGCTTGTAAGGTGTTGCTGGACACTCTGGAGGTCTTGCCATGAGATGCTTTGGGAATTTTGACAGCTGTGAGCCAACGCCCACGAGACACCGTCCCCACACAAACACACTCTTAATGGACCCCAGAGCTGTGGAACGGCACGCCCTTCCCAGGTTTTCCACAGATGGTGCTCCTGAAATTTTCCACAGCCGATGTATTCCTGTGGTTAATTAATTATCTGAGCAAATTCCATCACAGAATATCTGTTCATAATTAGAGCCATCTTAGGTCCAAACTGGAAGCCTTCAATGTCATTACTGCAGAAGGGATAAAATGAGAATGGGACAGATGATTGTCACCTGATGAAGAGACCTCCATCTAGATTAGACCCTATCCTCTGAACTACAACAGAGAACATTAATTTTTACAAAGCAAGAGGTGAAAAATAGGTGGGGGAAGAAACTGGACAGATACGGGTGCCCCGAGAACAAAAGAACAGCGTTCCTGTTAAAACCAGTATCAGGAAATCCTAAGGGAAAGATGAGATTAGCAAGAGAACGCCATTAGCCCTCTGTTGCTCACCTTTACGAGACCATTTTCAGGGATCAGTTTGTTAAATTCCACATGCTGCAGCCCTTCTTCTGGGATGCACAGTCATACCGTACAGAAGCGTGTGGGCAGATGCCAAGACGTGTGTGGACATGCAGCCCTTTCTGTAGAAACTCAATGTTCCGAGCGTTAACGAGGATTAACCTCCCGCACACGTGGAGAAAACTGGTGGTTCCACACATCCAGTTGTCCTCCGGGTTATTTTTGCATCTAACTCTATAATTTCTTTTAATTACTTATTGGAAAGCACAGGAAAGTGCTCATTATTTGTAGCTTAATGCAGGAGCAGAAATAATGGAGTACGTGCCCCTGCCCACTGCCCTACCGCAGCCCCCAACTCTTCCATGTGTCCCTGTTCACATGAGTAGCACAAGCAAGTCAGTTTCTGGGCCCTGCGCATAATGAGCCATGTGGACCCCGTTCCAGAAACTGGCCATGTTCCAGAGCTACTATAAAATACAAGGAAAATATTAACATCTCAGATGACAAAAGATCCATATGGCTGGTCGGAAAATATCCACAGTGCTTAAGCCAATAGAACGTACCTATACAGAAACATTCGACTCTGTTTCACGAGCATCAGGACTGTGAGAACATCTGTTTGTCTCCATCCCTTTTCACTAAACATGGATTCCTACAGAATACAGGCAAACTCAAACACCAACATATTTAAGCAGTGGGATGAGGGATGTGTTTCTATCTACATAGTATTTATAAGTAAACACAGTATGGGGGGTAGTGGTGTGTACGGGGGGAGTGGATTTTGGGAGAAGCTGTAGGCAGCTAGATAAATAAGTAATATCAAGCTTCTCTTTGTATTAAAAAATGATTAAAGGGGTGCCTGGGTGGCTCAGTCGTTAAGCATCTGCCTTCGGCTCGGGGCGTGGTCCCGGAGTCCTGGGATCGAGGCCCACATCAGGCTGCTCCGCTGGGAGCCTGCTTCTCCCTCTCCCACTCCCCCTGCTTGTGTTCCCTCTCTCGCTGGCTGTCTCTCTCTCTGTCAAATAAATAAATAAAATCTTAAGAAAAAAATTATTAAAAATAATAGCTAACATTAATGAGCAGCAAGGTAGATAACTGAGTTATCCAGCTAAGAAACTGAGGCTCGGAGAGGTTCAACAAATTGCCTAAAGCCACAGGCCTGGCACATGGTAGAAATGGAATGTGAATCAGAGATGGCTTGCATGCTTCTTTCCACATGGGGTCCGATGTGGATGTGGTCTTATATGTTGAGAGAGGTCTACTTGGCAGACACAACCTGCAAACCCTATGTATCAATTTTTATTTATTTAAGCAAAGCCCTCTATGATCAATCCCAATAAGCAGTTTATTTACACACTCATTTCACAAACGTTGACATCACTCTAATGTTTCCGCTTTACTATCTTTTCCCCTTATTGTAGCGTTCCCTCAAGATACCAACCACACATGCAGACTTAACAAGGTATAGTGTCAACACAAGGCACGGAGGTCATTTGTTTGAAATGTCAGAATGTTTTCCCCTGAGAAGATCTCACTGGGCCTCGAACAGAACCACATGCTTTTTAGATCACTAACCACAACTGTCAAATACTCCTGTGTCAACTCCACTTGAGTAAGAATGATTTCAAACAAGACCCAAGCGCCAATGTGCCTTAAGGAAAAAAAACCCAAAAAACCAAAAACCAACTTGTGACATACAATCTTTCTTAATTCCCTCAAAATCTAGAGGCCTGGTTCCCTAGGCCACCCAACTTGTGACTCATGCCATGGTCCTGTTACTCAAGAACAGAGCTGAGGGGCTGAGATGAGAGTGGGGAAAAGGTATGGCAGGACAATCTCAGATTTATTCTCCAGGAGTCGTTCATACAACTAGTTACGACCCCAAAGACCGCAGAACAGATGATCCAACAGGGACAGAGCAGCAGACTCTCAGAGTGTGCTCCCAAGAGCAATCAAGGTGAAACAGCCAAAGGCACAAAGGTCATGGGATGGAGATCTCACATGGGTTCCCTGCCTCCAAACGGGTTCCCAGAGGCCCTTGGCATGAGCAGCAAAGGCAAAGTGGACTCAACAGGCACGCCGAGTGGATACAGAACACATACCTAAGACGACATCCTGAACGTGTGTGGCAGGTGGGATGCACGACAGCACAAAACACAGAATACCCTGCTTCGGGACACAGTCAGCCCCTTCTAGAGAAGCAGCTGCAGGGAGCCTGAGAACGGAACTGGAAATGCCTGTCGGGAAAGCCTTCCCGGTGTCAACACAAGAAAATATGCATTTGTCAGCGGTGTGTCAGCCCGCTGCTGGTAGTCCACCCTTATGCCCAGGAATGATTGTTTGTGTAGCCACACACAGTCATCGCTGCAACTCCCCCACTGCAATGAGGCCATATAGAGGAAGAGGAGTGGCTTTCCCTTTTAAAGGGGCCCCCACAAAAATTCGATGAGAAAGAACGTTTGCTTGAATGGAATAACCATTCTGCCAGGCTCTTTTACCACACTTATCTATGCAGTAGAACTAAAGCGGCCTTTTTTTTTTTTTTTTCCTAAATAGAGCACACTCTCTGCAGAGAAAAATAAGACTACGAATCAAGCTCTCCAATGAGCACGATACAGTTATGTGCACATGACCTGGAATATCTGCTTTTTGAAATGTGGACATGTTAGCTAGGCTATAAATCCTGTGTTTTTACCAGACCCCCTATTTGTAGGATGCAGGAAACGGCCTGGTAACTTTAAGGGAAAAGGGTAACAATACTGTGTCATAGTTCAATGTCTACATTGTACTCCACCAGCTTTAATTTATCTTATAAAGTACTAATTATTCAATTACACATCTTCAGGAAAGTGCAAAATCATTCCTCAAAAGTGCATCCCCTTGGGTGTGAAAGTTCTAAGCTCAGAAAGACTTCATCTGTGCTTTGGGATATATCTTCTGAACTCGGTACTTAGAAATCAGGTTAACAGCTACAAAACGAGCACTGAAAGCCTGGTACGCGGTGCATTGTGGTGGAACAATTTCCTTTTCTGTTGCAATAAACCCTGTTGTGGTCTTCAGATCTATTATTGCTAGTTAGGTGAATAATGAGTGCATGCTCAAATTTCCATTGCAGGAGCTCCTGCAAGTGGCAACTGGGTCCATTCCATGTGTGTCACCAGAGCTGGCATAAGCCCATGGCCATGGTGAAGCAGTATTTCCACTGGAATTGGTGTCTGCACCAAGTCTTGGACTGTGGAATATTCCCACTGCAAACTAGGGGCAAAGGGAGAGATGGAGACCTCACTTAGAAGTTCGTTCTCCATTTCTCATCTTTCAGATGGACACACACTCTTGCTGGTGAGGCTATAAAGAAACAGCCATTCCCATATATTGATGGTGGGAACACAAAGGGTTCGAGCCCTTTGTTTTTGTTTTTTAAAGACTTTATTTATTTAGTTGAGAGAGAGAGCGCGCGCACGCGAGCATGAGCAAGGGCAGTGGCTAAGGGAGAGGGAGAAGCAGGCTCCCCACTGGGCAGGGAGCCCAATGCAGGGCTCGATCCCAGGGTCCTAGAATCATGACCTGAGCCAAAGGCAGACACTTAACCGACTGAGCCACCCAGGCTCCCCAGGGTTGAAGACCCTTGCAGGCCCCTTAGGCAATATCTATCAAAATTATAAATGAATTTTCCTGCTGACCCAGGAATTCCACTTCTGAGAATGTACCTGTACAGGTAGGTGCACAGGTACAAAATGATGTATACCCAACATTAGTAATTGCAACAGGCACATAGTAGCAAAAATACTAGCGACTGCCCAATTTCCAGTTACAGGAAAACAGATAAACTATACTGCATACATACAATAGAATCCACGCAACTGTAAAGAACAATTAGCTGCCCACATACTGAAATATAAAGCTCTCTGAAATATATTGGCAAGTAATAAAAGCAAGCTGCAGAACAGTATATGTAAGACATATTACCTTTTGTTCAAACAATGGGGGAAAATAGGGGTGCCTGGCTTGCTTAGTCAGAAGAGCATATGATTTGATCTCAGGGTCTTGAGTTTGAGCCCCACGTGGGGTGTAGAGATACTTAAATAAAACTTCTTTTAAAAGATGAGGGAAAATAGGGGCGCCTGGCTGGCTTAGTCGGTAGGGCATCCAACACTTGATCTCGGGGTCATGAGTTTGAGCTCCACGTTGCAGGTAGAGGTTACTTAAAAAAAATGGCTTAAACAAATGGAGGAAACCTTAAAATAAATTCTTAAATGGGGGAAAATAATAATACATTCATATTTACTTATGTTTTTATAAAACACACTATGAAGGATTCATATGAAACTAATATTAATGATCAAACACCTATAGATGATATGTGCTGGATGGGGAAACTGAGGCGGGCAAGATGCTTCAATGCAGACTTTTTAATACTTGTTTGATTTTGAATCATGTAAGTAAATTAACTATCAAAAAATTAAATTGGAACTAACCAATTTTTTAAAAAACGTCTAACCTAGTGACCTCACTTTTGACACCAATGACTCTCCCACACTGCTCGGGTGCAATAGACACTCGAGGCATTTACGCCACTTCCTTTGCTATGTCCTAGCAGTGACTAAAATCAAGAAGTCTGTTGGATACCATCTCAATTTCTGGGACATTTCCTGGAAGACACCAGTACAAGGTGGGACAGCTGGGTATAGACAGCAGTCCCTGGGACTGGGGAATGAAGACCTGAGTTCTGGGCCTGCCTTTCCCACTTGTTTTTAAGTTGACCCTATGAAATGGCTGATAATCGGCCATTTTTTAACCAACAAATTGGGCAAATTCATAGGTGAATCTTCATGGATGAGCCAATCGAAGGACCCTGCTGCCTCAGCTCTGTGATAGGAGGATAAGAAATCTCAGCTTTCCTGACTCACAGCATCATGCCAAGGGTCATCAACACACGGAAAGGGGCTTTATAAACTATAAAGGGCAACTGTACAAACAAATGTTGTTAATCACTCCACCAGTCTGAGGGGTGACCATAGCCAAACCTAGAAGGGGAACAAAACCCATTCCCAAAAGTTTCTGAGACACTGGGATGGTGGAGTATATTATCCAAAATAATCTCGATATGTAAACAGAAAATAAGAGTGGACTGACAAAAACAGACTTGAAGAGGAAGACATGTGGTTAAATGACTCCATATGTGGACATCTACAAGTGAATATACTGGATATTCCATAAGCCTAACAGGGAAATTACAGAGACATGACATATATGGGAGCAAACTTTAAGGATACAGACTTTAATACACAAATGCAAGATCAATGTCAAATCCCAAAACCAAATCCAATCCAAAATGATGGTCCTTATCCCTTGTGATCAGTAGAGGTGTCGGAGACAGGTGCCTGTCACACACAGGTAAGCCTCCAACTTTCCTCCAAAATCAGATGTAAACTTCAAACACTTCTGAAAATACTCCCTAGGGGACCTTCTACCCCAAATTTAGACACTGAATGAAAAACCATGCTTTAAAAAGGCAAAAAAGACAAAAAAAAAAAAAAAACTTCTCATCTCCATATGTACCGTCATCTGGAAAGCAGATCTCCCATTGAACGGATGGTCAAGGCCGCACCACGATGTTAAACTAATCAGGAAAATCCAAGGGTGGCTTTTCACACCCTCCTGAAATACAACATTCCCAGAGGCAGGAAATAACTAGAGGAGGAAGTTCACTGGAGGTGCTCTACTTGGTACTGCTACCTAGACACCTGCGGAGAAGCCAGAAGGCCGTATGGAACTCAGAAAAAGAAAGCAAAGAATGCCTTTCTATTTTGATTAAAGAAGGCCCTGTGCAAGGTGCCTGGTTCCGGCTGGGTTTTAAGTAGTCTAAACGGTGCGGCGAACTCTGGGATCACCTCCTAATGAAATGAATTTTTACTTTAGGCCATTCTGAGAAGTTCCAATGCCTCTTTGGGTCAAATACAATGTCCTCACCTCCAGCTTCATGTCTCTCAGCAGACCATGTATGCTTACAGAAATTTCTCTAGGGGGCTTACTAAATTACAGTATTTCAAGTCAGAGTCTCTTCTTGCTTACGAGTGGTAAACTATCTCTGATTAAGAAAGCATTACATACATTTTAGTTAATGATTCATTTATTTATTAAAAACTTAAGAGTTTAGATGTACTCCGTTTAAGGAAAATAATTTGCAAGGCTGCTTCATGTAAAGTGGGAATAATCCACTTGATAACTCTTATTTTCTTTTAAGTAAGCTCTACTCCCAACATAGGGCTTGAACTCACGACCCCACGATCAAGAGTCAAAAGCAAATGCTCTACCGACGGAGCAAACCAGGTGCTCTTTGACTGGGTAACTCTTAGTGAAGTCTTCAAGTGACTGAATCCTGAATTTAAATTGTCACTGACTTTTTTTTTTTAAAGGCATCGATATTTATTTTTTCCATTTTTAATTTAAATTCAATTAATTAACATATAATGTATTATTGGTTTCAGAGGTAGAGGTGATTCATCAGTCTTATATAATACCCAGTGCTCATTACATGACGTGCCCTCCTTAATGCCTATCACCCAGTTACCCCATCCCCTCACCTGCCTCCCCTCCAGCAACCCTCAGTTTGTTTCCTATGATTAAGAGTCTCTTATGGTTTGTCTCCCTCTCTAGTTTCGTCTTGTTTTATTTTTTCCTCTCTTCCCTATGATGCTCTGTTTTGTTTCTTAAATTCCACATATCAGTGAGATCATATGATAATTGTCTTTCTCTGATTGACTTATTTCCCCAGGCATAATACCCTCTAGTTCCTTCTACGTCATTGCAAATGGCAAGATTTTTTTGATGGCTGAGTAGTATTCCATTGTATATTTATACCACATCTTCCTTATACATTCATCTGTCGATGAACATCTGGGCTCTTTCTGTAGTTTGACTATTGTGGACATTGCTGCTATAAACATTGGGGTGCAGGTCACTTCACCCCACTTCAGATCACTACATTTCTGTGTTTGGGGTAAATACCCAGTAGTGCAATTGATGGGTCATAGGGTACCTCTATTCTCAACTTTCTGAGGAATTCCATACTGTTTTCCAGAGTGGCTGCACCAGCTTGCATTCCCACCAACAGTGTAAGAGGGTTCCCCTTTCTCCACATCCTCACCAACATTTGTTGTTTCCTGAAATTGTCACTGACTTTTAAGTATAACAAGAAAATCTGAGACCTACGGAGGTGGGTGCACTCCCAGCTGTTGGTAGCTTTCAAGGAAGTGTTTCAGTGTTACCCCAAATGGTCAATTTTACACAGTTAGTCAATTAGAGGTTCATAAATCAAAAACAGTTCTTAAAAAAATGTTTATGGGAACACAGGGACAATGAGGTGACACCTCCAAAGTATACATCAGAGTCATGGAATCAAGCTCATGTTTCATCAGCAGAGCTCTGGTCGTATCAGCAAAGTGTAAGGTCATAACCAGCTGTGTTTCTGTCATTCTCTCATGTGAAGAAACTCAGTGGTAGACCATGAGCATTTCGTGAGGAAAAAATCCCACAAATATTTTTAAAGCTCCATTTCTGCCTTTTCTCCTTTCAAAGACACAAAGGTCATCCATCCTTCTGTGGCTGGTTTATCCTTGAAAACCTTTCATTGGGATCAACGTGTCAAACTCATAGCTTAGGAGGACTGACTTAGCCTTCTCCTAACATTTGCTCTTTAACAATCTCTGAGCATAGATGCCAGGGACACCAAGATGAATGAGGCAGAATCCCTGCCTTTGGGAGTTTCGCCGCTAGAGAGCGGGGATGGGGAACAGGTTAGACACAGATTAAATCAACAACTATCGTTCATTGTAGAACATGCTGTCATTGGCATGTGCCCAAGAGCAGTCCCAAAAGAGGGAATGAAAGGGAGGAGGGGTGACAGAGAAGAGGAGGCTGTTGACCTAGGTTTTTGTTCAGTATAAATCATATTCTGTAGAGCAAAAGCTTACGTGATCTGATCTGTTTAACCTCTTAGCACCTACAAGCCATAAAGCAAGAAAAGTGCCCGTAAAGAGTTCAATGTCGCTGAGCTTCTCGGGCATGTAAGCTGGAAATCAAGGCTCACTTATGGCCACTTACACAGAAATGATTTCCATTCACAGTGCTTCCCTAGCTGAACATGACAACGCTGAAGTTTCTTCCATGTGGGAAGGAAATGTTGACGTATTGAGCAAGTACTTCTGGGAGCACCTACCATGTATACACCCACCCATCAGCTATGTGCTATGGGAACTAAGACAATGTATGACACACAGGCTTTGCTTTCAAAGGGCTTACAATTTTAAGTGCAGAATTAAGGCTAAAATACGTGGTTGTTGAATCACTATATTGTACACCTGTAACTGTATATAACACTGTGTGTTAACTAATTGGAATTAAAATAAAAACTTAAAAGGACTAAAATACATGGGGGGAAAGTTAACTTATAAGACAGCTGTTTTGGGACAAGGACCCTAACTCACTCAACTTTGAAAAAAATTACCATTTATTCAACTTCCTACTTAATAGTACGTATTTGGGATAACCATACCTCCTCACTTTGGGATTCTGAGTGGAGAACAGAATAGGAACACACTGCCAAGAAGGAATCAAAATACAGAGTCAGCCTCATGTTAGCAAAGCTGGGTTAGAAAACACGGTGGGCACAGGTGTTGGCAGGGCCTGAAGAAGCCAGACCTGCATTTACTACTTATTGCATCATGGCTAGAATGCCAAGAACCTATGCATTTGGACGTGGTGGTTCCACAGAGCAAGAGAGCAGTGAGCTCAACGTCAGCACCAGCAGTCCGTTGCTGTGATTTACATAGTGTACACGCTCCAGGAGAGGACAGGTTTAGTAATGTCCCACCAATCAGATTAATCACCACTTCTCACAGAAAGGAGCAAGTAACGGGGATAAGGGAGACCCAGAATGCTCCTCTGATCTGACGTTCTCTTGTGGAATCACAGGATGGGGGGGAAAGTATTCCCCTCAACATTACTCAAGCCATGGAGAATTTAGGCAACTTGCCCAGGATCATAGGTCTAGTAAGTGGCGGACCTGGAATCCAACTCCATCACTCCAGCTGGGTCTTGAAGAATGAGTAGGATTTAGATGGATGAAGGGGGAAGAAAGTCATTAATAAACAAATTAGACTCTAAAGATGACCGCAAAACAGAGTCTCTGTCTCATCGACTTTGGTACAAAGTGAAGCAAATTTAGGCAGGAAGCATGTTAATAAAGTTTTTAATCGTCTCGATAATAAGTCACAGACGGTGCTATTTAAGGCTGGAAAGTGCCAACAGCAACAACAGTGACTGAAATGCATTAAGCCCTGAATACGCCAAGCACTGTTCTAAGCACTTTACTAGTATTAACACATTTAATCCCTACCTCTATCCTGTCAAGAGGCTGAGGCACAGAGAGTTTAAGTGATCTGTACAAGGTCACACTTCTAGTAAGTGGTGGACCTAGAATCCAACTTGATATGTAAGCTGCGGAATAGTGTCCCAGGTCTTCTGTTCTCAAGGAAGTTTCTGAGGAAATATCTTTCGAGTCAGAAAATATCTTCAACAGGACTCCCATCTCAAAGACTCTGAACTTCTGATTATTTACAAGGCCACAAAACCCTTCTAACCATGCATTAATCCACATATTTGAACAATGAAGTAAATGATAAGTCTCTCTAAATCACAGGATATTCAATTTATTTGGCTTTTCATTCAGCAATTCTTAAACTTCCCTGCATTTCTGACCACCTGTTGAAGTTTCTAAACATAAGAGATGTCCAGGTTCTGTCTCAAACCTAATGAACCTCAAGGACTAGCACCTGCAATCTGTATTTTTTTTTTTTTTACACTTTCAAAGACAATTCTGATGATCACCATGTTGGGGAACCCCTCTCTATTATGTTCTCCAATGGCTCACTTACCAGGATCCTCAGCTTTAAGCAAAATTTTAACAAAGAAGCTCAAGGAACAAGACATCAAAAAGTCATATATTCTGTTCCTCTCTCTTCAAGAGTTTTTTTCTTACAAAAAGGGGGGATAAATTTAAAAACTCTTTAAAACAAACATTTGTTTAAGCTTCCCATCATCGTTGGCACATAGAGGGCCGCCAATCTCTGCTCTATAGAGTGGAGAAGGCCAGGGTGACAATATTGGCCTACACCTGTGCCAGATTCATGTTAATGCGCCGAGGGTGAAATGGTTTCTTAGCTGAATACTGTAGGTTACGGTGTAGACAGCCAGCGATGGCAAGAGGACTAGGTTAGAAGTCACGGAGTTGTAATCCTTATTCTGGTTCTACAGCTATGCCTCCTGGATCAAGTTATTTAGCTACTCTGAGCTTCGGTTTCCCCATCTGTTATGTGGGAATAATGCCCGCTCAATCTTTTTCAAAGGGTTATTTGTAGGATCAAATGGAAGGAGACATGAGAATGCATTTTTAAAGAACGAAACAAGATTTTGGACAAGATTATTATTGAAGCGTACAGCCTTGTCTACATATGATGTTAGCCAAGAAAATCGTGTAGGAATGTTAGCGATGACAAACCCACGGACTGGACCCAGGACCAATGCTTACTGCATTAGGCCAAATAGCGATGGTGAGAGTTCCCCGAGACTTTTACATGAGACTGACTCTGGAGAACAATCAGAGGCTCTGAAATAATAAAGGCTTCCACCTTTTAAGCAAGTCATTCTCAGGAATGTGAAAACCAGAAATGATATTTTAGGAAAAGCCATTTAAATTTTGTTAATGATGATACATTTTAATGATTAATAAAATCTTTACCTTAAGGCCATCCCTCCTTGCTTCTCAACCGTTCCACACCTATGATTATTCCTAAAAACTACGCAATGGGGAAAATCCCATGGAGGAGTATCTCCTTTATCAAGTTCCATTTGTGAATACTCTGAACAAGCAGAAGAACACAATCTCAGTGCAAGAGAACGGCCAAGGAGTGGGCAGGACGACAGTCATGTTCATGAAAAGGAAGGAAGATTGAGGACTTTGGGATTTCTACGTGTTGACTTTTATCCAGAAAAATAGTTATCCATCTGGGTTTTGCAGAGCAGAGTGTCACGGGACCTCCTGCAAAGGACAAAACTGATCAAGGTCAAAGGGGCAGGACCCTGATGGTCCCACCTGTAGTTCGACTAGAACAGCCCTACTTATTTTTGTTTTACATACTCAGGTGCCATATATGATACGATTTACTTATTTATATTTATACCACTAATTTTGAGGTTAGTGGACACGTGTCTATCTCTCTGAGTATGTCTCAAAACACAAAGCCTGGAGTGTTCTCCGGCACTATTTACTTACTGCTTATTCTAGCTGCCCTGCTCAGAAGTGAAAAAGAAGGCTGGGAGCATGGCTGGGAGTTTGGTGTAGGAGAAGGAAAGTGGGACCTATTACCACTTCTTTTTTTTTTTAATTTTAATTATTTATTTGAGAGAGAGAGAGAGAGTGCAAGCATGAGTGGGGGTGGGAGGGGGAGAGCAGAGGGAGAAGACGGCCCCCCACCAAGCAGGGAGCCTGCTGCAGGGCTCAATCCCAGGACCCTGGGATCATGACCTGAGCCGAAGGCAGACGCTTAACGACTGAGCCACCCAGGTGCCCCCTATTACCCCTTCTTGATCCACTTTCTGTTTTTTTCTGAAATTTATAGAACTACTGAAAATTTGCTTCCTTGTTATATATCAAGAGGTTAAACATTCCTTTCTGAGTTGACGGTGCCAAACTGCTCTTAGTTATATTGGCATATTTACATGATCCACGAACACCACATATGGACTCTTACTTCTACCACACATTTGAGCAAAAACACCTCCTGACTTCACCATGAAAGGAGATCCTATGGATTGAAAAGCAGTTTTTAGTAAACTCTAAAGACATACATTACTAAATTTAAACATGTTACTGACTAATCTTTACAGGCAAGATAGTATTCACTAAACTGACTTTTCTGTCTTTTCCTTACTCAGCATAATCATGAAACCAGCTTCCTGGAAATGGAAGCCTTCTCACAATTTAAATTTATATACATACAGCATTTATAAACACTGTCAAATGAAAGACACATTCCTGAATACTAAGAGGCCCAAACATGTCCTTGTACTTAAGGAAAAAAATCCATCATCCAGTCAGTGGAAATGAACCAGCGTCCATGGTTCAGAAGTTCTACTGTGGCTTCTACCAGCATCCAGCACAAAGAGCTCCTCGGGGAACAGCCTCAAGTAGCAAAATGTTTATGACACCGTCTAACAAGCATTTTTGTCTTTATCTGAATAGAAAATGACACCTGAAAATCAAGTCATAAGAAAGATCAGCTCTTAAAAGAGAAACAAGTTATTTTAAAATGTTACACCCCATTGCTGAAAATACAGTATGGACAGGAAATCAGAGAATTTGCTCAACAGATTGTTTCTTTCTAAAGACCAGGCCTCTTTTGAAGTGAGTGTATAATGAGGTAATGGAAGCCTTACATGGAGAAATCAATGGAGTTCCCTTCCCAGGTAGCACTTAAAGATGGATGGATTCGTACAGGGAAAAGAAACCCCAGGTAGCCCAGTGCCTGGCACCCCCTGGGCACTCAATGAATGCTTGGTGAATTAATGAGTAAAGCACTCATCCCTGGTGTATAACACTTTTACTTTTTTTTTTTTTTAAAGATTTTATTTAAATATGTGACAGAAAGACAGCCGGCAAGAGAGGGAACACAAGCAGGGGGAGTGGGAGAGGAAGAAGCAGGCTCCCAGCGGAGGTGCCGGATGTGGGACTCGATCCTGCAACGCCGGGATCACGCCCTGAGCCGAAGGCAGACACTTAACGACTGCGCTACCCAGGCGCCCCAACACTTTTACTTTTTTAAAAGAAAAGCTTTGAAACAGGAGAAAACATATATGAAGCAACGTAAACCATTAAATATGTGATGTCCTAACAGGGATGTAAATAGTAAACTGTCTGATATGCTGACGATATGAATACTTGAAAGCAGTCTGAGAGAGCGATCATAAAGAATAAATATTCATGAGTACTGCAGTGGGCTGTGCAGCCCATAGTCTAAACTTGCATTTTAATGACATATCCATGTTGATTAATCTCCAACTATTCTATCCAAGAGCAAAATAAATTATAAAAAAGAAATTTACGTTGAAACCTGATGGGTTGGGGAAAGGGTCCATTTCTTTGACACTTAATATTTAAAAGGAGAAACTCTGGAACTAACTGCCGTATCTGAAGATCTCATGGTTCCCAGAAGGGGAAGGTGAATGTTGAGAAGGTTTTTTTTAGTTCAGCCGCTGAACTCTCTAGAAAATTTAATGTCAAAAGTTAATTTCTTAAGCAATTTGGGCATCTGAATCTCATCATCAGGCCTCTTTTTAGAAACATTCTGCTTAGTCTGATCTAAAGGAAAAAGAACTACTTTTGGGAAACGCTATGAAAGTATGGAAAAAGGAAAAGTGCAACACTTTGCAAAAAAAAAAAAAGGGAAGCATTTCTGATACTGAATTCATGAAGCTGCAAAGGGAAAGGATTAAAAAACAAAGATATGTAATTGTCATTATTAGGATTGTATGTTAACTAAAAATAGGGAGCCCACTTTATGATATGATTAATGTATATGAAAAACTTAAGAGGACAACTTACTTCAGATCCCATATGCCTAACTCCAACCTCCCACATTAGCACGCATCCTTTCTAAAAGATTTACAACCTCTGCTTAAACATTTATTAACAGGAATGGACCATATCTTTAATGATGTGGGAAACAAAGGCAGAAGAAAAATTATTAAATTTCCTTACTACCTACAGCCCATTAACAAGTCCTTGAAACAGGCAGAGTGACCTTCCTCTAGGGACTCAACTGCCTCAATGTTAATGCTTTGCTAAGGGCAAAAGGCAATCCTAGCCTGACACAGTCCCCCCCCCCCCCAGGATCCCGTAAGTCTACTTTAACATATAAAAATTCCTTTGGAAACTTCCTTTATCTCTAAGCTCCCCAAGATACATGTTGGCAATCATCCCCCAAGGATATAGCCCACTGATACACATCTGAAGGGTCTCATGACTAAGGTTTTATTAGAGGGTAATAAATGACCTTTTCCCAACAACAGCTAGCCCCCTCAAGGTCCTGGAACCCTTGCTTCCAAAATTCCTTAGAGACTTACACTATCCCTAGCCCCCTCACAACTTGAGGGTATATAATGGGCCACTCCTCATGACCCTGGTGCAGCTCTTTTTTTTTATTTTATTTTAATTTTTTTTATTATATTATGTTAGTCACCATACAGTACATCCCTGGTTTTTGATGTAAAGTTCAATGATTCATTAGTTGCGTATAACACCCAGTGCACCATGCAATATGTGCCCTCCTTACTACCCATCACTGGCCTATCCCATTCCCCCACCCCCCTCCCCTCTGAAACCCTCAGTTTGTTTTTCAGCGTCCATAGTCTCTCATGCTTCATTCCCCCTTCTGATTACCTCCCCCTTTCTTTATCCCTTTCTTCCCCTACCGATCTTCCTAGTTCTCATATTCCATAGATGAGAGAAATCATATGATAATTGTCTTTCTGTGCTTGACTTATTTCACTTAGCATTATCTCCTCCATGTCCATCCATGTTGCAGCAAATGTTGAGAACTCGTTCTTTCTGATAGCTGAGTAATATTCCATTGTATATATGGACCACAACTTCTTAATCCAGTCATCTGTCGAAGGGCATCTTGGCTCCTTCCACATTTTAGCTATTGTGGACATTGCTGCTATGAACATTGGGGTGCATATGGCCCTTCTCTTCACTACGTCTGTATCTTTGGGGTAAACACCCAGTAGTGCAATGGCTGGGTCATAGGGTTGGTGCAGCTCTTTCTGCCCACGGGTCCCGTCCCCGTGCTTTAATAAACCACCTTTTTGCACCAAAGACGTCTCAAGAATTCTTTCTTGGTCGTCGGCTCCGGACTCCACCCCACTGAACCTCACGGATATCCCACAACCTCATCATTTAAAAAGCCTCTTTTTTTGTTAGATTATAAATCCCCCCGATGAAGTGCTTTGTATGCAGTAAGCATTCAATATTTGCTGAAATTAAATGGAACTTAAAATAGTTCTAGACACTACATACGGTTACCTACATTTATATCACTGGTCCTAGATCTGCTCTCTGGGGTGACACAAAACAAACTTCCTCCCTTCTCTACATGTGAAGACTGTCCCTATAAATAAGGATGTCAAAAAACATTATCACATATGCTGCCACTAATCCCTCAGCCGTGGCGGGCATTAGCTGTTAGAACATTCTTTCTCTTTGAGGCTGGAAAGCTTCAGAATTCTTCTTAAGCCAGCATTCCAGGTAGCTAGAATCAAGTGATGGGAGTTGCTAAGAGAGACAAAAAATCATTTCCCATTCCGGCCTAAGTTGTTCTGTCCCCAGCCACCCATGCCAAATTCCCTCAACCATTCCTCGCATGAATGTTTTCCAATGCCCCGTGCATCTGTGCCACCATGATCTTAATAGATGAAAGCAACTTCAGTTCCTTGAAGATAATAGCCTATATATAGTCTATCTAAAAAGTGGAGGAGAATTATTAGCTTCCCCTTTTGAGCGTTACGGTTCTACTAGGGCAGACCAAAATTGCCGTAGCTATGTTCACTGCCCATAGCCACTCCACTGGCTCACACTGAAACTGATTATTTAAAACATCTAGGTTTCCTTTCTATAGTCATCCCCTCCAAACCTTTTCCCAACTCCCCATTCTATCCTATATGTATACAATTGATTTTAACCAAATCCTACTATTCTACATCTAAGTAAATGTACATGATCCAGATTCTATGATTCAACAGAATGTCTCTGGCTTTATGTTTCAATATGATAAACATATCATCTGTGCCTTTAGGTACATTATCAGCCAACATGTTCATGCTGGATGTACTTTCCCAGTGTTGCGTAAGAGACAGCACCTTTGACAGTTTGGTCTAGGAATGTGGCCTGGGACTCTGCCCAGCATCCCTGCCAGTAGTGTGAAGCAAACTGCTTGACCTTCAGAGTCTGTATGATGTAAAAGAAATTTATCTGTGTTTAAAAACACTCCCCATAATTCAAGAAATAAACAAACATGTGAAAAGATAGAGAAACCTGTTTCAGTTTGGGCGTAGTTTCAGTTTTCAAAAACACAGGAAGACAGAAAGAACATCAGAAAATGCAGCAAATGCTGATGCTAGCAGCTCCAAAACGAAGACTGAGCAAACTCAATCTCATGTAGCAAAAATTGTACTCAGTGGGTTTCCTTTTTCCTCCTTCTCTCTCTCTTTCCTTAATACTTTTTTTCCCCTGAAAACAAAAGTTTTCCGCACCTGGTTGTTCCTACGCATGACACAAAATATAGACAATATCATGACTTTCTTTGGTTTTCTGCTTACCAGAAAAAACTGGCACTAACTTAACATACACTGTTAAAAAAAAAAAATACACACACACAGACACACACAGCACACACACACACACACACACACACACACACTGTTTTCCATTCCCTGAAGCACAATACCTGGCATCCAAAACTTTGAAAACATTTAAACGAAAATCCACCAGTAAGTCTGTAGCTGCTACCACGTAAAATCAACTCCAACATTTCTTATGTTCCAAACATGATTAATTTCATAAAAAAATAAAATTGTGTGTAAGAAATTTCAGAAATAAGCCAACTAAAGGACATCGACAACAGGTACCAGGAAAAAAAAGTAGCACTACACTTCCATCTTCCAGCTTCTGCTTCTCTACCAGCAAAACCAACATTTTTCTGCAATTATGAAGTTTCTTCATTGTCTACGTTGCTAGTCAGACTCTGAAGCAACTATTAATCAATTTGTTCATTCAACAGTATTTGTCGAAGGGCCTCTGCGACCAGCGCTGTTTTGGATGCTATTGTGGGAGCATGCAGAAATGAATTAAACACAGATTTTGTCATCAAAGAATTTTAAGCTAATTTGGAATTATTGGTTCCCGGCCCCACCGCTATCTTTTGGTGCTGGCTCAGATGTCTCTCTTTATCTATTGTAAGGCCGAGGCAGCTCTTACAATTTCCTTCTCCTTGTCTATTTTTCCCCTCTTACTTTTTTGGTGTTTAAAGTCTTGCTACGTACATGACCCTTTATTTTATTCTTAATTCTCCTCGAATCATTAAAGTTAAAATTGGATCTTAGATCAAAGACATTCTTAAGGTCCCTCTAGTCCATTTATTTGGTGTTATTGTATCTCAGAAAGTGCAATGAATTGCCTGTAGCAAGTGAATAAAATCAGAACCTTTGTACTCAATGCTTCAATACCTATTATTGAAAATAATAAATGTTAAAAAAAAAAAAAGCCAGCCTCTATTCCTGGCGGGCTGATCTACATTTGGCTACTATATTAAAATGCTAAAATGACTTCGGGTTTGCGTTGGGTTGTGGACCTGCCAGTTTTAAAATCTCATCTACAATCCCAAATGCATAATAAACCTCTCTGCCACCCCCCCCCCCCCAACTCCCCACACTCACCAAATCTGAATAGGGTAGCAAGCAAATCCTAGGAACTGTAGCCTTAACAGTAACTATAGCATGAAAAGAAATGGCTTATATGACAAATGAGCCATTTGACTTGGGAAGGCTGGTGATTTTGTTCTCTAGGTGGCACTATGATGTCAACTTTTGATGAGATGCTTCAATTTCTTGAAAATGCCATTTTTGGTTTGTTTGTTTTTTTTAATTTCCATTGTATAAATCTTAATTTTACGCACACTAGTTGTAATTAAATGACAGGTTGTCTTCTAGTTTTATTTTAACAAGCCAGTTTGAAGGTAAGTGATTTCTTATCATATAATTTACATTTCCGAGTTCTATTGTCTTAGAATTAAGGAATCTTCCTATGCCTGCCCACCTCCCTCTAAATATGCAGAGGCATGTCAAAAACACAGAAGGTGGTCACAAATCTTCAGTCAGACCAAAGGAATCAAGATGAAAGCACGTTTAAAAGCTACTAGGTTCTGTGAGCCTTCAAAATCAGGACATTACTACCATGACAACCAATGAAAAGTTCTTTCAAGTGAACCTTTGGGAAAAACTGCATAATGTTCCTTACTCTCTGGGATCTTTGGAAATACACTTTTGCTGTGTTATGGCTGTCACTGAAGCTTGTAAATTTACTCTGCTTCCCCCTAGTCACTCTCCTGGTCCTGCACCTGGCTCCCCTAACTAATTTAAAGGAACCCATCCTCAAACTTCAGACCATGTACAGATGAGACATCAGGGCAATGAACCACTTCTTAGCATCCAGCATATTTGGTCAGATTTGTTTCACTAAGAGCCTAAGTGTCCCAGAATCTGGACTTGGATTTGAGGATCTGCATTGAAATGAAAGCTTCCATACTTGTTATCTGACCACTCGACTGTTTTTCTACAGAAACAAGAATACCTTTCTGTTCCACTCAGGGAACACACGCATTTACCACTCCCTTACCCCCAAAAGTTTTTCAAAATCAATATATTAGTGAGCTTCATTGTTTCATGTCTGCCATCAAGAATGATTCCATATATTTAATAACTGGGTCTAAGACTTATTCTAAGGCTTTAGTATAAGTGTTCTGGAAAGCCAGAGATGCGTTTAAGTATAAAATTATTTAGGAATAAACAATTCTATGCCTTCAATGGAAGTTTAAGGGGACTTTGAGGACACATATGCCCGGGCTTAAAAATACCAAAGCTTTCTTCTGTTGCCTAGGGTTAAACCCCATATACAAATGACATACGGATTTCATTTGCCAACATCATTTATTGCTTAACATTACTCCATACTGAACAGAGTAAATGGATGCAGAGGGTAACCAATAAGTTTGCTCATTCACTTTTGAAGCCCATCTGGGCATGTTATTCATCCTAGTAAAGAAAATTTATCACAACGCAACTTAATGTAATTCTTGTTCAAATGATTTCTTCCTCCACTGAACAGCCAGCATTTAAACCTAGAATTCCCCTGAATTCTCTCCTCCATGCCTCTTTAAAATGCAATTCACAGCTTGAGATTACAGAGCCTGCCAGTGGCTGAATGGCTGCTCTAGATGGCTGAGAGTCCTTCAATTAAGAGCAATTTTGCAATTAGTGGAAACTGAGTGCTCCATAACAATCGTTTGAAAACAAGTTGAGAAAAGTTAGCAATTACCCTATTAAAGGGACATATTCACTAGCATTTGGCTGAGCTGGCCCCCTCACACAAATTGCAATCTTCCATACAGGGAAATGGCAGTTGAAAATTATGTTTCAACCATTAAAATAAATTTGCTATTATAGACATCAAAATGGGAGTGCCTTTCATTTTAAAAGATCTTCAGAGTTTAGCTATCATACAACTTCCATGCTCTCTGTTTTCATTCATGAAGTCGAGAGTTATTCTCTCTACTCCGGGACTAACTTCCTAGATCTTCAAATGTTAATGAACTGTGTGCATATGACCTTTTCATTGTGTACATCTTCAATATTCTTGAAGCTTAGAAGAGTAAGTCCATGATTGAGACCCAAAGCTGCTGGCTGTTACATTCCCCAAGTTCACTACCTGGATATAGAATATATTGAGCTCTGAGTGCTGTGTGTGTCTGAAGTGGGGGGTAGAGGGGATATTTACAGAACGGTTTAAAAACAAATGTAAAAACATGTAACAGAGCTCTTTGCTATTATCAGGTGGGCGTGCCCAGCTTGCTGTGTGTGCTGAGCTACAAACCAGAGCTATTTATGTTTGAAAGAAATGAGATTATCAATCATCTGCATTTTGACTACTGAAAAGTAAGATTCCAGGAAGAAGGCAATAGCTTACATTCTAATGGTGCCCCTATTAAACAGGAAACCAAAGGACTTTAAGCCAGGATTTTAGAAATTTGCATTTACAGGATTTCCCTCCTCCTGGTAAATCACAATGAACCAGCAATATTCCAAGCCCTCCCCACCCCACTTTGGCCATTATGAGCTTTAGACAATTAATTCACTTAGTATAAATGAATCATTTGCTTTTTAGGCAAATGATTATTTTCTCAGTTCCTCTTGTTCAAAAGTAGAAGTTACACTTATTGAGAAGACATCCTAAAACAGATTTCCTTAATGCTTTATTCTGTGGATACTTTAATGTTGACCTACTTTATATTTTAAATGACCTTAAATATCACCTTAAAATAAACATGACTTCCAGTTACTAATTCAGTTCTGAATGGGCTATGAATGGCTCCAAAGGTATGTGAAAAATTACGCTGTTATTTTGCTTTTAAAAAAACGTGATCTCCAAGTGTGTATGCAATGTTCTAATGCTTCAAAACATGTACGTAAGTCTTGTTTATCTGGAAATAATTTCTTTCTGCTTATATCATTTATAAATAGAATACGTTCTGTAATAACTTAAAATAGCCCTACCTACATAACAATTCTGCTATCAAAATACTTATTACCAGTCTGTATTTACCAATATTTACCACATTCTGCAAAATAACGTAGAAGAAAAAAGACAACGATTTTATGGCCCTGGAATTCCAGTAATGGTGACCAACGTGTTTTAAATTCCAGTAAAAGTTATGGTTACATTTCAACAAGTGTCTCTTTCCTTTCTCTTACCTCTGCCGTTAGTACAGAGGGAAATTCACAAAAGAAAAATCTTAAGCAAGGTGTTTGCAGAATCAGGGAACAGGAGTCAGTGACTGTTTTAAAGGGGTGCTGGCCCCCGGGCCAAGATTTGGCAATCTCTACGTGCAATGTGTGATGTGATCTATTACGTGTAACAACATGGAGCACTACGGGCCATAATCTCAGAAACTTCAACTTAAAAATGATAATGTTTTGCGGGAGGTAAACACTGAGGGTTCCCATGTTTAGACGAAATAAATCTGTAATTATACTTCAATAAATAAAAATGTTTTTTAAAAGTATATAATTTTAAGACTAAAATGGCTTTTGACCTCATAACAAACATATACAAATAAATTTTTGGATAAAAATAGAGAAGGGGTATTTTCCAAGAAGTAGAGCCAGTTTGAAGATCTTATTTAATAGCATAACATGTTTTATATGCAGTTTAAAAACAACAACGTTCCCAATTAGACATTGGTTTGCTTTAAAAGATAACTGTACTGGGAGTGGGAGAATTAATAAACATTCAGAAATATGATTTTCTTTGCTTCTGGCCAAGAACATTCCTGCATTCTTGTCAAAAAATGTTCACTGGCTACTACTGACATTGAGGAGTAAGTATAAGATACCTGAAGAACCCAAAAATAGATCCAGGGAGCCCTAACACCACAAACCGCAGTCCGTCATAACTCCCCCAGCGCTAGGAAACCTTTTTGCATTGGAGCCAAAGAGGGGCAACGGGTCAAATACATCCGAGTGGGGAGTCAGAAGCATCATTCAACAAGTCCCTCCTACCAGCTCCCGAAGGGATCCTGAAAAGTCATCCCTTTCCACTTCCCCACCCCCAGCCTCCCGGCCCCCAGCAGCTGCTCTGGGTAGTTTGGCCGGCAGAGGGCACCCTCTACCTTCCCTAGCACCGAGCTCCCTGCCCCCCTCCTCCTCGTCCCCCAACCCCTGTCCCTCCACCCCGCTCCACCCCGCTCCACCCCCAACACACAAACACAGCATCCTCCTACCGCGATTCCGGTTCACTCCAGCAACCCCAAGACTTTTCTCCCCTGGAGGTGCCCCCAGTCTGCAATTTCCCTTTTCAGCCCGTCGGGCATAAACCCCACAACCCTCAGCTCTTTCTTTCCAGGCACAGCTCACCCGTTCCTTCTTCCCGGCTTTGCATCCCCAGAGACCCACCCGAGTCAAGACACCCCATCCTGTTCCCGATAGTCAAAACTTGTAATTCCCTGGAAGGTGCTTCAAGGGAGGGGCGCGGAATGGGGAGAAGTGTGGGCGCAGCCAGCCCCCAAGACCGGCAGCCCCTTTCACGTCCGAGCTGCAGCAGTGTCTCAAGTTTTCTGAGATACGCTGGCATTGGACCTGTGTAAGTCCGCTTTGGTCACAACTCTTGAGGCGCAGGTAACCGTGTGCAGCCCGGCTGGAGCCCCGGAGGCTGAGGGAGCAATGCACCCCCAAAATCTGCGCGGGGACCGCCCAACCGATAGGAAACATTCATATCGCAGCTCCGACACAGTCACCGCAGTCAGGGCCCCCGACAGCTGGCGCCCTAAATCTCTCTCACGACCCCGGCTGTGCTAGGGACGGGTTTCGGGGGATCCCCGGGGCGCCGTCTCCGCTCCCGCTGCGCAGCTCCGCGTCTCCTCCAGGCTATTTGTACCCCACTTCAGGGCTGCCGGGGTCCCTCTCCCTTGGGGGGTCCTGGCTGCCCTGTGGGCCGCGGGATGCCGAGGAGAAAGCTCCGCTGGAGCAATTACAAGTCCCCCTTCTCCTGGATGGGAGGAAAGGAGTTCCAACCTCTTCCCACAACTTCGGGGCCCCCCCAGCCAACTTTCCCCCGCGGACTGGCGGCTCCCGCGCCAAACCCCACGCCTGCTACTCGCCTACCTCGGAGTCCACACAAAGCTCACGGGTCCCCGGCGGAGGAGTCACATCGTTATCTCGCTCCTGGCCCCTGCGCCCAGCCCGGATCCCCGTCGCGGAGCCGCTGGCCGCCGGCCCCACAGCAGCGGTGGCAACTGCAGTTCAAGTGTCTCATCAAAGCTTCCCGAGGAGGAGGAGAGGGGCGCGCCGGGCCGACTCCTCGGCCCCGCCCGGGAGCCCGCGGCGCGACGGGGGGCGCGGGACAGCTAGCGGGCGGGCGCGCCGGGGCGCGGCGGCGGCGGGGACCGGGAGCTCCAGCCTGCGCCTCGAGCTCGGGTCAGACATTATTTAGCTCTTCGGTTGAGCTTCGATTGGTCAAACGGCGCCGCCCCCCGCCCCCCTCCCCCGGCTCGCCCGCGCCACCGATACCCGTGCGGGGCGGCCGCTTAAAGGGAACGCCGCGCCTTTTCCTCGCTCCGGCTCAGCCCCTGGGGCTCCCAGGGCTCCCCGGGTCCCCGCACCCCGCTCCGCCTGTCCCTGGGGCCCCGCGACGTGGCCCCGCTAGCCCCGCGCCCGCCCGGGCAGGACGTACACGCCGCGCCCGCCGCTTCGAGGGGCTACCTACCCCCACCAGGGGGAACCCCGTACCCGCGCCCTTCGCGGAAACCCCGGCTGTGCGCGCTGGGGCGGGAAGGAGCTGGTGCGAATCAGGCGTCCCCCGGGGTCTTGCTCCCCTCCATTGCAACTCCCTCCGCCCCATCCCAGCACCCAAGTTCGCGGGAGAGGGCGTGCGTTTCCCGGACCACGAGACACACCTTCCCGCACCTTCCCGCACGACGGAGCTGCAAACACGAGCACACAATGAAATCGCACGGAGCATGGGGGCTATTGGTTTACTCCGCTGCCTTAAACACGCCGGCTTAAACAGAGTTCGTGCACTGACCTCTCCAGAGTTTGCCTAATAGGAATTCAATCAAGATAATAACGGCATTTTTTATTAATGAATGCCCCCAGATAACGTTACACCAAGTTACTTGCTCCAGCCAGGAAGCCGAGGCAATGACAGACCTCACTAAAGCCACACGCTTTCTAGCAGACCAAACAGAGAAAAACGGAAAGAGAAAGAAAGAAAAGAAACCCACCTTTTCAGTCACTACTTGTCAAAGTAAACATCAAGGCAGCTGCTCTGGGGAAGACTTCGGCCCCAAAACTCCCAGACTCTATTATTTTTTTGTTCACGTTCCCTTTGGTTAAAAAGAAGTGGGGGGTGCGAGTCTTTGGTGCCCGGTATGTACTCCTTCTGTTCTGCAGCAAAGAAGTTAAATTATTGATAGTGGAAATTGCATGGCGGAGGTAATACTCGCACCCCCTGAGCGAGGAGCTCCATTTGATCTCGGCAGGGGCAGGGAGATTTCATGCTAGCTCGCCAGGGGGAGCGGCAGCGCGAGCAGCCCTCTCCGCGGTGAATGGGAAAGTGGGTGGGAGTCCACGAGAGGGCTCCACGGTGCCTTGACGTGCGGTGTCATATGATACCTCCGCTGCCTCGAAATAGACACTCTAGTGCACGAATTACCAGAATCAAAATTCAGCGCATTTAAAATGATACATCTTTTATTAGAAGAGTTCCGTTCCAGGGCATTGCATGGTTTTGCAGATGTTTTCACTTCCCTCCCTAGCAAACTTACACACATAAACCAACCCTTTTAATAATGAACCTGGGCAGCAAAGATAAATAAAGAGCCTTCTGTTCTTACCTGTGTGTGTGTGTGTGTGTGTGTGTGTGTGTGTGTGTGTGTGTGAGGGGGGTGGGGAAACAGTTGGCTCAGTTAATCCTCCCCTCGCACCCTTCCCCCACTCAGCAAAGAGCAGTCAGTAGGGTACAGGTAGCCAAGACCCTTGGAGAGAATTTAAGTGGCTAGGGTCCAGAGGATTGTCTTCAATTTGCCATTGGACGACCACTGTCAACCGTCTACTTAGGTTCCTGTTTTGAAGCTGAATTTTCTTCCCGTTAGGTCAACGGATTCGTACGCTACTGGGAAAGACCTTAAAATACAGAATAAGGAACAAGACCGCCGTACCTCATTTGTAGTCCCTGGACCTCCCGCGAGCATACAAATCATCTGGGTGCCTGCTAAAACACAGATTTCTCCTCCAGAATTTGTGATTTAGTAGGGGTGGGGCAGGGTCTAGGAATTAACATTTTAACAAGCACCTCAGGCAATTCGGATGCAGAAAATCTGAGGTCACACTCTGAGAAACACTTTCTTAAGGGATGAATAAATGGGTGTCAGAGGAATCTCCCACCCACCCCCAAATCTGATAGGCAGTTTTATGTGTATGTGCATTTTTCTCTAATCTCAAAGGGGTTTCACCTAATAATTGCTAAGACTCATTGCTGTAAGAATTTCCCTAAACACTCCAACATTAATCTGGGGAAAGGGAAAGATTTATAAACAGTTTCCTTTCCTGGACCCTCTTGTGGTTATCAAGAATGTGCTGTTGAACTGAGTATATAATAATATTATATCTAAGGGTTTACAGTTAACAAAATGAGTTCACTTATATTAGCTGTTTTAGAGCTTCTAAAGACTAGTGACAGAAACTATTATTATTTTATAAATGAAGAACCTGAGGCTTGATGCCATGAAATAATTTGCCCAAATTCACACAGCTAAAATGCCGGAGATAAGACTTTAATGAACTCAGGAACTCCAGCTAGAAATATCCGTGCCTCCCCTCGCCTCAAAATAAACAAAGCTATCTGATCCTTGGAAGTGTTATCAGAAGGATCTCACAAATTGGTGGACGGACGGAATAGTCAAATTGTTCAAAAACATGCATATTCTTAGAGTGTCAGACATGTAGCTTTGCAGCTCTATCAACGTGACAGGACACATGACCAATACAAACTACCCTACAGCACAGATGATGAGGTTTATTGTGGGCTATTTAATGCATGTGAAATCTGCAGGCTAGCCAAAAGCAATAAAGGACAGTGGGCATGAAGCTGGGCTTGCCCACCTCAGAGAACCTCTGTATTGAGTCCCAGGAGTATAGGCTGAATGCAGACACAATTTCTTTTAATACTGCAGAGCAATGTAAGAGACTAGATTTGTAAATTAAACATACACACATTCACACGTACAAACCTTGTAATATATAAAGTACTAGAGGAGCCTTACCTAAACTTTTTAAAAATAACTTTATGCTAACTTCAAACCCATGCTTACTTTCCAACTTTAAATCTGCTTGAAAATGAGTTATTTCCTCAAGTTTTTAAGCTCAATTGTAATTTACTTCCTTCAGGAAGAATACCTACCAAGTAAAAGTCAAGAATCTTAGCATTCTCGGTGCTGCTCAGTTAGAAGTTACGATAAATCTTCTACCTGCTAAAGCCACATTGCCACATCAGCATTTTTGCAGAAGGAAACAGTGTTCTCATTTCCGAGACTCTGATTGTGTCTACGGCCAATCTTCTTATTCCTACTTTCCCTTGACTATACAAATAAATGTTTGTATCTCTACTTTCCAGTGTGTGGTGCAGTTTTACTGAGGAAAAGACAGAGGAGTCAGAAATGGCAGGAATATTTAGAAATAAAAGAACACCAAATGCCAATTCAGATAAACCCTTTGATGAATCAGACCTCTTGACATTTCTGAGCGTTTTGAAACTTTCTGATTTGTGATTACAGTGTTACCAACGACCAGACTTAAAATACTTTCTTACTTGCCTTAAAAGTACATCTTACATTCAAAAACAATGAAGCTAAGACGAACTAAAGTTGTACTGGTGTGTTGCACGGAATTCTGAATAATTTTTTTATTTGTTTAGTTCAGGTAGCATATGGAGAGAGTGCTAGAAGTCTAAGATCAAACTTTTTACAAAATTATTTTCCTATTATGATCAAGGGGGTTGCTGAGAATATAGAGCAAACATTTCTGATTCTCCTTAAAGATTAGTCTCTCACATGACTGATATGTTAAGAACAAAGATCCCACGTTCATGATGTGAACATTTTCTCAATCACCCAAGGGAGGAAAAACTTGACTGCTTGAAAAGAAAATGTTCCCTGTTTCACTTTTGGGGGACTTAAAAATTAATTTTGAATTAGTTAAAATCTTTATTTATTTTTGGTTATGGGCTAATTCTATTCTAACCCAATGTTCTACAAGGACAAAGGTCAGGAAGAAATGTGAATTCCCATCTATTCTTGTCAGGAAACATAAACTAATCCTCATTACCCAAGTGGGAACAGAGGCAGTAGGCTCAGATTTGACATTGACATATTTTTTTCTATTAATAATTTTAATTGGCTGAGGTCAATTCTACTATCATTATAAGCATTTTATGTTTAATTATGTTTATTTAAGTTTCCTAGTTACTCCTGCCTTCAATCCGCCTTGCAAAAAAAAAAAAAAAATAGCTGTCTAGAATCAAATGAATTGACCTCAAAAACTGCTGAAAATCTTAGTAATTAGCACAGGGAAAATAATAAGTAAACAGAAAACTCTCCTGCTTAGCAGAATGGCAAAGGTATTTTCAAAGTCAGGCTGCATGATTTAAAAGGCCCAATCCAGCACTGAAATATGTCATTTCAGTACTACAAATTATTGAGTAAGGTCTTTCCTGAGAAAAACCTTAAAAGAGAAATAATTTTCCTGTTTATTAGATGGTACTTTAATATGGGGCGTATTTCTTCTCTGTAAGCTTTTTATGAACCATAAGAATAGCTTCTATGCCATAATCAAATGTGTCCAAACTGGCCAACACCTGTTACAGGAATTATGTAACCCAGCATGGCCATTAGTGGCAAAAAAAAAAAAAGAAAGAAAAGAAAAAAGAAAAAAGAAAGGAGCCACAGTATGAAAATGTTAGAAGGGCCAAAATTAGGAGAATAGAACAAGGTCAAAAGCCAATCCCATCTGGGAATAATATTTAGTTGGATCAAGAGAAACAGCACTAAAACTGTTATAAAACAACTGAGACTACCCCCCAAACATATGAGAGTCATCAACTTGTAAACCTCTGAGTTACCAGATTTTCCCTGAGAACACTTAAAAACCAATAGTGAAGAATAAATTGGTTTACTCATCGTAATGTTTCTGTAAGCATGGTCAAAAGGGCTGTGATTGTAGACTGAGAACAAAAGTTAGAACTGACAGTGATAGCTGCCTGTGGTATGTTGTAGGTTTTATTGGAAGAAGAGTCATGAGAAGAATTAGCAAGTTTAAACCAGAGGGTTTCAGGACGTTGAATCAAATTGTAAGGAACAGATTACCTTATTTTGAGACTCAGCTATTTAGGCTGTTTGATGATGGGGGTGAGATATTTTCTACTGTTACATTTCATATTCTTCATGGAGAAAGTTAGAAACATATGCAAAAAGGGAATTTAGAAAAAACCATTGAACTTCCTAAAGTCATAGTAAAAACAAAATCACACTAGGAATTGGGCCTATTTTTATATGATTCTGAATCTATAAAGTGCCTATCTTGAATGGTCTCTCTGACAAGGACCTGACCAGGACGTGCAGCTGGCTCTCTTGTCTAAGCCCTCCCAATAGCACAGGCATGATAGGAATGAAATCCTCAATGCTACACATGTGGCAACAAGTGTTGGGACTTAGATTTGTCTAGCATACAGAATCATTGGAAACATCTGAAACTCTTAACTTTCTCAACTTCAGTTAATCTTTAGTTTACTATATTCATGTCATGGTTACCTTCATTCAGTTGATGAACACTTGCTGAATACCTACTGCCAAACATTGCTCTATATTTTCTATTAAGACTATTTTTTAAGTAATCTCTTCAGCTTATGTAGGGCTTGAACTTACAACCCTGAATTCAAGAGTCACATGGTCCACCGACTGAGCCAACCAGGCGCCCCAACTCTTTGGACTATGTTAAAGGCAGATGAATAAAACATATTTCAGCTCTTTAGGTACTCAAATTCTAGAACATAAGATTTGTCTTTTAATCCATTGGGTCATTCGTGAATTAGTTAAAGGTAGGAAATTATGTTCCATTTTGTTTTCCCTTGTAATGGGTTTGGTGTACGGGAAGATGACCTTCAACATGCTGGCAGAGGCCAGAAATAGTAGCGATGGACAAGAAACTGTTCCCAAAGCTGGAAGGGCACCTAGCAGCTGGGGAGGGCCCATCATGATTGATCAGTTCCCTAGGTACCCTTGGTTAGCAACGTTTTACAGAAAGTAGACAAAGGAGAAGGGGTCATGATGTAAGTAGTGGTAGGAAGGAATTGGTCAGGCAACTAATTTTTCTAAGTGGTTAGGTAGATTTATAAAAAGAGATCCAGAAGGGATCTTAGGAGATTATTTCATCTTCCTCACCACTTATAGGCTGACCAGCAAAGTAGATTCCATATTCTTCTTCGGAAGACCTTTCTAAGGATCCAGCAATTCTAGTGGTTGGAAGTTCCCACTCACAACACATTTTTGTTCTTGTTGCAATTTATATCTTATTTCATTTCATCCAACCTTAGTGAAGATAGAGAACAGCTGCTTACTAACCTCCTTGTGTTATTAAGTCACCACTCGGACTTTTCTCATAGCAAGAAATCAGATCTCCCAACCTTTCTTCATAAACTCCAACTTCCAATCCATTAATCATTTCCCTCAGTCTACCCTGGACCTCCTCCAAGATCTCCATATTCTTCTGAAAATGTGGAGCCCCATACTAGACATGTGTGTGAAATTATCCAGGGCTCAGGAAACACGGGAGTCATGAATTATCTGAACACAGCTGTTGGGAAAAACTAAAGGAGAGATTCAATCAGATTGACAAATCCTTCCCTTGCAACTTAGAGACAGAAGTGGTTCATTTCATAAAAAGATGAGCCTTCATGTCAAAGCTGTATCTTCTATCCTTAGTTTTTAGATGAAGCACTTTGTGAAAGAAACAGATCTGAAACAGGACATTTAGCTTTTACTTCTTTTCTTCTCAACAAAATTGTTTAAGAACAAGTGATTTTTCTGTACTCCACTTAATATCCCAAGTTGTGAACCTTTATCTGTTAAAAGTGGGATAGCGCTTACATATTCCCAAGTGTTTATTTTGATGTAATTTCTCTCAGAGGGTAAGGACTACAAAACAGTACACTATTTTTAAAGCTTCTACTTTCTCTTAATTTGAGAAATTTCTCCTATCTTTTCATTTTGTCTGCATATAAAGCCTAATTAGAATAGAGAAAAGCTAAATTGAAGTCTATGCAAAAGAATCATATTAACCTACATGATACCTAGAAGCAAGTTTAACTGATTATTTCAGTTGTCATTTATATCTCTGTTATGATCTCACAACCCAGTGTGACCAAATATTTTGGGCCTTCTCATTCTTTATAGCCCAGATGAAGAGCATGGGGTCAGCAGAAATACCATTCTCGCCGCCCACGGTTGTCTCTTTAGGGCATGTTTAGGGCATTCAACGGTGACTACAAACTCAATTCTAATAGTACCACAAAGAAATTAGGCCAGTCATGATATGAAATCAACACTCTAAAAAGAAACTGAATAGATGAGGACATTTATTTCCCCTTCATAATATCATTTTGAGAAGTTGGCAAAAGACTCTGTGACCAAAAGAAGACTACTAGGCTAGGAGTGTCTGCTGTAAGCAGGCACTTCTGAAACCGCGGTCTATCAATGCAGAGCACCAAGAGTGGTAAGTCTAGTTGGATCTAAGAAAGGGTGATGTTGATGCAGATGGATAGGACAAATATAATATGTCATAAAAGTTGAGGACAGAGAGATGGGATAGAATGGGGAATGAATGGGGGAAAGTAGAGCCACACATTTAAATTCCAAGACCCCTTAATTGATTTTTTTTTTCTTTTGGTTGGTCATTGCTATATATACACTCAAAGAAACCCATTTTTGTCTGCCTGGACAGTGGTTATGACCCGGGAAAGGTGGGTGATATGTGTGATGTAGTGGGGTATATGGTTAGATATCCAATTTGGAAGTCAGACGTTGATTCCATGATACAAATTAAATATATTTCTGGGATGCATATTCAGACCACAGTCAGCTTTCCTCGAGACAGCCTCTATGCTGAATTAGAAAAATGAAGACCCAACACATTAGTACCAAATTTCATGCCTCCCCCAAATGCAGTACAATGTTTAGCACGGAGGATCTTCTATTTCATAGACATGTTTTCCTGGAGTACTTGGGAAGAATGAGCCAATACTATTATATATTCTGACCTTTTTAATTTAAAAAAAGAAAAAGTTCCCAGGATAAATAACTGAAGTTAGCTTGCATTGCTCATTGCTTTATGTCTATACTGAATGCTAATTTGAATTACCATTCTCACATAATAAACATATTCTTATGGCATTACAACCAGATTGTGGATGTAGATCATCTTAGAACTACTTTGCAAGCCAAATTTCCATTGCCTTCCATTTTATCTGCACACAAAAACTAATTAAAGTGAGTAAAAATAAGTTGAATTCCATAAAAGAGAATCATGCTAACCTACATGATGCCAATTTGTCTCAAAAAAATATATAGAAGTTTGACATATGCTTGACTATTTGCTTGGCTAATTAACATTTTTATTATTACTTTTTTGTTATTGCGTTTTTGATAACTCATAGTGTTGTTATTTATTTATATAATTGCATTCTTCAATTTTAGGAAGAATTTATAAATATCTAATTTACCCATCAGTTAATTGGCTTTTATAAGAGCACAACTTCAGAACAGTGTTTAATAATAGAAATTAATCACAAAAGTGGAATGATGTGTATGGATGTCAAATGAGGAACACTGAAACAGCCTTAAAGAGTATTTCTTGGGGGCGCCTGGCTGGCTTAGTCAGTGGAGCATGCAACTCTTGATCTTGGCATAATGAGTTCAAGCCCAAAGTTGGGTGTAGAGCTTACCAAAAAACAAAAAAAAAGAGTATTTCTTTGGAAATGATGTGGGTTAAAAAATGTAAGGTTTAAATCAGCAAACATTCCCTAACATTTTTAAGACTAGGGATTTTAAGAAATATAATTAATATTAGAATTCCCCTATTATTTTTGATCATTTTAAGGGAAATAATCAATTTTTTGTTTTGTTTTGTTTCCTAGGGGGAGTGGGGGAAGCTATAAAAATTGTCACTGAAAACCAAATAAAGCTGTTGTCAAATCTCAGTTAAGAATCGAGAATCAAATGAAGTGACTGAAAACTCAGGGAATAATACAGTAATCAATGAAAACTTGAAGTTTCAATTCATCTTGCCTTAGCTCGTGTCTCAATAATCATAAAGTAATTGTGGAGTGTTGGAGAAATTTAAAATATAATTAGTTTTGTACTGTCAATTTAAAATTAACAAAGTCTTACTGGCATGCTATCACTATTTTGTTAATTATGTTTCTATTTTAGTAATTAATCTAAGTTATATATAAACTTAGGCCATTCATTGTTTTATGTTTTTATTAGTGGAAAATAGAAGAACTCTCATTGTCACATGATGCGACTTTAAGGCCAATGCAGTAGTCAAGGGAGTTTAGGTCCTAGGTTAAACTTCACCGCTTTCTGGCCATGTGACCTGGGCAAGTCATTTCACTAGCCCACATGGATACTATAAATTTCATAGAAATGTTTGTTGAATAGGTTGAGAGATCTTCACTAGTGTGCACTCAGTTGCCTGATCAATAAAACGAGGGCAGGCAGCACATTCAGACCTTAGCTCAGAAAGAACCAATGATTCAGGGGATTTCAATGCACGAGAGGTACATGTGAACTAGATCATCTTTAAGATACTTTTCTCCTTGTACATTCAGACTCCTCTCAGGAACTGTATGTCTTTTGGTAAACTAAACTTGAAACTCATGTCATTATTTCCCCTAATGTTAGGCCCTGAGACAAGGTAAGAATTCATACTCTCCTATCTTTTAGAGCACACACTTACCTCTGACAAGGCTTTCAGTGGACTTTTTCATACAATAAAATGTCCTTTAAGATCATCCTTTCCTGCCGGGATGGTTTCTGAGCTCCAGGACATAATGAATACATTATGAGTTCAGGCCATCCTTTCTTGCATAAATCAGAGTGGAGGCAGGATGAGGTCTCCCCATCTTTGATTCCTTACATAACTTCGGCTGCTCTGCAAACACCATTGACTCATGCTAGCTAAGACTTACCAGTATGCCTCCAGTCCCTCACTTAGAGCCACATCTTTCCAGGAGGGGCTGTTCAGGAGGACGATGGATGGGTTTTATCAGGAAGATGCCCAAGTACATGTCCCTTACGAGGACTATCTCCCAGCTTATTTCTAGAGCTGGTGTTCTGAGTTGGTACAGAGACACAAAGGACCCAGACACCAAGTTTTGCATTCTCCCAAATGAGATGTGATTTCCAGAGAAATTCCAAGTTTGGAGTGGAGCCTTTGGAGGAAGAACACTGAATTGCACAAGGAAAGCCAATAAACATTTTAGTCCCTACCAGGGGCTGTAAGCCTTGTAATTACATTCAAGATTGTGCTTGTCCATCCTTCTCTTCTCCGTATCTGTAAACAACATGTTAGCTTTGGAGGTCTGTCATCCACTGTGTTTTTGGAGAGGGCGTGCCTCATCACAGCATCTGTAGTGCTAGCGCCTCTAACAGTTCGAAAAGGCAAATTTATGAAATGGCTTCTAAACATACTAAGTCCTAATCTAAACAATTTATAACGTTTCTTACTCAATAACTCTCAGAAGTCAGCTAACTTGGAGCTGGCCTGAACAAGTTAAGAAAGGAATTAGACGTCATCTGTTGGGTTAATAAACGAAAGTAAGTGGGAGGAAAAGCAGGCAGGTGAAGAGTTCCAGATACTCCTCTTCCTCTGCAGTGGCGGTATACTTATTTCTGGAAATTCTCCTTCTTGCTCGTGTTTTAAACATGACAATTGCAATAACAGCTAAGGGATTTACAGATTAGTTTACTGAGTAAAAGAAAGGGCTTTGGGATGAGACTGACCTGGGTTTGAGTCAAGCTTTGTCACTTATTGGCTCTGCTGATTTAGGGCAGTTAATTAATTAACTGATACCTCAGTTTCCTTATCTTTAAAATGGGAATAATAATATCTCTGCCTAGAAAGATTGTTGTGAGGATTCAGTTAACTGTGGAAATGCAGAACGCTCACCACAGTGAACTCAATAACGTTCGATTTTATGATTACTTTTTTGGATCCTCTCAAAACTCTAAGTATTATCACTGTCTCCATTTGGGGACTGTGAAAACAGAGCTCCAAAGAAGGATAGGTGACAATGAGTGGTTTGAAAGTGTTTCATTAGTTAGCAGAGATTCAATGTAATTCTGGACCAGCCCTTGGGGCTCTTAAGTTTGAGATTCTCAGCCATCTCAAAGAGTGTGGTGAAGATCTCTCAACAAAATATATGTGCAAACCTGAAAATGGGAACCACGAATCAAACCTGGGTGGTAGCTATTAGATAGGGAGACATGATTTTATAATGGGCTTTAGAACCCGAAAGCGTTATAGGTTTGAATTTTAGGTTTTCCACTGAAGATTTGCTGTATAATTTTGGGTAAATCACTTAAACTCTCTGAGCTCCACTTTCCTTATTTGTACCATTAGAATATAATCCACCTCAGAGAGTTGCTTTGAGGGTTAAACAGTATATTCCAATGCAAAGCAAAGAATTTAGCACTGAATAAATGCAACATAAATGTTATCTCATCCCATCGTAATTTGCATATAGTTTCCCATAGTATGGTAGTGACAAAAATGAGGTCTCTACAGTTTGTTGAGGTTAGTGAAGTCACACCAGGTATCCAAGGCAATGCTCATGGAGTTAGTGACCAGAGTCTGAACTTTTTCTCTTTTTCGATACAGTAGTGGATTTCTAGGGCAGAGGGCCAGTGCTGGTGGTACTAGGGATGAACTGTAGAGTAATAGCAAACTCAGTCAGTAGAAACATGTCACTATTCCCTAACCACGTCATCAGTTGGTTCTTTCTCCACTTGGCAACTTGTCTAATGGTAAAAGTATATTTTCCCCAAATGCCAGTTTCCTTCTGCCAGGGAAGAAAACTCAATGGCTAACACTGGAAGACAGCAAGAGATGAGATTAGCATTCTTGAATCTATACTATGTTCATAAGCACCCCCCCAACAAGTGGTGTGTTGTCAACTATGTTTGTGAAATGCTACATAGTAGTATGTGTAGACTTTGTCACCAACAGAAATCACAGACACCTTCATATCACTTGTCAGTTGTTACTGACATCGCAAAATATGTTGATGCTTATCACTACTTCAAAATCTTAGTGTTTACATACTTAGACCTTATTTCGTGCATTAAAAAAGCATGTTACCGTATCACATAATATACTGTTTTTTAATATTTTGTAACTGTATTAAATATAATTGGCTTCCTTTGTGATCTTATAATTTCTTTTATTTTCTTTATTTAGAAACATTATTTTGAGAAGGGTTTACATAGGCTTGACCAGACTGCCAAGAGTGGAGTCCATGGCACAAAGGTGGTTACAAAGTTCATGCTAATCCAACATATTCCAAGGAGAAACAATAACAAACCCATTTTAAAATATCGATTATGGAAGTTGCTGGGGAGAAAGTAGCCCTTAGTGGAGGAGAATGGTAAAAGCGGAATAGTTTCCTACCAAAGTAACCAGAATCAGGAGCATGGATGATGCAGAGCAGTCTCAATGGACAAATGGCCTTAAGGAAAACTCAGAGGGGATACTTCTAGAATCTCTGTTTAAAACTGATCCTATTTTGACTTTTTATTTTCTCTGCTCAATTTTCTTCATCGTCGTATTTCTCTTTTCTATTCACTCACCCTTCAATGTCCTATCCCAAAGGCTTTGGATGTGTATGGAACCTTTCCATAATCACCCAATTTGGGTATTTCTTCCCACAGTCCTCTAGGGAAGTAGGTAATTGATATTTTCCTTGAAGCTGGAGATAAAACAATTCCAATTCCTTCTAGCGCTAAGTATGAGATCTAGCATATTCTGAAGGAATTTCCAGATTCCATAATATTATAACATGTACTCTGAGCAAAAGATCACAGAGTATTTTCTTCTGCTGTTTGAGGCAATTGATTGGATTTCTCTTTCCCAGCGTGAGTTTTTTTAGTGCATTTAATGTTTACTCAGGGGTTAAAAACATCAGCAGAGTACTTTCAAACTCCTGTGGTGGTCCAGAAAATACTTGCAACTGGTCAAAATGTCTCACATAGGCCACATGTTTCTTCCAACTTCAGACCAAACTGTTAAAGTCAGGTCACATGTTGCTTAACTGCTGGTTTTTAGAAACTAGATTTTAAAGTTTTTGTTTTTGTTTTAAATTTTTAAATTAATACTTTGGAATATATTTTGCCACTTGTCTAAAATAGAATTCAAGAATGATATCTGTCATCCCTAGTGCATCAGAAGTTATTTTAAATATGGCATCTTTATAAAAGTCAATAACTGCCTCATCAAAGGGCAATCATGTCCAGTGTGGGTGGCTGTGCCAATTGTTTTTGAACTACTGCAGCAAGCTAGCCAATCCCAGGGAATGGCTTGCAGCCTTTCTACACCCACATTTTTTCTTAATTATCTCCACCAGGCTGAGTTAGCTAAGGACAGATCTATAGCATTTCCTGGATGTCAAAATGCCCACACACCTTCTGCAATCCTTGAGCTACCAGCTCCCTTTCATGTTTTTCCTGGTTGGTCCATCTAATTATCTATTATCATATGTATATAATGCATTATTCATGAGGCCCAGACAATTTCAGGATGTAATATCTTTGATTTTAAAAGGAAATGACCTAAAAATTAGAACTTACGCTTGCATAAACAAAATGAGCAATTAATCTGATAGTGAGTCAATCTCATCATCCCATACCGTTAAAAGATAATCTGTAGGAGTTTGGGATCATTGTTCAAATTAAAACTCTCCAAGTCATCATTTCTCAGAAAACGATAGGTTCAATATCTAGATTCCTTCTATGCTGGGTTTAAATAAGTTGCCTTGACTTCTCGTAACTTGTTTCTTAACAAATAAGTTAAAAACCCGGCAGCACCCCAAATTGTAAATCATCAAAGGTTAAGGTGACTTAGGCCCCACCTTCCACTAAGAAAGAGTTATCCATTCTACCACTCAAACTTGGAGCCAAAGTGGAATTGAGAGTTTATCCTGAGACATCCTCCTCATCTTATGTGTGAAGAAATAAGAGATTGGAAGGGACTCATTGATTGTTTTCAGCTACTGACTAGTTGGGAGCGAAGCTTGAACTCAGGCTTTTATTTGGTTCACTGTATTCTCTTGAAAAAGGTAAGATTCCAGCAATCTGTCCCCTTGCAGGGATTAGAGCAAATTAAAGGACTAGTCATGTCTCTAAACTATAAGCTCCATGAAGATAAGAACCATTTAGTCTTCCTTATTGCTGAGTCTCCAGGTTGTCGGTTAATACTTACCACATAAAATTATGAATTTTAGTGTATCTATTGAAAGTATACTTTTTGGGCTAAGTAGGAAATGGCCCGTCAAGCTCATGATCCCCATAAGTATCAGAATATCTACCAAGACAAGCAAGACCCCAGGAATCCAAAACTGGGATGAAATTCCAGAGGCTTGGAAGAAAACAAGCCAGCATGAATTCATGCATCAGATATGGGCCGGGCTAAGTGACCTCTGAGAACCTCCCAGCCCTCAGATTCTATGACTCACAAGTAAAAGCAAAATGATTCTTGGCTTTGGCTCTTCCTATTTTCTGTGTTGGTTTTGGGGGACTTAGTGACTATGCCTTACATGGTACATCAGCTACACGAAGATTCTTGCGTTCTTGCCTTCTTGGAGCCTCCAATTGTGAGAGATTGAAATGGCTTGGGAAGGGAAGGTCACAGCAGGATTCTGGGAACTATTTGTTGATAAATTTTTTTTAATCAAAGAAATCAAAAGAGGAGGAAATAACACATACAGTCCCATCAGATGCCTAAGTGGGATTTGAGGCGTCATGGTCTGGAGAGGAACAAGCACAATCCTTAAAATTTGAAGAAATAGACTGAGTCAGTCTTCACCTCTTACTGGCAATGTGGTGTTGGACAGCTCTGAATTTGAATTGCCTCATCTGTAAAAAGGGGACTGTGAATTCCTACCCTACGCAATTGCTGAAGAGAACAAATAAGGAAACCTGTAAAAAGCTATCAAAGCACTACATGCCTACAAAATACTATTAGGAAATACAAATAAAGTCTGCATTACAGTAGAATTATTTGTAGGACTCCTTTAGAATATTAGGAAAAAAGAAAAAAATTAAAAAGTCTGCCTAAATTTTTAAAAACTCAGAATGAACACTCCCAAAATTGCCAAATGAAAATGGAGGAAGGGATAAAGAATTTAACATTGATCTTTGTACCATGCTGTTTTGGGGTATTAGTTTTCATGGAACATGTGTATCTTCAAGACACACTTGTTAAAGCAGTAGCTTTAACTTCCAAAGTAAAAAAAGGAAGATTTCATATTTTTGAAAGTATGATCACTCTTAAGTCAAAGGGGGAGGAAATTTTCTTTTTATTGGTTAAGAATTGTATATTTCTCCCCTTAGAGGCAATCCCCCCCATTTCCATAGGATTCAATAATGGTAAGCTCTCACTAAGTGTTAATATTTATTTTTATTAAGTACCACACTCTGTTCTTTACATGGACTATGGCATGTAAATTTAAGAGATCTCTGCTTGTGACATTCATCAGAAAACACACAGAGACAAACATGCCCATACACACACACACACACACACACACACACACACACAGAGCAGTAGCAGACCAGCAGAGAAAGACATGAGCCAAAGAAAGATAATTTGAGTTACTTCTGAGGTAGCAGTTGTAAAATTAAAATAGGCAACTCATTAAATTATCCATAGAGTGAAAAGAATGCTACAAAAATAGATATTTTTCTGGCAAGTCAGTGCTTTTCAGAAAAAAATTTAGTTTAAGCAGAATTTTAAAACCAGATATCAGTTCACATTCATTAGAATCATTTAAATGGCTAGTTTGTCCTAATTAAAAGCAAAGAATAGCTCTACTGGCCTTTGGTAGAAGTATATTTAATAAAAAATATGTTCAGTTAGACATCATTTTAACTGACAGATTGTAAGCAATTTGATCTCGTGAATGTTATTTGAGCAATTTGGAACCTGGTCCCCAAATCATAGCATTAAAAACGAAAATCCTTTTTCAGTCATGTCTCAGTCCTGATTTTTCTTCATTTCTATTTGTTGGTTTTTGTGGCTGATTATCTATTTTGTGGTTGTCCAGGCCTTGCCTCTCACATTGCCTGATTTGGGGATGTTGTTTCTTACTAATGCTTCCCCTAGAGGACAGGCCAGGAAAAGAAAAGAAACTAAATTCACCAGCTTCTCCTTTTATTAAGAATTTAGATTAGAGACTTGTTAGGAAAAGAGCCTGGCAAATAAATGAAGTTTATGCAGGTTGATTTTAGATCTTTTAAAGGCCTTCTTTCCAACTTACACTGATATGTAATTAACAAATAATACTTTGTAAGCCAGGAAAAACTTGTTTTTAAAATCCCCACTTTTTTTGCCTTAACCATACAAACTAAATGATTATCTAAACATAATTAGTACCCTCGCTCCACTAAATGAAAATGCTGTATGTAAAAAGAATGTCATAGTGATACGTCCCATTTATGGAGAGTGTCGACTTCCAGTTTGCAAAACCCTTTCAGACATTTTTTTTCAATCCTCAAAAATTGCTGTGTTGTAGCTCTTACTATCAATGACACTGAAAAAGCTACAGGCAGGATGAATATATTTTCATCTGAATCAATACTGATATATTCCATTGGGGGAGCTAGACCAAGCTAAAATCTCACACACAGAAATATTAATATGCAAGACCAGGGGTATAAAAGTAGGTTAGAATACTGTTAATTTTTAGGGTTAAAAATACCCCCTTCCCTTTCTTCCCTCTCTTTATCACCTTCTAATCTTCTGTCTGATTCCAAACAGGACAATTGAAATTTCTTGCCTTCATGCTGAGAAGCTCTATGTAAATACACATCAACAGTGAATATCAGGTGCACCATTCTTAAAGTGACATTCATTTCCACCGCACTTTAGGCGAAACCATTTTATCTCAGAAGTCGAGGATGTGTGTGTGTATGTGAGAGAGGATGACGTGACACTTTGCAGGTTTAAGTGGTTAATGATCTCGAGGTTACAAGAATTAGACTGCCAAGCATTTTCCCTTCTTGTCTCCCAGAGACGAGAAATCTACAATTTTCTCGGTTCGACTGTCAGATAAATTGGCAAGTCGACTAAAAGGATAATATTCCCTTAACGATGCATTCATCTGAAGCCCTAGCAACTGTATTAGGCAGCAGTGAGTATTCGCTAGCAAGACATCTCGCGGAGAGGGAACTCTGCAATTTAGAGTGACAGATGATTTTTTTCTCATCCATCAAGCCGCCTCAGAATGTCACAATATTTACACCTCTTCCTTGGTGAATTAGAATCCAGACAGGCAGACAGGGAAAAAAAAAATTTCCGACCGGTTGCCGCTTGATTGGGGAAAAGCAAGCGTTGCACCTTTAAATTCTGCCCATCCATTCCCCGTTCCCCCCCCTCCCTTCTCGGGATTTTGCAATAAATCTCCCAGTTCTGCGTTCAGCCCTGCAGATCCGTATTTAAAACAGCACCATCTGGGAAGGGTGGGTGGCGATGGTGATGCGGACTCCTTGGAGTTCCTTTGCAGCACGCTTGGAATTGCATCAGACTGATCAGAAATCCCCCCGCCCCCAAGACCAGCCCCTCCCGCCTCGCTCCCCTCCCTGCCCCTCCCCTCTCCTCCTTTCGCGTAGATCTGACTGAGAAAACGACTGGATCTCGGAACAATCTGTGCCCCATTCGCCGCTGCAGACTTGCTCCGTAAACCCTGCTCTACGCTCCCTTTGTGTGCGGAGCAGCCTATCACCGTCATCTGATCCTAGTGCCTGTTTTTTTATTTTTTTCTTTCTAAATCTCCACAATACCCTCGCGTTGCCCATGAATCCGTCCCTTCCACCTGAGCAGAGTTGGGATTCTTTCGTTCGCTAGAAAGTCGAGTCTTGAGTTTCGGAAATAGGTTTTCCCCTACGCCACCCCCGCCCCCACCCCAAGCCCTAGACCCTTAATTAAGAAGGGCTGATCCGGGAAGGAGGAGTCCAGAACGCCCAAGCCCTGGGGCGAAAACTGCCACTGGGTTTGGCTCCGTGGCCGGAACAAAGGGTCCGGGAAGGGGGTGGGTTGAGGTTCGTAGGAGTGTGGAAAGGGTGGTGGTCCCCGCGCTGGGGCGCGCAACTCCCTGGGCTCCCAGAGGAGAGGCCGGAGGACAGTGCTGCCGCCGGCTCTGGCCGCTCGGGGTCCCCCCCGGGGCGGAGGCGGGGGAGGTGGAACGGAAGGCAGGGAGGCTCTAAGCAGCGTCGATCTTCCCCGCCTCCCGGCCCACCCCGCCCGCGGCCGCGGCCCCGCGGCGAGCCGGCCGCCCTCCACCCGCGCCTCCGGGTGCAACCTCGCGGTGGCTAGGCAGTCTGAGCCCCAGCTGATTGGTGGCTCTGTCCAGCCGCCGAGCGGATCTGCTAGTGCTCTTCTCCACCGCTTCCAGCCGCCCAGACCCCCTCCCCCGGCCCGCTCCCTGGCTCTTCGGCCCGGAAAGGACCTTTTCCTCCCAAACAGAGGCCCCCTTTTCCTTAGTTACCCCGACTGACTCGGACCTGGGCTCAGTGAGGCATCCGGCCCGGCGGGGGAGCGGAGCGCGGTCTCGGCGGCTCCCCTTCCCTTGAGAAAGCGGGAGCCCTCTAAGCCAGCGCCCGAAACTCGTGGGGAGGGAGGGGAAACACACACACACACACACACACACACACACACACACACACACAGAGAAATAAAGAAACATCCAGCGAGGCGCGAGGGCGACGGAGGGGAAGAGATAGAATGAGGGAGGGATGGAGGCAGGAGGAGGGGGCGGGGTAGAAGGAGGGGGGGGGCGGGAAGGAGGGAGGGAGGGGGAGAGAGAAGAAGGGAGGGGGGAGAGATACATAGAGAATGAATCCTTCTCACTAGAAGAGCTGAAATTACCTTGATTCATTTTGTGTTGTAGATTTAACGTTACCTCCTACCCTCTCCCCAACCTCCACCTCCCCTTTCCTCACCGTACACTACCTCCACCGCCTGATTCTAAATGGTACAAAGTCAAAATTTAGGAAATCGAATGTTGTGTAAAAGCTTCATAATTAGTAATGAATCTACTGTACACACACACACACACACACACACACCGGCAAAGAGAACGGAAAAGAAGGAGGTGAAGGGAAGAAAAAGAGAAATCTTACATTTGAATCAGACATATGCAGGTCCAAGTTAACTAAACTCATTATATCCGCAGGAAGACTGAGCATTTTTTTCTCTTTATTTCTTCCCCCCGCCCCCCTTCTCGCTTTACCCCAAGGCTCTCACCTAGGGCAATCCAAACTGGGCAAATACCAGGAAACAACCCCCCTCTCATGCTCTCCTTCTACCTCCTCCCCTTCACCACAAGTCCTCTCGGGAAGATCGAGTATCAAAATAGCTCAAGAATTGGGGTTGCAGGGGGTCCCCGCCCCGATGCTTACCTTCTTTGCGGCTTACACCACCCCGGTGGCTAGATCCTGGAGATAAACACTTGCATTTCCCAAAGTTAACCCAGTATACCAACCCGGAGCTTGCCAAGAGTCTATTCCAGCCTACACCGCTAGGAAGCCAACTTCAGCGAGCTCAATGAGGGGACCAAACTGGGGCTCGCTTTCCAAACGCTCCGCTCCAAAATCTGACTCTCTCCAGCCCGATCTCGGTGTGAGCCGAACCTCAGAAAAGACGCTTCTTAAGGGCGACACGGAGCTGGCTTTACTGCGGGGCTAAGACGGCTACCTAGGGTACCACCACCTCGGACAAATCCGTTGGCTCTGTCCAAGGTGCTGAATGGACTCCGCTCGCCCAATTACACACCCGGCGCAGCAGGAGGAAAAGGCTAAAAAATCTCTAATTCGGTGATACTTGATATTGCTCTAGACGGTTTCTTCCACTTCCTTACGTTTTGTCACGTGTGGATGGCTTTGCCAAAGCCATCCTGTTAATAGTTGATCACATGTTGATGAGACCCTTTTCTTCTATGAGAGGATTACCCATTTCATTACCGGTGATATGCACTTCTGACTTATTTCTCCCCCACCAACCCCACCCCCATCCGCACCCAAACTCCCAGTCTCTACCCCATCCTTACCCCCTCCACTCCGTAACCCCAACCTCTAATAGCATTATTGTTTTTAGATGGAAATTAACCCCCCTGTGAATGTCATGCCCACATATAAATCATAGAATATGCTCCTACACCACACACATAGAGGAAAAGAATGGAATGCAAGAAGGCTGGGAGAGAAGCATCAGCCTTGAACAGCCAATATAACACACCCCCCCTCCAGCTCCAAGTTTGTTCCACGCAGTTCCACATTGCTGTGTTAAATCTCAAATGATTCCAATTAAAGTTGCACTATGTAAAAACCCGATTCTCCTGGCCTGAGTAGCTGCTGTTCTTTGGCGTGTGAAGTGCCAGGAAGAGCTGTGATATGCCCGTTGTTAAGCAACATGTCAAGATTTTTCAATTATAATGCAGGGTTTATTGCTACTCACCATTGTGCCTTTGCTGTCCTGGAGACTCAAGTGTCTTAAAATCCCGTCTCCCCAACAGATGCTGGAAGGTAATGTGTCTTGTTTGAAGTCATCATGTGAGAAGTTCGGCTTTGCTCAGTGGATCGCCCACCACTTGGTGTGACTTATGAATCTAATAACCCTTTGCAATATCCGCAAGCTTAAACTCTCAACCACCTTGGCGACTACAGAAGACAAAGCAACTGGCATCGATGTTGAAAAACCTATAGATTTACGCAAACGCCCTCACTCCGAGAGACACGTTTTCTCTTGAGTTCTAACGTAATTCTAATGAATGAGCGAGGTTACCAATGACTGCCCAACTGCCCTGCTAAATAGCGGGTGGTTCCTGGGGCTTCCTCCCAACCTCCCGTCACTGGGTCCTGGCACAGAAAGTTCCCGGGGAAAGTGAGGAGTTTCAGGGTACCCTCATAAAAATAACCCAGCATGCACACCGCTCCCTTTCCCACTGCTCAGGTCACACCTGGGGCTCTGGCAAAGCTGAGCTCTGCTCGGGAGATTTCCCTGTCGCCAGGTAAGAAAACCTTCGCCTTGTCAAGCTAGGGCGGGAAGACCGCTGGGGAACTTGTTGCTTATCAGCGCCCGCAAGCTACCGCTTTAATAATAATACCAGAAGTGCGCAGGGGGAGGGGGCGGGGGGGGGGCGGCAACAACGACTGTTTACGTGACCAACTCACTGTGACTCCCTTGGTAGAAAGGAAACTTCTTAGAAAAGTTCGTGCCCCTCCCCCCTCCCCATCATGACTGAGGGTCTCCAGCTGATGAGGTCGTGAGTGATGATCAAGTGGGGGGTTGGGGGCTAGGCGGCGGGGGCTGTGGGTGAGTGACTTGTCCTTGGGAACAACTGCATGCGTCGAAGCGCGCATCAGCCCGACAACTTTTCCTTTCCCTCTTAGGGACTGATGACTAGGCGAGAGGCACCCGGGCGAGCCACTAGTTGCCCACAGGAACCTCTGTAAACCGAGCTCTCGAGCGGCTGAGTTGAATGAAGTTATAACTGCGTTTGCTCTAATAGGTTATGGCTTCTCAAATGTGAGTTAACAGCCCCGGTGCGCAGCTAGGTCGGCCTGGCGCGCCGCGGAGTGTAGAGCCGCGGGCAAAGGCAGAGAGGGGTGCTACCGCAGCGGCTCCGCGCTCCGCGTCCGCTTGGTGCTTCTTCCCCGGAGTCGCTTCCGCATCGTCCGGGGGGCCCGTTGGCGCCGGGTGCTGGGTTGAGCGCGGCAGGGAACCTGAGCCAAGCGCCAGATGAGCCTGGGCTGGGATTGCGAGCGGTGGGAGGGGTCTCTCCCAGGAAGCCCCGCGGTGTAGACCCGCGCGTCCTCACCAGTGGCTGCGCAGGCTGGGAAGTGGGGAGGTCACGTGTCGGCGGAAAGTAACTTAGAAAGGGAAGGATGAACTTCGAGGAGAAGAAGGGAAAAAAGCACAATAAAACAGACAACCTTCCCACTCCTTCACCCCCCTCCCCGGGTGTAAAATAAAGGTAAAGGCGGGAGAGGTGGGAGAGGGCCCCCCCGTCCCTGAAGACTGGGGGAGAACTTGGGAAATCTCAGGCGACAAGCTATAACTCGATCTTTGGCGACGTTCCCCCAGCCTAGGGAGGCGCTAACCCAAGGTATCTTTCCACTGAAGCTGCCCTTTGCCTTCCCCTAGCCCGTGCCTGTGAGCAGAGCAGAAGAACAGAGGAGGAATGTAAACCAGTTGTTATGGAGATGCCGGTCGCTCTGAGGAGCGCAAGTGCCCCGGGAAGTCCCCAGAAGGATTTCAGGTTTCGTCGTTTTGGCACCAACACCATGATTTTACTTTCCACCCAGAGTTCCCACAAAGGGGAGCCTCAACGTCGTCACAGGCCCTGGCCGCGGCGCTATTGACTGCAGGGATGAGGCAGAGAGATGCTGCAGAAGATGGTGGATAGCTCTTAAGTTTCAGACCACCCAGCCCTTTCCAATTTGTACTTTCTTTATGCCAGTCAAAAGTACTGTATTTGAATATCATTCGTGCTTCCTTATGTGTAAAAACCTCAGTTACACGATAGGATTAGAGGCAACAGAACATTAGCATTCTGTGGCTGCTTCAAGGTTCTACTCCCCTCCCCCTCCCATCCCAGAAATGCCTTCCTCTTGGAAAACAAGCTTTACTTCCTAATTCTGTATATGAACTTATGTACATTGGAATTCCCATTGGCACCGGGTTATTAGTACCATATGTAAGTCCAGTGTTGAGTTGATACCACTCTAGAGACACTTTCAGAGCCAACCTAGTTTATCCTAGGCTCCAGCCAAGGTACGAATATACAGATGCTTCCTAGACCTCATTAGGGACAGTTCCGGATTTGTCAGGCTCCTGGACACCTGAGGTAGGTCATGATAAAAGGGTGCCAGACACCCTCACAATCATCAATGCAACAGTTCCCTCCAACTAAAAGGGCTGCTCAGATTGTCCACAAACTGCCACTTTTTGTCGATCCATGAATTAGCCAGCAGATGCTGCCCTAAGACTGGGACAGCTGGCACATACCATCCTCAGAGGTCTTGGGGTACAGGTTTTGTGGACAAAACTGGTTTCCTAAGAATGCAATTCATAATGCTATAATTAAGTTTCCCTGCCTATTCAGTGACTCCATTACAGATCAGAAATCTTGAAATAACAGAGGGAGATGATCACTATATGAACATAATTACTCCCATTGTCATCCATGTTAATATATTTATTTGACTTATTTGTCAGCAGATTGTAGTTTGTATAGAGACTATCAGATATTTCTCTGATGGATCTTTATCCTGAAAACTAATGTCATATTTTATAGTAGGGTACCCTGAATTGTTAGCTTGGATGCCTAGGGATGCAAAACATGAATGATCAATTAGTTTGAAACGATTTAAACAACACATAATTGTGCTGAAAATATTTTTCAAGGAATATTTTTGACCATTGCCTTTCTTGGAGTCATTACTAAAACCTACAAGTCATGGATCAAGACGAGGGACAAGAGCTGCTATATAATGTGAGTTACTATAGAGAGTTGAAGAGAGGAATGAAGAGATGGTGTTTAATATACGGTATTTTTTTTCTGCTCTTGATTTCTCAGTGATCTGATGGAGAATTCTCTTCTCTTGGTATATGATCAGTTCTCCACCTTTTTATCTCTTTCCACTCACTACATTTTTTCTTTTTTTTTTCCATCTGCAGAAATCCAGTGTCTAATATAAGCAAAGATTGCAGTCATTTCATTTGTTAAGACATACGCCAAGCACTGTACCTGCCACAGTTTTCATCTCGGGAGTACTTATTCCTGAGGTCATCTCATTTTCTCCACACAGCCCGAGTCAGCTGTGATATGAATATCACACTTCTCGAGGTTCATCTGACCCCGTTCATTTTTAGTAATGGTAAGAACATTTCAAACTGAACAGTAAACAAATCTTGTTCCTTAAAGATCACTACTTAACAATGTAGCCAGATTTAAAGCAAGATGTATTAATATAACCTAGAAGAAAAGATTTTTGCTTTGAGACCATGAATATTGTGTTCCTGATAGGTGAATTCTCTAATGTTCACATTCAGTGTTCTGCCAAAGCCATAGTTGTAAAATTTGTTCTCTGACTGTAACTTTATGAAGATGAGTATAAAAATTAATAAGAAAGGACTTATCTAGACTAGGAGGCACAAGAATATCATTAAGAAGAAGTGTGAAGAGTCTTAGGATTAGTAGCAGAGAGGTAACAAAACAGGAATCTACGCAATCAGAAATGGAAGAGTATTCCTTTTTCTTAAGGAATTAACAGATGCTTGGAATAGCTCTTGAGACAAACCCTACTCTCTTGACTTCTAAAAGGAAATTCAGTATGTCACATTAAAAAGGATGGTTTGGGTACTCCCTCCCCCCTATTAAGGCAGAAGTGATGAGACAGTACTTCTGTCCTTTCTTTCCAACTTTTCTTTTCAAATCTATTTGATTGTAATTAATTGCTAAATGTTCCATCTCACCTTGTGTTTGATGGATTAGTTCCTTTCTTCTCTCTTACTCCTACTTCTTCCCCTTCAGTACTTATTCTATGCCTGCCACTTCTAGGAGCTGGTGATCCATATATTAATAATTCCTATCCTAACGAATCTCAGAGTCAAATAAACCCAAGATCTAATCCATGAAGAGTTGGGGAGTTAGGTGCAGGTGACACAGTGGAAGAGTGTTTGGCTAATCATTGCCCAGATGTCAGCAGTCATTGCCTAAGGATCACTTGTTATAACCAATGACGAAGAGTATTCATAGAGAAGCTTTAGATGGTGACATAATTGCTGTCTTATAGGCTAAAAAAACCAAAAAACACCAAAAAAAAAAAAAAAAAAAAACCAAAAAACCACCCCAGCAAAAGAGTTCTGTTTATGATATAAGAAGTGATTCTGACCAGGTAGGAAGAAAGATTGGCTCCCTTAGTCACTTCCTGATTTTTAATGGTTCTCCACAGGCAATAGAAGGAGAGGCAAAGAATCACGATGCACAATTTGGAAAGCTTTCTGAAAACAAGAATAGGCAATGATTGCCAAGAACCTGATGTTGAGCTCATATTTAAAAAGAACCCAAGGAATCTTCCAGTTACAAACCTAGTTTAGATAGAAAGGAAACAATCAGAGCATCAAAAAGAAGCAAGCAGGAGAAAGCCTTGGAAAAGTTATGGTTTAGTTGCAATAACCCTGGTGCATTCCTGAGCCTGACAAGTAAGCATGAGACAAAAGGTCTGATCATGACCTAACTCAATTTCAGGAAAAACAGACAACTGCATAATGAGGCTGAAGCAAGACCACATGGGATTTTGAGGAAGAACTGAATGACTCTTTCTAAAGCATCTTACAGACAAGAGATGAATAAGAGGAAGTATGGGTGGCAAGTAGGGGAGAAGTGACGTTCATGTGAAAAGCTGATAGAAGATTAAGACAGGTCAAGAACATGTCAGGTCAGGGCTTGGAAAAAAATATGCTTAGCTAAATGTAAGATAATCTTAGAAACTGAATAAAATGAGAAAGCAAATCCCAAGGAGTCACATAACTCAGGATCATGAAAAGGCAAATGAAAACTTGTAAGAGTAATAGAGTCTATATTGTGGTGGGGCCTAATGGTATGTTTGAGATTTAATTTGCCTAAAACATCTGGAGGGAAAATTTCACAAGTGGTAACTCACGCTTTTTCCCAAATAATTTAATGCACACATGAATTTCCTGGGCAGCTTTTTTTTTTTTTTAAGTAAACTCTACCCCCATCATGGGACTTGAACTCACAACCCTGAGATTAAGAGTCACATGCACTATTGACTGACCCAGCCAGGCACCTTACCTGGGTAGCTTTTTAAAAAGCGGATTCTGAATCTAGCATGAGGACCAAGATTTGTCATTTTCAACAAATTCCCAGGTTGGACCACACTTTGCACATGCTGCTCCAACCCATGGCACCATTTGGATTATGGTGTTCGTTGAAACCTAGCTAATCACTTTATCAACTGAAGTGAATGCCAAATAATGAAAAATAATTTAAGTAATAGACCTCTTCTTTTAACCCTAATATTACACCAACCACAAACTCTAACTTGCTGTTGAACTCATTAATTCTAGAAAGTTCCTGAACACAATGAACATCAACCTCTCATTATAAATAACATTGGCCATGGTTTAAATGTTTGTCTTTTTATATGTATTGAAATAAAAGGAAAGTGAATTGGCTTAGAATACACTGGGCACATTGCAAAACTGAAAAGAAGTCAGGAAAATTATTCTAGTCATGTAAAGAGGATTGGTTAGGTCATATTATAAGTCCTGAGCTCATTCTGGGTTTCTTTCTATAAATAGGATATTTTGGAACTAGAGAAGGCATAGCAGAAGGCAACCAGAATGACAGAGGGATTTGGGGAATTTGCTTCTGCTGAAAGGTTAAAGAAACTAGGTCTGTTTTCTTTTGTAAGGAGAGAAAAGATGGTACCTCACTGAGGTGATATCATTCTAAAAGTAGTGGAAGTAATAGGATGCGACAAGAGTGCCTTATGGAAACAAGAGTAGAAAGATTCTGGCACAGAATGAAGGCCAGAAGAATGGCTCTAGCTTTTCTAAAGGCCCTCAGTTAGCAGTGTTCCTACTGGCAAAATTTCACTAGTCACAAAGGAGGGATAAACAATGGATTTTGACCAGGAAATAAGTGAGAGATAGAAAATGAAGAGACAAAGGGGACCTTATCTATTTCTTCATTGAGAGTGTTTTAAAATAGGCATTTATTAATCCTGTAGAAGTCCTTACTCATAACACATGGTGAACTTTACCAACATTCCCCAGGCTCAAGGACTCTGCTTCTGTAACGTCACATGTCTGCTTGCTCTTCATCCCCAAAATGGTACTTTTTCCATCAGTTCGGCAGAGAAATGTAAATAATCAGTTACAACATGCAGGACTCTTCCTCTAAGTTACTTGCTCCTCTTCATCGATCCTGGAAAATATTCTTTTTTTTTTCTTTAGTTCAAAGAAAAAGCGTTGTCCCTGACTTTGCATATGAGATCCTAATACCTTCATCTGATTCCTGAAGCTCGGAGATGGAAGGACTTGCTGGTCACTCTGGTCAACCCCATCATTTTACAGCAGGAAAACACAGAGCTTTTAGAGTGGATAATCATGCAATTTTGTCTGTTTGGTATTAGAAAATATACACTTTCCAGAAACTTTGAAAATTCCCCAATGAACTATCTGGAAAATAGCAGTCATACCATGAGTTAACTCAGAATTCTAGTTTTCTGTCAAAATTCATTTTCAGCTCTGTGTCTTTTCAATTAGCCAGCCCTGGGCAGGAATTGTTCTAGGTCCACTGCTTTAAGTGGTCTCAGGCTGCTGTGAGTGGTCAATAATTCAGGGAAGCAGGTAAGAGAAGGAGGCATTTCTCTCCAGCTTCTCCTTAGACCTGTACGATGCTCATATGCATGTTATTATCTCTAACTGCCTCTCTCTCCATCAAGACAGCAAGGGGTTGCCTATTTCCACTTTCATACTATCCTGTCCTCCTCTGCATCCCAGTAAGGGTTAGCCTGAGGAACAGAGGAGGAAAGAGTTTTGTAAGAAGAGAAAGTAGCCTCTCTGAATCTCCTGATGTGGTGTTTTAGCTAGTTACTGCGATGTAACAAATCACTCCAAAAACTTAGTAGTTTAACATGAAAATAAACATTTATTACACCCATATTTTTTGTGGGTCAGGAATACTTAGCTGGGAAGTTCTGGCTTGGGGGACAGGGCAGGGCAGATCTTTTATGATGTTGCAGTCAAGATTTCAGCTAAGGCTGTAATCATCTTAAGATTTGATAGAGAAACTATTCACGTACAATAGAAAATTATTGCTGTCTTTTGGTGAAATTCCTCCCACGTGGCCCTTTCCACAAGCTGCCTGAGTGTCCTTACAATATGGCAGTTGGCTTCCCTTCGAGCAAGCAATCCATGAAATAGAGAGCTAGGCAGAAGCCACCCTTTTTATAACCTAGCCTCAGAAATCATAGAGTTTCACTTCTGCCACATTCTGTGTGTTAGAGGTGAGTCACTAAGTTTGGCCTATGTGCGAGGAGAAGAAAATTAGACTTCACCTATTAAATGGAGGATTGTCAAAGAAATTTATAACATATTTTAAAACCACCAGATGTGGGAAAAATGATAAATTGTATAACTTGGTACCAAGAAGGGCAATGCAACTGGGGCAAGTGAAAGAGGGAGGGAAGAGTGTAAGATGAGATTGGAGAAGTAAGCTGATGGGTTAGACCATGCAGAGCCTGTGGAACACTTTGGATTTTTATCTTCAGGGCTTTGGGAAACCATTAAACTGAAGAAGTTACATAATCAATTTTATATTTTGTTTTATTTTTTAAAAAATCTTTTATTTATTTGACAGAGAGAGAGAGAGAGAGAGCCAACACAGATGGGGAGAGGGGCAGAAGGAGAGGGAGAAGCAGACTCCCCACTGAGCAAGAAGCCCGATATGGGGCTCGATCCCAGGACCCTGGGATCATGACTTGAGTCGAAGGCAGATGTTTAAGCAGCTGAGACACCCAGGCATCCCTAGCTTTGTATTTTAAAATGATTAATCTGGATGCCCTGTGAAGACTGGATTAGAAGGGTCTAGGTATAGAGTCCAGATGATAGTCTATTACAGATAGAGGATTACAATTCAAAAAGTGGATAGATATGAGATATATTTGAAAGGTAAATAAAAGGACTTGGTGAAGTGTTCATGTGGAATGAGGATGACGAAGGGTTCTGGCATGAGCAATGGCACATTTGAGGAAATCATTTACTGAGTGGAGAAGATTGAAGGAAAAGCAGATTTACAGTGTAGGGGAGGGGTGGGGAAGATTAAGAGTCTAGGTCATTTAATTCTTACAGCTGCACTGGGAGACAGGTTAAAATGATAGCTACCATCTATTGGGCACTAAATCTGTGCCACGCACTGTGTTCAGGGCATTACCTACATTCTTCTGTTTAATCCTCTCAATGATGTGACTATTATAACAAAGTTATGGAGAGGTGAACTAACTTTCCCAAAGTTAAACAACGTGTAAGTGGTAGGGTAGGGATTAAAACTCAAGATTTTCAGATTCCAAAGCTCATGCTTTTAAGGCTACATTTACCCCTCTTTGCCTTCTCCCTCCCTTAATACGTCTGTGATTGATTTTTTGCAGTCTAATGTGTGTTAGAGAATTGCAACAAGCCAATCTCAATTAACTATACTGCTCTACCCCACCCCCACACCATGGCTGGTAGATAATTGAAACTTAATATAATTTTGTTACATGAGTTGGAATTAAACTTCCCCCTTTTATCTCTGGGAACACTTGTTTTCTAACCTCATACAACACAGAAATATAGATTGGAATGCAAGGTGAGGCTGGACGAAGAGCACTGAATGAATATCAACTGTCTTATGTTCTGGGAAGGCTTAAACCACATCTGGAATCTCCCCTTCCTTCATCTCCATCTTAGAAGGTAGCAGATGCATCCTAGAAGAAGCCTAGACAGAACTTAGGCCAACTCCTTTCTAGGATGCAGGTTATTCTTGAAATCCAAGAGCTACAAATCAAAGATGGGGTATACACTGCAAATTAAGGGGCACTAATGCGATGACTCAGAGTCCCAGTATGGGTCTGAGTTTGCAAATCGCTGAGGAGATGTTCCCAAAGTCTTGACAGATCTATGTTAAGGCAGAAACAAGGACATCATATTCTCTAATATTACTGTGATTCAGAATCTAAATAGTGACCTGAACATCAGAAATGTCAGCCAAGAAATGGGAAAAGAAACAAGCAGGCCAGAGATCTAGGTCTGCTGAGAGGCCCATGAACCCAATGACTTGGAATAGAGGCAACTGTGAAAAGCCTGAAATTTCAAGAGAAAAGGAGAAATCTCTGGCCCCCACAGTGGGCCTTTCTTGGTTTTTCTGTTTCTGTTTCCTACCTCCTGTCAGGGAGGATAGAAATCATGGAATCTGATGTGTTGGGAAAAGGGCTGCCCTGGAAAGAACTCTCATTCTGACTCTAGTACTGATTGTATTGTCTGACCTGGTCAGATCAAAATCTGTCTCTGGACCCCAGTTTTTCCACTTATATAATGGCATTAGTTTTGATATTTGTTATGGGCTGAATTGTATTCCCCCCAAATTCATATATTGAAGTCCTAATCTTCAGAATATAACTATATTCAGAGAGAGGGTCTTTAAAGAGTAATTAAGTTAAAATGAGTATGCATGGGTAGGGCTCTAATCCAATATGACTGGTGTCATGATAAGAAGAGAGAGATCGCAGGGATGTGTGCGTACAGAGGAAAGACCATGTGAAGACCAGCAAGAGGGTGGCCATCTGCACGGCAAAGAAAGAGGCCTCTGAAGAAACCAGCCTTGCTAGAACCTTGATCTTGGACATCTAGCCTCCAGCACTGTGAGAAAGTAAATTTCCAGGTTTTTGTTTTGTTTTGTTTTTGTTTTGTGTTTTTTAAATTTGATTTATTTATTTGAGAGAGAGAGAGAACACAAGCAGGGGGAGGGGCAGAGGGAGAAGCAGACTTCCTGCCGATAAGGGAGCCTGATGCAAGACTCAATCCCAGGACCCTGGGATCATGATCTGAGCTGAAGGCAGACGCTTAACTGACTGAGCCACCCAGGCGCCCCTAAATGTCTGTTAAACCACCCAGTCTGTGGTATTTTGTTACAGCAGCCCTAGCAAACTAATATATATTTCAAAAACCAAATTACCTGCCTTCCTATTTCTGTGAAATTTCCTCCATTAGGTTTAGTATTGGAATCAAACGAAGTTGACGGCAAATTCTTTGATAGTTCTCTCATCAAGAGGTAGGATCTAGGTGCTCCTTTCTCAAATCCTGGGTGGCGGGTGTGTGTGTGTGTGTGTGTGTGTGTGTGTGTGTGTGTGTGCTCTCTGACTGCTTTAACCAATAGAATATGGCAAAAAAAAAAAAAAAAAAAAAAGACACTGTGACAGTTTCCGGGTCCAGGACTTAAGAGATTCTTAGCTTCCTCTTCCTATCTCTTGAAACACTTGCTCTTGGAACCCTGGCCCACGATGTCAGAGGTCCAACTACCCTGCTGGAGAAACCATGTGAAATCCATGAAACTACCTGGAGAGGGAAAGGGGCCCAGCTGAGCCCAGCCTTCCAGTTTGCTCTGCCAAATGCTGTGCATATGAGTGAGACAGTCCCGGAACCTCCAGATCAGCCCCTCCCAGCTGAAAGCCATCAAGTGATCAATGCCATGTGGAATGAAAGAATTGCCTAGCCAATTCCTGCTTGAATTCCTATGTCACAAAATCATCAGATATAATATGGTTGCTGACGTAAGTAAGCCACTAAGGTCAGGGGTAGCTTGTTACGATAATAATAAATAATTATTATTTATTATAATAATGAATATAATAATAAATATAATAAATATTTCTGAACTGATTTACTGGATGCTTACTGTTATATGAACTCTGTACAAGCCCATTCTTACCAGGTCTCATTTTGTGGGAAAAAGTAGGTGCAATTTTTAAAGGATTGGGTTTAAAGACTGAGCTTTGGATCTTGAAAACTCTGCCACTGACAGGTCACTCGTTTTGTTTCATCACTTGGCATCTCTGATCTCAGTTTCCTCATCTGTAAAAGAAGGATAATCACCCCTGCTGTGTGGGCTTTTGAGAAAACTTAATGTGTTAATTGGACATCATATTGCTATGCAGATAGGGAGCATACTAAAAATGGTAACCACCATTCCTGCAATAGAAATGCTATGCTGCTGCTGATTAGAATGATAAAACCAGGTCAAGCTACCTATAGCAGTTGGTGGAGTTGGGTGAGATTTGCCTTCCAAACAAGCAGCGCTCACTGGTCTGCCACAGGACCCAAATCCCACCACTGACTCCTTCCAGTTGTGGCATATCAGGTTAAGGACTCAATAGCCTGTAAAGTTCTAGTTCTACCTGGCGAGATTAATGTATGCACTCCTCTATGGCTTTAAGGACACTTCCCAGAAGATGGACACTGGTTGTGCTTATATCCCATTGGCCACAACTTAGTCACATGGCCAAATCTATCTGCCGCAGGTACAGGCTGGGGAATGTAGACTTGAGTCAGGACATCCACGTGCCCAGCTAAAATCTAGGAATTCTGTTAGCCATGGAATAAGAGAGCATTACCAAGGAAAAGAAGTAGTCTAACAGTTCCCACTTACTGAGCATTGTTTAAAGTCAGAAATGGCCCTAGGCAATTAGAATACTTACCTGTCCTATGTGCTTAATCTTCTTGTTTCCACTTAAGAGAGGGGAAAGGTGAAACTGAGAACTGATTTGCACAAAGGCACACAGCTCGAACCAGGTCTGTGTGACTTCAGAGTCTGTGCTCATTCCACTCAAGCAACCTGGTTCTAGTCCTGGATTGGCCAGTTTCCTTACTGTGTGACCTTGAGGCAGTCATTTCCCCAGGCAAAGTCAGGCTTACTGAGAAGCTAATGAAGCATTTCACTTGCACAGACTCCTGGAGAGAGACAGGAGTTTCTGGGAGCTGTAGAGGGCTGGAGGTGGAATAGTAGCGGATGGAAGCCAGGTAGCAATTAGGAAGCATTCCTATGTAAGCATTTCTGGCAAACTGACAAAGAGACCTAAGAAGAAAAGGACCCAAGCCCCAAGGCTGCCACGATTTGTTTGTGATATTTTTTCTTATTCTAGATAAACATTTCTTTTTTGGACCTGAGGTTGTGTTTGTAACATTGCAGTCTTTCTTTTTTTTTCTCCCCCCCCTTTTTTTAAGATTCTATTTATTTGAGATAGAGCGAGAGGGAGAGAGAGCATGGGGTAAGGTTGGGGTGGGGGAGCAGCAGAGGGAGAGGGAGAAGCAGGCTCTCCACTGAGCAGGGAGCCCAATGCAGGCTCCATCCCAGGACCTTGAGATCATGACCTGAGCTGAAGGCAGCCACTCAACTGACTGAGCCCCCCAGGGGTCCCACATTATAGTCTTTCTTAAAGAATCCCCCAAGTTGTATATACTTCAGGTCCCACAAAACCTGAATTCATCCCTGTCCCCAATTTAGAAATTTAGAAAAGCCTAAGAGAATGAATTCCAGACAAGTTTTATATAAAAGTTGGGTCCGAGAAATGGCAAAGCAGAAACTCCGATTAGGAGGGCAAACCCAGGGGCAAGTTAGGGTGGGATTTTGGAAGCACAGGAAGGCAGGCATCCTCCAGGAACTTCTACCAGATTCCTCCTTAGAAGGAACTCCCCCTGGCATACTTCCATGGCCCAGTTTGTCCTTGAGTCTAGCCCATGGCACATCTGCATTCCCATAGAATTACTTGTGTCCCTATCTGTCCCTCTACCCACAATGGCAGCTTTTAGAAAGCACAAACCAGGGATACTTCATCTCAAAATTTCCAGGACTCCAGTGAAAGATCTGAGACAGAGCAGGAGATAATAAATAGTTGTGGAGTTAAACTGAATTGGGGAAACTGGGGACTTAGTGGCACAAAAAAAGCAAAGTTACTAACTCATTTCTTTATCATGTGATGTTCTCCAGGCCTCAGTTTCCCTCTGTGAGATGAAGGCATTAGACATATTGGTCTCTAGGAAGGCAATTCTGAACCTGACAGTGGTGAACTAATTAACATCTCTACACTCTATATTCTTAGAGTGCAGGTTTTATCCCTTGAATTGAGGTGAAATCCAATCTGGAGGCGTCATGTTCATTAAAAAGGCCTGCGGCATTGCTTGGAAGTGTCAGATGCTGGCCTACCCAAATTCCTGCGGGGATAATTGCATTCTGACAATTTCGAGTTCCCCTGCACTCTTCAATTGGATAAGGTAGGCTTTGCTTCCATCCCAAATCATTTTGCACTGCTGTCCTTGACTGTTAAACAGAGATGTCACCTCATTTGTAAGCCATTTTGTGCTTCTTTTTGAAGGACTATGTAGTTTTGCGGAGGTTTAATAATTATGACCAGTTAAGACATTGTATGATTTCAGGTAATTCCCGTGGATGAAAGGCTGTTCCCACATACTATATAAGAACTATTTTAGAACCTTATTATTTGTCCTCCAGCGCTGAAGAATGACACTGAGACACGAAAACTCCATCACAGCGATTGATCCGTGTGTGTGTATGGGAGCAGAATGAAATGCAAAGAGAATGTGAATTCCCCTTCCTGTAGAGGCACAGACTTGACTGAAAATTGCCAGGGGCCACAGGTATTACATTGTTAGTCAAACTACCACAGGTTCCAATTGTTTATACATTTGAGTCTTAGAACACCCTGAACGTGACCTGATATAACTTTCAATCTAATAAAGGAATGAGAACATGTGAAAGATATTAGAAAGTGAGATGGCTCTATAAATATTGCTATGATTATGATTACATTTGTTTGTTTATTTTCTGTTTTCATCATGGAACACAGAAACAAGGGAACGAATGTGCCATGACCTGCCCTCATATTCAGTTCCAGCAAGACACCTCTGTAAAATCATTTGCTTAATATTAAGGAGGTAATTTAACCCATTTTATGAAGATTTATTTTATTAGCAGCTACTTTAATAGGTTTGCATCTGATCATCTTTCTTTGGTTATAATAACATCCTTATCCTCTTAATGATGAAATTTTCTCCACTCCTTTGATGTCTGTGCTAATTGCTATCTATTGTAATATTTAAATTCAGAATTAAAATGAGTTCCTTCCTTTATCTGAAGCTCTTAAAAAAGTCAAGTTGTGAACACAATGACATCAAATCAAACCCTAACTAGAGGCCTCTAATAATCTTACTTAACAGCTCGATGATTCTGCTGTTATAAATAGATGGTACATTCCTTCTATCACTAAATGTTTACTGAGCACTTCCTTTGGCTTTGTATGGGTGATGAAAAGATTGCTATACCCGATATGACCCTGTTACCCTTTTCTGCCTTGACATGGAAAGTATATACCTTGGAAAAAACTAACAATTTCACAAATCGCACCTGGAATTAAGATGAATGAAGATGGGTCATGGAAGAGAGGAAAGGGGGGTGGTCATGAATTACAAAGTAAAAGCCCTGTAGGAGTTCTACTTAACTATTTTTGGACTTTTTCTGGAATCTCTTAGAAAAATGTACCCACTTTCCAAACTTTGCTTGGAATTTTAGAGCATTTACAGACTTACAGAAGCCCCTCCACACAACTAGACTAACAGTGTATTTGGGTAAAACTGAGAAAACATTTAAGTTGCCACACAAACCATGCCATGTGCTACTTATAAGCTTTCCCACGTGATTACTGACCTTGCCCAAGAGTTTTATGCAGTAGTCAGCCATGTCACCCAAGACAGGAAGCTTCCTGCTGAAAGGCCAGAGTGTCCTTATAACCTTAAATTTATTGTCATTATTAGAGTTTGTCAAAATTCTCCTAATCATTTTACTGATGTCAGAAAGCCTTTAGATTATATATTTTTTAGTGATTATGATTTGGTTTAGGTAAGGGACTGCCAACATTTACCCTTTTATTTAGGAGACCGAAGGCAGACATGTGACATAGTATTTATACAACTTCTAGGCCAGACCTACCTGCTCACTTGTGTTTTATTTGCCTATTGTCATGATTTTATCAGGTAACAATGCGCAAGGTTGATCATGAACTTAGGGTAGGTAACTGTGGGCAGAGTCCTAGACACACATAGGTCCCACAGGCAAGCAAAGCAAACTCCAAAACCCTGTTATCATGGGTTGATGATTAAGAAGTATGTGTACGGGCGTGCATGTGTGATTGCTTTGATCTCCTCAAGGGGAGATATAGAGGGACTTCTTCCAACTGATAAATGCTTAATAAATATGTTGGGTGGGTGACAAAAGCACCAGACATGTATAAGGAAGTTACTTGGTTTATTGCAAATAGTCTTGAGGGCCACTAGCCTTCCATTTAATTGAATTCAACAAATACCCATTGCATTTACACATGCTATAACCTGTGCTATGCTGAGTGATTCAAAGATGCATACTACCTTTCCCTGAAGACATTTACTGCTAGTGCAGGCTGGCAAGCACTATCTCTTCTAGTTCCCACATCAGACATTTCTAGTTGATCACGGTATTCTTTCTGTCTGAACCTGGATTCAGTCTCAAACTCCTTTTAAATTCAAGCTCTAAGCAGCTCTTTTCAATCAATCTGAGTTGGAACAAGCAATAAAATCCATTTGCTATCCAGACTCTAGGGGAGGGACAGATATATACACAAATATGTATGGTATCAGGTAGGTCGTGTCATCAACAAAAATAGACATTCCTTAAGTATTTACTATATGCTGAACCAAGTTCTCAACAATAGATTGTAGTAGCAATGCCCTGCAAATGAAAACTATTTTAGGAAATCCTATGGGGACCTTCCTTTGAAAAGCGAAGAATCACTTTGGAAGCAAATCATCATCCTCTGATTGATCTGTTTGATGAGATCAACTATGTATCGAATTTTCTTTGTGTACCACACGCCTACAAGAAAAATAGGGCTCAATTTCAATTGCCTTCACTGGAGTATGAGATGAAGCAAAACGAGGAGAAAGGAGTGGCTTTTTAAGGAAAAACAATTCAGACTAAAGAAACAAAATTAAAGCACTCAATGGGAGTGAATGCAGAAAATATGGAAACTAAAATTACTACATGTATTTCTTTTCCCCTCCACTTAACATAGAAAAAATATCCACTTTCCTTTTCTTCCCCGTTTGAAAAAAAATCTTCCTGTTAGATTAGTTTCCTTGGGAAAGCCTAATCTTTAATATGTTAACAAAACACAGGACATTTTTTTGAGGTGAGGCATCTCAATTTAACAAGTTACCATAGACTAAATGCTGTGTCCTCCCCAAATTCCTTTGTTGGAACCTAATCCCCAATGCGCTGGTATTTGGAGGTGAGGCCTTTAGGAGATCATTGAGTCATGAGGGTGGAGCTCTCAAGAGTGGGATTAGTGACCTTATAAAAGAGAACCCAGAGAGCTCCCTGAACCTTTTCTCCTTGTGAGAAAATAGCAAGACACCAGACATCAAATATAGCGGAGCCTTGATCTTGGACTTCTCAGCCTCTAGAACCACGAAAAATGAATTTTCGGTGTTTATAAACCACCCAGACTATAGAATGCTATCCTGTTCTAGCAACTCAAATAAACTAAGACACAAGGACTTTCCTTCGCACCCATATGAGATTAAAAAAAAAAAAAATGTGAATGTATATACACAATGCAAAGAGAAACATTGCATTAGCAAAGGGGCCCTAGATATGGCACTTGTTAAAAAAATAAAATAGACATGGATATCACTAAGGAGAAAATTTGGGGGCCCGTTGAAATGCCCCACAATAACTTTATTTTCTAGTTCATTTCTCTTTTGAGGGAATTCTTGGCTTAAAACAAATTTGGATCAGTCCTTGATCATCTATCATGTGCCAGATAGTAATAATAGCTGCTTGGATATGTCCTGAGTGCCAGGGACTGTTCAGGGAATTTATATGTCCTGACATTACTCTGATCAACAGTTCTATGTGATAGATACTGTTACGATCCTCATTTTACAGATGATGAAACTGAGGAAAGGCTAAGTAACTTGGTCAAATCATGGAGCTTATAAGTAATAAAGCTGGGATGAGAACTCCCATAGTCTGGTCAAAGTGTCTGGATTCATAAGTGAAATGCTTTACAGCCTCAGATGGGAAATTGAAGCCCCCAACTCGTACTCTGGGTTTCCTGGGAAGTTCCATTTTGAAATAGTAATATTAGGATTTTTTGCCTTCATAAATGTATTTGCTCTTTTAAGACCATATGGAAGTAGGAATGCAAGGTTGACCAAGACTTGGTATTTGCCTCAGAAGTCTTGATCCCATTCACTCATTCATTCATTTGCAATAAAAATGAATTATTGGAGTTCTCTCTATTGGTTTTCTTACCTCACTTGCCACTCCTTCTTGGTCTCATTTGGCTGATTGTTTCTCAGCCCTCAGACTTCTAAATCATGGGGTTCAGTCCCTGCTTTTAGTTCTTGGTCTTTTTCTCTATTTACAATCAGTTTTCAAATATTTTATTAAATCTCATGACTTTAAATACTTTCATATAATTTGACTCTAAAATTTATAGTTATACCTCAGACCACTCCATTTAGCACTAGCCTTGTGTTACCTACTCGATAGACACTTAGATATCTAATAAACAACTCAAATCTAACAAACTACAGATTCCTGCCCCCGCCCCCAAAATAGGCTTTTTCCATGGTCTTCCCACATTGTAAATGACAATTTTATTTTTCTAATTGCTTGGGATAAAAATCTTGATGTCATTTCTAACTCCTTTCCTTCTTTTCCATTCCATTTTCAATATATCAGCAAATCCCATCAGCCCTTTTTCCTTGAAACGTAACCAGAATCCAACAACTTCCTGCCACTCTCCCATATTCCCCTGGTCCGTGCTATCATAACTTCTCACCTGGGTTATTTTATCAGCCTCTTAATTGGCCCAACTACTCCCACCCTAGCCAATTTCAGTGGTGTGTCTCTAGTATCCCTCAGCATAGCACTCAGAAAGATCATTTTAGAATAGAAGTGAAGTCAAGTTACCCCACTGCTCAAAACTCTCCAGGGGCTTCCAAACTCATTTGGCTCAAAAGCTCATATTCTTAAAGAAATTATATGATTTGGTCTTTAAAGGACCTGTGAGCCTCTACAGTATCTTCTTCCTCCTCAAGGTTCCCAGTAATTTTCTGATTATATCTCCTTCCACTCTCTCCCTCACTCATTTTGTTCAAACTACACTGGCCTCTTTATAGTTCCTTAAATATGTCAAGCATAGTCTCTCTTCAGTACTTTTGGACTTGCTGTGTCTTTGCCTGGGCACTCTTGATTTAGACAACTACTGAGTCACTCCCTGACTCTTTCAGTTCTTTGGTTCAATGTCATGTTGTCACAGAGGTCTTTGATGCCATCAAACAGTATACACCTTATCCTCACTGTCTACATTCCCCCGAAAATTCCTGTCACATTATTCTACTTTATTTTCCTCTAGCGTATTTATCAATGATTGACATTTTGAATTGCTCCGTCAGAATGTAAGCTTAATGAGGGTAGGGACTTCATCTATTCTGTTCCCTGTTGTATAACAAGCTTTTGGAATAGTATCTTGCATGTAGTTGGTGCTCAAGAAATACTTGTGAAATGACAATAACTGACTGACTGACTGACTGAATGAATGAATGAATGACTGAATAGGGATCTACCACGAATCAGACACTGGAATCAACACAGTGGGTTTAGCAGTGAATAAGACAGACATGGCTCCTGCTTTCATGACTCATGCCTTATACTGGTTATTGGCATTCTCATTTTCTCTAAAATGTAGCTCAAATTTCTTTCATGGTCAGTTGAAAGTGGAAAGTGAAAAAAAGTGGGGGGAAATACAGTGGTATAGTAAGATTATGTCTAAGGAAAGGGAAGGATAGAGATTTTAATGTATAATGTGTTACAAGGGTTTTAACATTCCTTGCACTCCATTAGTGTCATCAATACTGGAGTTCGGTTAGGAAGGCTTCAGATACAGCTTGTTCTGAAATTGGCCCTGTGGCCTCTCTTTATAATGCCCATTAAGGGACAGAGGGTAGAAGTCAAGCCAAACTATCATGATAGTGGCTTATACACAGGCACTACTCACAAATGCTCTCTTTATCCAACATTATTCTTAGGGCACATTTTGCATGGAAAATTTACACCTGCTCTTTCTGGTTTGTTCACATATCCAGTGTTTCATGTATAGCAAACCTGAAGAGTATCACATGTTCCCTGAATTCGCAGGGGTAAGTTGGACGTTTTGAAAATTATCCTCCATGTCCCCATAGAGAATTCTTGGGCCAGTTCTTGCCCCTCTCCTGCCTAATTTTTAAAAGCGGATTTATTTAGAGACAATAGTTCTCCTTTCTTACTCTATAGATAGTTCTCCAGGCACTTCCAGATGAGAAGATCCTATTGCAGGAGCCTTGCTATGTAAAGGAGCAGAGATAACCTGTACGGTTCTTTTAAGGCTCATTTTAGGCATAGCTTAGAACAGTCATGGGTTACTTTGCTGCTTTGGAAGTGGGCCTTTGTCTACCCAACCGTGTGATTCAAGGAGTCAGAAGATAGAACCACAATTTTTTTTTTTTAAGCTAGCGGAAGTTCCCTACAATCCCAGAATACTACGATTTATGTTGCTTCTTGAGATTAAATTAAGCATGAAGGATGGTCAGAATCTGTTTGGGGATTTTATGGGCACAGATTAAATAAGAACAGATATTGTCACATGGGAAGTACAGGTAAGTCACAGTGTCCTGGCTCAGTGGGAGATTTCTACCTGGTTCTATCAAGTAACATCTTCACTAGTTATGGAGGGCTTGTCTTTTTGAACTACCATCACCCTTTTAAGTTATCTGGGCTAACGATTATCGTGATCATTGAAGGGGTGTCACAAAATGGGTTAGATAGGATGAACAAAGTCTTAAGGAGTAAACGGAGATTGCTTTCAGACCGTCATTGTATCATCATTGGATGACATGCTGGCTGCTATCACTGGATGATCCTTATCAGATGAGAAGAGGCCAAAATAGCTGCTCAGGTCAGGGGATGCACATGGGTTACAGGAATGGAGAGTGAACCATATGAGTGTATTGATCCAGTTTATGGCTGGCGGCTCCTCTGGGCTGACGATTGTCGGGACTTAGAGAGGGCGGGAGGTGGGGGGGCAGGAGGAGCAGAGGGAGAGAGGGTCTTAAGCAGACTCCACACTGAGCGGAGCCATCGTGGGGCTCAATCTCAGGACCCTGAGATCATGACTTGAGCCAAAATCAAGAGTCCGAGGCTTAATTGACTGAGCTACCCAGGCACCCCTCATTTCTAATTTTTAACACCAGGTTAAACTGAGGGCGCATGGGGGCACCTGGGTGGCTCAGTCTGTTAAGCGTCTGCTTTCAGCTCAGGTCATGATCCCGGGGTCCTGGGATCGAGTCCCAAGTCGACCTCTCTGCTCGGCAGGAAGCCTGCTTCTCCCTCTCCCTCTGCCTCTGCTCCCCCGCCCAACTCATGCTCTGTCTCTTTCTCCCTTAAAACAAACAAACAAACAAACAAACAAAAAACCTGAAGGTGCATAAAAATCACTGTGGGGTGAACATCCCTCGTGGCTTGGACTGTGTGGTAAGGGTGCATGGATCTCTGGACTGTTAAGAGGCGCAGCTCTTTATCGCTATCTGAGCCCGGACAGAGGCATCAGCTTTTCCTTTATCTACTAGGGGTGTCTCCTACAAAAGCCCCAGGGACCCTCAGGTGCCCAGCCGGCCTCCAGTGCTGTCCTTCCTTAGGAAGCTGTGGAAGACAGCCAGCAATTGTTCCCTTCCCTTTCACTCGCAATCTTTGCTTTCACCTGGGTGTCCATATAGTAAACCCTATTCTTCCGTTCTCCTCTGGGTGGCTACCCTGGCCCAGTGGCCACCTCCCCAGGAAAACAAAGAGCCCTCCTTTGTGGGAGAAGCGCTTTCTCATTCCCCACTGCAACTCTCTCAGTAGATAAGGAGTTTTGGCATGTTTTCAAGGATGTTGCAGCTGAATTACCCACCTCTGTGCTTTCTTCCATTTGCTTTTATGACATTTCTTCCATTCTTCATTGTTCCTTGTAACTTTTGTTGATGACAAAAGATACCCTCCATTTACATTTGAAAAAGGGTAGCGACTCTGTTGGAAAGCCAGAACAATGCCTGCTGCAGCTCAGCTTCAGTCCCACTTACTCAACAGAATAGTCGCTTAATATTTTAATAAAATAAAGACCTCTTTTAGTCCCCGCTGCTGGGTCTGTGAAGTTTATGATGCATCCTTTATACTCATTTCCACGTTTAAACTCTAATATTTTCCCTCTCACCCAGAACAGCTTAATGCACTGCAGGGAACACTTTCCCTTGATGATGAAAACAATATTTTTTAAGGTAAGTGGGGCTTTTAGTTTAAGTATAACCAGGGGACTCATTAAGGAATCTATTCAATGTCCCCATACCTGTATTCTCACTTCTAAACCACTAACGTGGATGCTTGAGTTTAAAACATTGTTTTTTGATAATTTCGGGGGTGGGGAGAGGAATAAACCATTTGGATAAACTTAATAAAAAATCATGAACACCTGTGAGCTGATCCCTACAAAGCCTCAAATGATGACATTATCTTGGTGGAGTTAGATGGTCTTCAAGGCTTAAAGCTTCTGAATCTGATTTGTCATTACCTAGAAGGAAGTATCATTTTCTCAAAGACAATCTTACATTAACTAGGTATACTACCATTGTTGTATAAATTGCCAGTGCCAGCTCATCAATTTACAAAAAAATGTCATAATCATTTGAATTGGAATACTTGTGTGGCAAGAATCAGTACATTTTTTCTCTGTACAAAAATCCATAAATGAAACCATATTGTAACTAGAAGATCGTTGGGTGAACATGGAATCAGTATAAAGGAGATTAAATTGATTCCAATGTCAAGTTTAAGATTACCTGACACAATGGTGATTCTCTGGCTATGATCCTGGCTATGTCTCTGGAACCAGTGGAGTTTACACAATTTTCAGAAGCTTGGGGTCCATCTCAGACCTAAGATTAGGGCCAGGCATTTGCATTTTTTTTCTCAACAACTCTACAGGTGATTCTCTTGGTCAGTCAGGATTGAGACCATTGATCTGACACACAACTGTCTCCATAACAGGAATGGTTTTGCACTGGTGCCATGTTACCTAAGTCTAGTGGGCAAGACTCTCTCTCTCTCTCACGGATGATGGTTGGAATCACAACACCAAGATTTGCCTTCATTATTTGCCTTTGTCTGAGGTTACAAGGATGATCAATTCTTTTTTTAGATAGGTTTTTGCATTTAGACAAATGCTTGCTCTGACTTGATTCCTTTTCATGTTGGATAATTTTGTTTATCTCTGCTCTGCCCTAGCATGCACCGGTCAGACAATTCAATCTTCCAAGTACATATAATCTTGTTTCCTTCTTTGTAAGTTTTGAGGGACCCCTGTTATTTTAATCCCATGTTCCATTTTTTCAACCAAGAAAAACAAATGAGTGGACAAAGGAAGATTTCTTTTCCAGTGATAAAAGTTTATGCAGAGATAAGATAGCCCACAGGAATATATATTTGTTGCCATAAGGACTACAACCTGAAGCTGTCATCCCTTCCCCCAAGGTACAGCCAGAATACTCTTTTTTAAACATAAATTTTTGATCATGGCAGTCCCATTCGATGAATTTCCAAAGCTCCTGTGCTTAAGTCTAACCTCTGAAAGCCACCTTCAAAGCCTTTCATGCTCTACACACGGCTACTTCTCTAGATACACCACCCTTCCACACCTCCACAGTCATGCTTCAGCCATTTCTGGATTTTATCCAGTTCGTTAAATGTGTGGATCTCTTACATCTTCTTTGCCTAGAACACTCACCATCCCCTTCTTCCCTGGTTAGCTCTTCTCCTCCTTTGGTTCTCAACTTCAATATCACTTCTCGGATTTCCTGGCCTAGTTTAGAAATGTAGCCATGAGCTTTCCTAGTAGCCTTGATTCGCATGATCATAACTCATATCACGTTTTTAAAAATAGCTCAGTGACTTGCCATTGCTTTTAGGATGAAGTCCAAATTTGCCTTAGTACTTAACCAGTCAGTCCTGCTGCTTGGGATCTTATTCCTCTATCTTCTGACTTACCCTTTCTTGAGGACCGTTTATTTCAGCCATTCTTGGTTACTTCCTAGCCATCTAAAACTGTCTTAAACACAAGGTCAAAATACCAAAAAATATCTGGCCCACTTCTATTAGATTTATATTATAATTAAAATTAAACGTGTTCTTTGCAAATCACTGTAGACTAAAGTAGAGAGGTGTGATATTTCCAAGGTAGATTTAGTTAAAAAATTTTAAGACATTCTCTTTCTTTACTACTCCTGAGTTTAATTTCTAGAGACAGCCACTTTCATTGTTAACCAAAGAGTGCTATCCCTGGCTGTGTCTTTACTGAATTGAATAAGGAGGAGAGAACTCTTTTATAAGCATGAGATCCCAGTCAATCACATTTCCTGGGCTTAATGAGGAGGAAGCTAGTATATTGATGTGTCTGCTCTAGATAGATCCCGAATTTTCCAGTAGAGTTAGGATTTCATTTAATTTTATATCTTTCAATACTGGTATTGTGTTATGTATTTCCTTAAGTAGGAATTCATTTTTAAAACTTTCAAAGTTATAAACAAAACAAACTTTTCAAAAAATCTTTTGTGAAGTTATGTAACTGTATGCAACTGGGTCTCTCGGGTTTGGCAAAGTACTGTTGCTGTATATATATATAGATGTTTCATAGATCTATTTGCTAGGATACAGAAGGGTCTCTTTTCTGTGTGTAGTTTACATTGCAACACTAACATTCCTTGGGTTTTCATTTACTATAAACTTTCTCCTCATTTTTGAATTATAGGAGGAAGGGGAAGAGATTTCTTTTTTTGTCTAAAACACAAAAAGCATACTATTGGCTAATCACTGTAATATTCAACTTCTCAAAGCAATATTACCTTCCTATGAAATGAAACACAGTATCAAGACTCTTTCATTTGAAAGTGACAGAGACCTAACACAAAAATAAACTCAGCAAAAATGGAATTTATTGGTTTGCTTAACTCTGTGGTTCACAAATATTTGGGCTTCAGAATCTTCCTAGCTGATAACCCTCAAAGAGCTTTTGTTCATAAAAGTCATATCTATCAATATTTACCATATTAGAAATTAATGCTGAGAATTATTTAAAAATATTTATTTATAATCTATGAAATCTGTCCTTATGGAAACACTGATGTGTATTTCAAACCATTGGGATTATTGGCTATGATTTCAGGTCAGCAGGACAAATGAAATTCAGGTTAAAGAGCAAATAGTTCTTTTATCTTTCTAGTCCACCAAGACAAGTTTCTGAAGAGCCTAAACTCTCACAATTGCCTTCTTCTAATGGGGTTTGTTACATGGTTTTTGGTTTTCATCAAAATTGTATTCAGTTTCAAACTTCATAAGCCAAGAAGCTGCTTTGAGTGTCTGAAGATTCAACTGGGTACTGATTTTGGTACTTGGGTAAGACTGATATATCTGCAGACAAGCCAATTTTGGGAAAAGATCTATAGCAAACACTGTATTTTTTTTTCTCTTGAATTGCAAACATTGAAGGATGCATGGACTTGTTTATTGAAGAACGATTTAAGCAGAATGTCATAATGAGAATAACTGTGGGGACAGAGAAGGCCTCTCTGAGGAGGTGACGTTTGAAGTGATCTTTGTTGTGGAAAGATGATGTACGGGAAAGTCACTGTTAGAACACAGAGCAACTGCAGGGATCTCTAAAGTGAAAAAAGCTGATAAATTTGCAGATTAGAAAAGAGGCCAGTGTGAGGCTAGAGTGAGGCTAGAGTAGTGTGAGTGAACTCCAGGAGAGAGCAGGCAGGAGAGCAATCATATAAGCCACTGTTCAACAGAAAGTCATCGCAGGATTTCAAACAAAGGGGAAGGGAAACAAGATGTATAGAAATGTAGAAAGTAAGAATGTTCCTTCCTTGGCTTAGCTCTCTAGGAAAACCAGACCACTGATAGCTCCCATGTGCACTCCTAGCTATTCTGGCTGCTTTGTTTGCTCCTGCTGTTCTTGATATCCAGAGGCTGTTCCTCATCTCTACCTGTTGAAATCCCCCACCCCTTAGATACCATAGCTCCTCAGTGAAGCTATTAAGCTATTAAGTTGAGCTGTTTGGTCCTATAGAAAGCACATGGACACTGGTGTCCAGGAAATCTGGTTTTGAGTTCTGGCTCAGTCTCCTTTAAAGTCACTGTGGGTCTTGCAAAAGATTCTTAGCCTTTCTGAGGCTCTTGCTTCCTTTTAGCTGACAGTCATACCCATCCTGAAGAATTGTTGTGAGCATCAAATGAGGTAGCATTTGCAAAGGGTATGTCACACTATAGGTGCTCCATAAATACTAGTTCTCTTCTGCCTTGAAAGGCAATATGGCAATGGTTAAGAGCATGGGTTGTGAATCAATAAGGTTGGGTTTGTATCCCACCCTGCTGTAAGCTTCCTGGTTGATCCTGGGCATTATTTCACCTCTTCACAGATTTTTCATTTGTATATGAGGATAACAAAATCATGATCCTAAGATCATAGGATGGCTGTGAGAATTAAATAAGATAATCTGGTGAAAGTACTTGGCATAGTGCCTGAGAAATCATAAGCGCTCGACAAATACTGGCTCTAATGAACAAGAGCAGTACTCAGTGTGGGTGCTTGTAGACCACACGTAGCATGATCTATGACTACTTTCTGAATGAATAACTGTTGATGGGTATTGGTAAATTCAAGTCCGAAGCATGGGCAGCTGAGTAAGTCGAGGGAGGAGAGGATTGGGAAACCGATGTAGATAACCACGAGGATCTTGAGCATCCAGGAGTAAATGCCAAAAACCCGTAGAGAAGGTGGGCTACAGAAGCTGATGGTGGCAAACTTTGCTTTCTTCACAATCTTGATGCATGAACAACACAAGCTGAATCTCCTAAGCTATAAACAACGAGAACAAACTTCTTAAAAAATACAACTGAATTTCAATGAGTCATATTTCTTTCTTGATGATATTTGGAGAGATCCAGAGTCCAGACGTGATAGCTCCCACAGAATGCATGCGTTTCTGTCTCCGCTGGTGTTGCAGCACGCTTGCCAACCCTGCTCGGGGAGGGTGTGAGCATCCAGGCTGACTGTCCTTGACTAGGTTACATATAACAAGCACTTTAAGGCCCCCCCCTCCATAATCAAGGGGGAGCAAATGGCCCAAAGTCCTCGAGCAAGGAATCTTAAGGGAATGCCAGGAAAGAACACTCCAACATTAATATTGATCACTAATGACATGATGACTCTTACATTGGTGCTGGTTCATACTCCAAAGGTAAGCCCTGAGTTCTAGAATATTCCCAAATGGGTGACACATGCTGAGAACCTGGCAAACTGGCCTTCACACTGGACATTCAATTCAGGTTGTTAGGGTTATATTTGGTCTCAGAAAGATGGAATAATTGAAGGAACAGCATTGACAAAGAACTGGAGAGCTGAATGTCAGAGCTTCCCCAGAGTGACTACTTTGCACAACTCCATTTGCATCACTGTCTATATTAGTTGTGCAGTGCAGGCTGCATGGTCAAGTTTGGTAGCATTAGAATTTCCAAACTGAAAATATCCCAATTCCAAATACGTAGATGAGTTTTGAACCCTTATGTTGTGCCAGATACTTTCTCACAGATTTTTTTTTTAACCACATAAGGCCAAAACTCTTAGGAGTCATTCTTGATCCCCCTCTTTCTCTCACCTTACCCCCAACTCAATAGCAAGTCCTGCTAGCTTGACTTACAAAGTGTAATGTGAGTCTGATTACTGTTCAGCCCCTCCTCTGCTACCACGTTAGGCCAATCCCTCCCCCCTCCACCCCATCCCTCTCCTGGAGGATCTCAGCAGCTGTGTAACTGCACCTGCTTCCACTCCTGTCCTGCTCAGCAGCCAGAGTGCTCTTTGAAAAATATAAGTCAGATCATGTCACTCACCTACTGAAAACCCTCCAGGCATTTTCCGTCACACTTCAAATAAGATGCAACCTGCTTAAGACAGTCTAGAATGCTCTACAGGATGTTGCCCCACTATCTATGTCTTTGATTTCATATTCCCGTTCTCCCTTCTTTGCTTTCTGTGCTCTGGTCATGCTAGCCATTTGGCTGTCCCTGAAGGTCTTCAACTCTATTTCTTCTTTGGGATCTTGGATTTTTGTGTGCTGCTCTCTCATATTGGAATGTTCTCCTAGATCAAATATCTTCTTCCCTGCTTATTATTTTTGCTCGAGTATCACCTCTTCAGAGATACCTTCCCTGACTGGTGTATCTGAAAAAACTTTCACAATGAAATCCAGTCACTCATTATCCTCTCAACCTGCTTCATTTTTCTTCAAAGTCTGCTATGTTACTTTTTATATCTAGGTGTATTTGTCTATTTCCCCTGCTAGAATGTAAGATTCATAAAGATAGGGACTTGGTCTCCTTCCCTGCTTTTCCTTCTATACCTAGAACAGTTCCTGGCACACAATAGGTACTCAGTAAGTATTTGTTGAATACACGCTCAATAAACTTAATTTTCAGAGCGGGGGTTCTCAAAGTAGTGACCCTGTACCATTAGCATCAGTATTAATTGGGAAATTGCTAGAACTGCAAATTGTCAGTTTTTTTTTAAATGATTTTTTATTATATTATGTTAGTCACCATACAGTACATCCCTGGTTTCCGATGTAAAGTTCGATGATTCATTAGTTGCGTATAACACCCAGTGCACCATGCAGTACGTGCCCTCCTTACTACCCATCACCAGACTATCCCATTCCCCCACCCCCCTCCCCTCTGAGGCCCTCAGTTTGTTTCTCATAGTCCATAGTCTCTCATGTTTCATTCCCCCCTCTGATTACCCCCCCTCCTTATCCCTTTCTTCCCCTACCGATCATCCTAGCAAATTGTCAGTTTTTAACCTGGACCCACTAAATCAAACACAGTGGCAGTGGAGCCCAGCAATCAATGTTTTAAGAAGCTCACCAGGGGATTCTGATGTATACTCAAGTTTGAGAACCACTGTCTTAAAGCAAATGTGTAAAATATTATTAGGCCTATTGTATGAATAAGAAAGGTAAATTTTGGAGAAATGATATAGTTCAGACAACTTAAGAAAAAATAACGATTATTACCAGATGTCACATTGTAAACACTCAATAAATAATATGAATAATAGTATGAATAATAGTATTGTTACCTACTATGCGTCAGGTGTTATATTTAATTTTCACTACAATTTTTTTCAGTGGGCATTAATGCTTCCATCATTAACTTTATTGATGTTCAGACAGTTAAGACATCCAAGATCACCCAGCAAGCAAGAGGCAGAAAGATCTGCTTACTTCTTTGTATCTTTCCTTTTCTAAAAGAGCTCTAACTAAGAACAGATCACTCATGTGGCCCCAGATATACAAGGAAAATACATGTGGCATTTTCTGAAACAAATGCCAAGTTTCCATAATTGGAAATGATGAATGGTAGGTCCTGACTTGGGGGAACCCTCAGAAAGGGAAGTAGATGCCCTTTCTGCTTGGTGGCTTCCACTCAGAGATGCTGGCCCAAGCTGACCTTGGCGAGCCCCATCTTCTTCCAACGGGCTGCATGGTACTTTGGACGTGGGCTGGCAGAAGCCTGGCTTGGGCACCAGCAAGTATGAATAATTGTGGGCTCAGCAAATCACGTGGGCCCCACTGCCTTCGTGGAAAAGGAACTGACATTTGATGGTGATAGAGAAGATGATGATGGAAATATACAAATATATATACTTCTGAAGTCAAGTCACAGTTGTTCTTGGAACTGCACACCCTGAACACATACAGACGAAACCCCAAACGGCAAATTCCTAAAATTATGCTACAGCAATCTGGTCAATTTAACCATGAATATTGATGGAGAAATTACGTCAACTGGCCTTTCCATTTCCTCCTCACTCCTTCCTCTGTTTTGGCTTCTCATAGCAACATCAATCCATTCTCCAATTTTTAGTTATTTTTCTTAAGTAATATGGGGGCAAGGATTCATGGGATGGATATGCTTTAAAATTTCTAACGTAGATAAGACCAGTGTTGTATTAATTTCCACTGAAAGTTGATATCTTTACAGATGTGCATTTATGTATGAAAGATTTTCTAAGGACCCAAGATACTGCTGTTAGAATTCTGCATGTAGGCTGCTAGTGGCCAAGAATCTTGGAGTGAAATGGTGTGGGACAAGGGGACTTACTGAAAGCAAAGGTACTGTGTTGGGAATTATTACAGAAAAGGAACACTGAATCATGTGCATCCCCAGTCCCTTACTCAACATCGAGCACATAGTAGACATGTAATAAGTCTGTATAGAATGAGTATTTAGATGGGGTATACACACTAGGAACTCAACATATATTCTGTGATTGGATAAAAGAAGGACGGACCCTCACTTTCTCATATAATAGGCATTCAACGAACACTTCTTTTTTTTTTCTTTTTTAAAGATTTTATTTATTTATTTGACAGAGAGGGACACCCAGCGAGAGAGGGAACACAAGCAGGGGGAGTGGGAGAGGAAGAAACAGGCTCCCAGCGGAGGAGCCTGATGTGGAGCTCGATCCCAAAATGTTGGGATCACGCCCTGAGTCGAAGGCAGACGCTTAACGACTGAGCCACCCAGGCGCCCCTCAATGAACACTTCTTGATTTGGAAAGTACTACCAAGAATCTCAGTGAATGTTCAGTGAAGGTTTGAGCATATGTTTGGCACATAGTAGGCAGTCAAAGAATGACATCAGAATGAATAGCGCTCATTTTTCCAGCCACACAAATGACATATGCAAAGTATAGGAAAGATACTAGGCTAACTCCTGAGATCAGAATCCTTATGCTTTGAATATACCTTTTTTAATTTGAATTTATATAGTTTTTAGTAAGTCTCTGTGCATTCCATAGCATTACTAGAAACTTGGGCTGTTCATTTGTGTGACAATGGCTTTGTTTTTCTTCTCAGCACTTCTCAGAGACATAGACACTCATTTGTGTAAGCTCACACATTAAAGCAGGGTTATAGCCCAAGCTTCTGACACGTCCACACTCATTAGAGCTAGAAAAGTCATTTCCCTCTAAAATGCCTAAAGAGTGGCTCTGTTTACACACATAGATACTGTGCCAGCCCACATGGCAGAGGTCTGACACATTTGGTGCTGTTGAAGTCTGTGACATCATGAATTTTTCTAGACTTCTCCCTCCACTACCCAGATACCAAGCCCATGTAACCAACTCTGCTCAGCTCTCAAAAGCTCTAGAAAATAATATTTCATCTGTGATGGGTGTTTCGTTTAAAACCAGGGTTCTATCTAAGCTTGGACTTTAGTTTTCTTTGGGCAGGAGACTAGATGTCTCTGGGGACCTGAAACCTCTTCTCATTATGGAAGGAGGCATTCTCTGTTAGGAGTCTTAATTTTTGGACAATTTAATTAGGCTCTTTGTGCCTCAGTTTTTTTATGTGTAAAAAAGGGTTAATAATAATAATATCTATTTTATAGGATTGCTGTGAGAATAAAGAGTTATGGTATGGAAGTCACTTGGAAAATTCATTAAAAACATCCAGGAGGTCTACCTTTCCTTAGCACAGAAGTCAAGTTAGGGAGACCCCACAGACATTGTGGGGTCCCATATATTACAAAGTGGCCTTGGTAGGAGGGAAGGAAGGATGATGAGGGAACGGCTCTGCATCTCTGTGCTGTTTCAATCTGCCCAGCACACGTAACCTAATAGTTTGGGGTTCCATGTCAGATTTCAGGTAGCAAAAGCTCTGAGCTGTTTTAAAAAGAAAAAAAAAGTTGAAAACCTTGGATCTAGCATAATTTTCCATTATACAAATGAGAAGACTGAGGATTCAAGATCTCCTGGTCCCCACATCAGTGCTTGCTCCGCTCTCCAGCTCTGCCCCTTCCCCCTACTTACCAGAGTTGATTGTTCTCATCCTACGATTATAATCGAGACTCCTTGGATAGACATAAGAAAGACTTAGCTCTCATTTTATTTTATTTTTTTTAAAGATTTAATTAATTTATTTATTTGAGAGAGAGAGAGAGAGAGAGAATGTGAGCATGAGCAGGGAAGGACAGAGGGAGAAGCAGAGAGAATCTCAAGCAGACTCTGTGCAGTGCAGGGAGCCTGATGTGGGGTTTGATCTCGTGACCCTGAGATCATGACCTGAGCAAAAATCAAGAGTCGGACACTTAACTGACTGAGCAACCCAGGCACCCCTTAACTCTTATTTTCTAGTTAAAAATGAGACCTGATTGGATTGTTTGTCCAAAGCTGCATCATTAGAAAGTTGGTTGTACTAGAATATAGGTTTCTTACATTCATTATTCAGCACAATTATGGAACAAGCACCACACTGCAGTCACTTACAGTGCTATTTCTATTGACCCCCTAGGACCCTCTGGTCAGGATAGGGCTACAACCATAAGGTATGAAAATTCCATAATGCTGCAAGAGTTCTGCTCGAGGGTTTACTTCCTCTTATTCCTCTTAAGGACCCAAAAGGGTTTAGGAAAACTTTAAGCCTTCTGGAAAAAAAAAATCCTTATAACTTGAGTTGTGAGGAGGCCAGAATCTATGCTTAACTTGTACCTTCTATTTCTTGGTATGGCTTTTTTTTTTTTTTCATTTATAAAATAAAGATGAAAATGCCCATCTCCCAAAGCTGTCAAGAGGGTTGAATGAGACCATGTGTGCAAAGCCCCAGGCCTGTGATCAGGCCTCATAGAAGCAATTCTGCTAACTGTATCTATCCCCTTCTCCCCCTGTAAATATATGCCTTTCTGTTTTCCCAGATTCCTTTAGGGATCCACCCCACAGTTTGGGTATACTAAATTCCTGTTTCTGAACTCCTTTCTTCTTCTTTTTTTTTTTTTTTTTAAAGATTTTATTTATTTATTTGACAGAGAGATAGAGACAGCCAGCGAGAGAGGGAACATAAGCAGGGGGAGTGGGAGAGGAAGAAGCAGGCTCATAGCAGAGGAGCCTGATGTGGGGCTCGATCCCATAAGGTTGGGATCACGCCCTGAGCCGAAGGCAGACGCTTAACCGCTGTGCCACCCAGGCGCCCCTGAACTCCTTTCTTCTGTCCCAAATGAAAATTTCTGTTTAAGGCTTAGCCCCTCAAGGTCCAGTTCTTTGGTTGGTACAGTGGCTGTGTTTGTGTTTGTCTTTTTTGAGACCCTATCATTAGCCCCAGTGAGGTAAGCAGGGCAGATAACATTACTTCCGTTCTTCAGATAATAAAACCAGGTTTCACGGAGGTTAAGTGACTTGCCCAAGGTCATGTAGCTCATGGTATGCAAGCTGGAATGCAGATCCAAGTTCTTCTGACTCCCTGTACACGGACCTACAGACCCACCCAGCAGTCTTTGACAGCCCCTGGCAGCCTCTGGTTGAAGCCTTCCTCGAAACTCCCCCAGCATGGCTTGTTGTATTTTTATATCAAACAATTTTCACTGCCTCTCAATGGGTGGTAAAAATACCAGTGAGGGAGGTCACTCTACATTGGAGGCTGCATGAAGGCCTGGAACCGTGTGGGTGGCAGAGGGAGGGGGTTGGAATGACATCGGGCCCCCCACACCGAGAGAGTCGAGGAGGTGGGAGACATTGGGGCAACTGAAGCGTAAAGGAAGAGCGAGACTTTCCAAGCACTGCCCTATATAAACACAGGCGTGACAGAGGGAAGGTTGCCTACAAGGACACACTTGACGTTTCCTTGAGTTTTCGAGGGGAAGGGCTGAGTCACCACGGAAACACCATCACTTTCCCTCCCCCAGGGCGAAGACAATGAGGTGTGACTCTAAAACAAGGGCCCTGACGCTTTGCAGTCCTGATCTGCTCACACATTCAGGGGAGGGTTGCCCTTTCTGCCCTCTGCTTTACTTTCGAAGGCCTTTGAGGTTCCAAACTACTGTTTCTGTCCCCACCCCCACCCCCAGTGTTCTCCTAAATCATACTCCTTGATCTTTAATTTACAACTTACTTTATCTCTTACCTACTTAGAGACCCATATGTAATATTTCATTTGTAATAAATAGAAGACCCAGCTTAAAGGGCTTAAATTAAAAAAAAAGTAGAAAAGAGTATTATCTTAAATAAGATGTGGAGGGAAGTGGGTGCTGGATTAGTTTAATGCAAGGGTTTAAAGTCAGTGGCTTCCCTCCATCTTTTTCTCCTGTTGTCTTTAGAGGCTTTAGCTTTATCTTAGAGTCCTATGATTACAGTCCCAAGAAGGCTACCACTGCCCCAGGCTTTGCAGGCTGAAATCTATGCACCCAAAGACAGAAAGAAGAGTTTTTTTCCTTGTAGGGTTTTTCCCTTTTTTTTTTTTTTTTTTAAATCAGGGCACAAAGTCTTCCCACAAGTCACCTGGTAGACATCCGTCCCTCTATTCCCTGTTGGTCAAATTGCATCTTGCCCTCAGCTCCAACACGCTCTGCCACAAGAATGGCATTCCTATCACTGGCTCGGACTAATGAAGACTCATCCCCTGGAGCTGCGGAGAGGCTCTCCCAGCAACCCACGTCTTGTCCAGAAAGAATACTCCAAAACTGAATCAGGGTTTTGTGGCCAGGAAGGCGGGGGGGATGGGAAATGCTGTTGGATAGGTGACCGGAAGTGTTCTTTGCAGAATTACCTAATATTATCCAAGACAGTTGTGAAGATTAAGTGAGATATGTGAAAAATATTGTTAATGGTTCCTGGCTGATAGTAAATTTCAAATAAATGTTCAGTGTCGCCTTCTCTGCCCCTATTTTTATCCCACCCTCTACTTTCTCTTCCTCAGATTGGCTGCCAGCCTTCATCTGCATTCTCTCTGTTTGGAATGCCCCTTTCTGTTGTAATGCCACTGTCACACTCTGCTCTGACTGCTATCATAGAATACCAGGGACTGGGAAGCTTATAAACAACAGAAACTTACTTCTCACAGATTTGGAGGCCGGGAAGTCCAAGATTAAGGTGCCAGGAAATTCGGCGTCTGATGAGAGCCCATTTCCTGGTTCACAGACAGCTGTATTCTTGCTTCGTCCTCACACGGCGAAAGGGAGGAGGGAGTTCTCTGGGGCTTCTTTGACCAGGGCACTAATCCCATTCCTGAGGGCTCCACACTTATGACTTAATCACCTCACAAACTCCCTACCTCGAAATGCTATCACTTTGGAGATTAGATTTCAATACATGAGTTTTTTGGGAGACGCAAATATTCAGTCTCAAACCCCATGGCCCATCTTATGTCAAATACACAATGAATTCTTCCCCGAGTTCTCAATCCTCCATGGTACATTTGTTCTTTATTTATAGATTATACCTTGCCTTGCATTCGTGTACTTTCTGAGATCTCTCTATAGTGTGAACTTCTTGAGGCTTAGACTAGGTCTCATAGATCCCTAAATCCTCTAAATAATTCCCCAGCAGGCCTGACACACGACAGACACTCAGGAAATACCTGGGCAATTAAATGCATTTTGTTCAAAGCTGCTTCCCTGACCCCACAGTTCTAGAACTCCAATATTGGCCAGAGTTTGTGGCACATTCTTTTCCCCCTTTTTTATAGTGATAAAATATACACTACAGAAATGGACCATCTTACCCATTTTTCGGTGTATGGTCCAGGAGCATGAAGAACCTCTACGTTACTGTGCAGCCACTACCACCAACAACCTCCAGAACTTTTTTTCCTACCTAAATTGACACTTTGTACCCGCTAAACAGTAGTTCCCATTCCTCCCAAACCGCCTTCTGTTTTCTGGCCACCAACGTTCTGTTTCCTGCCTCTATGAATTGACCTTAGATGCGTCATTTTATTCATCTGGAATCACGCAGTATCTGTTCTTCCGTGTCTGGTTTGTTTCACTTAGCATAACGTCTTCAAGGGTTGTCCAAGTTGTAGCAGGTGTCAGGACTGCATTTTTTTTTTTTTTTGAGGCTATATTCCATTGTATGTCTATACCACATTTTGTTTATCCTTTCTTCTGTTGAGGGACATTTGGGGTGTCTCCACCTTTTGGCTGTTGTGAATAATGTTGCTGTGAACTTTGGTGTTCAAATAGCCATTCAAATCCCTGTTTCAGTTCTTTTGGGTATAGACCCAGAAGTAGAATTGCTGGATCATATGATAATTTTATGTTCTATATTTTTTAAAGATTTTATTTATTTATTTGACAGAGAGAGACAGCCAGTGAGAGAGGGAACACAAGTAGGGGGAGTGGGAGAGGAAGAAGCAGGCTCCCAGCAGAGGAGGCTGATGTGGGGCTCGATCCCACAACACTGGGATCACGTCCTGAGCCGAAGGCAGATGCTTAACGACTGCGCCACCCAGGCGCCCCCTTATGTTCTATTTTTTGAGGAACAACCAACCTGTTTTCCATAGCATCTGTACAAATCTCAGACCTTGGAAGATGGATGTGATTTTCAACATCAGTTAGACATCGGGTCAGTCCTTGTCTATTAAATCACAAACTTACGATGACAGGTTTCAGTCAAAAAGCTGTGAGGCAGATCAGCATTGTGATTCAGAGTTCATTGCTTTCAGTCACCGAGACCGAGATTCTGAATGCTGTTGTCATTACCTACTCACTGTGTGCCCTTTAGCAAGTTATTTTACGTCACTGAGTCTCAGTTTCGTCATCTGTAAAATGGGAATAATAATAGGAGCTCCCTCCTTGGTGTTTTTTTTTTTTTTTTAAATATTTTATTTATTTATTTGAGAGAGAGAGAGAAACAGGGAACACAAGCAGGGGAAGTGGGAGAGGGAGAAGCAGCTTCCCACCAAGCAAGGAGCCCAATGCAGGGATTGATCCCAGGACCCTGGAATCATGACCTGAGCCAAAGGCAGACGCTTAATGGCTGAGCCACCCACGCAGCCCTTGGTTGTTGTTTTAATTTATAGCGCTGATAAAGCTCTCACTGCAGGGCCTGACCGTAAACTTCCAATAAACGTGGTGATTAAATCATGTGATAACAATAATGAGTAACGGGATGTGCTCATTTTGAAAGCCCTTCTCAGAAGGAAGTTTCAAACTGGTTTGATCAACAGTAATATTGAACAAGCGTTTAGCCTCCTAAGGTATCTACCTTGCACGGAATTCATTTGAATGTCACAGTTTCGTCACATGTTGCCTTAGAGAAGATTCTTTTGGTATCCAGAAATAGAAACCCATTCGAACTGGCATAAACAAAATGGGGAATTTATCTGAGGGATAGAGAAGGGTCTTAGTGACTCTAAGTGCAAGGATATAGTCAGGCCGTGTCTGTGTCTTGTGTCCCGTGGTTTCTCATTGCTGCTTCTTTCTGGGCGTCTTCTCTGCTCTTATTTTCTTCTGAAGACTGATTTCCTTTGCTGGTATATATGATCACAACGTGGCACAGCTTCTAGGTTCTGGGCTTATCCGCTCTAGCCTCAAAAACGAAATCGATGAATCTTATTTCCAATCACAAATCCCCAGGAAAATCTCATTGGCCCTGTGACTCAGGTGCTCATCCTGGATGGAGCTGGAATTGGGAGGCTGTGGGAAGGTCACGTGGACCAGACATGGCTGCTCAGATTTATAGTGGTCCTTGGAGAAAGGGGGTCCATGTGGCTCTGCAGAGCCACCAAATGCCCCCAAGAAAGAAATTTAACACTTAGTTTGGCTTCTTTTAGTCGCATTTAAAACCTATGATCTCTTCTTGGGTGTCCAAGGTGGGGAGGGTCTCCCATTCTCTAATCAGAAGTCCTGCCAAGAAATTGGGTTAAGGAAAACCCCAGACCAAGTATCTCCATTCATGTTTCTTCTCAGTCAAAATATTTCATATGTTCCATATGTCATTCTCTTTTGAGAAGGGACCAGACTCTACGCTGGACAGGAGGACTGGTCCTTGGCAATGTTACAGACTAATGATGGATGACTTGTCATTACAACAACTCTGTAAATGTGTTTTGCCAACACAAAAGGGGAAAAAAACCCACAAAAGGAGAAGAAGAAGGAAAGGTCTTTAACATTTTGGCCACTGAAGTCTTGTCATCCATCAGGACCTGGAACTCTGCCACCCACCCACTTGGCCATTGCTGGACCAGAAATGATGAACACAAGTCACTGTGGTTTTTTTGGTTTTTCAAAAATAGAAGGAAAGAGATTTGGCTAGAGTGTGGCATGCCTGGGTTTCCAGATACAGCTGCTTATACAGGGAAATGAAGGGCCCAGGGCATGCTATTGTAGATATCATTACAGGGGTCCCCCAGATCTCAAGGTTATCAGTCTCTATAGAGCAGGGAAAAAATTTTGCTCAGCTTTATCACTTTTTCTGATTAAAAGTGTAGTAGATTCCCACTCTTAAAAAAGAACTATATAAATGAATGACTTAGAAAATAAGAATTCCTCATAATCTTACTCCACAGCTACAACCACTGGGATTCTCTTGGTTTATATTCTTCCAAAATTTTTTCTACACGTTATACATGTTATTATAAGTAAAGACATACTCTTTCTACCTATAATTATTTTTACCTAAATGGATTAATACAATAATGTAGCTCTGCAATTCTTTTTACATAACAATGTAACTTAGACATCTTTCCGCGTCAGTACTTAGAACTCTCTCTCGTTCTTTATAGGCTACAAGAGTTTCCATTGTATGGCTGTGCTTTATTTATTCAGTCCCTATTTCAGCTATTCAGGGAGTAAGGAAATATTTAATACTCATATCTTTCCTCATTCTCTCTCTCTTTCTCTCTCTTGCCTCCCACACCTATAATATATTATTGGGCAAAGGTGACTTTGGGATCAAAAGTCGTTAAGTGGCTTCTGTCTGCTCCGGTGGCTGCATAATTGCTTTAAAATTAGCATCTCTCCTGGTTATTCATTGTGATGCTCAGTTATTTGGTTATTTATTCTCAGCTTAGGGAAATCACCCTTCATCTGTAAATTAAATGGTATTAGAAAACTCACAGTCCTACAGAAATCTCAGAGGGGTCTCAGAGCTCTAGGTCTGGGGAGAATCTGGCAACAGGGTCAGAGAGCTCTTCTGTGGTTTCTGTACTGCCTTTTGATTATTCCCCCTTGTTCGGTTTCCATGGGAATTGGTGATGGGCATGGTGTGTGTATGTGTGTGTGTGTGCGCACACCCATGCACGTGTACATGTGTGCATGCGGTATGACTGAGTGTGTGGCTGGGCGAAAAGACCTGCATAAGAGTGAACTACCCAGAGCAAATGCTGATCTGTGAAAAGCCCCAGGAGGCGTCTGGGTGGAATTTTGGGGCTCCTGGGCAGTAAATGAAGTGACCCTAGTAAATTGGGAGAACGCTAGGGAAAAAGATTGGATGCTATTTCTGTGTCTTTCATGAATTTGGAAATTTGATTCCTATGCTATTGTGATGATGCCTTGGGCATCTCTGATTAATTAAATGCTTCTGGGCCCCTTCGTGATGAATGCTGTGACTTCTGAGTAACACACCATGAAATAAACCAGGAGATCCCAGAAAAATCTCTGATGGTCTTTATTATTTAAACCTTGCTTGGGTCACAAATGTTGGGAAAGAGCTTTGATTTAAGATGGATGCTGGTTGCTGGGGGTGTGAGTTTGGGAGGTGTGACTGGAGAGGGGCGGATAAGGATTCAGGATGAATTCAAGGCATCTTGCTATTGCTTTCAAAATACTGTTGTCTGTAGTTATAGAAATGTTAGTCTGTGTTACTTAAGAAGGGCAGCTTCAGAGAAGCTTTTATTCTTCAAGTGCTAATTTAAGCACAGCGTGGTTTCCCGAGTATAAATACAGATTTAGTGTGTACTCTACCCTACTCAATATACAGTCGTGTAGCGGCAAAAGCCACCTTGTCCTCAGGCTCACAGTGCTGGGCGTAGGCAAGAACGGTCAGCCGTGTAGCTCTGGTTTTCTTTGGGGACGGGGATTATTTTCTGGGACTAAGGAGACCATTGTACTCTGTGATAATAACTATAATTCCTTACAGTAAATTGTCCTTTTAGTATATAAAGCCTCCATAATCTATGATTTTATACGGTCTTCTCTAGAAATTCCTGGAGGGTAAGGATGAATTATTATCCCTTTGTTTTGCAAATGAAGAAAACAGGGCCAGAAACAGTAAGCAGGAGCCAGATCTCATGGTGATTAGAAACACGGACTCTTGGGCCGGACAGAACTGGGTTCAAATCAAACCTTCACCCTTTATGCCGATGGGACCTTGGGCAAGTTATTGAATTCTTCTGCCCTTCAATTCCTTTTTCTATAACATGAGGATGCTAATTTCTACTGTATAGAAGTTATTATGAAAGGAAGTAAAATAAGGCATATTACGCATTCAGTATAGTACTTGGCACAGACAGAGTCCTCGGCAAACGTAGAAACTCTTAATAATGTTACACAAAGACGGTAAGTCACAAAACAGGACGAGAGTTTGAGTGTGACTCTGAGCTGAGTGTGTTTTTTACTACACCATACAGGACGTTCCAAGGCTTTTATGGGGAAGTGAATTCTTTCCCATTGAAACAGTCTAGAATTACCCTGTTGGAGACGCTACACAGTTAATGGACTGATTCTGTGGGGGCTATTTTAGGAGAGAAAGAATGGAACACAAGCAAACACGTTCTGAGTATCTGTGGCAGGCAGGTTCAGAGTGCTGTGTCATTTTATCAGCATACTCTTGCTCATTACAAAGACGAGAAACAGGAGGCTCAGAAAGTAGACAACTTGCCCAAAGTCACGCAGCTGGTGCGAGGCAGAGCACACCAAGACTCAGATCTGTTCAACACCAAAGCCATCATCCTCCCACTGCTCCAACCAACTGCCACAAAAAGGACACCTTTACTTTTGAGGGGACGTGGATTTGGTGCTGAGAAGGTGTGGGCTGTATTTGGTTTGCCTGCCTGCTCAAAAGGCTCCTTCCTCAGTCTGATTCCCTGGACTATTTCGGGGCTGCCATGTCATTTCTGTCCCCCCTTGGAGAGCCCTGAAGAATGTGCAAAGAAAAAAAGAAACCCAAGAAATCTATTATTGGCACTCGCCCTCGATTTGCTATTATGACGTCCATCCTGCAGAGAAGTGTTTATACCCTTATAAGGTTCCGAGCATCAATTTAACTATGTTATCTCTCAGCAGATGATACAAAATGCAATCTCAGTAGCATACGGCAGAGAGAGGTGGGAGAGTTTCTTGGCTGGGGAATGAGAGAGAAATGAAAAAGGGCCTACTATGCTGAGTCACTAAGGCAAAGCAACTTACTATGGACCACATTCAGTCCTGTGCCAAGACACAGCAGCGAGTCAGATACTGGTTGGTGCGGCTGAGATGTTCCTCTTTGGGAACGCGTCTTCTGAGAAGCTGCAGCCAGAAAAAAGAAGGAAAAATGCCAACATCCTGAACATTTTAAGTTCATCAGTTATATTTTTACACAGTTAAATCAAGCACAAAAACAGAAAAAAGAAAGTCATGTTTCCACCAGCTTTCCTCGAGCCTCCCCCAACACAGCCGGATGCCTTAGCTCTCCTCCCTTTGCCATCATAATAATCCAGCTAGCATTGCTGAGTGTTGTTCACAGGCCAGGCGCTGGGCTCTGAGCGTCAAATGCCTTATCTCGATTAATCCTTGCAAAAATCCCATGGGGTGGGTTACATTCATCAGTCTCATTTCTGAAATGAGGAAACGATGCTTAGAGACATTGAGTAATTTGATGAAGTTTCAGAACTAGAGAGTTACAGAGAGTTACAGAGCCCGAATCAGAATCTGGCTCTTTCTGATACCAGAGGTAGGATCCTTGACTACTACCCACTATGACCTCACCACTCCCCAAAAGTAAAAGGGATAAGAAATCTATAAGGCTGGGTGTCCCACACCTAGCTTATTAGCAGAATAACTTGGTGAGCTTCAAGCAAAACAAAATAAAACGAAGAAAATGAAACAAAACGAAAAGCCCCTACTCTGGATTATGGACGATCTTTATTTAGAAGATTTGTATTGGATCTCAGAAATTCATATTTGAGTTTCCCTCAGGTGATGATTCTAATGAGGACACAGTTGAAAACACAGATTTCATCTATTTCATTCCTTTACAAAGCAGCAGCTTAGAATAGAAGGGACTTGCCCATGGAAGTACATCGAGGTGGGGGTAGACTAGAACCTGATACCTGGTCCTCTCTCCATATTACCATGTCTATCAATTGATTAATGAACTGGCAATATATGTGGTCAAGTCATTAAATTCTATGAGCTAGACTGGATATATTTTTGAGGGAGGAGGGCACAGTGGGATTTGGGATATTAGGGAGAATGATTTCCACCAGGGAAGGTTCTTTAAACATAATAGAATTGCATTCATCGGTGTTCAATAAACATGCCAGGCCAAAGTCAATAAGCAGACTTTGGAGAATTGAGGAATCACAAGTCAAATCTGAGGTATTTTCAGAAAGAGAAAGAATTGATGAGAGCATGGGCATGGGAATGGGAATGCTCTCTTGATTTGAAAATATCTCAATCTGAGAAGCCCACCAGTTACAGATGAGGAAGTGCTAGGAGATGGACTCCATAGGACAATAGAAGTCAGATTGAGAAGAACATAATGGAGTTAGGCCACCTTCAGTGAGCATTTGAGATTTTGTTTACTGTGCAGAATCTGAAGCACCTTTCCATATTGGGGGGGGGGGTTGCCTCACCCAAGTCTATGGAGATGAAGAGGCTAGATAGATACTTGCTTTTCTCACCTCTGGAAGCTGGTGTATAGACATGGTAGGCAACCAGATACTCCAGCCATATTATACACCTAATCAATGGACTTATTTAAAATTCACTTGAGGGACTGAAGTAGGGTGTCCAGGGCCCCGTGGTGGCAGAGGTGGTGGAGCAGAGGCTGTGTCTAATGTCAAAGCAGACCATCTCTGAGATGTGCCCTTGGCTGTGAATTTGGCCACTCAGCCTCCCTATCTCCTGCCCCTTGCCAGACCCAGTCTCCTCCGGCTTCCTGCTGAGGTGGGAGCCACTCCACGCCCGACCAACAAATCTCTTTGCTGCTTCAGTTAGCTCCAGTAGGTTTATATCCTTTGCAGTCAAGAATTTTGACCCACATGCCTCCACACACTGAAGCCTACTGCCTCCCTTTTAGAATTTCTCAACAATATTCTACTTGACCTGTTCCAGCCTTTTTTCTAGCAACAATCCACCAAACAGGCTGCTTCTAAAGGCTTCATCTTATTAAATCTACATTTGTGAGGTAAGAGCACCTGGGTTCAAATCCTCATTCTGATACTTAGATCTGTGATTTTGGGAGAATATTTTTTACCTCTCTGAATCTTTGCTTGTCTTTGAAAGGGAGGCAGTGACCACCTATCTCCTAGGGTTGTTGGGAGGATGAAATATATGGCAAAACAGTCTAGATGTTATAAAATGTATCTTAAAGTTATTGTCATCACTGTGACTTTGTCCCTCAGATAATCCCACACATTTTAATTCACTTTAAAAACTATATTTCAAAGGAATAAAAATTATAGCCTAATACCGCCCACCAATTCTAAATGACATCCAGGCCAAAATATAAAAATTGGATAATTTCGAACAAAATTGGTTTTCAATGGTGTTATGATTCCAGTCTGTCAATGGTTTGTTTTTGAGGGCCCTGATGGAGTATTTTGTCTGCCTTAAGACTGTGTTATAGGAACACTGGGCTGAAGGCATCTCTCCCGAGGAAGATGAGCAAGTATCGTTTCCAATGGCTAGGGCATTTTCCCTAATACGTGACTGGTGTGGAGAGAAAAACTACCCCCTAATTGAAGACTCATGAGGCTTGACCTACTAGAAGCAATAAAGCCATCACTTGGGACACTTGCTGATGGCGAGGGCTACAAAAGCTCCCCCTTGCTGAAATGCCAAGGGCTTGATGGGCACAGCAGGAGTGTTGGGTCCTGCCCTTGGTGCTGGATGAGAAGAAATGCTTTTTGGGCCATGGAGCCCTTTTCTGGACAAACAATTTGGCAATAGGTCTGACTGGTCCTACGGTGCCCATTTTCATTGAGAACCTGAGGGACTAATATTAAACTCTCCTGAGAAAGATAGGTAAAGATGGCCTTTTTTCTTCTCTTCTCCATGTCCAGAAAACTGAATTTTCTGAGGCTGTTTATGGAAAACTCTTTTCAGCTATATCCCCTCCGCACTTCCTTTCCCATGCAGTTGGTGTTGCGGGCCCTTCTGAGCACCTTCTGAGCCTGAAACATACATTTTGCCTGTAAACATACCTGTCCTTGCTTCCTTCTCCTTTCTCCAGTTTCCCAACCTCTTCCTGCCATGATGTCTCAGAGGAAAAGATGCCTTTCTTATGTAGGGTTGACCTCTACACATGGCCTTAACTCCGTCCTCTTCCGCATGTTCTATCTTCATCCTCTTTCTTGCTTCCTTTCCTAACGTCTTAATATAGTCCTTTACCTTGGCTCTATGTCCCCTGAATAAATGCACTGCAAGTCTCCTTTCTTAAAGACCCCTCACTTGACCTTGTGCTCAACTGTAGTGATTATCCATCTATCTTTCCCTTATAGTTAAACAACTAGGAAGAGTTATCTTCCATTCTCTGTTGTACTCCTTCACTTTATTCAGCTTCTTGTAGCCTTTCCCCCCAGCTCCTGCTCCCAGTACCTCATTGAAATTGCTCTTGCTCAATTTATATATTGTCAAGTCACTGGGATCCTCTCAGTTTCTATCGACCTAAATACTGAAGCATTTGGCTATGATAACCTCTCTCTCTTCCTTGAAACTTTCTTTTTTTTTCCATTTCCTTGACACTTCCTCTCATTTTCCTTCAGTGTCTATGGTATTTCTTTCTCGATGCCCTTCACTGTCTTCTTTCCTCCTCCTAACTGACTGAGCCACCCAGGTGCTCTCCTAAACCCCTTAAATATTGGCGTTATCCAAATGTGATAGGTGATAGCTGCTCAGGAGTCACAGCCCCTAAATTTTATTTAGCTCTTAGGCAGAGATCTCTTGAGTTTAGGGAAAGTAGGCTCTTACCTCACATCTGGGGTATACATCATAGAATATTAATCTCATTTTCCATCATGAGTGATTTGCTTTTAAGCCAGGTATAGCCAATGAGACATAAGGACAGGTCTTCTGGAGGACTTCTGAGAAGAATTACATTTCCGTACAGAGGACAGAATCTCAAAAAATAAAAACCTTTTGTCCCTACTTCATGTTCTTGCCTTGAACGTGGTTGAGTGAGATCACTGGGTTTAGGCTTTGGCGACCATCTTAAGACCATGTGGCAACAAATATGAAAACGAAAAGTCAATGTGCAGAAATTGGCAGAATAGAAATCAGAAAAAGCCTGGACTCACTGAGCTCTGGACTAACCTCAGACCCACTTACCGCTGTGATTCTTATTGTGCAAGATTATTAAGTGGCTCTATTAGTAAGTTAAGCTACTGTTAGTTGGATTTTTGTCTATTTGCAGCTGAATACTGCAATCCTAGCATTTTAGGGCTTCAGTTCACTTTGACTCTCTTCTTTTCTCCCTGGATATTCTCTAGTAGAACAATCTTATAACATCCATGGCTTTGAATACGTCCTGTACCCTGGTATCTCCCTGTTTTAGGAGATTTGGGCTGCTATAACAAAAATATCATAGTCTGGGTGGCTTAAACAATGGGCATTTATTTCTCAAAGCTCTAGAGACTGGGAAGTCCAAGATCAAAGCACCCACAGATTCAGTGTCTGCTGAAGGCCTGCTTTCTGGTTCATAGATGTCCATCTTCTCACTGCGTCTTTATAGAAAAGAGAGACAGGAACCCAGTTTGCTCATGACTCTTACAAGGCACTAATCCCATTCATGAAGCCTCGATTCTCAGGACCTCATCTAATCCTAATTATCTCCTACCTCCTCACACCATCACAGGGTGGGGTAGAGTTTCAACATATTGAATTCTGGAGGGATACACAAATCTATAACAATCCCATATGTAGTGTCCAACCAGCTTCTGCATGAAATAATATATTGAGTATTTACTATGTATCAGGCACTGTTCTAGGTGCTTTATATGTTGTTAATCTTTTTTTTTTTTTTAAAGATTTTACTTATTTATGTGACAGAGTGAGAGGCAGTGAGAGAGGGAACACAAGCAGGGGGAGTGGGAGAGGGAGAAGCAGGCTTCCCACTGAGCAGGGAGCCTGATGCGGGCTCGATCCCAGAACGCTGGGATCATGACCTGAGCTCAAGGCAGACGCTTAATGGCTGAGCTACCCAGGCGCCCCTGTTTTTGTTAATCTTCACAAAAATCCTATGTGGAATGTCTTACTATCACCATTTTATAGGTGAGGAAACTGAGCCAGAGATGGTTAACTAACTTGCCCAAAGTTATTGTGGGTCAAAGCCATGACTTCGACCCCATGAGTCTGATTCCAGAATCTGAGTTCTTAACCACTATATTCTGCTTCCCACTGTTGGGGAACTCAAATGTTAAAAAGTGTTTCTTTTTATATTGGTTTAATCAGCCCCTTGTTTATTCCACCTTGGTGGGCCATAGTCTGCCTCCTGCCAGCCCCTCAGATAGTATAAGAATCTCTCTTGTCCTCTCTTTTCCTCTCCAGGCTAAAGAGTCCCAATTACTAGAACAGTTTCTCATATTATTTTAAAAATTTATTTATTTATTTTAGAGGGAGAGAGAGAGAGGGGAGGGGCAGAGGGAGAGGAAGAGAATCCTCAAGCAGACTCCTCACTGAGCACTGAGTGTGGAGCTAGACTGTGAGGACCCTGAGATCATGACCTGAGCCAAAATCAAGAGTTGGATGCTTAACTGACTGAACCACCCAGATTCCCTGCACAGTTTCTCATGTTAAAGTTTCCAGATCTCTCACCACCCTGACCATCGCCCTTTAATCTAGACACATTTTAGATTGATGTGTCCCTCTTAAAAAGGGACGCTCCTCACTGGATCTCATACTACCTGCATGTAGTCAGATCAATGCAAGGGCTAAGGGGGTGATCATATTCCAGAAATCCCAAATAATTACATTTACTAATGACTGACCCCCTACTATGTGCCAGACACCATGCTAGGTAATTTGCATGCACCAAAGCTTCTCAAATTTTCTGCTGAAGTACCCTGAAGACAGAGAAAGTGAATGTGTATCCCTAAGGAACTGGGAGCATGGACCATGCAGTGGCTGTTTGTATCTTGAAAGCTCTTTACCACTTTGAGCTTTAAGATGGCAGCAGATTTTTCTTCCTACTCAATAATAGATCCCTGTTTGGCTTAACATAAAAAAATAGGTTGTAAGTGAGTTGCCATTGAGTAAAATAGAAACATTGGGAACATGCCTTGTATTTATGCCATGGCCTCCCGTACTCCCAAGTGCACTGCCAAATACTCCCAGGAATTTGCCAGCTTAATCTGAGAAGTGTAACCATACGTTATCTGTATTACTTACGACAACCAGTCAAGGGAAGCGTATTTGGGGACAGATCAAGACGAGTGGCTCACATGTAACTTGCCCGAGTTCTCAAAGATAGTAAACTGAATCTGGCTTTGGATTTAGATCTGCCTAAGCCGTTCCTGCTCCACTCTAGAGCAGATGAGGATTCCACTCCTGAACATTTCTGAGCCAGACTAATTCACGAATACAGACATTCTTCTATCAGGCCAGCCCAAGCTGACGTGTGGCCCTGCTGGTCAGTGTACACCTTGCCTCCTGTTTCCTAGTACCTGATGCAAGGACGCTGGGTAGGGAGAAATTCAGTGTTTGGACCCAAATGCTGGACCTGATGTTTATCTCTGCTACCTTACCTTCTTGCCATTTGTCTAGGCAGTTTTGAGGTTTAAGTTGGTGATAAAACCTGCTTCCTTCTCCTCACAGTAAGAACTGTGATTCCACTTTCTCTAGGGGGTTTTCTAGGGGCCCTCTTGGACTACAGAACTATTAGATGTTACTCCTATTGAGGCACCATGAAAAATGACAAATGAGTTTGCGTACACGCGCCTGTATATGTGCATGTGTATGTTTCAAAATTCAAAACTACCCATTTTGAGCAGAGCAGGCTTTGAAACTCACTGCTCATCCTTCTCAACAATGTCAATGAACAAGTGCTCCTCTGAGAACAATGGGTCACAGGAGAGAAAGTGCAATGTGAGAAGCCAGAGGGTGGACGGAGTGTAAAACCAGGTCCACAAGTCCTGTCTAATATGAGGAGAGAGGAGCTTTGATGACAGAGATCTGAGGAGGCTGTCCTCTGTGCTCTCCATGGCCCTCTGCAACCCTTCTCCTGTCTGGCATCTTCCCTGAGGCCTGCCCTGCCTGCTGTCTTCACCCTCCCTCCACTGCTCCTTTCCTTACCACCAGCATGGTGCCTGGGTCCCTGCCTCTGCTTTGTGATTACTGCTCCCACCCCACCATCAGAATCCAGAGGGTGTAGACACGGCAGCTGGACATGTTTATCTTAGATGTGTCTTCCCCGAGTTCACACTTAACTTTAAACAACTGGAAAGGTGAGGCCCAGAGTTAAAAGGGGATAGGACAGAGCAAGGAGGAAGAAATAACAGGACTGAAATCAGACTACAGGCTCCCATCAGTGACCAAGCCAGCAAAACCAGCAGAACTGGTCTGTGTTCTCAAGGCCAAACCAGACTCCTCTCTGCGTTTATCCAGAAGCATTCCTTTCTTTTCTGAGAGCAGGGGAAATGGATTTGAAGCACGAATGGAGTCTGTTGGCAGGATGGAGAAAGGGTGGGAGAAATAAATGTTTCTCTCCTCAGAGAGAACATACAGAAAAAAAGAAAATTGGTGCTTCAACTTCTGGAGTAATCAGTTATCGTATCCCTGGCACAGCCACAGCCGCCGCCCTCGATGACCAAGAAAACACTGGAACTCATTGGGCCCCACTGCTGGTAATCAGTGGTCAGCTTTTGTAGATCAGACAATAGACCAGGTCCAGGGCCATCCTATAGGCCTGGCCTTCCCACAGCTCCCAGTGCCAGCAGGACTGAGCCTCGGTGGGCCCCTCACCTCTTTGTACCCTTGGCAACACATCAGCTTCGCTGGGTCACTGGCCTGGACCTCCACCACTGCATTTTCCACTCTACCATTGTGGTTGCTGCTAGATGTCTGAGGGTCCTGAAGGGTACACCACCAGTGAAGGTCTCCTGGTAAGGACACAGGATGAAGTAGTGGTTTGGCACGAGACTCCTGAAGTCAAACTTCCTGGTTTCAAATTCTATTTCACTCTTACAGCTGCAGAACGCTGCGCAAGTTCTCTACCCTTTCTGATCTTCTGCTCTCCCATTTATAAAATGGAGATGGTAACTAAGCCAGCTGGGGTTCTGGTTGGGACCAAATAAAACAATGCACATGAGTCAGCTGGTACATAGCAAGTCCTCAGGAAATGTTTGCCATCCGGGACATGTTACTAATGAATCATTTGCTCTTCCCGGGGTAGTGTAAAATGTGGAGATGGGAAATATATTTATTTATATATGATTTAATGAAATTTAGCTTATGGCGGAACAGGAAAACCCTGGAAACACCGGAAAATGTTGGGTCGTTGTTCTGCTGTCTCACCTTGGAAAAAATCTTTCTCTTCTCAGGTCTCGGTTTACCCATCTGTAAAATGAGGACTCACCCAACGTCAGCCCTTCTGTGACTTACATTTTACGGCCTCAGTTTTCAGTTTCCCAGCCACTGGGAATGAGGTTGACGGGTTAGGTAGCTATGCTTGCTGCTCAGTGCTAAGAGCTCTGAACCCTTAGTTTCTCTCCTGAGCAAACATGGATGGTGGGGGGGCTAGGGAGAGCCTATGTTTGAGGCAAGGGAGGCAGAAGAACACTCAATTCAAGAACAGACACTTTGGGTCAAAAAAATATGTGTGTGTGTGTGTGTGTGTGTGTGTGTGTGCATGTATGTTAAATTACAAGTCCAACAGAGAGACAGGAGGCGGAAATGGCTTTATGCTCATGATCAGAACGGTAAGTGTCACAGAGTTATGACTAATTCACAGGTACTGTAAGCGCCCGAGGTGAGCTCCAGGAAATGGATGGGCATCCGTGCTATTTTTACCGTCCCCTTTCTCCCCTTGCTGGCCGGAGTGTCAGGTGAGCCCTGCTCATGAGCGGGTGGGGAGTCTCCTTGAGGTACTGAATGTGCTGATGTCACTTACTGGCCTGTTCACGCCATGAAAAGAGAGGTGGAGGAGACAAGACAAGAGGGGGACTGATGGGTTGGAAAATGCACTCAGAAAAACGTCATGCTTTATCATGAAATCCAGGCTCTAAAAACCTAGGCTCTCAATTGTCATCTCAGTTTTGTTGGGTGTCCTTTCTGTCAGGGGATCTGGCTAGTTTGTTCCCTTTCTCTGCCATCTGAGGTATCCCAGGTGTCTTTGCATTCAGTAAGAGGGCCATCAAATGCCCATCTGGCCACCAAGAAGGGGAGGAACTCAAGACACATTGGGGTCCAGTATGATACCGTACACTAGGCCCATTGATTTACTCATTTTCTCTCAGTAATCGTCACCACCTCCTATGAGATGGGGATTGTAGTCCCCATTTCACAGTTAAGGAAACTCAGGTTCGGAGAGATTAAGGAGATTGCCGAAGTTGAGGCTGCTAAGAAGTGGCAAACCTGGCATTTGGACTAAGATTCATCTGATTCTAGAGTCTTTGCTCTTTTTAGAAAGCCACACTTCTAGGTCAGCATTGTACTCTCAGCCACGAATCAGGGGACAGATGTAACTTTCGGTCAGTTTCCTACATCTCTTCATTCATTACTTGTTTTCCATCTCCCTTGTCACCTTTGGTCTGTATTGGAGGTCATTACAGAGAAGCCTATAGTCAGGGAGAATATGTTGAGCATGTATCACTTGACACACACCACACCAGCCCTAACAGGCTAAGCTTAAGTTTCAAAGGTAATTCAAAGGCAAAGGAAGAATATGAGTTAGTAAATATTCCATAAAACATGAAAGAAACATGCCCAAGGTGAAATATTCTATTTCACAATGCAAATTGTTAGAGCAGGAATATGTATAGATTTAGATATTAATATATATATATATATAGATACATATGTATCACAACTCCTGTTCCTAAGCCCAAGACAGACCTCCTTCTCTGGTAGCCTGAATACAACCTCAAAATTCTTCTCAAGTCTTCCTCAAGGAGAGGTCACCCATCAATCTGGAATCTCTTTGTCATCTCTATGTTACAGGGAAGCTATTTATTTTGGCTTGAAGAAGCAACAAAGTTTTCTTGGAATTGGTGATATTTGAGAATAAGATTGAGAAATGAACAGTATTTTAGCGGGTAAGGAATGCTCATCTTAAAGCAACAACATGAATAAAGTTATGGAGGCCAGAAGGAAAGAAGAAATTTAGGAATAATGAATAATCTGGCATGTGCGTGTGTGTACGTGTGTGTGTGTGTGTGCGTGCGTGTTGGTGAGATTGGAAATTCGTCCTTGGAAAGGAAGACTGGGAAGTTGGATTGGACTAGATTATAGACGGCCTTGAGAAATCCTATTAAGACCCAGGCATACGTGGTTTGCTGCACTTCTCATTATTGTGTGTCACAGCAAGCTTTTTTTTTACAAATTGAAGGTTCGCGGCAACCCTGCATAGAGCAAGTCTATCGTGGCAATTTTTCCAACGGCATCTACTCACTTCATGTTCTGTGTCACATTTTGGTAATTCTCTCATTATTTAAAACTTTTGCCTCATCATTATATTTGTTACGGTAATCTGATCGGTGATCTTTGTTGTTACTATTACAATTGTTTCAGGGTGCCACACACTGCAGCCATATAAGACAGCAAACTTAATGGATACATGTATGTGTTCAGACTGCTCCACCAGCTGGCTGTTCCCCCATCTTGCTCCCTCTCCTCGGGCCTCCCTGTTCCCTGAGATACAATACGACAGTAGGGAAATCCGGCCTATTAATAACCCTACGACGGTTTCAAAGCGTTCAAGCGAAAGAGTCAATCGATGCAGCAAACTTCATTGTTGTCTTATTTTAAGGAATCACCACCTTTAGCACCCAGCATCCTGATCAGTCCACAGCCATCAGCAGCCATCAACACTGCGGCAAGACCCTCCACCAGCAAAAAAGATTACGACTCGCAGAAAGCTCAAATGATGGTTGGCATTTTTTAGCAATAAAGTATTTTTTTATTTAAGGTGTGTGTATTGTGTTAGACACAGTGCTATTGCACACTTAACGGACTACAGTGCAGTGTAAACCTAACTTTTATATGCACTGGGAAACCAAAAAAATTCATTTGAGTCACTTTATTACGATATTCGCTTTATTGCTGTGGTCTGGAAGCAAGCCTGCAGTATCTGTGAAGTATGGTCGTATCTGTACTTTCTCTCATAAGCCACAGGCGTCATGTTTAGGTATGTTTTAGAATAACACTGCTGGTGGGGGCAGTCAAGAAGGTAGGTGAGAGGGATGGGGTGACTCCTTTAGACTGGAGAGCTGGGGAAAAGTCACTGCGGGTAGGATAGTTGAGCTGAAACCTGAATGACCCGAAGGAACCAGCCCTACAAAGCCCCAGGAGTGAAAGGCCCTAAGATGGGTATGTGCTTACACGGCTTCCGCCGCAGAAAAGAGCCCGTGTGGCTTCAGCCTTGCCAAGTGAAAGGAAGGCAGTGTAGATAAGGCTGGAGAAGCCAGAGGGATCTAGTTATTCTAAGCCACTTAAGAGTTTCAAGCAGGGAGGTGCCTTTATTGCTTTACATTTTAAAAAGGTCACTTTGGCTGCTAGTTTGGAGAGCAGTTAGGAGGCTATTTTAATAGTCCAGGCTGGAGCTGATGGTGGCTTAACCTAACATGGGAGCCAAGGAAATGACGAGAAGCATACAGATTCAGGTTATATGCTGGAAGCAGAAGTGATTGGAATGGTTCAAGATTAAATATGAGGAGTGGGGAAGAAAAAAGAAGAATCATTTATAAGATTTGGGGTTGAGAAGCTGGGTGGATGAAAAGAAAGGTAAAAAAAGAAAACATGGGATGGCATAATTACTAACTGTATATTCTGCTTTTTCCAGGAGGGGCGTTCCACTTAATACGGTGGGAGGAATACCATGGAACCATCCCGGCTTTACAGCTGGACTCTACGTCTACTCAGAGCTCAGTAGGTACTGCATCCAAGGGCACGGGAAATGCTCAGAAAGTAAGAATAGCCTTATCCCATTCTCAGTGCTAAGGGAGGGCACTTGGTTTCAGCATTTCTGAAAAGCTATTTGGCAAACTGTATCAAGAGCCATAAAAACGTTCACACTCCATTGGCTAAGAAATTCCAATTCTAGGAATAGATCCTAAGGCGATGCTCAGAGAAAAGCATAATGGTTATGAACATATGTTAACGTCAACATTACTTAAAATATGATAACAAATGGAAACATCCTAAATGCCTGATAATAGATGATTGCTTAAAAATGTGGTACATGCATATAATGTTATTTTAGAAACCATTACAAAGATAAAATTTCAGTGGAATAATTAATGACTCGAGAAAAAGACAACAGTGAAGCACAAAGTCCAACACAAGCATTTTACAAACAAGCCTATAGGCAGTAATAGGGAGAAAATGTGTCATCCAAGCAGCTGGTATTAAAAGTTCTCTGGGTTAATCATTTGCAAACATTTGGAAGTTGTGCTTTGGTAAGTTGTTTGCATTGGTATAAGACCCCCAAGGGCATGTTCAAGTAATAAAGGATAATCTTGAAGTTTTCCTGCTTTCTACCGAGGTGCCTCCTACTGATTGTAGGTGTTTTTGCTTTGCTGAGCAGGAAATACGCAAGTCCATGGGTAGAAGAGTCTGTTTTGCGTAAGTGAGATAGGGCAGTTAGGGAGTCAGGGTATTGTGTAGGGAAAGAGAGAGAAAGGACAGAGAAGGGACACCCAGAGGTCGAGGTGCGGCAGCGCTGGGACAAAGGGGCTCTGGCAAGATGTTGAAGTGGTAGGTTGTTTGCTGTAGGCTTTTCATTGTACAACCACTCTTCCACGTCTTGTAGGATGTCTTCAGTAAATTAACAGTTTTTCTCTAGAGTGGACATCTGTTGTTTATGTCTATCCAGAATCTCTTTCATCTTCTGTTAACAACACCCTGGTTTTCCTCTGGGGAGCCACCTATGTCTTCCTCCCGGTCCATGTAGTTTGGATGTTATTGACCCATCCACCCCCACTCCCCAGTCCAGGCCAATGAAAGCCTCACACATCCTTCCCTCCCAGGGTGTCGGGTTCAGGGATGGGCACATGACCCCATGGGATGGAACTGGGAATTTCTCCTTGGGATGTTGAAAGAATGAAATGTCTCTCTGTCTCCCTGGGGTTTTGAAGGGAAAGTGAGCTTATCAGAGAGGATTGTGAGTGTACCAACCTGAAACTTTTGTTGCCTCTCCTGCTACAACTAGGGAAGAGTCTGCCGACGTGTGGAGCTAACTAGAGGAAGCCAGAACTGAGACGACTAAAACTGGGTTGCTACATACCAGATGCTAGAGTTACTGCTGGACCTGTTTTTGGAGAGTGTGCACGTGTGTGTGTGTGTGTGTGTGTGTGTGTGTGTAGGGGGGAGGGGTCTTAAAAACATGTTATGACATCTTTCAAATTTTACAAAATGTGCAGAATTTGTAAAATGAAAACCTGGGACTCATCCAACCTCAGAAATAAAACACGGCCATCGTGGCTAAAGCATTCTTTCTACTTCTTCCTGATCACTGCCCTGTTTCTCCTCTCTAAACTTGGGATTTATTTCTCCTAATCTTTCCTTTTCATTTTTTTAGATATTAGATTTTAGATATTCTTAAGCTATGTTTGTATGTGTCCTTAAGCAATTAGATAAACACAAATGGTATTACATAGCACATGCATTCTTTCACAGCTTGCTTTGTTTTACTCCAGGCATTTGGGAAATGGTCTGTGCTTCAGTGTATAGTTTTAGTTCACTCATTTTCTTTGCTGCATTTCTCTATATGGCTACACCTCAGTTTATTTATCTGTTCTCCTTCAGATGGACATTTAGGTGGTTACGCTGAAATTCTATGATCTGATATATTTGTTTTTCTGCCTCAGCCAGTTTGAACTGAATTGTCTGTTACTTTAAAGGGTTCTGACACACACACACACACAAAGCTTTTGTATAAGCTATTGCAAGCTCAGAGGAAGAGGGAACGGCTGATGTCTGAGTTACAATTATGCATCTTGAAAAAAGAACCCAAATGAAATACACTGAAATGCTTCTGGTGACACTGTAGGCAATTTTTTCAAATTTGTTTTAAACTTTCCTGTTTTCCACAACAAATATGTATTATTATTATTATAATCAGGATTAAAAAACCTAATACAAATAAAGATTAGGAGATAGTTGTTGTGAAGTGACTTCTCCAGGGTAAAAATGACATAAATCCATTAGCAGAATACCAGAAAGAGGGGATTTATGACATATACACCAGAGCAAACAACATGAATGTAGCACTTAGATATTTCACCCAAGAACCCTTTCCACTATGCCACTCAATTCCCTGGGGCATGAAAGTTCTTATTAATCAGAAGGGTTTAGGCCTTGGAAATGGGGTCTTCTTTGCTCAAAGGATTCGTCTTAGTTTTGCCTGCTGGTGTGTTTCATTGGAAGCAGTACGGGAGGCGACCAGTTAGGAGTGGCAAACTGATGTTCCTTGCTTTTTCCTTCCTCCTTCAGAGTCTCAGAGCTCCCCTCTTAGAAATGGATAGCTTCTGAGCCCCCAGCTGGAACCCAGCCTCGTGAGTCACCCCACTTAATAGCACTAAAGCAAGGAAAAAATAACAACGAAATACTATCAGTCTCTATATAGGGTGCTTGCAAGATGGTGCTGGAGTGGAAGAGGTGATGAGAAATTGTTCCCCAAATTAGGGCTAACGCGGTTCAGATTTAGAATCTGCTAGCAAGAAAGGGCCTTAAAAGTGATCTAATCCAACCCCCTCACTTTACAGATTTGAGAAGTGACTCAAAGAGAATCAAGGTGATTTGCACAAGGTCATACACCTAATTCACGGTAAGGCTTGGATCTGACCATACGTGTTTAGATCTTTTTACTCCATTATCTTAGCTGAAGAACAGCAGCGAAGCTGTTGCTTTTGCTATCAGCTGTGCTGAAATCACCAGAATTCACATTAAACGATTCCAGTTTGCCTTCCCTTTTTTGTAGCAGGATAACCTTGTAGGTCTCTGTCACAAGAACAACAGGTGCCAATCTGGACCTGCAGCATCCTTGGAATGGGAGGAAGGGAGATGGTAAGAACGCCAATGGGATTTTTAGGACAGGAGTGGGTTAGAGACTGTGGATTGATATTTAGTAACTTTAATATCAAACTCCTTAAAGCAAGAATACAATTATGACTACAAAAATAAAATTAAAAAAGCAGAGTCTGGAAATTTCATGTTGTGGGAGTTTTTTCTCTCATAGGTGGCAAAAAAATTAGGCAGACATCAGGGAGTTAGTGAGAAACATTGCTAACTGACGACAGAACATTTACAAGCTAGGTCCTAGGGCTAATTCACATTTAGCTCATCTTCTAAATTGCTGCATCCTTGGGCAAGGAGCACTGACACTGAAAAGGATAACTCCGAGCCCTGGGGAATACTCAATTATCTGAGCTGCTGAGACGCAACGAGAGCAGCTATGTGTTGTTGTTAAGGTCGAAGGCAAAGCTCAAGCATTTCTGTTAAAAGTTTAAACATTTTTGGGGTGCCTGGTGGCTCAGCCGGTTAAGCATCCGATTCTCAATTTCTGCTCAGGTCATGATCTCAGGGTTATGGGATTGAGCCCTGTGTTGGGTTCCACGCTCAGCAGGGGATCTGCTTAAGATTCTCTCTCTCCCTCTTCTTCCGTCCCTCCCCCCCACTTACACATGCTCTCTCTCTCAAGTAAAATAAATCTTTAAAAGAAAAAGTTTAAACATTTTTTTTAAAACAAAAATGTGTTTGGAATTTCCCCTAAGGTTACCAGACTATAAAATTAACTCGATGCCCCATTCCTTTTTCTGATCCTTTTAGGTAATGTGTGTCCTCTTGTACAGAAAATGGTAAAGGTCCAAAATCATACAAATAGCTGAAAATAGGGGCAGCTTTAGATATTATGACCACTACATTTAGAAAAAAGGATCTGTATGGATAGAAATTATCTAATGAGAAAATGCACTCACCGTCCTACACCATTTCCTCAGAAGCATAAATGTTCATTTATCCATTTAGGCAAAATTTTAAACGAGTCACTGAGAACATAAACTAGGCAGAGAGAAAGGCTGGGATTGTAAAGCAGAAGCAAGAACAAGTATTTAAACTATAAAATGGAGACGCGTTACTTCAGAAGCACATTCAATAGGAATGGGGGAACGATTCAGCTGCGAGCAGGGGCCTGGGGTATCCATGGGCCCCAGAGAGGGTAAGTTAGCAGTGATGAAGTGATAAAGGACACAAATGGGAAAAGAGTGAGTGATTTAGGAAATACTTAATTCTTAAAAGTGTTTCTGTAATATTACCAAAAAGCTAGTCTGTACCTTTAAAAAAGATTTCTGTTGCTTGTAAATAGCTCTGAACTCAGCATCTGTTCAACAAGCATTTACTGAGCATCTACCAAGTTCTAGGGTATCAAAGAGACAGAAAATATGTTTCATCTTTAGCGCCAACTCTGAGGGATTCGAGGTGGCTACCCAGGGTATTTGGCTAAAGAGGATTCTAAAGCTGGGTATGGGTTCAGCTGGAAAGAGTGTCTTGATCAATTAGTGATGTTGCCAGAGGAACAGAAATAAGGAGCAGCAGCACGAGTGCGGGAATTGTGATATTCCTGGGCTAAGCACCACTGAATAACCAAAGATGTGAGAGATCATCCAGCCACGAAACCCTTCTGATCTGTCTGTCCCCAGTGAGGAAAAAATGATTTGGACATAATCCCTACATTTAAGGAGCTCATAGTTCAGTGAGAAAGACAAGACACATATACAAATAATGGTAATACAATGTGTTCTATGCCCTGGTAGACTGTGTTCAAAGTATCATGAGAAAGGTGGAGCTGGAAGCGATTCATTTGTCCAGGAGAACTGAGGAGAATATTACAGCGTTCGGGCTATTTGATCTGGGTCTTGGAGGATAGATAGGAGTTCACCATATAGAAAATAAGAAGGAGGGCATTCTTAGTGCTGGCAATAGCATGTATAGGACACAGACACATGGAAAAGCCTGACATGCTGGAGATTAATGAGTGGATTAGTGGGCTAGCATATATAATGGATCAGGAAATGAAAGTACAGAGGTCATTTGAGCCCAGTGGATGAAGGACCCCATTATTAACCTTAGACTTTTTCTTCTAAGCAGTGGGGATCCTTTGAACGTATTTAACCAGTTCTGCTTTTGAAAGTTTGTCTCTGCAGCAACGTGGAGGGTAAGCTGAAGCTGGAAAGAGCCTATGCTTGAAACCACTGCTTCCCACAGATGTCCCCTTTTCCACATAAAACCACCTTCCACATTAATTGCCGTTTCAATCACTTTTTAAAATTTTGCCCATATTTCTTTCCTCATCTTCTGAGCTTCTTGGTGAATGCCCCTCCCCATCACTCCAGCCAGCTGTGCTCCCCTACCTCTGAGATCCCAGAGTATTGAACGATGACCAGTCTCACACACTTGTCTTTCAAGATCCAGTTGAGTGGCCATTTGTAGACATATCTTCAGCATCACTACCCGAATCATCAGTGATTATAACTTCTTGGAAGACAGAAAATATTTTTTTAGCAAAAGTGGCATAGGGAAAGAACTTTGGACTTTGTAATCAGGAGATCCAAACTTCCCATCTGATTGTATTATTCTTAACTGTGGCTCTATGTAATTCGCTTAATTTTTCAGAGCCCCATTTTTCTTATCTGAAGTGCTCCTGTGAGGGTCGAAGTGGTCACTGATGCAACTCATTAGTCCTCTCTGCTGAACCAGCTCGCCCCACAGTGTTCTCTGTCTCATTGATCAGTACTCCATTCTGTTGCTCATGACCAAACCCAGGAATCTTTCTTGACAACTACCTCTCTCCCACTTCCAAATCTCATCAGTCTCAAAGCTCCTTCGATTCCACCTTCTAATTAGTTTTCAAAACTACCTGTTTCTTTCCATCATACTCTAACACCATTTTCAAGATACCGTCATCTCTCATGTGGAATATTCTACAAGTCTATTAACTGGTCATTCTCTTTTCTCCACCTCCTGATCCATCCCGCATGCAATAGTCAGAATGATCTTTCTGAAATGCAAAATTGAGCAGGTCATTGATCTTCCAAACCTTCCAGTGATTTCTGGTTGCTCCAATTCTTAAAATACATTCAAAGCCTCTCTTTCTTAACCTAAGATATGTTCTTTCATCTCATGCCACTCTTTCCCTCACTGTTATAGACCAAATGTTTGTCTCTCCCCTCCAAAGTCATGTGTTGAAACCTAATCTCCAACGTGATGGTATTTGGAGGTGGAGCCTTTGGGAGGTGAATAGGTCATGAAGTTAGAGCCCTCACGAATAGGATCAGTGTCCTTATAAAAGAGACCCCAGAGAGCTCCCTTGACCCTTCCTCCATGGAGGACACAATGAGAAGACAGTCACCTATGAACTAGGTAGCAGGGTCTCACCAGACACTGAATTTACCAGCACCTTGATCTTGGACTTCCTAGCCTCCAAAAACGTAAGAAATAAATTTCTGTTTCTCATAAGCCACCCAGTCTATGATGCTTTGTTTTAGCAGCCTGAACGGACTAAGACAAGGATTAAGTAACTCATTATGCTCCAGTCACACCAGCTTTCCTACCTTGAAATGAAATTCATGGATAACACACTCTGTCTATATTCACGGTTAACAAAAATTCATTTGTAATGTTGTAAGTGTGAAGTAAAGGATAATTAAAAGGAAAGTAAATAATAAAATAATATATATTTCAGTATGTACTTGCGTGAACACAAGCACACTAAAAGATGCTATGTAGGAGTCAAATATTTGCATCTCTACATAGAATTTCTAGGAATGTGGCACATGCAGGCTGATACAGGTGTTGGTCTTGAATGCTATGAGTGACGTCGCTTTCCGTGATTTATTTATTTATTTATTATTATTATTATTTTTAAGATTTAGTTATTTATTTGAGGGAGAGAGAGTGAGCAGGGGGAGAGGGAGAGAGAGAGAGTCCTCAAGCAGACTCCATGCTGAGCAGGGAGCCCAATGACTTGGGGATCAATCCCAGGACCCTGAGATCAAGATCCGAGCCAAAATCAAGAGTCGGCTGCTTAGCTGACTGAGCCACACAGGAGCCCCACGATGTATTTTTTTTTTTTAATGGCAGACAGCTCTTAGTACAACCATTTTTTAAAGTTACAGTCTACCCTTGATTTACATGGAAATTACATTTCTAAGAAAATTATTCCTTGCAAATTAGAAGAGTTAGTGTACATGCCAAATGGGATTAGATTTTAGGCTCAGATACGTACACACACACACACACACACACACACACACACAGGTTTCTTTCTCACCTATGTGAATCATAAGTGGGATGCTGGAAAGTCATGTGGGGCATGAACAGTCTTTATTAGTCAAGACTTACGCATTTCAGCGTAGCTAGCATCCCTGACCTTTGTCTGATAAACACCACTATCACTCTCTCAAATCCCTGCAACAACCAAAAATGTCCCCTTCATTTCCTAAAACATCACCTAAAAATAGAGGCACGACACTGCCTCTATTGAGAATTATTGATATAAAGCATGATTTCTGTATCATGCAAATTTCTTTTTTGCATAAAGTGGGAGATTTAAATGATCTTGTGAATGAATGAGATATGAAATGGGAAAATTTTAATGAGGCAGCTGATTTCTGTGGTGCTGGCACAATGAATAGACTTCTTTGCTAAGTCCGATTTGCAGGATTGGGTTGGTCAGCTGCCATCTTTTACCGGGTGTAACATAGGTAGAGATGTTTATTTTCTCATATTCTGCAAACATGAATTAAACGTCCCCTAGCTGCCAGCACTACAGTAAGGCTGCAAGATCCAAGGAGAAATATAACATATTCCCCATAAGGCAGTTACCCCAGGAACGGACAAAGTATTGAGAAAGAAATGGAATGTATTCAGCAGTCTGGCAGTTTGCAGAGCTCATAAAAAATGACTTTCCCTTAAAAACCATTTTACAGTGTTGTGCTTTTATTAAAAATCTTAGTTTTTCTCCTGAGAGAATCATTCTGCTGGAGTAACAAGCAGAAACAAAGCAGAGTGGGTGACATCCAAGAAAATGACTTTGGAGCCATAATGTATGTATCCTACACAATAAACACTGTCACTTCATGTAAACTGGCGAGAGTGGGGTAAGAAACTTGCTATTATGGAAATTGCTGTAACACTTCTCCGTTCTACAGATGTAGTCTCAAAAAAAAAAAAAAAAAAATCCCAACCGTATCGAAAGGGAAACAGATTGCTGGATTCAGCAGGAAGGTTGATAGGCAGTGAACATTTCTGTTAAAAAAACATTCCCACCAAACTCTTTTCCCCTCTGGGTTTGATGTTGTCTCCCAACTGGGGGAGGCTGCTAAGGGGTAAGGTGACTGAGCAACAGTGTGGTTCTGTTACAGCCGCCAGTATAAATCCAATGGCTGAGATCAAGAGCTATCATTCGCTCCTTACCCCCACAAACGATCTACCATTCACCATGAGCCACCATGGTAACATCTACCATGAGCCAGGCACTGTGGGGGTTGCGTTACAGCAGTACATAGGTAGGTGGAGTTCTGCTCACAGCCAGTTCTGAGACACAAAATAAATACATAGATAGGTCAGTATCAATGCTATATCTATAGTGAACAGTACTAAGAAAAGAAGAAAGCAAAGTAATGGAGGGTGGGTGCTTGGGAGTGGGGACCGGGAGCTCTGTGTCTGGGGTGGTCAGGAAAGTTCTCTCTGAATTGTCAGGGGTCATTTCTGTCTGAGGTGGTAACCTAGGAACTGAGATTTAAATGATCACAACAGCATTCACTTAAGCAAGTGTCCTCATTTCCAAGGTTTGGGGTCCAGAAAGGTGGGTCTTTTAATTCTGGGTCCCTCAATTCCTACTAGAATTGGAAAGCATGAAGGAGAGACCTGTTTCTTCCTTAACTCAAAAGGCACCTCCTAGACTCCTGAGACAACATAATGTAGTGCAAAGAACTCAGGAACAGAAAGTTGGAAGCCTAGGTTCTAGTTTGGATGTCCACTGACCATGGGCTGAGGGACCCTAAGTAAGTCCTCCAGGCTGCTGGCTGTGCTCACCTGTAGAATGAAGACAGGCTGTAAACTCCTGGAAGGGGAGGCAGAGTGTCTGCATGGCTCACTGCTCCCAGCACTCGGTGCCCAGCAGTGGTGAGTGCCCACTGAAAATATTGTTGCATTGACTATGAGCTGCTAGGTAAGATTCCTTTCCATCTCAATAATGTAGTACTTAAGCTCAATCTTTTTACAACAACAAGAAACCAAAAATCCATTTCTGACTCTGCTACAACTGGCACTACTACAAGGGGGCTAGTTCCTCCCTTTCTGGGCCTCATCTCTCCTTATCCATAAAGTAAAGAAGTGTATCTCAGCAATTCATCCTGGCTCTACAATTATGGATTTTTAATTAAATTTTACAAATAAAATTGTGTTTCAAATACACTAGGGGGACCCCGTGGTGAATTTTAAAATAAGCATGTAGTGGAGTTCTTTCCCAAAGCACAAGGGATCATTTTTGATGCTCGTCTTCCAGGTTGGATCTTACTGCATGAGAATGGGCTTTCTTAGCAGGAGATATACCAGTTTTAAAACTATTTAATCCCACCATTCCTTGCTTCCATTGATTTGTCAGGGTCATTTCTGGGCTCCAGCACAACACTCCAGGCTTTTAGGGAGAAGTGTGAGCACAGGAACCTGACACTGTCCTGGAAGCTACATACTGCTTTGGGAATGAACATTCCTTCCCCTTTCCTCCCCTCCCCTCCCCTCCCCTCCCCTCCCCTCCCCTCCCCTCCCCACCCCTCCCCTCCCCTTCCTTCCCTCCCTTCCCCTCCCCTTCCCTTCCCTTCCCTTCCCTTCCCTTCCCTTCCCTTCCTTCCCTTCCCTTCCTTTTCCTTTCCTTTCCTCCTTTCCTTCCTTCCTTCCTTCCTTCCTTCCTTCCTTCCTCCCTTTTTCCTTCCTTCTTCCTTCCTTTCTGTTGGGAATCTTGGCAACATTATCAATAAATCATTCCCATTAAAAAAAATCTCTTTCTTAAAAAGAAAGAGAGAAGGAAAGTAAAGAAAATGAAATAACAGGAATAGAGAAGAAGCAGCGAATATTTATTAAGTGCATACAATGTGCCAGGCACAAGTCTATGAAGCAGATGCTATTATTATGCCCATTTCATGAATGAGGAAACTGTGGCCTATCAATTCAAAATGCATGGAGATGGACCACTAACATAGGTTTAGAGGAGAGGGAACAAGAACAAAATGGGTCAGTGGTATGAATTAGAAAGATCCCCAAACCAGAAGTCAGGAGATCTGAGTTCAAGTCCTAGCTTCTTTACTGACACATCTGTCAAATGGAGAGATGACACTCACTTGGAAGGCAATGTGAGATTAAAGCAAAATATGAGGGACCAGAGCTGAGTAAGAGCTAGTTGTCTTCCATGCCCCCAAGTCAACCTTTGCCTGTTTTTTGTCTTCTCTGCCATACCACTGTTTCTCCCCATGCTGTGCCCTAAAACTTCTCTAATTAGGAAACATAGAATCACGAGGAGGCCTCCATTCATTCTTTAAGTCAGAGGTATCAAAATGCTGCCCCACAGATTGGTTCTGTCCTATAGGTATGTTTTGACTGGCCAGTATAGCATTTATTTAAAAAGTTTGAATTACCTGCCAGCACCTAACCCTGGGCATACCACACAAAATTTTGACCTTTCAAGAAAGCTCAAAAGATTTGGCCATCCTGGGCCTTTTAATTACCAGTCATTGGTTGGACTTGATTGGGCATGGGGTGATCTCCAATCAACCAGTCTCCATTACTCTTCATTGCATTACACCTGTTGGCATTTAAGTTCTGACTTCTATAAACATTTGAATTTGTGATCCTCTGCTTTAAGCTAACATTGTTCCTTTCCTTGGGTTTCCTTGAAAAGGCAATCACACTTGGGAGGAGAACCTCATAAATAAAAGTTGACAGGATGGATTCTGTATTAGATGTCCAAGAGAAGTCAAAGACAACATTTCTTCTCCAGGGATAGTGTGGGAGGTCTAAAATTAGGTGGACTGGGGAAGGAAGGCATGGAGCTGGCATATAGTAGGCACTCAGAAACTTTTTGTTGAATAAATGAAAGGACAGTGGGGGTGGGGTATTGGGGGAGGCTGAAGTCAAGCTTTTGCTACTGAGTTGTTCAGGCTCTAGCCCTCACTGACATGTATTCTTTAAGCATCATGGTATATCCCTGGACCTTTATCCTCTCTGGGGACCATATTTCCTAAACTGAAAAATGAGGACAAACCCAGCCAAAGATTAATTTGTTACTTGAATTCAAATTATTTTAAAATATTATTAGTTCTATTATAAGCCAGGGACTTTGCTAGACTTTGAGGGTATAGGATCAATCAGAAATGTTTCTTGTCCTCAAGAAACTCAGTCTTATAGGGAATTCAGAAAAGGAATCAGCCATTACAGTGTGGGGTAGGTGCTATGATAAGAAATACAAGGTAGTGTTACCGGAGCACCAGGGAGGACAGCCTAGTGTGTCTCCATTAGCCTATAGGCTACCTTTGTGAAAATTAGGAAAAGGATCTCATCTTCCAAGCAGATGAAGCCGAACTCGGGGCACATAGCTTGTTAAGTACAGTTTGGCCTGGAAATCAGATGTCAGGACCTGGTGCTTTTGGCTACAAATGAGGTGGTGCTATTAGGTAGGTGGTTGTATCAACTAGGTTATATTCTGCTGTAAGTAATAGAAAAACCAGTTAATTGTTACTTAAGCCATAGGACATTTACTGCTTACTTAACAAGAGGTCTGGAAGTGGGTGGATCCGAGGCTGATGCAGCAGTTCCATGGTCTGTGCGTCTGTGGGTCTGTGGGTCTACGTCTCAGCTGTTATTTAGGTCTGCTCATGGTCACAAGATGATTGTTGCAGATCCAGATATCCTCACACAATCATTTTTAAAGTCAGGATATGGGGCAGCTAGAGTGGCAAAAAAACAATCCTCTTTGCATGCTGTCTGCTTTGATCAGAGAGGGAAAAAAAAAAAATCTAAGTTACCTCCAAGAGACTTTCCTGTGAATTTCATATGGCCGAGTTTGGTCACATGGCCCCTCCAGCTGACAGAGAGGCCAGGAAAGCAAGTATCTGGCTTTGTCAGTCTTTAGAGTGGGAGGTGATTTGGGAAGAAGGTAGGTTGAGAATGATTGTTGGGTGAGCTACTTACAGTGTCAGCCATGCTAACTCAGATTTGGTGGGTGAGACAGGATTTCCTAGAGTCCTGGGGCCTAAAGGGTGAGTTAACTGCAGGGAAGGTGTGAGGGAGGGCCAGAAGGAAGCCGGTGAGTGTGAAGGCCAACGGAAGAGCAGTTTGAGAGGACATGGAAGCCAATTCTTTAGGGTATTAGTGAAATAGAAAAGGTACAATGAAAGGAGAGGCAGAAGAAGTAAGGCTTGGCAATGAAGGGACCTGTAACATGGAGGGAAGAGGCAATTTGTAAATTGTATAAGTCAGAAATAAAATTCCAGATATGTAAAATTTTTAAATGGGCATAATCCTGTATCATTCCAAGTGGATGAGCATTCAATATATGGTGTCTCAATTGTGAGCTCATAGTTAATGGAGAGTGAGCACCCACAGGGAACGACTTTGAAATCAATTTGTCTTTCCTTGAAAAATAAACTCAGCTGATTGCATGATGATGATGATGGTGATGATGATAATGATAATGAAGACCATGACAGTGGCAGCTAATATTTATTGGACGCTTATTGTATGGCAGACACTGTTCTAAGTGGCTTACATATATTAACTCATTAAATCTTCTCAACAACTCTCTGAGGCACATGCTTTTAATTCCCCATTCTGCAGATGAAACAAACTGAGTCACTGACGGATTAAGTACCTTAACCAAGATCAATGCCCAATGGCTCAGCCAGGAGACAACAGTGCATATTGATGTTTAAAATGTTTCTTTTCCTCCATGTCAATGCATACTGTCTGTACTTATTGTGTTTGACCCAACAGAGATTAACCCTCAATGCCCTGGGCTCTATGGCTAACAAGTCAACTAGTCACCAGGCGACAAAAGCGAGAGCTGGCTAGTGTTCTCTATGGATTTCCTTGCCTGAGAGAACAGCCTGAAAGCAAGGGGCCTGGTCAAGAGAAATCAATACGTCAATGTGGATGTTTTATTAAAACCCAGCCTTGGTTTCTTGTCCGATAAGGTGTACTGCATAGAGCCTCATCAGAGCTATTGCTGCCACCCACGTGCTGTGGCAGACAATAGACTAAGTCAGTCTGGGTCATGGATTTCAGCTTTTTAACCCTTCATTTTTTTTTCCTCCCGAGAATATGATATTAAATGCCTGTTATATGCTGTGTCCTATATGAGGCCTTAGGGAATTAAATGCCAAACAAATAAAGGCAATCCTTGCTCTTGAGGGATCAGGCAGTGATGTTTGTCTTCCCGCTTTCTTTCCAATCTGTTGGTTATCTCTTTATGCTCTTGGAAAGGAGAGACATTGGAGCAGCCTGGTATGAAGGTAAAAATGTGGGATTAGATATCAGGAAATCAACCTCTGGTTGGGTTCTGTCACTTATTCATGAGTGTTTTGGGCCGATGACTTCATATTAGGTTGGCAATATGGGAAGAGCGCTGGATTTGGAGATGTGGATTCTATTATATTATTGATTGGTTGGTTGGTTGCCTCTGCCTCTAACCTGATAAGGAAGGCCCCAATATGGCTTAATCTCAAGGAAGGCTATGTTCCCAGTGCCCAGTCCAACCATATTTCTAATATTAATCCCAAACTCCTATAGTTCCCTGGAAATAGCAGAATAGACTAGAGAAATCAGGAGGTCTAGAATCAAACATGTGTTGGACTATGTGCTCCATGACATCCTACGTGTGGGATCTCGCTCTTGTGATTTAGGGGAAAGATTAAAATAACCATGGCCTAAATAAATTAAAATTTATTTCTCTTTCATGTAGAGGTCGACCATCCAGAACTGTTAGAGTAGCTCCGTACTCATTGGGGTCACTGATTCTATTTTGTCACGCTACCATCTTCAACATGTGACTTCTATATTATGGTTCAAATTGATTGCTCTAGTCTAGCCTTCACAATGAACATTCCACACAACAGGAAGGAGAAACGCTTGTCTCTCTTCATTTAAGAACATTTTCCAGGAGTTGAATACACTAATTTTGTTTCTAATCCATTGGCCAGAACTTACTCGTGTACATACGTACCTATAAGGGAGGCTGGGAAATGTAGTCTTTATTTGGGCAGTCGTTTGCCCAGTTCAAATGTGGGGTTCTTTAACTGAGAGAAAGAAGACAGATATTGAGCCACAGGAGCAATCTTAGTCATAAGTAATTCACCTTTTTGACCCCTCATTTTTTAATGAGTAAATGATGCTAATATTATCTGCTTCAGTAAGATTTGTAAGGGTAAAAGGACATAGGTTTGTGGAAGTTCCTAGCACGTAACAGGTGACTAATCAACAGGAAGAAGCATAATTATGTATGTCAAATGCCTGGCACATGGTAGATGCCAGTTCTCCCTCTTGCTCCACTCCTCCGGGTTTCATACGTGCTCAAAGATATGTATGAAAAAATAAAAGAAACTAAACTAAAAGCAGCCAAGACCTAGATCACTGGCATCCTGACACATGTAACTCTTATTGTTTGTACATCTTTCTCCTTGCCTTTCCATCTGAGACAGGTCTGATGCTAAACATAGGACATGAAAACAGAAAGTGACCCTTTGGCGAACTGTCTCTCCATGAAGTCCATCTTGTATTTTCAGAGTAATTGCTATCAAGGATCTGTTTGGGGGCAGAAAAAAGTTAATGAGGGTTCTTTCAATGGTTAGATGTTCTTCATTCTAGGCATGAGGTTGGGTAACAAAGCTAAGCTCTTTAAACAGTCAGGATGACCTCATCATTTCAGAGAGTCAGAGCTAGAGCCAAGCTCATATTGGGGCTCCCCCCGGAGGCCCCAGGGTATGGTTCTCATTGCTAACATCCAGGACAGGCCCTCCTAGTTTCCTCAGAGGAGAGAAGGGAGCTGGAAATGTGAACCCCATCCAGTGGAGTCTCATCCCAGTATCACCAATGCCTCTTCCACAGAAGGTAGGTAAGTGCTGCCATCTGGGAAGACTCTAGACAGCAACCAGTGGAGGTCACTTGAGTGAAGCCACCTTCAGACCTCAGAAAGCCAGACTTTCTCACAAAGTCCTTCCTTCAAGCTACTATGAACAGAGTCAGTAACGGGAGGGTACAGTGTATGGGATCTCAGGGCCATGGTTGAGCCCATTTCAAGTAGGAACATTCTCAATATTTCACTTTGCACCTGGCAGCAATCCATCTAATTAATTAATTAATTAACGCATCAATTCTTTCTTTCAATAGTGATTTATTAAATGCCTACTGTGTGTTAGATACTGGAAATACTAAAGCCAGCCTTAAAAGGAAAAAACTTGAAAGCAACAATGAAAAACAAATAGGCGTTATGAGAGAGATCGAGATGGAAGAGGTGTGGGATAAAAATGGGGAAAAGGGTACCATTACACTCAATGTGCTATTATAGGTATAGCCACTGATTTTTTCCCAAATATCATTTTTTTCTATTTCAAAACTAATATATATTTATCACAGAAAAATTTGGAAGCTGCAGAAAAGCAGAGGGAAGAAAATAAGAATCCCCATATAACTTCACAGGAGAGATAAGCACTTCTGAGGTTTTAGCTATGGCCATCTTTCCCCACCTCAGCTCTCTCTCAGACTCCCTTGATTCAAAATGAGGAGTGCCTTCCTTACTCACTTCCAGTAAAATAGGGGAAGTGGGACATTCTTTGAGGGAATGGCTCTGCTCTAGATTCAGCAACAGTAGAAGATAGAGTCTTTCCTCCCCACTCACTTCCCACGCCCAATTTTAAAGGTTTTGAAAGTTAAACACGGTTGTAATTAAAAGAACATGAACTTAGAATCAGAGAGAGCAGAAGGCCGTTGTAAAGCCTTTGGGTTTTACCTTAAGATGAAGAGCTATTGTAGGGTTTTGAGCAGAGGAGTGACATGATCTGACTTATGACTAAGACTAATTATTTGACCTCTCTGAGTATAGTAGTCCGAATAATAGTCCTCCAAAGATATCAGTTCCTGATCAGATATACTGGAATCCGTAAATGTTACCTTATGAAGAAAGAGAGCCTTTGCAAGTATGATTAAGTTAATGATCTTGAGATAGGAAGAGGATTTTGAATTATGTAGATGGGCCCTAAATGCATTCACAAATGTCCTGATAAGGGAGAACTAAAAGAGGAGAAGACACACCTACAGAGGAGAAGGAAATGCGAAGATGCAGGTAGATTGGACTGGTGAGGCCACAAGCCAAGAAGTGCTGGCAGCCACCAGTAGTAGAAGAAGCAAGGAACACATTCTTGCCTAGAGCCTCTGGAGGGGGTGTGATCCTAACAACTTGATGTCAGTCCAGTGATACTAAGTTTTGACATCTAGCTTCAACAAATTTCTGTTGTTCTGAGGCGTCCAGTTTGTGAAGATGTGTCAAAGCAGCCACAGGAACTAAAGTAGATTATGGTGCTAGGAAACATGGTGCAGTTCTAACAAGTACCTAAACATGTGGAAGTGGCTTTGGAATTGGAAAATGGGTAGAAGCGGGAAGAATGTTGAGGTGTGTGACAGAAAAAGCCTAGGTTTCTTTAAACAGACTGTGGGTAGAAATATGGATATCAACAGCACTCAGTGAGTGTTTAGAAGGAAGCGAGGAACACAGCAGAGAAAAGATACTGCCTTAGAGAATATATATCATCCTAAGAAGAATGTTTATAGAAAGATGAACATTAAAGGTGCTTCTGGTGTGGGCTCAGAAGGAAACAAGGAGCATGTTATTGGAAATTGGCAGAAAATTTATCCTCCTATACAGAGGCAGAAAATTCAGCTGGCTTGTGTCCTATAGTTGTGTGAAAAGCAGAACTTGTAAGCAGTGTAGTTGGATATTTACCTGAGGAGATTTCCATGCAAAGTGTTGAATGTGTGGCCTGATTTCCTCTTAGTGCTTTTAGTAAAATGTGAGAAGAGAGAGATAACTTGAGGGAAGAACTACAAAACAAAAATGAACTGGGACTTGATGATTTTGAATATTCTCAGTTTATGCAAATTACAAAAGATTCTAAAATCAGATTGATTATTAGGAAAATTGTGCTCTGGATAAAATTCAAGTGTGGCCACACAACTTTTTGCTAGAACTGTAGATACCAGAGATGGGATTATTATTATAAACATCTGAGGAGGACCCCATAGTCTGATAGCATGACTTCTGGTGATATACCCTGAGGATACATAAGACACATTTTTTGAGAATGTTGTATCCTCAGAAACACTGCCAGGTTGGACTGACAGAGGCAGAGACAGGATGAAATGAAAGGATGATGGGCTTCCAAAGGTTCTACAGGCTGGACACGAGTTCACAAAACTACTCAGTTGCAAACACAGGCTACCCTTACTGGACTCTGACAAGCATCTCTCATGAAAGGGTCATCCTGAGAAAATGTGATGATGTGTGGATGATAGGATAGGCTAGTTGGCTCAGGTGACAGAGTCCTTCCGGTGTGGCTACAAAAGAGTAAATAAAGTTCTTAATTTGTGCTGCTGCTACATAGTTATTAATGTGCTGGGTTCACCAATTCTTACGTCCTGTTTTTGCACAAACAGAGGTACCTGTGAAACACTCCAAGCTAAACACAAATTTTAAACACTCATTTCACCAGGGATAAATTATTTTGAATATTCCTTAGGCTAATTAATCTTGTAGGATGAATTATAGATTGGATTCCTTCAAATGTTACCTGACCAATTCTAGAATATGGATTATCTTCTTTTTCTGTTTTACTGACTACTACTAGTTGGCTAACTATCTATGTATCTGTCACTACTGATGTATTTTATTTATTTTTTATTTTTAAATATTTATTTATTTATTTGAGAGAGAGAGAGACAAAGTGCACAGGAGTGGCGGGGCAGAGGGAGAAGGAGAGAGAGAATCTCAAACAGATTCCCTGCTCAGTGTGGAGCCTGATGTGGGGCTCAATCCCATGACCCGGAGATCACGACCTGAGCCGAAATTAAGAGTTGGACACTTAACTGACTGAGCCACCCAGGTGCCCTTGATGTATTTTAAAGTAAACTACACAAAGTATAACAATTTTGAAACTTTGTTCCTCTCTGGTACCTTAGGTTCACGATCTATAAATGGTCAGTGAAGGACCTGTGTCATATGATCATTGTGCAATCGTTCAGTGCCTGTCATAGGTCTGGCGGACCCTGAGGTGCTTCTAGGAGAAACAAGAAAGGAAGGGGAGAAGCTGGATAAGGAAGGGGAAGAAGCCAAGTAAGGGTATGATTTCAGCTGATGCTCCAAAGAAGGTAGCTGTAGTCTAATTTCATGGGAAAATTCTGGATTATATCTCATTCCGAAATTCTGGGTTATGCAGGGGAGTTGGGCTCCAGTAGCCTGAGGGGAATCTGCCCCAGTAGAGTTACTGGTGCAGGCTTTTGGAGGGAGTACAACCAAAGTTAGGAGGAAGAATATACAGAAATGGGAAAAAGGATTTGGGGAGATGTGAGCAAAGCACTGACTACTGCTCAGTAGTGACACTCAACATGTCTTCCCTGGACTGGTGTCTGTTCAAGGACTTTTATCGGTCTGCAGTACGACAATTACAGAAATTCAAAGTATGGATTTAGAAATTTTTCTAGCAATTTGACAGAGTAAATTTATGTCTTTTGAATCTAATAATAATTTTTTAAATGGCTTCATTTTATTTCATTTTTCTAGTAATCCACTTTATTTGCACTTTGTGAAAGAATTGGTCTGTGATGTACTGCAGGGAAAATAACCCTAGTTCTTCATCATGGAAGCACCAGGCTGTGGTGCACATAAAACAATGGAGCTATTATTAAAATCGAAAACCATTCATTTATTTGCTCACTCATTTAAAAATATTTATTAAATTCCTGTTATGAACCAGAAATTTTTTTTCAAGTTGCAGATTCAGTTGGGAATCCATTTTGATCTTACATTTTAGTAGAGGAGAAAGATGGGAAACAAATATGGAAAAAAAAGGTGGTAAGGATTATAGAAAAAAAAAGTAAGGGAAGAGAAAACGGATAGCAGGGAAGGAGGCTTGATAGGCTGCTTGTATCTGTTATCTATTGCTGTATAACAGGTTAGCACAAACTTGGTGGTTTAAAAATACACATTTATAATCTCACAGATTCTGTGGGTGAGAATCCAGGCATTGCTTAGCTAAATCCTCAGCTCAGGGTCTCAGAAGGTTGCAATCAAGGTGTCAGCTGAGCTGTATTCTCATCTGGAGGCTCAACTGAGGATTACTGTACTTCTAATTCACTCAGGTTGTTGGTAGAATTAATATCCTTATTGATGTAGAACTGAGGGCTCTTGTTTCTTGCTGGTTGTTGATTGGAGGTTGCCTTCAATACCTAGAAGCTGCTCTCAGCTCCTCGCTCCTGGGCCTCCTAACTAACAGATAGAAACTTACTTCTACAAAGCCAGCAAGAGAGAAAGTCTCTAGAGTGAGTCTGACAGCAAGATGGATGGAACCCTATATAATGTAACAATCATGGGAGTGACATTGCCTCACTTTTTCCATATTCCATTCATCAGAAGCATGTCACAGGTCCTGCCCACATTCCAGGGGAGGGATTATACAAAGGCAGGAACACCAGAAGGTGGGCATCCTTTGGAGTCTGTCCATCACGGTGGTCAAAGTGCCTCATATCAGGTCAAAGGAGGCTCCAACAAGGTACTATCTGAGCATTGACCTAAATGAAGTAAGAGAGCAAACCCTATAGATACCCAGTGGAAGATTCCTCAGGGGAGGGAATGGTAAAGTCAAAGACCATGAGCCTAAACTTGCTTGGTGGTTTCAAGGACAAGCATGGCTGGAGCAGAGTGAGCAGAGGGGAGAGTAATAGGAAACAATCTCAGAGGAATACTGTCCAGCCAGATCATGTAGAGCTTTATAGGCTTTTGTAAGGACTTTGAATTTCACTTTGCGTGAAATGGGACCATCAAAGGACCTTCAACAGAGGAGTGTCGTCATCTCACATGATGTGGCTGCCCTGTGGAGTGCACACCATGGGAGGAGGTAGGGAGGGAAAAAGAGAGAGGAGTTAAAATTCTATTTAATAATAGATGCAAAAATGTTGGTATCTTAGACCAAAGTGGTAAAAGTAGCAATGGTGAAACGTAATAAGATCATGGATATAACTGGAAGGGAAGGCTGACAAGATCTGCTAGATGGTTAGATATGCAACAGAAGAAAAAGAGAAGTTAAAGCTGACTTCAATGTTTTGGGCTTGAGCAAGTCAAACAATGAAGTTACTATTTACTGAAATGAGGACGATGATGAGAGGAAGAGTTTTGGGGAGGCATTCCTCCAAGATTAAAAGGAAGTTTGGTTTTGAACGTGCTAAATTTGGTTTCCCTGTTCATCAGGCAAGTAGAGTCAAGACTTTTGAGTATGCATGGGGTGGGGTTGCAAATAGTGATCCTGTTTCATAGAGTTGAGGGGAGAATATAATGAGAGAGTCTCTGTAAGTCATCAAAATGGTACCTGATACATGACAGGTGGTCAGGAAATGATGTTTTACTATTATTGTAGAGCATCTTGGAGCAGATGGGGCAAAAGCAATTTTTAAATTCAGAAAACTTGAGGTTGAGCTTAAAACCAATGTAAGTGGGTGTGCCTGGTGTTAAGAGAGTATGGGTCAGAAATTAAGAACATTGTGGCAGTCCAAGTTTGAGTTATCCAACCGGGAGAAGCAGGGAAGCAAGAGGCCACTGTGTCAAATGCTTAGGAGGGTGGTCTCTTCCCATCAGTGCCTAGCTGCGGAAGTCCTAAATTACTTTATCCCTCCAATTTTCTCTCCTATAAAAGGAGGCTAGTTATACCCATTCTCTTGACTAGGAAGTTATTTTCTAAGAAGCCAGCAAGGCTAGGCAGGAGAAAACAGCTTTAGAGCACATGCTTTTCTAAACTTTAGTTTAGAATAGCGCTCTGCAAATGAGAGAGGTTTTCAAGATGTATCTCAAATAGCAGAGATACGGGAATTCCAGACTCCCTGGGATTCAAAACTAAAAGCTGAATACTGTACTGTATACAATAGCTCCTTGAGTCAGAAGGGAGGGAAGAGGGAGAAGATGACGGTATACAGGGATCAGGAGTCAAACAGCAATTAAGGGAACAAAGGTCAGCTGGATGATAATTACAGGCAGTTAGGGAGGGAATTAGAGCTGGTGAGGTGCTAATTACAAGGGCCATTTAGACAGGGGTGGAGCTTCGCTGAGAGGAACAAAATGAAGGCTGATTACCCGCTAAAAATAAAGTGTGCCCCTCTGAGCTCAGGCTCACTGTCTGGCCCTGGCCCAGGCAGCGTGAGGCGGTGTGCTTGGCTCGGCGGTGCCTCCTCTGCTTCTGCCTTGGGCGGGGCCTGCCTTCACCCTTCACCGAGTTCTGACACGAGGTCTGGGAGCCGTCTGCAGAACACTCTCCAGCACCATGGGAGGCAGGGAGGTGCAGGCAGTAGAGAGAATCTGGGCATCCAGCAGTCAGTATAACCCTCACTCAAGGGGCTGCTGTGCCCTGCAGAAGGGTGCTGACCCAGAGGGCCAGAGCAGGTGAAATACAGGCCACACTTTTTTCTTCACACAAGTGTCCTGGAGTGAAGCTGCAGGTGCAGGGAGGAAGGGGCGCCTTTTCTCGATTCGCATTAGTCACTATACGGACTATCTCCATATTGCCAATGCAAGAAGGTGGGCCCAGGTCTCCCAGGGGCTGGGACAGTATCCTTTGTTTTTCTTATCACCTTGTGGGGTCAGCATTCCTTACTGGGGGCTTGTCAGAGAGGTGAAAAGATATGGGAGAGGTAGCAGAGGGAAAATCATGTGCTCAAAGCCTATTCTCCTAGCTCTCCTCCTGTTGCACTTGTGTCCATTGTGAAGCTTTCTGGGCTATCTGTGTCCAACTGCTGACATGGATAATGTCTCTTATACTGTGAGGAGTCTCTGTTATGATGGGTAAAATTGATTACCAGAGGGTAAGTGCTCTTAATTTTTGGTATTTCTATCTTTTGTTTTGTCTTCCTTTGTAATGGTTATCCATTACTGCATAACAAATTACCCCAAGATTTAGTGGATTAAAACAGCAATTCATATTTATTACCTTTCATAGTTTCTGAGGGCCAGGAATTCAGGCGCAGCTTAGGCGTGTGCTTCTGCAACAGGGTCTCTCTTGAGGTAACGTTCAAGATGTCAGCTGGGGCCGCAGTCATCTGAAGGTTGGACTGAGGCTGGAGGATCTACTGCAAAGGTGGCTTACTCATGTGGCTAGCAGGTCGGTGCTGGCTTCTGGTGCGAGGCCTGACTTCCACTATGTGTAGGCTGCTCCACAGGGCTAATTGAGTGTTCTCATGACATGGTGGCTGGCTTCCCAGCAATGTAAGAGTTCAAGGTGGAAGTGAATATGCCTTTTTTTGACCTAGCCTTGGAAGTTACAAGTAAGACATTGTAACTTCTACAGTATTCTATTGTTTATACAGTTCATCCCTGATTCATAAGGGTTGAATACCAGGAAACAGAGATCAATAGGGGTCATCTTGGACCACTGTAATAGCCATTGTTATAGGCATTTGATCATAACTACTACATACTTTGAAAATAAGACAAAACTTGATGCTTGTTGCATCTAATGGGCTTAAAGTCACAGGAGCTTCCTTGATCTTCAGGGAGTCTGTAAGCAGGTACAGATGGATATTTATTTATTTATTTATTTATTTATTTATTTATTCCTTCCTGCCTTCAAAAGTATTTGTTGGCTGCCTACTATAAGCTAGACACTGTTCTAGGCACCTGACAGATAGAGAAACTGAGGTTGAGTGGCAATGGACAATGAGAACCAAGGTGTCTGGCCACTGTCATGAAGCATTTGAAAAGCAATGAGTTCTAGGCTCGGGGGGGGGGGGCAGAGGTGAGTGGTACTCCTGCCCTGAAGGAATTTGTGGTCTCATGGGGAAATCTTATAGATAAGTCATACGTACACAGAGCCAGTAATTGTGATAAGTACCAAAATGCTGAAGGAAATAACCATAGGAGTTGCAAACACTGCCAGCTGAAATGGTCAAGGATGGGGCGTGTGCTGAGAGATCAAGTTTAGAAGAGGAAGGAGAATCAATTTGACAGGATGAAAGTCTTTCCTGAGCTCAACAAGAACAGGTTCAAAATAAAAGTGGAGCCTCTCTGGGTGAAGTCAGATTGGGATGGGACTGGGTTCCATTAGCAGTGGTGCGAGAGGGCTGCAGCCAATTTTGTACGCCCTTTACACAAATTCCTATGCTGGAATTTAATCTCCAGTATGGGCGTATTTGGAGGTGGAGCCTTGAGAGGTGCTTAGGTCATGAAGTTGGGGCCCTCATGAAAGGAATTAGCTCTTTTAAATTTTTTGTTTTTAAAGATTTTGTTTATTTATTTATTTGTCAGAGAGAGAGAGAGCACAAGAAGGGAGAGTGGCAGGCAGAGCAGCCAGAGGGAGAAACAGCCTCCCAGCTGAGGAAGAATGCCCCCCCCCCCACCACATGGGACTCAATTCCAGGACCCTGGGATCATGACCTGAGCTGAAGGCAGACACTTAACCGACTGAGCCACCCAGGCATCCTGGAATTAGTTCCTTTATAAAGCGGATCTCAGAGAGCTCCTTCACCCACTCTGCCATGTGACAACAGAGCAGGAGGAATGCTGTCTATAAACCAGGAAGTGGGTCCTCACCAGACACCAAGGCTGCTGGCGCCTTGATTTTGGACTTCCCAGCCTCCAGAACTGTGAGAAATAAGTTTCTGTTATTTGTAACCCACACAGTCTATGGCATTTCATTATAGCAGCTCGAATGGACTAAGCCAGCCCCCAAAGCCCCTTTCCAGTGTTGTCACCAGTCAGTGAATGCAGTCTTCCACAGCGCCTCTCTCTGAGCTGGGCAACGCAATTCTTGCACTATGATATGAAAAGTATTTCCTGACGTCCCACATTTCTCATGTTCCAGTTTCACGCGTGTATTTCCCGAGACCGTAAACCCCAAAGGGCCAGAATACAACATTCTGTTCCCTTGTTTCCAATGCGCTCAATGCACAGCAAACACACATAAGTTTCCCTATAACTGACATTATCACATGTAGAGAGGCAGTAAGGCATAGTGGTTAAGAGCATAGCCTCAGGAGCCAGATTGTTCTGCCTCAAATGACCAGCTTTCCACTTTCACACTGTTTGAATTTCTGCAAGCTCCCGAACTTCTCTGAGTCTCCCTTTCCTCACTTACGATGTGGGGATAATGATTTTACCATCCCGGTGGGTTTTGTTTTGAGGACTAAATGAGTTAATATGTATAAAACCTGAGAATAGTTCCTGGCACGTAGGCAATGCTAAATATATTAGTTATTATTTATCCTTAGGTCATCTGCATTCAATTAGCAGATCTCATTGGTTCCTGGATGGCACTGCTCTAAGACACACTGTGATTTAAGAGTGACTTTCCAGAGCATAAGGGGCTGAATGGTTCGGAGAGGCCATGGAGAGAAGAAACACTGTATCAAGTGTACATTGAATGTAAGCTGCTTTTCTGGAAATATTAAAATGAGAAAATGTGGATTTATAATTGAGGAAGTACAGTACCATAAACATTTAAACAGCCTGTCTTCACCTTTTCCAGCTGGGGCACATTTGCAGCTGGAGGCCAGGCTGGAATGTCAGGAGGCCTCTCAGAGAATAGGAGCACAGTCCCACATTTTTTAGGGGGAAGAGATTAGAAATTTTTTTATTGAAGTATAATTTACATACAGTCAAATGCCCAGATGTAATGTGTACAACAGAAGCCTATATTTAAAGTCATATATGTGGCTCCTGGGTGGCTCAGTCTTTACGCGTCTGCCTTCAGCTTGGGTCATGATCCCAGGGTCCTGGGATTGAGCCCCCACATCAGGCTGCTTGCTTGGCAGGAAGCCTGCTTGTCCCTCTCCCACTCCCCTGCTTGTGTTCCCTCTCTTGCTGCCTCTCTCTCTCTGTCAAATAAATAAATAAATTAATTAAATTAAAAAAAATTCTGAGCAAACTATTAAAAAAAAAAGTCATGTGTGCTCCTGCCATAATATTTGACAAATCTAGGTCTGAACACAGTTGTATTGAAATTTGGAACAAATGTGCCTAGATGTAACATTTATTATGAAAGAAACCTTAGCCAATATCAGAGCATTTTTGGGGGTTGGAGGTAAGAGAACTAATTGAACAGCTTATGATTTATTGAACACTTGCTGAATAGCTCTTATGTGCTACACATTTTCCATGTGTTTTTTTCTTTTGGGACCTGTCACAACCCTGTGAGTCACGTAACGACAGCTCCATTTTACAGATGAGGAAATTGATACTCCATACAATTTGCCCCAACATTACAGAATATTTTAGGCTTTTGAATTGAACCTACTTCAAATTACTGTGCTCTTTTCTTTCTACTTTAGTTATAATTTATTTAAATTCAGCTCATTGCTTATCTTAGAGACACCCAATCCAGTTTTTCACAGCATATTAAGCTGTCCTGGGTGCGAGGGAGGAAGATAATGGAGGGGAAACCTAGGTGCCATTTTTTCATTGCTATGAACAATCTGGAATGAGTCCAAACAAAACTAGCTGGGAAGATAAGTCATGTTTGATTTGTCTAATATTTCTCGGATGAGGATGACCCCAAGAAGGAATAGAAAAAAAGAATAGAATAAAATGTTATGAAGATACATAGTAGAAACTAGTGACTGTTGGCTTAAACGGAGGAGAGAGAGACAGAGATTGAGAGAGGAGAGAATATGAGAATTGCTATCCAGTGCTGGCCTACAAGGTGGCAGACGTGGGCTGCACAGGTGGTGTGGAGCAAATATTTCCTCTCCACCACTATCCTTTCTTCTGAGGCTGGAAAGCTGTGGGACCTTCATCAGTCTGTCCCACCAAATTGTGCATACTCCTAGGAAGGGCAAACAGTGGAGCAATTATTATTAGCAAAGTCAGATTAGGGCCATGCAAGAAAACATCAGAGAAGGGGGGAAAGGCCAATGAGATGGGAGAGTGTGATATTTATATTTATAGTAGGGTCAATAAAGGGTGGTGAGAATGATCAAGACTTCCTTCAGTGCACCTTTTCAGAGCCCGCGCTATAGCGCTGTCTTCTGGGGGCCTCTGTCTTCCGGGGGCTTCTGTCTTTCAGGGGCTGACTTTCTAGTTTGGTTGTCTAAGAGATACATCTCTCCTATGACCTCTCAGTTTTGGTAGTATTCAGTAATATACCCTGTACACTCCCCTCTCCCCCCCACTCCAGCATATAGCCTTCCTTAATTAAGTTTATTTCTGTTAGAAGTTTTACAAAGGCACCTTCTGTTTGATTCTGTCATTTGTATCTATTTCTGGAAGTCCAGAACTTCATTAGTGGGCAGCCTCAATGACTTGGCCCCATTTAAATTCTGCTTTGTGGAAGGCATATTTAAGGAAGGAAATTAGTAAAAATAATGGAAAGAAAGTGAGAGAAAGTGGGGGGGGAAGGAAGGAGGGAAAGAAGGAAGGTAGGAAGGAAGGAAGGAAGGAAGGAAGGAAGGAAGAAAGGGTTGGGTGCTTTAATCTTAGAGGCACCCATACCTTGGGGAGTGCCCACAACTTGAGGGTCTGGAAGTGCCAGTAAGAGACAGTGTGGGCTGGGCAGATAAAACTCTAGGTGAAAGCAAGTCTGCGATACACAGCCCAATGTGCTGAAGAAGTTTTCTTCCTCTCACTCATTCATTCTTTCATGTAACAAATATTTGCAGAGTGTCTGTTATATCAGGTCTTATGTTAAGGAAACAATGGTCAACCGCACAATCTTTGTTGTCTGGGACCTCGGCCCCCTGAAGAGTACAGAAAAGTAAGTGATAAGAAATGTGCAAGGAAGGGTCGCCCTACCCATGCCTGAGATTTTATTTTGTTAACTTTACTTTTCCGGCTACTCATTTCCATGCCCCACCAGAGCAGACCAGGACTAATGTCAACAGCCTGGGGGGAAATTGTGTGGAAAACTGTCTGCCTGTCTTACCCAGAAACTGCTCAGACCTCTGGTAAATTGGGAAGATACCTGCTCCAGCAGTCAGGGGCTGCACAAAAGTGCACTCTCTGGTATTGTTTTCAAAGCTCACATCACTGAAGAATGAAGAGTTGACTTGCTATCTACGAAATTGGGGTGTGTAGTGAGTTGAATAGCCCCAGAAAAGATGTGTCCGAGTTCCAACACCCAGAACCTGTGAAAGTGACCTTATTTGGAAAAAGGTCTTTGCATATGTAATTAAATTAAAGATCTTTGGACGTGATCATGTTGGATTTTGGGTGGGTCCTCTATGCAATGACTTGTGTCCTTAAAAGAGAAAAGAGAGGGACATTTGAGGCATAGACACACCAGGAGAAAGCCTTGTGAAGAAAGGACATGGATTGGGATAATGAATCTACAAGCCAAGGGATGCCAAGACTTGCCCACAGTCACCAGAAGCTCGGAGAGAGGCATGGGATGGATTCTCCCTCAGAGACTGTAGAAGGAATCAACCCTGTTGACACCTTGCTTTCAGATTCCTGGCCTCCAGAATTATAAGAGAATAAATTCCTGCTGCTTTAAGCCATCAAGTGTTTGGTAATTTGTTATGGCTGTCTTAGGAAACTAATTAGAGGGTTAATGAGATTTTGCTGTGAACTCACTCCCTGAATAGACAGGAGAGCAGGAATCAGGATTAAGGGGTCCTATAATCCCTAAGAGCATGACAGAATTGTCTTCCCCAGACTCTGAAAGAGGCAATTCTGTATGTCTGCATTTGTACCACATGATCTTACTACTCTTGGATTTCAGCATCTGGGTGATATTTGGACCACAGACCCAGGAGACCCAGATAAGTTAATTAGCAGATCAATATGCTATATGATACATCGATCAAGCATATACTAGCCAGATCAGAGACGAACACCCAACAAGGCTTTTTGGAATTTTTTGATACTTGACATTTTTTATTTATCATATATATATGACATATATCATATATATATGAATATGAGTCTCCAAAATGAGGTTATTCTCTTATTTTCCCAGTGAGAAAATCAATAAGAAAATTTTGTTTACCAACATGAATAGATACACTTCTGGGTACGTAGATGGAATAATCAAATGTATGCCTATTGCATCTAATTTAGTCATTTAGTTATATTCAAATATTGTAAGTCACATAAAGAATACTATATCGATTTGGAATTATACCTTTCTGGGGCACCTGGGTGGCTCAGTCGTTTAAGTGTCCGACTCCTGATTTCAGCTCAGGTCATGATCAGGGTTGTGAGACTGAGCCCTGTGTGTGGCTCCACTCTGGGCATGGAGTCTGCTTGGGATTCTCTCTCTCCCTCTCCCCTCTTCTCTCTCTCTCCCTCTTAAAAAAAAGTATGCCTTTTCTTTCTCATATATCACAAAACAATTTTATTCAATCTCTTCAAAGTATTTTTGACATCAATATCTTTGTTATTACTGCAGCCACTTTTTTGAGCCATTTAATCATTTAAGACTCAAAAAGTTTATTTCCAGAGAACATCATTTGTATTTCTGCATGAGTTGTTAGAGATGGAGAACTTACTGAATCCGTGTGTGACAGGGTCACTGGGCATTTTATCTCTAGCACACAAGAAGCCATTTCCATAACATCAGGATCCTTGAGTTTTTCTTATGTATATATTTGTAATTTCCTCAACATTAAGACTTATTCTGTTGCATATTAAAATGACCTTTAAAGAGCTTGTTCACAACAATATTAACATTTGGAATTAGGGGCTTATAATTATAATAAATCGTAAAACTGTGTTGAATTTGTCTCCCTTTTTACCAATTCTGCCAGGTAACCTCCATAATCATCCCAAGCCATCAGTAATTAAGAAAGTTTTAGGACTAATCTGTCTTCCCCAAACAGTACTTTTTTGTTCAAGGTGAAGTATTGCGGAGAGTGTTCCAGAATATGAGGCATTTTGAAAGAACCTAAATATAAGGGGACTCCCTTCTTTTCTAAAGGATAGGTGTTTGGTTTTTTTTCCTTTTTTTTTTTTTTTGAAGGGGGAGGGAACATTGCCAAATATGGTAGTATATAAAATTTTATTACATAGCCCTGTCTTTATTTTGAATTACTCATGGGGGTGGGCAATATGATCTTTCCAGTATCTGGGGCTTCTAAATATCTTACTTTAATCCTGGTCCCATTCTAAGGTGGCGATGAGTCAGTTAGTTTCTCTCCCTTGAGAATGTGGACTAAGCCACACAGGGGTTGTTAGTTGGTGGTGGGCCCAGAGGTGTAAGGTCACTGGATCTTGAGGGCAGGTGGCCAAGTTGGGCCATGTGCAAGATGAGTAAGCACAAGATTTACTGAGAGAAGGAAGTGAATGGGGCCAACTGGCAGAGAAGCGGAGAGGTGAAAGCACCTGATGTAGGTCCTGAGATGAGCTACAGTGCTTGGTCCTCTATTTGTAGGCTCCAGGGTCATTTCCTGACCGTGGGGGTGTCCATGGAATTGCCTTCTCTCTTTTTATAATACATCTCATTTTCCCAAAATCAGCTTGAATGCAACTTAAATACCTTTTATTAAGATTCTCTCCATCTAAGATTTCTTCTCTCTAAATGCCTCATTTTTTTTTTTTTTTCAAAATCTGACACATGGGAACATTGGTTATACCCCCGACCTCACAGAGTCAGTGGAAAGATCAGACAAGGTGGGATACGTGAGAATATTTTGAAAAGTATAGAATGCCTTATAAAACGTATATCAGAAATTAAATTATCGTGGTTTCTGTAATTGTTCAAGCTGTTCCTCAAGGGATCAGCAGATTTGGGGAAAGTTGTGGGAAGTCTCACCCACTCCCAGCAAGCGAGCTCATGTGCTGCCCTCGCAGGCCCCACATCATGGGATTTGTTGTTCTCTATCATGCTTCACACATTACTCTACTGAGCTAAGGATGGTGCCCACCACTTTGGAAGCCTCTGGATGAGGAAGAATTTCAGCAAGGACATTCCGGGGCCCACTCAGGCCTGACTAGAGCCCAACCAGGACAAAGCTATTGCCCTTCCCAAAGCTTCTTGGTTCCTGCCTCAGGCTCTTTTTCTTCCAACAGGTCCAGGCTATTCTGCTGTTTGTTCTAGGAAGGCAGGCCTCCAAAGAACAAACCTTCCCTGAAATTCTGGATCAACACTTACCTGACCTCAAGGCCCTGCTTAGGGTTTGTAATCCAAGCAACATGACTGTACAACCCTAGGTAACATGGTTGCTTTTTATTTACGAAGAACTTGCTTTTTTTCTCTAATTGTAAAAGAACTTAGGAAATATAAAGAAGAAAAAAAATCAGTTGCAGTTCTAAACACATAAAGATAACCATTGCTACTGTTCTGCTATTTGCTTCTATATTTTTATGAATATGTTACTTTTTTTTTTCAATGTTTTTCCGGGTTTTTTGAGACACAGTGAACATATAACATTTTGTAAGTTTAAGGCGGACATCATACTGATTTTATATGTGTACAGGTTGCAGAATGGCTATCACAGTAAGATTAATTAACACATCCATCACCCCCCATAATTGCGATGAATATATTTCTAAAATATCATGTGTGCATGCCATGTATATTCATTTCATTCTGCCCTCTCTTATAGCATGAACATTATCTTATGCCACGAAATATTCTCGAAAAATATTATTTTAGCATATGCGTAATAATCCATGATTCGACTTTTCATAATATAGTTGACTTCCTCTTACTTGGATAATAATGTTGCAATGATATCCCTGTGTCTTTGAGCATAAATCTTTGTACATATGATTATTCTCTTAGAATATATATATGTATATATATATGTATATATATATACAGTCTCTCTCTATATATATTAAATATAAAGAGAGAAGGAGAAAGAGAAAGAGAATAAGCATTTTTAAGGCTTTGATGCATAGGTTTATTCTGTGGTAAGATTTTTTTGCTGCCTGATACCTATTTTTTATAGTGGTGGCATCTGAATTTCCCTCCAGGATCCACATTCTTGATCCACGTACTTTGTGGAGATAATGCTCTCCTTTGGCATATGACCTCAGGCCTCCATCTTATTTCTCCCATTGCAGTGAATCATTTAGGGACCCAATCATTTAGGGTCCCAATCATGGGACTCAAGATGAGACATTTATGCCCAATCAGAGCCTTTCATGGCCCTCACTTTTGCTCGAGCATAGGAGCTGAAATGTCCTCTTACTGTCGGATGTGGACCTGGAAGAACTGGCTCCTATTACTGCTCAGTCCCTCAGGGGAGCTTTCCTGAGAGGGAGTTAACACAGAGCAGGCTGAGAGAGAGATGGAGAAAGAGGAACTGCTTCCTGAGGACATTGTTAGGTACCCCGAATCAAGCTCTGCCCCAAGCTAGCACCACTCCACAGTCTTTTCAGTGATGTGAACCAGTATAGTTCCATTTTGCCTTACGACATTTTGATTTGGGTTTTCTATCACTGGACGTTAAAAGAGAGTGCTATTTGATAAACACTTTACAGGGGCCTTTGGGGAGAATGATACTCTAGCCCAAAAGAATGATTCTAAAGGTATAAGTCTTTGAATCCTTGAAAACTGAGAGACTGGGAAACACCCACAGTCAGTGAGATATGTTGCCGTTCTTTCACTCATTTGAAGGACAAGACCTGAACCTAGTGAGAAACATGAGGCCCTCTCCTTGCTCTAAGAATGGCCCCTAACAGGAAGTTGGCAGTTCTCCCAGACCGAGCAGATAAAGAAGGGGCTTGTGCAGCAGTGTGGAGGTGGATAGACAGATGGCATCTACTTATACTTATTAAGGTTACGACTCTAGCTCCAGCTAGATTAGGGATGATTACAATTTCCCTGGTGAGTTTGTATTTGTCAACATCTCTGAAAAAGTCATGGCACTGGTTATAAAGTGAGCACTCAAGGATACAATCCAAAAAAGCATAGAAAGATCCACAAGTGTTTTAGTCCCTAAGAAAGGATACTCTAGGTCCCTTGCTCACACATCCACTCTGTGTATTGATCAAAGGCTTGACATGCTGTGGGGCCTGCAACATGAGACAAATCCATCCAAATAATCACCACGATCCCTAAATCCCTTCCAAATGTCACAAGCCCCGGTTCAAATTCCATGTGTGTGGGTGGGACATGATGGCTCTTAATGACCTCATTGAAATGACCCAGGGTGATAGGCGAGCAGACAATGAGTTACCTCTAAATTTTATTTCTGAATGGTAGGTGTTATCTGGAATTGAGAGCTCATTCATGTTAAAGACAACCACAAGAAAAGTCCTGAATACCTACTGTATGCCGTCAGCTTTTTATATTGAAGGCAAAGCGATGAAAAAGACAAGGTTTCTATGCTCATTGATAAGACAGTAAGTACAGGACATTTTGGTAGCTTATTGAAGGGCACCTAGCCCATTCTTTAGGTTAGTGATCAAGGAAGGTTTCCTGGAAGACATGAGCTAAAGGAAAAAGTAGTGAGGGAAAAGGGGTTGGCAGAGGGAGCACTGAAGCCCAGAAGGAACAGAGAAAGAAAGCAAGTTTGGAGGAACTGCAAGTATTTCTCTAAGGCCAGACCAGAATGTGCAAGAGAGGGAATGATATGAGATATTTGGATCAAATCAGGGAGGAATTCTGTGAGTTGTTTAGACACTTGGGTTTTATTTTGAGGGCAATAAACATACTTAAATAGGAAGGTGATTCTCTTTTAAATTTGGGGTTTTATTTTCAATTCCAGAAAGGAAACCAGATACCTTAATATTTTCAGGTTCGTTCTTCTTTCATGAGATGGATTAGGCATCATTTACAGTAGAGAGAAGGTTAAAGCAATAGACTATACTATGAAGCAGTAAATGTGCAATGATATTCCTGCCAATCTATTCTGTGGGCTTCCTCTGTCCTCCGTGGTGCTGTGTCTTGCAGAAGTGAGCATAGTCCTTCCTTTCTTGATCTCCAGGTCAGTGTTGACTAACCCTACCAGGCACTGGGATCTTGAAAAATGCCATATCAGTAGCCAGGAAAGGAGCTGGGAGTTTCCCAGACATACTGAATTTGAGTTCACAGTAAAGGATCTTTAACTGCTTATTTTCATTTATTCTACTGAAAGCTTCTAAGGAAGCTCCATTGGCACTATCTTTGCCTTAAATCTTATATGGGGTACTCCACAAAACACTTCTATGATCTCACTTAATCTTTTCCAAAACAGATGTCCAGAATTATGCTTCTCATTTGACAGATGAGAAAACTCTGGCTCAGAGTGGTTTGCCCAAAGTCACAGATCTCGTTTGTGGAGAGGATTGGGTTGGAAGCTAGGCATCCTGATCCAGAGTGTGGTAGTAATTGCTGGCAATACCAAAAACCAGGCAAAACAAAGAAAGGTTGCAGAAATAGGGAGGGGTGGTCTTTAGCCTAAAGAAGAGAAGACACATTTGAAACATTCATTCATCCAATAAACTGAGTATCTGCTATGTGCTAGGGTCCCTGCCAAGTGATGGAGAAAACAAAAGTGGCTCCAGCTGATATCATATATATGATTGGGGTGGGGGGGGGAGTGGGCATTCAACAGAAAAACCTCCATATTTTGTAGTTGCTTGGGATTTCTTCCTTTGAGAAGTTGTCCATTACCCTTTTCATAATGAAGCATGAATTTTTCTAAAGTACTGGCCTTATTAATTTCCCTGCACATCCATTGAACCCAGAGTGGGCACCTGACCTAGATCTGGTCCAACAATGACCCCTGGCTTTAGTGATTGGTTTAAGCCTGGCCGTGATCGCTCCCAGCAATTCCGTGGAAGCCACTGGGGAAGACACCTGTGCTCTTTTCTCAGGGATCTTGGTCTCTAAAGAAGTATAATACTGGAAGAGACAGTGGCCTTTTTGCCATCCCATGGGAAAAAAAAAATCTTCAAAATTAACGTAAGCATGGAATAAGGTAGAAGTTAGGAGATGAAGAGAGAAAGAGCCCTGGAAACTTCATGTAAACTCCTGGGTCTAGAGATGCCTTTGGGTTAGAGGGCAATAGATGCCCTTTTATGGATTAAATTAGCTAGTATTGGATGTCTGTCCTGATTGATACAAAAAGAGTTCTGTAATTTCAAATTGTGATAAGTACTAAGAAGGAAACCAACATAAGACTTTGAAAGAGCATAATTGTGGGGACATGGTTCATACGAGGTTGTTAGGCAAGTGACATTAAAGTTGCAACATGAAAGAGGAATAGGCTGTAGTGAAGCCAAAAGTGAGGACAAAATGCCCTTGGGAGAAAGAGAAAAATGGGGGAAAGCCCAGAGGAGGAAAAGAGCTGTTGCAAGTATTCAAAGGGCTGTTAAGCAGGATGAAACGCATTTTATTTGGCTTCCTTGGACTATCGGCATCAATGACTACAGTTGCAGTAGGTCAGATATAGACTGAACAAGAAGAACTTGCCAACGGTAAGAAAACTGTGACATCCCTGTCACTGGAGGACACCAGAAGTGGATGTGGTTACAAATCAAGGGTGTTTTACAGGGAAGTTATTTTACTAGACGAGGGGTGGCTAGTAGTCATTTATTTCTTTACGTATTCAACAAATATTTTTTGAGATCCTGCAGTGTCCCAGCTCTAACACTGTGCAAGATGGTAAACAATGTTCAGTGTCGCAACCGACTCAAAGAACTGACAGTCTAGTGGGGACTACTGATCACTCACTTGTCGGCTCTGTCACAGTTTGGCAAGTGGTAGGGCAGGTGGAAATGCAAGGTGCTTTGTGAACACGGAAGAGGACAGCTCACTCAACCAAGAATGACCTGAAAGGTCATTTACAATCCTGTAAAAGTACGATCCTAAACGTCAGGTAAAAGTTCCTGTGAAACCATTGATTGGAATCCAAGAGCAAGTTCTTGTCATTGATGGGAAAATCCCTTTCCAGGATAAAGTCAAATGAATGAATTCTAGTGCTTATCAGGAGAATTAAACAAGCAACCTGCCTTGTAGAATGGCATCTTAGCGAAGATCATAAAGTGAAAATATTACATCTGAATAGTTAGCATAGAATTCATCTTAGAGAGGCCCCTGTCTCTGGGAAAACATCTCAAAAATCTATGAGGGGGACCATAAAGAACTGGGGCATAAGGGACAACAGGAAACCTCACAATAAAGTGAGATGGTTAAGCTTCTCAGCAGGAGACAACAAGAGAAATTTGTGTTTGGTTTTGTTTTTGGTTCTGTTTTCTCAAAGGTTGAGAGCTGTAAACAGAAAAGAGGAGTCAGAGAAGTAGACCACAGAACTCTCTCTGGCCGTTGGCATGTTAAGACGGGAAGATGCCCAACGTTCCCTTTGAAGAGCCTTGCATTGTTTCTCCATCTGCCCTGGATCCCTGACTCTTCAGCGTAGTCTACTACCCTCAGGAATGCCTCCAGGGAGGGTGTGTATGTGTTCCAGCTGGGTGAACATCTAGGAAGAGAGGTGGATTTTTCATCGATCTGTGTTGCGTAAAACAGAGACACCATGCATGGACACAGGAGCCCAGAGGGGACTGATGATATAAGACCTGCAGAAATCCAGGGAAGGTCTTGGAATTCTATGGAGGCATGGGATGGAGAATTTTGGACCAATCTTGTCTTGATCTCAAGGGACAAGGAGGACTTAGCACCATGATCTCTGGGTTATACTCACCTTATTCTAGACTGAGTATACTAAATGTTACACTTCTGTTACAGTATGACTTCTATTATATCATAACTGGGGTACACATATATGGTTTCCTCTCAGCCACCGCCACCCCAAGTGTGAGATCCTTGAAGTTCTTTATAAGTTCTCTGATGCCTAGTAGCTGACATGGATAGGGCTAGATAAATGCTTGTTTGGGGTCCTGTGCCTTTCCCCTAGAAGCAGAGAAGATATGAATCAGCCTCAAGCCACTAACAAGTTACAAGCTCCTAGACAAAGGCTTGCACCGGTTCTGGGAATTGTGATAATGAGGCTGCAGAGGGCCTCTGGGCTGAGCCAGCTGCTAAGGACACAGGCCCTGCCCAGCTCCTACCTCGTGTGCGCTCTGACTGGAAACAGGGATGTGGAAGCTCATTAGGGAGGAATGGTTTTTAAAAAAAATAGCATCATCATCTCTAATCAGGCAGTGGGCTAAGGGTCAGATCCTTCGTAACAGGAATGTGGGCTGGGAGGGCAGGGGTGGGGTAGCTGTGATGGGGCACGAAGGGGCAGCTGACGAGTGACACTTCTGGTCACCCTCGCCCACCTCCAAGGGCACTGTGCGGGAAGGTCTTAATTAGGGCCCCTGCGGTGCAATCAGTTCCTTGGGAAACACTGCCAGCCAGTACTGCCAGCCTGACAGGAAAGAGCAGATGTGCTCAGGCCTGGGCTTTGGGACGGAAAGGCGAGGCCGGCCTGGCACGGAGTAAGGAGCAGAGGAGGCCTATCGCACCCACACAGGCCTGGCCCTGCCAACATCTCCGGGCTTGTGCTTCCGGGACTTCTGATGGGAATGCTGAGAATGGCTGAGGGGAAGGCCCAGACTTCCTCCCCACACAGACACTGCTTATTGGAAGGATGTTGGCGCAAACCACACTGCTGGCTGTCCCCCGCTTCCCCTCAGCTCAATTAAGGCAGTAATCGGTATTTCTTAATTGCTGCTCCTGCTCCATCTCCTGCCCCGCCCCCTCTCTCCGTCCACCGCAGTATGGTACCAGGAGACCAGTCTGTCCTCGCGGCTAGCCTGGAAAGGAAAGGAAGGAGCTCGAGGAGGCTTAAAACCCTTCACGCCTGGTAGGGAAAAGCCTTGCAGAAACAGTGCTACAGCTGGAACACTACTACCTGGCCAGGCTCAGACCCGAATCGGAGGCCACCCTCTAGCGCCCAGGGTGACATCGGTCCAGCACCTGGGTTAATCTCGACCTGGCCTTGCTTTTCTAATTCCAATCTCTCTCAACTTGATTCTCAGTTTATAGTTATGGTCTTTCATTATAGGACTCATTGTCTGGGGTGAACCTTCACACCTCTTTGTGGAATGAGGTTAGGTATAAATAGAAAAAAAATTACAACTATTTGTGTGCCAATAAAAACCACTGGGTAATGTGATGGTGAGCGACTGGTGGGTAGGTGGAATGCAGCATTAAAGGAGGGCTTTTTGATGCTATCAAATCCAACTTATATGCCCTCCTCTGAGGAGATGATGAGACGACTTGGTATGGGAGCAACTCCAGAAGTTCGACCGTTAATTCCTGTTGAGGTGCCTGGGGGAGCCTGGGAAGCCCCCTGGAAATCTCAGATTAAGATTTTCTAATAGGATGTGCTTCTTCACCTTCCTTACCTCCCTCTTCCTCTTCCTCCCTTCCTCCATTCCTTCCTTCTGTCTTTCCTTCCTACTTTCCCACCTTCCATCCCTCTTTCACTTATTTCCTTATACATTTAATTGAGCATTCAAGTTCAAGGTTCTACATCAGGTAATGACCAAAAGATAAATCAGATATGAATCCTCATTGGAAACTTTCTTGGATCTGTGTTCTAAGAAGGGAGATCAGATATGTTCACATACAACCATCATGTAGGGTAGGCAGTGATATGTGTCTTTAAAGAGACACAGCTGAAGGACTAGGGGAATTCTTTATTCCCCACTCTGCCCTTATCTTGACTATTCACCTACTATATCCAATGCCCAGAAATGACATTCAGGTAGTCATTATACCTTTAAGGAGACCCCCCTTGGGTGGTTGACATTCTTGCGCCCTGAGAATCTTTGTCTCAAGGCAAATACTTATTTGAAGCCCAGGAGGCCAAAGGTCTGTTTAATTCACTTCTTGAATAGCTCTGAGAAAATGCCCAGTTGGTGTAGACACTCTTAATTGGTGATTAAGTTGGCAGTGCCAGCCTGTCTGTGAGAGGCTGACAGCGTGTGAAGCTGATATGAAATCAAAATCCAGCCCAGAATAATGTACTGCAGACCAAATAATGCTTTCCCCCAACTTGACTTTAAAATTGGCCTCTATTATACATAGCTTATCCATCTTCTGAAGCTCATTCATTAACTCTTTCTGAACCCAGTTGAATATTGATGTGTCAGGAAAGATCATGCTTGCTGCATTCTGGAAATTCAGCCTGGCCGCTAACCCCTAAGAACTGCTCAGGCAGCCTGGGAAGTGGTCAGTGGCTCTGTGCTGCTGTCAGACAATGTGTGAACAAGGTTAGAGCTTGGAACAATTCTAAGTTTTATTCTACCTTTTGGATCATGCTCTCCAATAGAAAAACATAATGTGAATCACAAATGTGAGCCATTATATCATTTACAATTTTCTAGCAGTAGACTTATTTTTAAAAAGTGACGGGATTTTAAAAAGTGACGGGATTTTAAAAAGTAAAAGGAAACAAGTGATGGGTGGTAAGGAGGGCACGTATTGCATGGTGCACTGGGTGTTATACTCAAGTAATAAATCATCGAACTTTACATCAAAAACCAGAGATGTACTGTATGGTGACTAACATAATATAATAAAAAAATATTACTATAAAAAAATAAAATAAAAAGTAAAAGGAAACAGGTGAAATTAATTTTAATAATATATTTTATTTAATTAATTATATATAAATACCATTTTAGGGGCCCCTGGGTGGCTCAGTCATTAACAGGGCTTGACCCCGGCGTTCTGGGATCGAGCCCTGCATCAGGCTCCCCCCCGCCCCCCCCGGGAGCCTGCTTCTTCCTCTCCCACTCCGCCTGCTTGTGTTCCCTTTCTCGCTGGCTGTCTCTCTCTCTGTCAAGTAAATAAATAAAATCTTTTAAAAAAATACCATTTTAACACTTACAGGGGAGAAATGAAATATTTTACATTTTTGGGGGGGTGCTAGGTCTTCAAAATTTGGTACAGATATTACATTTACAGATTAGCCACTTTTTTTTTATTTTAATGTTTTTTTATTATATTATGTTAGTCACCATACAATACATCCCCGGTTTCCGATGTAAAGTTCGATGATTCATTAGTTGCGTATAACACCCAGTGCACCATGTAATACGTGCCCTCCTTACTACCCATCACCAGTCTATCCCATTCCCCCACCCCCCTCTGAAGCCCTCAGTTTGTTTCTCATAGTCCATAGTCTCTCATGCTCATTCCCCCTTCTGATTACCCCCTCCTTTCTTTATCTCTTAGTTCTTAGAGATTAGCCACATTTTAAGTGCTTAGTAGCCACACAAGACTAGTAGCTACAAAAATGGAAGCACAGACTAGGACAGTTGGGAGAAACTTCTTATCACTAGAGCCCATTGGCAAGAAATACCAGCATTAATTTTTATCTTCATCCCATACATATACACGTCACTTTTCCTTCCAAAATACAGCTTATCCATGCATGTACTTTATCCCCATTTTGTAGATGACAGAACTGAGCTCAAAGAAATAAAATAATGTGCCTTACAAATTACTTCAACAGGCAGTAAATCATAGAGCTGGGATTTGACTCCTGTTCTAAATCCCACCATCCTGGCATTTTCCAAAGTCCCGTAAGCTCCACAAGATAGGTTTAGAGTCAAGGATATTTGAGGAATGCTCCATATGATGGCCCAATCTTGGGGATTCACAGTATGAATTCTATGTTGAAGGCTCCAGGCAGTCCCCTAGTTAAAGGAACCTGTTTACTTCCCTTTCATCCTGTTTCCCAAATATGGAATATGGAACTGTGTTTTATGCAACACCTGTTAACATTCTAAGGAACTAGCATTTCACATAACTGGCTTTGGGAAATGCACTCTGCCAATGGAATTCCACTTATTGGAACAAGGCTCTCAGCCACAGAAGAGGTCACATCACAAGTAATGACAGGATTTTTGAATGTCAGCCTCAGGCATTCAAAGGAGGCACTGTCTGGTGACTTCAGTTTAGCAATAATATTGTTCCTATTTGGCCCCTTCAGCTTCAGATTAAAATCATGGAGTGTGACCTGTAAGGTTCATCTTGGCCAGCCAGAATTCATGCAGTACCAGAGCTCAAATAACCAACTCCTTCTCCATCTCACACAGTGATGATTTATGTTCATAATGTTAATTGGGGTCCTTTAAGACCTTAGAATAACTTCTAAACCAAAACACAAAGAAACTTGCATTCATATAGTGTAGTTTTAGCATAAAGTAAAAGTGATCACGTTTCCATTTTTTGGGAAAATCACCAATTTGCGTATGGAACATTGGTGCTTAAATTGATTGAGTACTTACATGTATTCAACATGGTTCGAAGACTTCACGGCAACTCAATGGAGGTAGGAACCATTACCATCATCATCACCATTGTAAGCTGAGGAAACTGAGGCATATAGGGGTTATGGAACATGCCAGAAGTCACACTAGAAAGCAGCAGGGAGTCTGTGATTTCAGGGAGTCTGGCACCTAGCTCATATGTTTAACCATCACCATGTAATCCTGAATCAATGAATCCTCCATAACAACCCATTTTAGAACCCAGTTGGACAAACAAGGTAGATGAGAGTGCATGCGTATGTACAGAGAGATAGAGAAAGAAAGAGACATAACAGAGAGAGGCAAACTAGACCCTCTTAGAGATTGGGAGAGAAATAGTGATAGAACCTCCCTGTCAAGGAATACTTTATAGAGAGTGTTTATATACTCTCTATCCTCACAACAATTTATTTGAGTTAGGTATTAGGGCTACTAACAAAGTGGCTAAGCAGGAGGGGAACTCAAGGTCTCTGCTCCCAGGTCACAACCCTGTCTACCACGGGACTGCTGTTCTAGGAAATTAGCCACAAGTTCTCTCCTTGCCTTAAATCATCTGAAGGCACGTTAAAATGAGGACTGTGTCCACGTTTCTAGTACATATCACAACCCTCCTTCAAGTTCTGAGTCCAGACACCATCCAGGCTTCCCTCCACATTTCTAAGGCCCCAACGAGACTGACCAACAGCATGGCAAGGAGCCAGCATTCTTATTTCCTGAAGTCGGATGACTGGGAGGCCTCCGGGTGTCTCGGCCCATTTCCCGGCACACAGCTGCTGTGGCAGAGCCTGTAAAAATGTTTCAGCATCAGACTGGGAAACCGCATGAGGGACCATTTGGAGAATGGAGACACTCTCCTTGTGTTAGTGTCAGGAAAGAGGGAAGCAAACTAAGGCCTACAGGGGGGCCTGGATGGGAACCTGTCTGGTGTGTACCCTGGAGAGACTCTGACCCAGGTAACAAGTGAAAACCCCAAACCCTTCCCAGTTCTCAGTTGCCCTCAGGGCCCCAAAGGACTGGCTGGGGGGATCAGTGTAGGAAATTCATGCTGGGAGTAGGGTGGCATGGGGTGTATGTGTGTTGGGGGTGGTGGTGTTAGAGTCCCTCAACTCAGCCTAGTCCCTTTGCTGGAGGGTCACATGGACAGGTTGTTCTTTTGAGGGGACCTGGGTGACATCCTGGCAAACCTCTTTGTTTTCCTGCTGGTTCCTTCCAGATGCAAGTAGAGGGGCCTGTTTTATATTTCTGTTTAACAAATTAGTTACAACTTTTGGGTTTTCTCACGCAAGCCAACACATCAAAACATGCCTGAGAGTGCTGGAGAATGTCCCAGTGGTCCCAGACCCTCTGGAAAAATACTCATTTGGACAGCTGCAGGAGGTGGGACCAAGGATTTCCTTTGAAGCCCCTCATTTGGAGGAGGAAACTTGCCAAAATGGCCCCCCAGAAGGGGTGGGGAGAGAATCTATGGTGAACCTAATTCTGTGACCAAAATGGATTCTTTTACTAGACGCTGAGGGCGATGTTCATGTTAATAGCTACCACTATTGGTATTACTTAGTAAGCATTTAACACATTCATTCAGTCAATAAAGGTCGCTTCGCATTATCTAATTCTCGCAATAACCCTTTATGAGCTAGGTATTATTTTCTGCAGATGAAACTGAAGGGTAGAGCCCTTTTAAAACTTGTTCAGTTTCCCTCAGCTGGTTTTTACAGTGGAGGTGGGCTATGAGGCATCACTTTTTTTTTTCTGATTCCAAAGCTCATATTCTTTATTTATTTAGTTACCCATCTATTCATTCACTTATTAAACACATATGTATTGGGTGTTCACTATGCTAGGCATTCTTCTGTGTACTAGGGAGGTAGGAGTGAACAAAACAGACAGAGCCTTCATTCTAACAGAGAAACAGACAAAACCCAGGAAACTAGTGAAATTGTAGTGTGTTCGATGTTGGTGTGCAGAAGAAAATAATGCAGATGTTATACGTTAAGGGCAGGAAGAAAATTTAACCAAGGTAAGGAGAATAGGGGATACTAGAGTGGGGAGAGGGAGACCTTGTTATTTTAGATTTGGCCAGTGAGGAATATCATCCCTAAGGAAGGACCTATTATTTAAGGGAGCTATTTAGGTGGAGAGGGTTCCAGCTGGGGGACAAGGGCAAATGCTGTGAGGTGAGACTATGCTTGGCACTGGAGGAATAGCAAAGAAACCAATGTATCTAGAGTGAGGCAGAGTAGAAGGAAATTGGGTCAGAGAGGAAGTGGGGGCCCAGATCATGCAGGGTCTTATAAGCTATTGTATGGAGTGAGTGAAATGAGAAGTCAAAGGAAGGTCTGGACCAGAGGAATGACTTGAACTGACTTACCCTCTAAAGACTGCTGTGTATGGGTCAGCATGCATACATATAAATCATAGTTCTGTCTGCTGATGGGGCCCAGGAGCAATGACATCCCCCTACTAGCAGGTACATTTAGTACCTAGATCTCGGCTTCTAAATATCATTTCCCAATGAAAGAAACCAGGGCTCCTTAAAAAAGTTGTTGTTTCTAGGATTAGGGCAGGAAAAACACAAGATGGAATTTCTTTTGGTGCCAGCAATAAAGAGGTGCCTGCCTGAAAAAAGTTTGGGGGCATGTTGAAAGGAGACAGGAATCAATTTAAAGGTCAAATCTAGGATAATTTGAGTGGCAAAATAAACAGTGATAGAATTAGATTAAAATCCATAGAATAAAATAAAAATAGTGATACAAATACATAATTCATTAAATAAGCAAAGGGGGGAAGAGAGAGAGAAGAATTCAAATTAATAAATGTAGAATCAATGAAGGAAACATAAATTCACTATTAGTATAGGACATTAATAGCTGTTGCAGGCAAGTTCCACCAATAAACGCTCAAATTGGAGGGTGAAAATTTGAACAGAATAGAATATTAGCACAGTTTTGAGGTATATTCTCCAAAATATTGACTAATTACAAAGGAAACGACAATAACATGATAGCGGAGACACCCAATAAATGCCGCTTGAAATCAAGTGGTTAAGATGAACATCACCAATAAGACGTTAATATCTTACAAGCATCTTACATCAACATCATATGTAGCCTGAGTATGGTGCACTGAGAACACATTTCTTTGGTGTGCTTATTAAAAGGTATAATCTTGGGGCACCTGGGTAGCTCAGTTGGCTAAATGTTGGACTCTTGGTTTCAGCTCAGGCTGTGATCTCAGAGTCATGAGATGGAGCCCCATGTCAGGCTCCCTACTCAGCTTGGAGTCCGCTTGAGATTCTCTCTCTCTCCCTCTGCTCCTCCCACTCCTTCTCTCTCTAAAATAAATAAATAAATCTTTTTAAAAATGTATAATCTTAATCTCATTATAAGAAAACACCAGACAAGTTGGTAGACATTCAACAAAATAACTGACCAGTACTCATCCAAAGATCATTAAAGTCAAGGAGAATTGGAGAATTTCTCACAGATTACAGGTATAATAACATTGTGTAATGTGGGATCCTGGATTGCATCCATCAAGAGGAAAGAAAAAAAAAAAAAAACTGGGACAAAAAGTGGAAATTTGAACACAATCTGTAGTTAATAGTCTTGTTAATGTCTTGGTTTTGACCATTGTAAGATGGTATGTAATTGTTAACATTAGGGGAAGTTGGGTAAAGGATATGCACGAACTATCTGTACTAGTTGTGGAACTTTTCTGAAAGTCAGTTATTTCACAATAGAAACAAAAAAAAACTATGGATATTAACTAGACTTACTGTGGTGGTCATTTCACATGTAAATATATAGAATCATGTTGAAATGAATATAATGTTATATGTCAATTGTATCTCAATTAAAAGAAAACTAGATAAAAAATCTTAATAAGAACCTTTAACTAAAAGCTGCTAGATGGACAATATGCTGTGTAGGGCAAGACCAGAAGTCAGAAACCCAGTTAGGAGGCTGCATTGGACAGGATTCTGGTGAGCCTAATGGTAGTTTGGAGTAGGGTGTAGCCAGAGAGGATGTGAGAAGTAGCTGGATTCTGGAAATTTCTTGACAGTAGTGCTGATAATATTTACTGGTAGAATGATGTTAGGAGGAAAAAAAAAAAAAAAAAAGAACTCAGGATGACTTTCAGGTGTTTACCCAAGGAACTAAACTTCCAACAGAAGACATCTTTTAAGGTGCTTTACTTATATTATTTCAATTAATCCTCACAAAAATATTATGAGCTAAGTACTCTAATCACCCTATTTTAATAGTGGCAAAAACAACTAATATTTCCCAAGTATTTACACTGGGCACTTTACATGTGAAGTCTCATTTCATCCTCACTTTGTCATTATTCCTATTCAATATATGAAAAACCAAGACCCAGAGAGGCTAAGGAGCCTTGCCACTGCCACCCAGCTGGTACCTAATAGAAATAGGATTCAGCCCCCTTGAGCCTGATTCAGGGGCCCGAGCACTGAGCTGCAGCACTCAATTGCCTAATTTTATAGCTGGGGAAATGGAACTTTAGCAGGTTGCATAATCTGCCAGGATTCACACTGTTCAAATGTGAGAAGGCCAGAATCTGACCCCAGCTGTGATTTTAAAGCTCGAGCTCTTCAGCCTAATGCCCTGCTGTTGGATCCTGTACATTGGAGCGTAGATAGTGTCAGATACAGAGCTCTCTGGCACAGCCCGCAAGGGTCTGGCTGGGGGCTGTTGGTGGCAAGAGGCCACGAAGGGTAAATCGGCCACCTGTGGGGACCAAGCCCCAGCCAGCGATTCGAGTGGCTTCCTTGCCCCTGGTTCTTATGCTGTTCCATGCCCTGAGCGATGAGGGGGAGACGTCATTACCAGCCCAGGTAGCACCGCAGTTCCATATGCTGGAGCCACACGTGCCCAGGAAACCTGCTATGCCCATCAGCCTCTTTGGTCAGCCGCCAGTTGGAAAGGACAGATAAATCATGCATTCATTTTAATGGGCCAAAAGGTCCCTGCTTTCCCTTTCTACTCTATAGCAGGCCTGCCCGACCCTCCCTGGCCCCAAAAGCACAGAGAAATGTTCTCAATCTCTGAAAAACAGAAATGAAGTCTTTTCACAAGGAAAGAATATGCCCAAATAATCAATCTTGTGTGTCTCGGGTAACAATTAAACCTAAGAACTGGGAGAAGGTGATTTTTTTTTCCTGTTTCTTTCTATATTTTTTCTTTTTCCAATTTTTTATAATGATCACGTTACTTTGAATATCTAAAGCATTGATTATTTGATAACTATTTAAAAGAAAAATCTAAGTGTGGACTCTGACTTAAGAATCCTTACATTAGAATATTAGGCCTACTGGCTATGTGATCTTGAGCAAGTGATCTATTTAAGTCAGAGTCTCCTTATCTGTCGAAATGGGTTAATATAAGATCCTACCTTTATAGAGTTTTTAATGAGGATTAAATGAGATAATATATGCAAATAATTTAGCAATAACTTCTAGCTATATTATTATCATTATAATTAGTATTAACTCTTCAATTATACTCTGTTTTCTTTCCTCCATGCTATCCTCTCTTCCTTGCCCCCATCTGGGTGCTAAACCCATTCTGTTCATGAATAAAAGGGAAATGGGGGGGGGCCTCTCCAGTGGACGGTCTGAAAGTGGACTGCAGGGAGACTTCTCCAGAAAAAGTAGCCATTTCATCACTACTGTTCTTAGCAAGGCAGTCAAACAAAGGCTGGTGGTTTTTGTTATTCCTGTTCTCTGGGGAGCACATCCTTAGTGTCTCCAGTAAATTGGACTTTCAAAGGTAAATGTAAATTCTAGTGTTAATTTATTTAAAGTAAATTATTCAAAGAGTCATATGTCAGCAAACCTCATCTTGTGGCACTATATTAATGTCTTCCTTAAATACAGCTCGCCCTTTCTAAAAGCTGTTTTATGGGTCCAGGAAATCTGTCTATTACAAAGAAGTGCTTATTGTAAAGGATGTTTTAGTCTTTGGGTTCAATTAGGGAGAGAGCCAGGGTCAATGGGAGCCCTATGTGTGAAACAGCTTTAATAGCTGAGATGTAGTAGGGAAGTGGGAAGCCCGCTAAAGCACATGGGTTTTTACCCGGCAGGAAGGGATGTGAAGAAAGATAAATGAAGGGCTTGATTCAAATTTCACCAGCCCTCAGGGAGCCTAGTGACAGTGTCCGACCAATCCATTGTAGTGGAAAGAAGGCAGGTTCAGAGTGGGAATTTCTGGGTCCTAGTGTCTTCTCAGGGACAATTCATGTCTCCATGTCTGGACTTTTTTCTCTCAACACTGGGGAGAGGAGTGTCTTCCCTCTAGGGCGACTTGTTATTGGTATCAAATGAAACAGCTATGAAATGCTTTGAAAGATTCAAAGAATCAGAGAGAGAGAAAGCATTTTAATTATGGCTATTAATTACTATTTTTGATTATTATCTGATTTCAGGTACACAGGATTGAATTACTTCTCCTCCTTTGTTCTTGAAATATTATCATCACCAAGGCCCTTTTTCTTATTTATTCCTTATTCTTTTCGATCCTGGTTCTTCACCCCTGTTCCAGGCCACAACCACCACTTCTAACAACTACTTTAATGTGCTTAACATGTTCTTTAGAAAATACACACACATACTCACTGAGCAGGGAGCCCAATGTGGGACTTGATCCCAGGACCCTGCGATCATGAACTGAGCTGAAGGCAGGCACTTAATGCACTGAGCCATCTAGGTGCCCCAGGATAAGCAATTTCCAGAAGAGAAAAACCCAAAGGACTAGCAAGCATATGCAGTTTAGCTCAAATGTATTAGTAATCAGAAAAATGTGAATCAAAACAAATGAGCTATCACTTAACGTATTTTAGACTGGTCATAATTAGATGAATGGAAAGTGCCAAGTGTAGGTGGAGATGAAGACTATAGTTGCCCTTACCCACTGCTGGTGGGGAGTGATGGGGAGTGGCAACAGGCAGGCTGGTTCAAGAGAGCCATTTGACCAGTATACAGCCAAATTCAGACACACAGAGTTTCAGATAGTTATTATTTTTTGTGATTTCCTTTTTGCATTAAAAATATTTTTCAAGGGGCGCCTGGGTAGCTCAGTCGGTTAAGTGTCTGCCTTTGGCTTGGGTCATGATCCCAGGGTCCTGGAATTGAGCCCCCCCCCCCATCTCCCTGCTCAGCGGGGAGTCTGCTTCTCCCTCTCCCTCTACCCCTCCCCCTGCTTGTGCTCTCTCTGTCTCTCTCTCTCTCTCAAATAAATGAATAAAATCTTTAAAAAAAATATCAAACACCTACTTTTTGTCATTCAAAAATAATTATTCAATACCTACTAATTTAATTCCACGTAGCTGTGCTGGATGCTAGAGCGACAACAGTGTACAGCTCAGACATGGTCCTTGCTCTCACCGAACTTAAGACACAGTTTGGAAATGTTTGGTCATCTCTGTATTACCAGGACCTAGCAGGGTGTCTGGCTTGCTCCAGCTCACTGAATGTCTGCTGAATGAATGAACAAGGAGCAGCAGACATTAACCACACCATTGCTTTCCAATCTTATCACGAGCGTGGATCAACTTTCAGCTCTAAGACAGTCCCCCAGGCAAGGCTGGTACTTTTCATTCTGCAACCTACACTGGCCTCCAGGTGACCCTTAAACCTACCTCCCCCACCTTACCCACCACCCCCTCAAAGTTATTTGCAACTAACATTATTTGTCTTCCAAACACTTGGCTAAGCTTCTTTACCTCCTAAGATACATTAGATGATGCAGGTAATATTTTTATGCATATTTTCCGGATGAGGAAACAGAAGCTTGAGCAGTGCTGAAAGATGCCTAAGATCACCCAGCTTTCAGGTGCAGGCTGAGCTCTACCCCAGATTGTACTCTGCTCCATGGCTTGAACCCTTGACACTGCATCAGTGTTTTGGGGTGTGTGGGTGGGTGGGGGGTGTCTTAGTTCGTGCCTGCTATAACAAAACCACACAGATTAGGTGGTCTGGGGCGGGCCTTCTCCAGGTACAGACCTCTTTGTGCATCCTCACATGGCAGAAAGGGCAAGGAGCTCTCTTAGGCCTCTTTCGTAAGGACATTAATCTAATCACCGCCCCCAAATCCCACCTCCTAATGCCACCATGCTGGGCATGAGGATTTCAACATCTGAAGTTGGAGGGGATGTGGACAGTGAGACCACAGCGGGAGCATTTAGCTTTGTAGTGGTACCTAACACCTTCCCCTAGACACAGAATGTGCTTGGCAAATACCTGCTGGATGAAAACGGCATTTTTGTAACTGTTAACGCATTAGTTTTCACCCCACGGTCTGGATAGAGAATCACCGACACCAGCCTCCTGCCCTCACCCTCCATCAGCAGAAAGTGCTCATTAGAATGGAACCCCAGAGCTTTGCCTTAGCTCCTCCCAGGAACCTCAGCCTGTACCCTCCCAAGTGGTTCTGACCGAGGGTTGAAAAGATTTATGGCATCCTCTAGCTGCTGACAGTGTTTCCCTATTGATCCTGCTTCCGGAGCTCTGCTCAGAGGACAGGGAGTGAGCGAAATGCCAAATTTTTACCAGGCTCACTGCAAAATCAGCCAGACAGCCCAGGCCTCCTTTGGGACTTGGAGCCGAAGGCGGAGAGCCACTGAGTCACACACGGTAGTGGGCGAATTGTCCCCTCCTTCAGTCAGTGCCTCAAGAGCCAGTTTACAGGTTTAATCCAAGGTCTTTGCTTGAAGGTTTCAGTCTTCCCTCTCTCCTGAGACATTTATCCGCCATGCTGCCACCCCTCAACGTACATCCACTACAGCCCCTTTCACGCTGCTGGCCGGGATCGGTCTACAACATGCTGATGTTTTCTATCAGCCTTTAAACTCTTTGAGGGCAGGGGCTGCACAGCTCCAGCACGTGGAACAGGGTCTGCTGTGGATAAGTTTGAATGAAAGAATGACACAGATACTGGTCAATTTTCACAGCAGGAACTAAGCCTGGGAGAAACTACTGGCATGGATGAGTTAGAAATGCCAGATTGCAGTTGCGCGATTCCGGAGAGTAGGAACGTCACTTGTTTCATGCTGAGATACAAGCGGTCTTATCTGGGGGACGAACACGGGTCAGGGAGTGCAAAGTATGTCCCTCTATCACCCCTCCCTATGATCCCATCGAGGACAGATAATATTCATTGTTCCAGGCACCCTGTTTCCCTGAAAATCCAGGCGGCCTTCACAAACCATGACAGACGAAATCTGCGTCATCCTCCGGCTAGAAACAGTGAGCCGTATCGTGCTTCGCACCAGTGTATACAAAGCCATGGTTCTCAGAGTCTGACTGGAAAGAAAGTGCTTTCACATATAAAAAAAGTTAAATAATACTACAGCGCTCCATGATAGCTTATTCACTTATTTAACACACATCTATCGTGCGCCTATTACAGGCTGGCTACTATGTGAAATGCTGGGGATACAGGAAGATGAACAAGGGGCCCGTTCCTGCTTTCAAGGAGTTTGCAGTGCAACGGAGGACGTGGAACGTGCAGTGAATATGCAATGTGGTAAGCTGGTATTGAAACGTGGGGCACTATGTGGACCTGTAGAAATGGCCTTGGGAGATCTGAGAAGGACCCAGAGAAAGGGCACTGCACTAGTTTCCTGATTACCATGAATTAGAGGCTTAAAAGAACAGATACATATTCTCTCACAGTTCTGGAAGTCAGAAGTCCAAAGTCAGGATCGTACTCCTTCCAGAGGCTCTGAGGGCAATTCCTTTCTTTGCCTCCTCCAGCTGCTGGTGGCTGCCAGCCTTCCTTAGCTTGTGGCCTTGGCACGCCAATCTTCAAGGCCAGCATCCTCAAGCCTCTCTCTGCTCTGTTCTCCCATTGCTGCCTCCTCTGGTGTTTGTCAAATCTCCCACCATCTCCCCCTATAAAGATACAGGTGTGGCATTTAAGGCCTATCCGAATAATCCAGGATGATGTCCCCATCTCAAGATCCTTAGTTCAATCACTTCTGCTGTCTTCTGTTTGCCATATAAGGTAACATTCATAGATTCCGGGGGTTAGGATATGGATATCTTTGTGGGGGGCGCATCTTTCAGCTTTCCACAGCACCCAGTACTTGAACCGTGCCTGGCACTTATAGGCACTCAATAAATGTTTCCTGCATCAGTAAAGTTGCATCTAATCTGAGAACCTAAGGATGAGTATGGAGAGAATTGCATACTCTTGTGCGGAGAGGATGGGGTAGGAATCAAGAGGAGGGGTCCTAAGGCCATGCAGCTTGCCAGGCCCGGGGACTCAATGAACTGCAGCTGTCCCTGGGCATCCCTGGCATCGCCCTCACTGAGGAGCCCCTCAGAGCTGAGCCCACAAACTAATCTGAGCCAGTGGCCCAGAGCCAGCTGGCAAGTGTCCAGGAGGTGGTGGGATCATAGAAGTGGTGGTGCCAGGGGCAACCTGATGTGCAGCATGGCCTTGTCAACATGACAGGACAGGGGCAGGTGTGGAGGTGGCAGGGGGGGTAGGGGTGGGTAGGAACTGGCAGGGGCAGTGTTGGCAGCCTGCCTCCCGAGCCAGGCATTGGTGACCCAGGGCCCAATGTCTACCTTCAGGGCACACCTGGAGTGCAGGTGAGGGCCCCAGGCTGCGGACCAGGATTGCCCAGTGAGGCACCAAGGGAAGGTCACTGTCAAATAAGACCACAAGGAGCAAGGGAAGCACTTCGACCTGGAGGAGTGAATTCAGGGGCAGCTTACTTGCTTCTACGACTTCCAGGAAGAGATCCCAGAATTGGAGATTGATGTGGATGAACTCTTGGATGTGGAGAGTGATGATACCAGGGCTGTCAGGGTCAAGGAGCTGCTGGGTGACTGTTACAAACCCACTGGGGCCTTCTCTGGCTGGCTGGACAAGACCTGGAACATGTGGAACTGAGCACACCCCAGAAGAAGTAAGGGTCCTTGACCAAGCAGGCCAATGGCTCTCACAGGACCATCGCTGTCCCTCCCCCCTCCTCAGAATAGGTAGCAAAGCAAATACCAGGGTGCCCTGAGCCAGGCCTGGGCCAAGAACAGGGCTCTTTTTGCACCTGGCCCAGGGTCCTCTTCCCTGTCCCCTCAGTTTCCATTTTGGGGTTTTTAAAATTGTTATTGAACTGATGGAACTTAAAAAAAAAAAGAGGAGGAGCTGGGGAAGGAAGCAGGAAGACCAAAAGTTGAAACTGATTCAGGTCGACACCAAAGTCGAGCAGGCAGGAGGTAGGAAGCAAGCCTGGGGTCAGTGGTGGGTAACTGCAAAATACCAAGGAGGAAAGTCAAGGCCAGTGTAGGAGTAACCCCTATAAAATAGAAAGCTCACCAGCAGCCACTTTAGGCATGACTCTGACCCCTTTGCCAGATGAGGACAACTGTGGAGAGAGTGGTAAGGACTCTGTGATGCCGTGGGCTCCGCGGTTTCCCACCTGTCCCCTGTGCCTGCGGTGCCCTTGCCCTTCCTTGCCAACTCCTACTCATATTTCTGGTCTCTGTCCGTGAATCTGTTCCTGACTCTGGCTTTCTTATCACCCTGCCCTCTTCCCACAGAGCCCAGGGTAGCCAGTGGGAGAGGGGAGCAGCAGCAGGGTCGTAGGCAAGAGTGACTGAGTGGGAATGGAAGCTCTGCCATGACAGAAGCTTCATAGGTGAGGATTTTGCCTGTTTCTTCACTGTGGTGTGCCTATTGCCTGAAACAGTGCCTGGCACATAATAGACATTCAATAAATATTTGTTAAGAGAATGAACAAATGGAGCCAGCTTTTGTGTTCTAATCCTGCTTCTACTACTTACAGCTGTAAGGGAATTATATAACCTCTCTGTGCCTCAGCGTTCTTGTCTATAAAATCAGGATCCTAGTTATCTGCCTCATGGGGTTGTTCTGGAGTGTAGAAGAGTTGATATGGGTGAAACATTTATTATTTATTATTATTATTTTATTTTTTAAAAGATTTTATTTATTTATTTGACAGAGAGAACACAGAGGGAGAATGAGAGGGAGAAGCAGATGCTCCACTGAGCAGAGAGCCCGATGTGGGGCTTGATCCCAGCAACCTGGGATCATGACCTGAGCTGAAGGCAGACGCTTAACGACTGAGCCACCCAAGCGGCCCTGGGTGAACCATTTAGAATCGTGCCCGGCACAGAAGTATTCTTCAAATCTATACTACAGAGGTACTCAGAAGTTCCCCAAAGTTTGGAAAATGTTTAATCTTAAATTATATTCTAAACTATTTTTAAAACTGCAATTTACAAAAGGATGCACTCCCAAAGGCATCCTGTAGAAGTGTCAACACACAGCAAAACACCACTGCTTGCCCTTGCTGTCCTTTCATTAACTTTAAGATCAGTCTGATCTAAATTTTCAATTTAGAGCTATTCTAGCAAAATAACTATTTCTTCACTCTGTTGGAGTTCTAAGAAGATATTTTGTTTGAACACAGGGTCCATCCCCTGTGAGAGATGCTGGCAACCACTCTCAACTAACTCCATTAATGCAGTGATAGGATTTGATTCCATATGTTTCCAAATATATGCAAAGAAGACAGTAAAGTTTGCCTTATTTGAGGCAATGTCCTTATTGTGGCCCGAAGGAAGAAGGAAGGGTTATGATTTGTTCAAATCACCAGCTTCTTTGCCCTCGTGTCCGACTGTAGTTACAAACTGTGAGGCTCCAACATGGCGTCATTCAGTGAGCGCCAGAGGTTCACTCAGTGGAAAGAGAGTTGTGTCAGAGATGGCAAACTGACAGGGTGTTCTTTCAAAACGGATAGCTCGGCTGGGCCCCTCAAGCTGTTTTTAACTGTTCTTCATTCCAGAAATGAAACATACCATGTGGTGGGTATTGTGCCGGGTGCCGAGGTTGTGGTCATGGTGGAAGCAAGATAGACAAGTTCCCACCGTGATTGAACATGGAGCTCTCGGTGGGGGGAGGGTGGTGTAATGAAAACCTCACAGAAGCGGAAGGTGAGAAGTCCTCTGGTGAAGGGAGTGCTCCCCTGTGAGAGCTAGGTTAACTCACTTAGGTCTAGAAGGGACTTCCTTGGACTTTTCAGAGGAAGAGAGATTTAAGCTGAGACCTGAACAATACGTAGGAGGAGTTGGTTTAGTGAAAAGAAAATGCTGGGAGGTCAGGGGGAGAACAATATTCCTGCAGAGAGAAGGCCATCCATGAAGGCATACAGGCTAGAGACACATATCATGCTTGCAGAATGGAAAGAAATTTAATATAGCTGGACCATAGAGCGGGGATTTCACCGTCAACAGCCCATATTTTTCAAACATGCTCACTGGTATATCACTCAATGTATTTCTTGGCCTTTAATTTCTTTTTTAATTTCACCTCTCTTTTTTGATTGTTGCCTGCCCCATTACAATAGCCACTTTTCCAGATGGTTGCTACTCTTTGCCATATGTCCAATGTACCTTCAACTTTTTGATCTTCTCCAGCATCCCTGACTCTGCTTTCCCATTGTGGTATAAATGACACCTTTCTGTCTGGTGGCTGCCCCAAAGTTTTTCTCATCTGTCTCTCCTGGGACTCAAGTTTCACACTCACAGATAGCAATCTTCAAAGGGAGATTGATTCAGTGTAATAAACTCTCCATCTTGGGCTTTGCAAAATGAAGTGAAGTCTTTGATCCCTTTCTGGGTGCCCCTTGGAATGAAATAAACTCTTTGAAGCGAAGTTTGGCACACCTAGAAATGATGAAACAGGACCGCAGGATTATGAGGTTAAGACCAAGAGGGTGCTGCATGGAAGTTATTTTGTTCAAGAATGGATTTGAGGAGATTATCCAAGAACCTAGGTTTAGGCTGTCAAAATTAGCATCAGAAACTAGATGATGATTCAAGCTGAAAGATCTTCCCCCGCTATCCTGGCTCTATGCAACTGGGTGGCAGTCCCAAACCATTGCACATTCTCCCCCGAAGAACTTTCCAGAATGTATTCCAGATGCCGTACAAATCAATATTCAGATTTATTTCTTGCAGTCCACAAACACACACTATTTGCCTTCTAGAATTACACCTAGCAACGCACCAGCCTCTCCGCTAAGGGTTATTCGACCCGTGTGCAAACAGCAGCGCCATCTGAGCACCGACTCACCAGGACTGAAGCCATATGATTCACACTACGAGGGAAAGGAATCCAAAAATGCCAAGTTTACTTTGTAATCAGGTCCACCAGGCAGGGATGGTTAAGGGTTGCTCTGGGGCCTGGAAGCTAGCCCCCAACAACTCGATCTCCCCTGTTTTCTCACTAAATCAGCTCCATGTGCTGAAGAGCAGTTATAGCGTGTGGTAATTAACTATCCTCCAGATGAAGACCATAACCAGCCTCAAACAGGAAGCGTTATTACCCTGTGCTCAATTCTAGCACTTTGAGTTGCCAGTAGGTGGCAGAAATTCAAAAAAATTTATAATTCTGCTTTCTTTTAAAGCAAGGCCTAAGTGTGTCGAACCCAATCGTCAATAGTTTTGTCACATCTGTGTGAGATTAGAAGCGGTGAAAGACATGTTTGTAAGGCTGATGGATAACCAACTTTGATTTACCATATTTTTAAGTAATTTTGGCAATTTCCCTGGAGGGTGTGAATAAACCCTGTGGTGCAAAGCATTTGATCCATTGTATTATTTTTACAACTCGTCATAAGGAATTGCTCTGTATTGCATGGATTTTATTCTCTAGCCAACTGGAGTCCTGGGTCTTTTCTCACTCTGTCTACACTCACCACCCTTGAATTTTGAAATACTATAGTTTGAACTCTTCCAAAGAGGATGAAGTTGGCAGCTTTTGATGAATATTCCCTTCTTAGTCTACAACCAATATTTCTATAGATATTAAGTTTTTTTTAACCCCTAAAAGTAGCTTTTTCTTTTAAACACACCGTTTTAGTATGCTTTCAGTGGGCAGAACTATGTAGAAATAAGAACTAGAGATGTGAAGAAATAAAATTTCAAGCCATGAAGAAAAAAAAATCTGAAGTAAATATTTCAAATTAAGATCTGCAAGATCGGATTCATAGGGTTTCAAGCTGGGCCATTTGAAAGCATCAGGAAACACACAACATATGAGATATCCTAAAAAGTTTCCCTTCTTGTAGAATCTAGGAGAAAAACCAAGCTTTGTATGGTTCATGTTTTTAAAAGACAAATCAAACACCCAGAGACCTCTTAGAGGTTTTGGAAGGTTAATGGGCTCTGTCAGTAACTTTACAATTCTTTAGGAACGACTGCCATAGAAATACAAAGCATTGGGGCTATTAAGGATGACTTTCTGGTGATTCCAAGGAATCAAATCAGAGTTGCAAAAAAAAGTACATATTTTTTTCCCACGTTACTAGCTTTTTCCTTCCCTCCTGATAGACAGAGAGGAAAGACCCTTACTTTCATTTCAGATATTGAATTTCTCTCCATCAGCTCTGGTGAGATCTTCCCCAAGCCAGCTTCTCCACTTGGTGGTTCTGTCCCTGGGTGATCTGCCAATAACCACACCAGTTCGTCACTGTGGTTGTTCTTTAGGTTTGGAAGCAAAGAAAGAGGTGGGTGGGGACCCAGCCCAGATTGCCTATACTGCTATTACTCATACCTTATCCCAGTGGTTTTCAAATGTGGGTCCCTAACCAGCAACAGGAGCATCACCTGAGAATTTGTTAGAAATACAAGTTCTTGGACTTTCTCCTTAAACCTACTGAATCAGAAACTCTGAGGGTGGGGCCCAGCAACCAGAAGCCTTCCAGGTGCTCCTGAGATATGCTCAAGTCTGAATCTTCAACAGAGTAGAAGCCCATTGTATCCAAGATTTAGGGTCTTCTCCTGGAAGTTATAGAGTGCACCCTTAGGTACCTTTGGACAAACAAGGAGGATCTTGGAACCTCTTTGGTCATTCTCAGTGTAAGAAAAGATTTATTTTATTCTGTAAATGGAATTATTTTTCCATAAGCTGATTTTATTTTCTGAAAATAAGTATGGCATAGCATGAGAGAATGGTCTCTGTCTATCACCTGTTAGCTGTGCAACATTGGGCAAATTACATATTTGTACCTCAGTTTCCACATATGTAAAGTGAAGCAATACCAACTCTACTTTTCTGGATTGTAAGAATTAAATGAGATAATGCTTGAAGAATGTGAAAAGTAGTGCCTGATATGTGACAGCTACATAATAAATATTAGGTATTAACATTTTCATGGTCCCTCAAAATCAAACTCTCTTGTCACCCAGTGTCAAGGTCTTTCTGCTTTGTCATTCTGAGTTGATTGATCCTTTATCTGTGCTATGACAATATTTCAACCTTAGCATGTACACATTTGTCCAGGTCATGTGCCACCCACCTTAATGGAAAAGGAGTGACTCTCCAACTGAAAATTAGGGTGCCAGTATTAGAAGAAAGGGGTAAGGATTCCAAGTAGGAAAACGCAACAAATGTCTGTTATAGGCACTATACCCAGTCTTTCCAAGACCTTGGTTATTCTGAAAAACCAAGTTAAACTAACAAGTAGTCATTGATAAAGTCACATCACAAGTTTTAGCTACATGAATATCCAATGGTTACCTAAATACTGATCAAAAGTGAGCCATATGGCATGTGTTACAATTATATTTTTTTCTTGTATAATAGGTGTCAGAGGAAATTATGAAAGACTTTGAAATGGGCAAAACAAGATTAGTGCATGAAGCTTATCTACCTAGGTTGTCTTTGTCTTTCATTGTCTCTGACCTTTTTTAAAGAATTCTATAAATTGCAGAAAACTAATAGTAATGCATATTAGTGTTATGCATAGACACACAAATAGTTATGTATGGTGGAACACTGTGGTAAGCAGATTCTAAGATGATCTCCCAATGACCATGTCCTAAGAAAAACTCCTCCCCTTGAGTGTGAGCAGAACATGTGGATAAGATATCACTCCTGTGACTATGGTATATTACATGGCAGAGGGGAGATTATTTGAGTGGGTCTAATCTAATCCCATGAGCCCTAATTTCACCAGCCCTTAAGGTAGAGGGTTTTCTCCAGCAAGTGGAGAAGGGGAAGTTGGAGAGATTCAAAACTCAGAAGGATTTGATATGCAATTGCTGGCTTTGAAGTTGTGCAAAGAACATGTGCAAGAACCAGAGAAGGGTTTCTAGTTGTTGACAGCAATCCCTGTCGACAGCCATCCCTGTCAACAGCCAGCAAGGAAATGGGGTCCTCAGTTCTACAGCCATATGGAATTAAATTTAGCCAGCAATGTGAATGAGCCTGGGAGCAGATTCCTTAGAGCCTACACAGAAGAGTCCAATCCAACCGACATCTTAATCTTGACCTTGTAAGACTAACCAGAGAACTCAGTTGAGCCCACCCAGAGTTCTGACCTACAGAACTGTGTGAGATCATAAATGTGTGTTGTTTTGAGCTGTGAGATTTGTGGTGATTTGTTACATAGCAATAGAAACCTAATACGAATGCAATTGATTATTGCTCTGATTTAGATCATTTTGCTTCTCTTGGTAAATTCATTTCAGAATTCCTTTTTCCTTATATATGATTCTGCTCTTTGAATTCATCCTTTGTATCAGTTGTACCATTTTACTGGTTCTCTCCTAAACTAAATAAAAATCTTTTTTTTTAAAGATTTTATTTATTTATTTGACAGAGAGAGACAGCCAGTGAGAGAGGGAACACAAGCAGGGGGAGTGGGAGAGGAAGAAGCAGCCTCCCAGCATAGGAGCCTGACGTGGGGCTCGATCCCAGAACGCCGGGATCATGCCCTGAGCCGAAGGCAGACGCCTAATGACTGCACCACCCAGGTGCCCCTAACCTAAATAAAAATCTTTGACACATGCTCATTTTCTGTTTGTATTATAGTTGTAATTGCATCTTTTTTGGGATTTTAAGAAAATCACCCTTTAACACTGGAATGGACAATTGTTTTGTTTTTTTTTCATTTGTTGTTCACTGTGTATCTTGTTACTCATTCAGTCTAAAATTTTCTTTCTTTCTAAAACTTTATGCAATATAGTAAGGCACACCAGATAGCCTATCCACTGCCCCCACCCCCAACATCTCCTAGAGCCCTCAATCCTGCTACACAGTTGGGATTGGATATCCTCTAAACCTGCTGCAGAACTGTCATCCTAGAACTTCTCTTTATCACCACTCTGAATTGCTTCACTTTTTTCCTTTTTCTTATTCCTTTTCTTGGATTTTTTTTTTCTTTGATTATGCCCTCATTTTATAGGAGAGCATTCTTCAGTAGCTCCCTGGAAAAGGATATATGAAAGATAAACTTTCATGTCTAAACAGATTTTTCCTCTACTTTTATTTGACTATGATATAACTCTGTACTGGAATCATTTTCCCTTGAAAATTTGAAGGCATTATCCATTTGTATTTTAGCTTTTAATGGTACTGTAGAGAAGTCTTCTGTTATTTTGAATCCAACTTTTTATATGTAGCTTGTTCTCATTGCCTCTCTCTGACCTCTTCCAAGGACTTTAGAATCTTATTTTGGTCTGGGATGTAATGGAATTTCATAATGATGTGCTTTGAATAGGTCATTTTAAATTCCAAGTGTTGGTCAATGGATGGGTCCTTTCAATATATAACTTCAGACATTGTCATACTTGACCCTCAGCAACAAGCGATATAACTGGCCGCTCTCTCCTTCCCAAAACATTCCTGTATTTGACTTGGCTAATGCCTCACTCTTACAGTTTTCTTCCTAGCTTTCTGATGGCTCCATTTTAATCCCCTTTGTATTTCGTATTTTGGGTGCTTTGTTTTACCTTATCTTCAGTATTTCCTGGGTACAACCAGTTCCTCTCGTGTCTTTGAAAGCCATCAATATGCCTACTATGCCCAAACACACATCTCCGGCAAACTTTTCAGTTTCAGATCATATATGCAATAACCTAGTCAACACCTTACAACTCAAACTTAATATGTCTCAAGCTAAACATTTATCTTCTTACATCTGTTCCCCCAGCCTCCCCCCTCACCCAACCAAGTGGCTGTCATCTTTAACACCACTCCTGGGAACCAGAAACCCATTCCTTCCTTCCCCTTATTGTTGTATTCAATTCCACGCAACTTCTGCCTCTCCTATCTGTAGAACACCTCTTGAATCAATCCTCTTTTCTCTATCTCCATTGCGACCTTCCATCCCTGATTCCCTGGTGGCTGCAATAGCTTCCCCATTGATCTCTTTACGTCTGCTCTTTCTCCAACTCATCCATTCCCCAAACAGTAGTTTGATTGATCAGTTTTAAGGTCAAATCTAATCACAATAGTTCTCTGGTTATATTCCTCAATAGTGTCAGAATGCACCTAGAATAAAATTCCACATTCCTAAGGGACCTCCAAGGCTCAAGTGATCTAGCCCTTGCCTACCTCTCTAGAACCACTGATGCCACTCTCTCCTTCCTCACTTCGCTCCAGCCACACTGGTTTTGTTCATGTGTCAAAAGTGCCAAACTTTTTGAACCTCAGAGCCTTTTCCTGGAATATTTCATTCTTTCCCTTTAAATAGTTCTTACTCATTGTTCAGGATTCGGCATAAAGTCACCTTCCAGAAAGGCTTTTTCTGACCACTGCAGCATATACAAAGGCCCTCTTTCATTCCTTCATTCCTTTTTCTTTATAATATCTACCAAAATTTTATAGAATTTGTGTAATCTATTTATTCCTGTTTTTCTTTTCCACTGGAGTTGTGAATTTCATAAAAGCAAGAACTATGTTTGCTATTCCTAGCACCTACCAAGGAGCCTCATCTGTTTAATAAATGCCTATTCATTTGGAATTTTAGTGCCCTGACTTCAGTCTTGGTCCCTCTACTAACTGTGCAAATTTGGGCAAGCTACCTAACCTTTCTCGGCCATAGTTTGCTTAACTGTAAAATGAGGATAATAGTATCTACTTCACAGAGCTGTTATAAAAAATTAAATGATTTGGAAAACAGTGTGGATGTCCCTTAAAAAGTTAAAAATAGAGCTACCCTATGATCCAGCAATTGCACTACTGGATATTTACCCCAAAGATACAGACATAGTGAAGAGAAGGGCCATACGCACCCCAATGTTCATAGCACCATTGTCCACAATAGCTAAATTGTGGAAGGAGCTGAGATGCCCTTCAACAGATGACTGGATTAAGATGTGGTCCATATATAAAATGGAATATTACTCAGCCATCAGAAAGAATAATTACCCAACATTTGCAGCAACATGGACGGGACTGGAGGAGATTATGCAAAGTGAAATAAGTCAAGCAGAGAAAGACAATTATCATATGGTTTCACTCATTTATGGAACATAAGAAATAGCAGGGAGATCGGTAGGAGAAGGAAGGGAAGAATGAAGGGGGGTAAACAGAAGGGGGAATGAACCACGAGAGACTATGGACTCTGGGAAACAAACTAAGAGCTTCAGGGGGTGGAGTGGGGGATTGGGATAGGCCGGTGATGGGTATTAAGGAGGGCACATATTGCATGGAGCACTGGGTGTTATATGCAAATAATGAATCATGGAACACTACATCAAAAACTAAGGATGTACTGTATGGTGTCTAACATATCATAATAAAAAATCGTTATAAAAAACAAATAAAGGATTTAAAAAGTTAAAAAAATTAAATGAGAAAATCCATGAAAAATGGTTGGCAAAGTGTCTGGCACATATTAAATGCTCAGTAATTTTAGATGAAAATAATAACAATGATGAGAGGCTATAATTTCAGATCCAAGAGTGAGAGAAATAGAATGAAAAGTCAAATAAAGGGTTTTGATTGTTCCTACATGTCTTAGTCCGTTTGGGCTGCTATAATAAAAATAACATAGCTAATATAATGAACATTTTTTTTCTTAGAGTTCTAGAGCCTAGAAGCCCAATATCAAGGTACTGGCTTTCTGGTTTACAGATGGTTGTCTTCTTACTGTGTCTTATGGTGGAAAGGGTGAGAGTGTTCCCTGAGGTCTGTTTCATGAAGGCACTAATACCATTCATGAGGACTTCATCCTCATGACCCAATCACCTTCTAAAGGCCCCAATTCCTAATACCATCACATTAGGGATTAGGATTTCAACATACGAATTTGAGGAAGGGAGGGAAGGTGGGCACAAATATTCAGTCCACAATACCACATAAAGCTACATAAACTGCTCAACTCTATTGTGTATGATGACAATATTAAGTACCTGGCTATCCCACTGTCTGTGTTCCATGAAAGTGTGAATACAGAAGACAGTGTTGTTGTCTACCCAAAATTAATTTCTTCTTTTGGTTCTTACTAATAGAACATTCTTTTTGTTCCCTCCAGAGATGTATCCTCTCCAGACAACCATATGCCTCAGTCAAGCAATCATGGGGTCTCACTACCCTTGACGGTGATTGATTTTGAAGTGAGCGTATAGTTTAGTTCTTGAGGAGAGAGCCCTGCTTGGGGTTGGGGAGAGGCCTGGGAAGATGTTTCCCATTTCTAAGAGGAAGCACAAGAATAAACAGTTCTCCGCTGCCTCCGGACCCTGATTGTGCCATCCGTAACTGCGGTAGTCATGTTCTGATTGCAAGGGGAATCAGCCTTAGAAAAAAGCTCCTACAGAGCAGGGAGATGGAAGGAAGATGGGTCTTTTCTTCTTTTCTTTTCTTTTTACTTTTCTTTTCTTTCCTTTTCCTTTTTTTTTTTTTTTTTTTCCAAGATTGGTCTTTGATGACATCTTTCAACTATGTTGTACTGCCTGAGACTTAGCCTCTTCCTCTTCTGGGTTTCTGGTTATAGGAGACTATTTCTCCTATCATTAAGGCCTGAGTCAGGTAATGATGTTACATGAAGCCCAAAGCATCTCTACCAGGACCCAGTAGCTAGCTCTTCATTAGAAGCTGTGTGACCTGAGGGCCATGAGATCTCTGATCACCCTTTCAACTTTGAGATGACAAAATGACATTTAGTCATTTATTAGGCAAAAATTACTCCAGGGGGTGAAGAAGGGAGAATTTGAAAACACTTTGCCAGTAAACAGAACTCCACATTTGAGTGTTCGTAAGTGGGTGGAGTGATGCAAACTCCCCACTCCTAGCTGCAGGACCATGGCACAATGGCTCCAGTGAATAGACTCTTGTTTCCACAACATTATTCTTCCGCAGCCTTGCCAGATGGAAAACATCATGTGCTTTTCCTCTAGAGATAGGGGATCAATTCATTTTCCAGTGTGTCAAAAGAACATTCATTGTTTTGGTTCTCTTTGGCCCTGTTTTGGATGACTTTTATTACTTATCCCAGAACTCAGAGGTCCCAGAAGATACTAATATGAAAGTAGTCTTCTTAGGCTCACCTGAAGGGCACCAAACAAAGGTCTGATGGGTACTGGCGTAAGAGGTGGTCTGAAGATTTCGTTGTTCAGGAAACATTTATCATGCAATTTCTTAACCTGTGCCTATGCCTGTGTTAGGCCTGAGGAATACTGAAGAGTAGTTTAGTGGCATTGCATTTATGTCAAACTAGGTTCTAAAGTTAAAACCTAAGGCAAAATTGCATGCAGTCAAAGTACTCTTGAAAAAGTCGTTAAATAATTGATGCAGAAGGCACAGGGTCTGCATATATAACCCTACATATGCATGCCTGTATCCGTCTGTAGAAATGTACAATGTATTTGGTAATCTATATAGTACGTAATAAAGAAAACAGGAAAGTGTGAAAAATATACATCTTGGTTAGAAAATACTCATCAAGGCAAGATGCTCACACAATGAAAGGAACTGAGACTATAAAGGGAGCAGCTGTTTCTTATCTTCCATCTTGTGCTCACTCTGCTCTTTCTTTCTTAAATGAAGCCCATGTAATTACCTGTACATATAGTATCTACACTATGGCTGAAAGTTTCTTTATTTTCAAAATACAGAAACCTAAGAGAAAGGCCAGAGAGCTTGTTCAGACTCACATTAATGGTTAATGGGGGTAGCAAAACTCCACAACCTAATACTCTCACGGGGTTGGAGCTGCAGCATAACCAACACCAGGAGGCCGAGTGTGTTTGTGTTAGAGGGGGGTGGGGGAATGGGATAGGCCGGTGATGGGTAGTAAGGAGGGCACATATTGCATGGTGCACTGGGTGTTATACACAACTAATGAATCATCAAGCCTTACATCGAAAACCTGGGATGTACTGTATGGTGACTAACATAATATAATAAAAAATCATTATTAAAAAAAAAAAAAAAAAGAAGTTCACATACCTGTGCAGGTGTCCCAGTGCTAGGAAGTCATGATGCTTTTGCAGGACACCATAAAAAAAATCAATATGTGAATCTTAAAATGATTAAATCGATAATCTGCTGCCCAATAAGATCTGAAATGCATTGGCAACTGCCAAAGGCTTAAGAAAATGTTGTTCTTTAAATGCTTTCTTTTCTTTTCTTTCTTTTTTTTTTTTTTTTCGCTACCTGTTTCACTGGGTTGTTGAAAAAAAAAATGGCCTTTGGAAATGTTTTCTGTGAATTTCAAAGAATTAGCATTAGCTAATTTTGTATTGTTTTAAGAGGCACGGAAATCCCAGTCCATAGGCTCTACTTCATGAAATTGTCAAAGAGAATGGTAAAGAGTTGTGAATATAGGCATTGCACACAGCCCCTGAAAACCCGAAGATTGCTTGAGTTTGGGGAGAAGGAGGCTGAGATTTTACCATAGTGATAAGCCCTGGACATTTGTGGATCAGGGCCATGAATGCTGGGACTCTAGAAGGGGCATTGTGGTAGAGGAAGGGAGAATACATTTGATGATGAGTCTAGTCCTGCTAAGGAATTTCCCTTGGATGGGCCCAAACTGAAGAATGGGGCCCCCACTTGCTAGTGCTTCTAATTTCTGCGCACTAACTAATGATCAATGGAATGTGGAAATAATACAAGCCATATATGTAAGTTTAAACGTTCTAGCAGTCACATTAATAAAAAGTAAAAAGAACAAATGATGTACTGTATGGAGACTAATATAACATCATAAAATCTTAAAAAAACTCAAAAAAAAGAGTCAAAAATAAAAAAGTAAAAGTAAAAAGAAACTCATAAAATTAATTTTAAAATATACTTATATAACCCATTAGATATCCAAAATATTATCATTGCAACATGTAATCAATGTAAAAAAATAATAATGGGATATTTTACATTTCGTTCTTTTGTACTGAGTCTTTGAAATCCCATATATATTTACACTTACGACACATCTCAGTTAGGGCTAGCGCAGTGCAAGTGCCCATGGCCACATTCATCTAGTGACTGCCATGACGGACGGTGCAGACCTAGCAGAGCATATCACCTCCTTGAGTCCTGTCTGTCTCATCCAGTGTGTATATTTTATATATATAAGTTCTGGGAAGACAGGGATTTGGGATAAGTCTTCAGCACCTACAATAGGGCTTAGCACACAGTAATGGCATAATAAATATTTGCTGAAAGTGCTAATTATTGAATGGCTGTGTATTTTATCTATGAATGAAGAAGACTATACACCAAGATGACAACAGTGGTTACTTGGGGGAAGGACAGGCTGGAGAAAGTGATCATAAGAAACTTCATCTGTATGTGTTTTCGCTTTTTATATATGTTTTCATTTCTATGCATATTTGGATATTACTTGTGTAATGGAAAATAAAGTATTGTTAAAAAAGAAGATAGTGATTATTTACAATTAGAAAAATTGCTGGGAAAAATAAAAAAGAATTAGAAAAGAACCAGGCTTGGGTTTTCACTTCCTATGACTACTGTAGCAAATTACCACAAACTTAAGGGGCTTAAGACAACAAAATTTATTATCTTATAGTTCTGAAGATCCCAAGTCCAACATAGTTCTCACTGAGCTAAATTCAAGGGGTAGCAAGTCTACCATCCTTCTGGAGGGGCTTGGTGAAAATTCATGTTCTCACCTTTTCCAGCTTCTAGAGATTGCCCACATTCCTTGGCTCTTGGTTCCCCCTCCATCTTCAAAGCCAGTGATCATATCATTCCAACCTCTGTTTCTGTCACCATGTCTCTTTCTCTGACCCTCCTGCCTCCCTCTCACTTATGAGGACCTTTATGATTCCATTGGGTCCACCTGGATAATCCAAGATAATTGCCCTATCTCAGAATGCTTAACTTAGTCACTTCTTCAAAGTCTCCTTTGCCATGTCAGGTAACACATTCACTGGTTCTGCAGATGAAGATATGGACATGTTGGAGGCTCTTATTCTGACTCTCACAGTTACCTAGTCAAACTAAGCTGACGGGCTGCCTGTGATATGGAATTGGTGGTGTGCTCTGGAATTTTCCTGTCTATGGGCTCTGTGGTCACTGAAAAGGGACCTGGCCCTCTCTCCCAATTGATCATTTGCAGAAATCAGGAGGGACTAATTTTGGAATTCCTAAAATTTTTGGCTATAATTTCCCCTCTTTTTGTGAAAACTGATTCTATTTCCTGAGCTTGTGTCTAACCTCTAAGAAGGCACTCTAGTGACTCCCACCTCCTGGGATCCATGCTCACCATAACCCTATCCCCTTAACTGAGGGCTGGACAACTGACTTGCTTTTAATGATAGTATATGGCAGAAGCAATGGCATGTCACTCCCAAGATTTGCTTATAAAATCATGGCTTTGTCTTGGATGTTCTCTCTCGCTCTCTCTCTTGGTCCAAGGAACTGGAAGCCAGCTGTTAAGTCGTGAGCTGCCCCTTTGAGAGGCCCAGGTAGCAAGGAACTGATTCTTCCGACCAACAGCTGGAAAGGACCTGAGGCCTTGCCCTCATGACTTCATCCAATCCTAACCACCTCCCAAAGGCCTTACTTACCTCCTAATGCCATCACACCTGGGGGAGGGTTTCGACATATGAATCTGGCGGGGGAGGGACACAAATGTCCAGTCCATAATAGAAACTCAGCTAAGCAGTGCTTACATTTCTGATCCACAGGAACTGTGAGATCATACATGTGTGTTTTTTAAGACCTTAGGGTTTTGAGTAATTCATTACACAACAAGAGATAACCAATATAGATTCCTTCCTTCCTTCCTTCCTTCCTTCCTTCCTTCCTTCCTTCCTTCCTTCCTTCTTTCCCTTTTTTTTTTTTTTTTTTGGTTTGGCCTGATCTTGTTCTTTAAGAGAAGTTATCCTGGAAAGGACCAGATAGTAAGTATTTCAGGCTTTGCAGGACACATATCATCTCTGTCTCTTGGTCTCTCTTATATATGGTGTGCCAAGCCCAGGAACCCACGTATTCTGGTTCAGAAGCAGTTTCTTCAAGTCTGTCTCCTCCAACAGCTCTTCTACTCAATCCCTTCCATAGCTCCCCAGATCTCTAGGAATAAAAGCAAAGTCCTGGTGATGGTCTGTAAGGTCCTAGGCATTTATGGTGCATATCTGTTACCACACTGCTGCACACCCTGTTCCAGCTACACTGGCTTCCTTGACAGTCCTCATGTGAGCAGCCCACACTTGCCCCAGGACATGCATACTTCATGCTTCCTTTACTTGCAGTGACTTTCCCCCAGAAATCCACACAGCTTGCTCCTTTACCTCCTGCTTTTCTCAACCATCCTATTTAAAACTGCATACTTCCCCAAACATCTTAATTTTCTCTCCTTTATCTTTCCCCATCTTACACCCTAGATATATTTACTTATTTATGTTGCCTATTATCTGTTTCCTTGTTAGAATTTAAGCTCCATGAAGCCAGAACATTTTTTGGGAAGCGGATGGTGGGTCTGTTTTTTTTTCCCACTGCTGTAAGCCCAGTATTCTAAAAGTGATGGGAATTTAGTAGACACTCAATAAGTATTTGTTGAATGAGTGACATTTTTAAAAGAACATTGGTCTGGACTTGAGGAGCCCTAAATTCTAATTTGACTATGCCAAGACTACCTGTGTAGATTTAGGCAAGTACAAAATATTGAGCAAAAATTATAATAAATAGGTACTATCACTGACTGAGCATAGATTTCGTGTCATGTACTGTGCTAGTGGTTTATAAACGTTACCTTATTAATGCTCATGAAATGTACCATTATTAGCTCTTTCTAATGAATAAGGTTTACTGAAGCTGAATTTCATCATCTGTAAAACAAAAAAGTTGGAGCCAAATAATTGCAAAGATCTCTTTTTCCCCTCAAAAGTTTTTTTTGTAAGATATCTATGTCTTTCTATTTGAAAATATCTACTTATTTATCCATTACTCAAAGAAAGAAAGTCAAGTCTCAAAGCTCCATCATGAATGTGAACATCAATGTTACCTTCAGATAAACAATCTTTCACTTCCTTTTATTCTGAATGCTCATCTCAGTTTGCTGGATCTGGAATCAGTTTACAGAAATGAATTATAACCACAGTACACTCCTTCACTTGCAAACAACTGGCAACATCTACATGCAAAGCGTGAGGTTAAACCCCTACATTTTGAAAGAAAATCCATGACCAATTATTTTTAGGGCACCTGTAAAAAGTTCAATGTTCATTATTGGTTTTCTATTAGTAATGGAATTCAGAGCTGTTGTCACTGAATGTTCTTTGCCTCGGGCCTAATAGTCTTTCTTTAGCAATTTGTCTCAGGAAAATTGGATTAAGGAAAAGCTTTATGAGACTCTGTACCTGCACCTCGAATCACACACTTGAGGGCTGGAAAGGCCCAGAGTGATACCTGAGGTAACCCTCTCATTTTGCAGAACAGGAAAACGAAAGCTCAGAGAAGGTAAGCTGTCTACGGAAACAGGCACAGCTAATACGCCGCAGAGTTGGGGATTTGAACCAGTACCAACTTACCCAGTACCAAAGCGCATGCGTGCCTTTTCTACTTCATCACACTTCCTTACTGTGACCTTGAGAGGCACGTTCTTTGAGAATGTATTTGGAGCACCAGTGTGTTTTCCTTCCCTACCACAACAGACGTGGCAGAAGACACTCATGTGTATAACACATTCTTATGAAGTATTCAGAGTTTAATGGAAATCAAACAATATTTTGTATGAAAGTAAACAAATAGTTCCATGGGGCAGTTACAAGCACTACCACAATTTATAATTGGCACAATTATGCAAAAGAATATACGTAACAGATTAAATGAATTATGAGCACTTTCCTGAGTTTGAAAATACTAATGAGAATGGGACCGAAACAATAGATTTGACTAAATAGCTATTATATGCCAGGTGTTGTACGAAACATTTTACGTTCAAATGCAGATGCAACAAAGAATGACGGTTGCCTGGATTCAGATCCTGCCACTTGCTAGGTGTTAAATTTGGGCCCATTACTTGGGCCACGATTCTTCATTTAGGCCTGTCCACGAAACAGGGAGAGTGATAGCAGCCACGTCGTGAGATTATTTTAAGGATTAAGCATGTGGAATGCTCATTGAGGTTTTCCCACTCGCCAGGCTGGGTTCTGAGCCCTCAACAAATGTCAACTGTCATTACCTCATTTAATCTTTCTCTGAACCCACTGGAAGGTGAGCTCTGTGAGCCCAGAGATGTTTGCTTTGTTCACTATACCTGACACAACCATGCAGGAGGGCATAAGCTGCAGTGCCTGGAACGTGGTAGAAGCTCAATAAATATTTGTTCAGTGAATAAATCTGTGAGTTTTGTACCCTTTTTACCTTCATTTTGCAGTTGAGGAAACTGAGTCTTAGTCCTTTTTCTAGAATCCCATGGTGAGGCCATTTGCTGTGATGGCATGTCAAAACGTGCGATGAGGAATCATATCAAAATGCAGTTACATGATGGGGGGGGGTGCCTGGGTGGCTCAGTCGGTTAAACGTCTGCCTTCGGCTCAGGTCATGATCCCAGTGTCCTGGGATCGAGTGCCGCATTGGGCTCCTTGCTCAGTGGGGTGTCTGCTTCTCCCTCTCCCTCTGTGCTTTCTCTCTCAAATAAATAAATAAAATCTTTAAAAAAATGCAATTACATGAGCGTGAGACAATAGAGATGACCCTCAATCTGTTCTAATTCATTTTAATAATTTGATTATTTCCAAATATGACTACTTTCACTATTTTAAAGCACAAATTACTAGAGGCATACCTGATGTGATTGGGAAACATCAGTGACTGGGACAAACCTGTAAGCAGTGCAGAGCAACAAGGCATTAGACACGGGGGGATGTGTGCAAAGGCTTTAAGGAAGACAGTGTGGCATAAGTGCGCATGAAAGATTGGAGGACCAGGAGTAGGGAGGGCTGGGCAGCAATAGGATGGGTTGGAAAAGTACAGAAACCACCTCCGGGTTACCCCAAACCATTCAATAATTCTGAGAGCACCCCCTAACTCCCGGATCTCATTCACTAGGACACAATGAGGAGGTGGAAACCTAATCTGAGCTGGCAAATTCCAAGTGGCCTCCAGGTACCCCCCAGCCCAGGTAAGAAAGGCTAGATGGGGAGTCTGCCTGACCCCAGGGATATTGATAGGGTTCTTTTCAGGGGAAGAGAAAAATTTGATCTGGGATTTACCTGTGACTGTCAGAGGGGGTGGTGTGCACTCATGAATAATCCAGAGGGAATTCAGAACCCTGGAGTGTCCGCTGCCCCGCAGTGGCTGGCCTGGCTGACAGCAGAGCCAGGCTGGCGGGTGTGACCTGCAGGGTCATTTCAGCCCAAGGCATCCTGCTCCACCGCAGCAGCCTAGCTTCACCACTGCGAACACAATGGGAAAGACTCTGGGCGGGGGGAGTTTAGGGAGAAAGGAAAACTAAGTGGAACGTGCTGCACACAGGTCTTTCTTGGCCTGAGGGCAAGCTACAGGCTGTTGAGCAAGTCAGGACCAATCGCGTCAGCCTCAGTCTCACTGGGGGCGGTAAAGACAGTGTGACCTCAATGTATACCCAGCATTTCCACCAGTGAGAACCAAATGCAGGTCTGGAAGGCAGGGTGTAAAGAAAGGCAGAGGCTGCAAGAGAGATGGATATGGTGGTCTTGTGGCAAAGTTGGCAAAGGATCAGGACCCCTGACCATTATTGGCAGCTATATTTGCAATGGTACCCAAGAGGCTATGAGTACATATGGAAATGTACAAAGGGAATGAATGGAAAAAGGGAAGCATTCCTGAATCAGTGGGGGATCAGCCTGAAGGAGGCAATGTTGTGCAGCAAAAAGAGGAGACGACCGGGGTCAGAGAGGCCTGCGTTCAAATCCCGGCTCAGCCAGTTTCTGATGTGTGACTTTAAACAGGGTATGTCACGGGTATGGGCTGCAGTGCATCATCTGTAAAACAAAGGTGACAGTGATGCAAATAAAATATAACAGCGAATGTTGTAAAACACTGAAACATGCCAGCATCATAACATATAGCCTACGCGTGGAAGGTCTATGTCTAGATCACACTATGGGGCTTTGAGTCCTACCGCTGTGCCTGATTAGGTAAACCTGGAAAAATTAACTTCGTGGAGGTCTAGTGTTCTCATCTGCTAAATGGATAGTAGCAATATCTGACTTTCATGGCAAAGGCCCAGTAAATATTTGTTACATGAATGACGGTGGTTGAGAGGATTTCATATGATAACATGTATAGAAAGCTGACAATGGGCACATAATAACCAATCAAAAAATACTGGCTATTATTATCTGTTAATAGGACTGAGTAAATGAAATATCATGTAAATAAACAGTCCTCTAGTTGCTGTTTATCCGGTGCTAGTTTCTCCTCCTTCGTTCCTTTTCCAGCTCTGTGATTGATGCTTTAAAGCCCTCTCTCAGCTAGCCCTCCCCTCCATCCAGATTCCTCTCCAGCTCCAAGTTGGTCAAAGATCTGTAAGCTCAAGTAAAATCTGTGTGCCCAATAGACCTGAGAAAAAGAGCGTTGAGGCTGATGCAATGCCCCGGGTCGTAGCGGATCCTTCCAGAGTTTGCAGGCTTCCTTCCTGCAATGCTGCTCAGAGCACCTGGACATCTTGCTGTACCAGCTATATTGGGAAGTCCTACCCAACTTGTGGTGATCTTGGCCTCTTGTGAGAAGACAAGCAGCAGGCCCCGGAGTACACTGCTGAGGGGATTCCATGAAGCAATGGCCCATCTCATTCAAAACCAGTATCTCTTCCTAGACAACCCACTGCTTCCCACCATTATATGCATTCTGCCAACCTACTAGAAATCCTTCTCCCTCCTTTCTGCCTAATTGGATCCTAAGCACCCTTTAAAGATCCATGTCCGTGAGACCCCACTCACTGCTTTTCTCACAGCTCAGATGCTAGCAAATTCACTCAATAGCACAGAGATATCCTTTTATGCCAAGGGGCAGAGCAGTTCGAGTTCGATCAGCAATCTACAGGGTACAAAACACTTTGACATACTCTAAACTCCCTAGAATGTAGGCTGCCTGAGGGAAGGGAGCTTTGCCTATTTGGTTTATTCTTTATCTCTGGTTCCTAGGGGAAGGTAGGCACTCAACACACTTTTGCTGAGTGAATGACTGTATCGTGGATTCTCACAGCAACTCTGTGACTTTGGTAAGGCAGGTGTTATTCTGATCACCCACATCCATAACAAGGGCAAAAGGAGGCTCAAAGGCATAAAAACCCCGAGACAGGGAGCTGATGGGCCGCAGAGCTGAGAGGCAGACCTTATTCATAACCTTAAAGTGCATCTTCTTTCCGGTAAACTGTCTTTCACTCCATGTTTATTTGCCCAACTACACAGAAGCTCCTCCCAAGCTGTCTGTATGTCCACCCTCATGCAGATGGACACTTCCCCCAAGCGGAGCTCTTTCTGTGATAATTTTCACGGTGGCTTTCTGGCTTGTGGGTACTGCTTATTCTCAGCATCCAGATACCTACTTGGCCTTTGGTTTACCAAGTTGGAAGCCTGCTGAGCTCTGCTCCTAGCCTCCAGTTCCAGCACATTCTTTTACTAATGCCTGGCAATGCTAGGATTCCTAATCCCCTGGTCAACTACAGACCCAGGGTGACAGTGTCATTTCTTCATAAAGCCTTCGACCTTCAGCCCATTTTACGATATGTATTGATATATATTTTAAGTGCATATGCTTTGATAGTCTTTGTCCAAAGTTAGAGTTGGAGAGGATTTTACTTTCTACTTTATGTATTTGTGAATTGAAAAAAAAGCATAACCTTTTTACAAATATTATTACTTTTATAGTCAGTAGATACAAAGATTTTTTTTAATTTTTTATTTAAATTCTAGTTAGTTCACGTATCATGTAATATTGGTTTTAGGAGTAGAATTTAGTGATTCATCAGTTACATTTGCCACCCAGAACTTATCACAAGTGCCCATCACCTATTCAGCCCATCCCCCACAAAGATATTTTCATTAAAAAAAAATTTTTTTTTGGCATCAGCTCAGTGAGACACACTGAAAATACTCCAGCAGACATTGAGAATATATAACCTTATCCTACCTCATTCACTTGTATCTTGGTCCACTCTGTCCACTCCTTGTTTTGCTCACATAGTGGTCCCTTCAAGTTACCAGGCTCTAGTTCTGTTCTCCCAGCTTACTTATTTTCATTTTCCTCTTTTTGCTCATACCTCCCTGAGACCCTACAACTCCTTTGCTGGTGGATGAGCAAATGATCTATGAAGGTGACCTTCATCAAGTAGGGAAAGCCTCAAAAGAAAGATGGTTGAAATATAAAGCTCCCTTCTCTGACTTCACAGCAATTCCTGCTCTTGCCACACAATCAGGTACCAGGTAATACACCCAATTGTTTTCTCATTGGTTCTTGGTATTTGCCTTATTTTTCCAACTATATTTTAAATCTCTCAAAGGCAGGTATCTGAAACAATAGTTCTCTTTATCCCATGTAAAGGGGCTAAAAATGTTTTCTATGCTCTGGATCCAGATTCTTTCCCCAGGGAAGGCTGTTTTTCCACAATATTTTACAAAAGAGATTTCCCAGGACTCTCACTTGCTGAAAATGTCTCTCACAGGTTTATTTGATAAGTGATTAAGCTCAAACCATCTATTAGGGTTTACAGAGTCCTTCATAACCGAGTACCAAACCATGTCAGCAGGCTCATCTTGCCTTCTGCTTCCCTTTCCCACACAGGCAGCCCAGTTTCCAGTAATAATTAGTTTCCTCCCTATTCCACAAATACCTCATCACCATCATTATTAATCATCATTAATGCTTTTACATTTTGTTGTCTTTGCTCACTGTATGTAGAATGACCTTCTTCTTTCTGCCCAATCTGAGAAGCCCTTCTGTTCCTTCTAAGACTTGTTTCAGGTCACTCCCCTGCTGGAAAAATCTTCCAGAGCTCCTGAAGCAGAGCTAGTGTCTCTCTCCTATGTGCACCCACAAAACTTTAACCTTATCACCTTATGTGTATGATTCTTTCTCTTTGACTTGTTCAAGATAGGACTTTGGTCTTATTTGTTTGTTTGTTTGTTTATGTATGTATTTATGTGTGTATGTATGTATGTATTTATTTATTTTTGTGGGTCCCTAGCAGTACTTTTTCTAATACCTGACAAAGTTGGCACACAATAAATATGTGTTGCATGCATGTGCGAGCAAAAGACAGAAGTGTTCTCCAGGTAGGTCCCATGATGGCTTTGAATGCAGAGTGATGGCGAACAATGAAAGAAAGGAGGGGGGTGGGGGTCATTTTACTGGAAGTCAAAGGGATTCGTTCTTGCATCACGCAGTGCAGCTGACCGCTCCCAGAAGGGAGACATCCAAATGTAAGATGCAGAACATTAAATATTGAAAGCAAAAGTTAAATATTAAATTTTAATATGAAACATTAATGCCAATAAACAAAGCCAGCCAGAGGGGGACAAAATTAGGACCAGGCCACAGGCAAAAAGGAAAGAGTCATGTCTCAGGTTGAAAGCTGACCATGGCTTGGACTTTCCCAGCAGGGCTCATTGGTAACGGTCACACCCATCAAATTTCCCTGGGGGGATCAGTGGAGGGGAGAAAAAAACCTTTTATAACCCACAGCCATAAAACCCAAGTCTTTCCTACAAAACAAAACACAGTGAAGTGTTTCAGGACCGCCAAGGCTTTAGAGCTCATGGTACACTGAAACAAAAGTAGAAGCAGCAGAGAGGAAAATATGAGGTTGCTGAACCCTTGGGGCAGGAATCCTATCTTTGCTTGTACTGTGTGGACTGGGCTTGTGTACAGCCAACTTCGGCAGAAAGAAATAGCAAGAGTCACTAAAAAAAGCAAAAATAATGGGCTTTCTCATGTTGGTGCCAATGGGTGTTTGCCTAAATGAGAAACAACCCTGGGAGAAGAAAATTGAAACTGGTGCTCAAAATTTTAACTTATTAGGGCCCAAAACTTACCCCATCTTGGGATGCAGGAGCACTTGTGTCTACCATGACTATTCAGGGTCAAGGGCCTGTCAACCTTATAGGACTCAAGCTAAACCTGAAAATCTCATAAATTGTTCATTTTCCATCAGAAAGCCAATGGAGTCGGTTGATAAAACTCAATAATTAGGGAAGTTGTTGGGTTACATTCAAAATGATCTGGATAACTTACTCCTACGCCTACATTCAAATCTTGGTACCCTTAGTTTATGAAAAACTCTTATTCTAAACATTGAGGCTGGGACTGCAGGGCCAGATCAGATTCTTCTGGGGCAACTGTGATGAGGTATTAGGAATCGACGTCCGTGACCATTGAAAGGAAATAACTTCACAGCATTGGCCCTCAGGGTCAGGATGACACAGAAGACTATTTGTCTTGCTTTAAGCCTTGGAGTCCAGAGGAGAAGCAGAGAATTCTGGGAGCAAGACCCACATCACAGCAAAGGTCTCACATAACCAGTCCCCAGGTTATAGGAAATTTAAGAGGTCACTGAATGTAAAGCCCTTACTCCCGGTCAGGCTCTCACCTAACCTGGGAAAGCACAAATGCGTGCGGTACGTCAAGACAGAGGAAGTCTCCACCAAGTCTCCCATTCTCCAAGAACCCTTACAGTTTCCAGGGGAAATAATGGACACGATGATAAAGGAAAGGGTAATTCAGCTGGAAGGATAATCTTCACAAGAAATTAGCAAGCATCAGGGGGGAAATGAGCATGGATAGGTGGTTTAATTTTAACCATATGGAAGGATTAACTGATCGGTGCTATCGAGTGACCATATCAAGTGAAAGTCAATCAGGAGACAGCTTGGGGGAAAATTAGGTTTTCTTAAAGGAAACAAGGTATGAGAATGGAAGCCGGAGCCAAGAAATGCAGAGTCCATATTATGTGATGTTTTCTTTCCTTGAGGTCTCTTTATTTTTTATGAAAAATTTTTGTTAATTCCCTTCTTTCAAATCAATTTCAGAATTTTTACCTCACTTCTACCTCTTTCTCCCCACTTTTGTTTAGCCCACATTATCACGCGAGGCTGCAAGAGGTTAGCCCTATGAAACAGGGTAGCCCGCTGAGTTTCAGAAGAGAACAGGGAATTTTAATGCAAGTTGTTGTATTTTGGGTGTATACAAACTCACTTATGTCTACATGTATAGACATCTATAGACACACATATAGACAATATATCTTGATCTGGCTTCTCTGGTAAAATATTGCCTCTCAAATAAATATTGATCATGTTTTATAGGAAAAATAAAAGTTATAGTTTGTATGCTATTGGCAACATCAAATTATTCTTCATGCCTCACAAAATGCAGAGAAAAGATTCATGAGCCAGACAGTCAGGAATAGAGCCCGGCTTTCAGACTGACTCACGAGGTGACTCGGAGGTGATTACTCAACAGTACCGGGCTTCAGTTTCCATGACTGGAATAGGACAGGATTAGACCAATAGGTGGTTCTCAGATTATAGCCCCACAGTCCCTGGTGGTTGATGGCGAAGTGATGCAGAGCCCACTGTAAAGGCAAAGGGGAACTGGAACAACAGTAGTTACTTCAACCAGAATCGCTCCATTTTAGTCAACGGATTTCTATATTGGACTTTCGCGTAACGGTTTATGTCTAAAAATGGATTCATACTTAAAAAACTTGAAAACCCATTGGGCTATAATAGATGATCACTCGACAAAGCTGCCCACTTCTATACCTTTCCACATATATAGCGAACCATCACTTCTGAGTAAGAAGGAATTGTAGGGATCACGTGGGTGAACTCCTTCCTTTGACATGTGAAGACACTGAGGACCAAAAGCAGAAGTGACCTGCCTGAGGACTCACGGCCAGTTGGTGTCTGAGCAGGTTTAGTCTCTCCCTTCCCCAAGACCTATTGCTTCCTCCGCGAGGTGAGTGATGGTGAAACCTAAAGCTGCCAGAACAGGGACCACAGGCTCGTGGCTTAAACAACAGAAATTTATCTCCTCACACTTCTAGGGGCTCGAAGTTCAAGATAAAGAGGCTGGCAAAGTGGGCTTCTTCCTGAGGCTTCTGTCGTTGGCTTGTGGATGATTGTCATCTCTCTGTGTCTTCACACGACCCTCCCTTTGTGCACACCTGTGTCCTAATCTCTTCTAATAAAGACACCAGTCTGTTGGTTTAGGGCCTACCCATATGACCTCATTTAACCTTAATTATCTCTTTAAAGACTCCATCTCCAAATACAGTCACATTCTGAGGTACTGGGGGTTGGTCCGTCAACATGAATTTTGAGGGTAAATAATTCAGCCCATAGCACTTGGTGATTATAAGGATCACTCAGAAAGGTTTCTTTAAATTGTTTTAATGCTTTTGAAAAAGCAATATATGTATTCATTCAAAAAATGCAAGTACTTTGAAAGGATATACAGTAAATAATCACCTCAGTCCTCCAGATTCCTTTCCCAGGAACAATTACTATTACTTTTTCTTGTGCATCTTCCAGAAATGGTTGCTGTATATTCAAACCTATAGTATATGCGTGTCTCCCCAGTGTATACTGGGGAGATTTAAAACAAACAAAAACTCCTCTGTCTCAATCTCAGACTAATTAAATCAGAATCTCAGCGGCTGGAGCCCCCACGTGTCTCCAGTGATAGGAAAGACTTGGGGAAACTCTAGGCCCTTGCTCCTCAGGGAGGGTCTGGGGTCCTGCAGCATCAGCATTGCTGGGAAGTTGTCAGAAATGCAGAATCTCAGGCTTCATCTCAGACCTACTGATCTAAATCTACACTTTCGTAAGATCCTCCCTTAGGTAATTCACATGCAGGCAAAGTTTGAAAAGCCAGGTGACTTAGTTTTTTACTGCAATTTATGCTGGACATATTAATCAGTGGATGGTCCCACTGAGCAGGCCTGACCCAGGACAGAGAAGAATGGCTGATGCCTCCAGGGGCAGGAGATAGGCTCCCATAGGGTGGCCTGTCACTTGGACCAGCAGGTCCCCAGACAACACGTCCCCCAAGAAGAAGAGAAGGAGCAGCCTCCAGAGCTGCCATACCTTTCCCCGGCAAATGCTCAGGGCTCACTTCGGTTCCAGTTACTGAAAAGCCTACTTCAGATCATTCCGGTTTTGCAATTGGATACTCTTCTGCTAGCGAACAAATGTGCCCACGGAGAGCTGGAGAATGGCTCCCCTAAACCACAGTGAACACACTGCAGATTCGGCAGCCTGGCATTCCTCTGGCCTGTGCCATAAATTGCTGAGGCCATCATCCGTGGCAAATAACCCAGCTAGGCTGCCTGGCAGCCAGCGGGGGAGGGAGCCAGGGGTGGGGAGGTGTCAGCCAGTCAATTAGCCACGGAAACAGCATTCCTTCCTCCAGGGTGGATTTTCCTCTTTTCAGCACCACTAACTCGAATGTCAAACAAGTTGTAACTGCCGTGGAGAGCAGGCCCTGGTTACAATGTTTGCTTTCTGTAAGAAAGAGAAAACAACCGCCATTTCGGCTTTACCTTTGGCGTTCTGGGACTTGGGATGGGGCCAAGTGAGCTGCTTGTTAGCAACTTTTCCTCTCCCACCCAGCTCCTACACCTAGTACTGCTAAAGGGAACCACTTCTGAGTCCCCTCACTGCTGGTTGCAAACCCAGAGCTGGGGGAGGATGGGGAGCTGTTACACAAAGAGTCTCCCTTCTGGGGCAGCTGTGGCTGGATGTCAGCCCCAGTCACATTAAAGCATGTTTCCAGCATCTTAGAACCCACCTAGAGAAGAGTTAATGAGGTCTTGGAGTGCACCCAATCCTGGAATGAACTGAGATGCCCTTCACATCCTGTAATGCCAGGTGTTTGCCTCAAAGAGGCATTTATGGGAGTACTGGTTTTGGCAATTCCCTTTGGCAATGGCAATTGAGCAATGGGAGCTACACCCCCCCCCCCCTCTGGGGGGGATGTTAGGTGCAAAGAGCTTCTGTGACTTGCCTAAGACCCCTCGGCAGGGAGACCACTTAGATCACAAACTCTCTGAATCTGAGCTCCCAGAGGGCAGGCACCAGTTTGTGAACTGACTTAACATCATGTCTGGGGTTCTTTGGAGTGGGAGGCATGTAGGAAAGGCTCAATGCTAGGCAGTGGTGATGAGGCCTGGGAGTGGATTCTGCCCAATCCTGGAGCCAACAAAGCACACCTGGTCCTATCTAGGATCTCAAGGCAGGTAGACAACTCCTTTGGGGAGCAGGCAACTTTCCAAAGTTGTTCTCATTTTCCTCCCTTACTCGAAGTGGGTGTGAGGGAGGTGGTAGTGGACATTGGATTTCCACTTAGGGGGACTGTGTAAACCTATGCAAATTTTGATGCTCAAAGACTAAGGGAGCATATTAACAAGGCAGCTGGGAATAGAAGGAAACGTCAAGTGAGCGAAAGTTGATTCCTTGGAGTGGTCTGATTGGTGGAGGCTAAATTCTAAGAAGAGAAAGCAGGGCTGGAAACAGAATGGAAAGACGAACAGTCAAAAGTTGGGTAGAACATGAACGGACTGTGGAGTGAGACAGAGTAGAAACAAAGCCTGGGGGCTTCCAACTTTTTTTCTGGCTGCCAGCTAATTAGGGTATAGGTATATCACTCCATTTAAAGTCGTGAAGCAGGGGTAAACACAGTCTTAGGCACAAAATGTTGGAGCCTCCTTCCTTCCACCTGTCATTAGCCTGGCCAAGCTGTGCATATGAAATTGTAGTTATGTAGGCCCCTCTCCATAGCTCTGGCCATTATGTACCAGTAATATTTTAATTGCATCCTTGGGTATGTGGCAATGGTTTCCCCAACCCTGGTCTAAATTACTCCCTTTACTTCTCGAGCAATATGACATCCATTGAGAGCTTATCTCATGGTTTCCTCTCCTGGAAAATCAATTAAATTAATAGCTGACACTAATACAATGCTTACTGTGTTTCTGGTACTAAGTACCACAGAAATATTTACTCATTTAATCATCACAGAAACTACAACTATAAGGCAGGTACTAATATTATTTCCATTTTACAGAGGAGACAACTGAGGTACAGTGAAATTGAGGAACTTTCCCAGGGTCATTTGGGTAGGAAGTAGTAGAGAATGGATAGAAACCCCAACAATCTATCTCTAGAACTGGGCTTCTAACCTCTATACTGAATTGCATTTTAAGCTCATTCTTCCACTATTGTAGCTAAATCCATGTTATTTTCCTCTGGATCAGCCTGGGGGGTTGGCAAAAACACCTACACAGTAGACACTTTATAAAAATCCTTCACATATTTGGAGGAAGTATTTGAGCTAAGCCTAGGTCTGCTCTGCCGGGGCTTCTGTGGAGCTCATGAATAGACTTCAGGAAGTACTTTATCCAAAAAGCTTCAAAGCAGAGATCTCTAGTAGATCCACAGCCAAATGAGGAATATGTGGCAAGTGCTTCAAGGAAGCGTAATATGACCTTAATATAGCTGGGAGCCCATATGGTCCAGTCCGTGCCCAGGGTCATATACAAAAGAGTACAGTCCAGAGCCAAAAATAATTATAAATGCATTTTGGTTTTTTAGTTTTCTTTCCAAAAAAATTAAATGGGATCCATCTCATAACTCGCACAGATTTTTAAAAATCCTTTGTCTCTCTTTCCTAATTTATTCATACCCTAAAACCATCCCACTGCCTCTCTCTTTCCCAGTTTACACTTTTTGTTCTCTCAGAACTCTCCCTGACACCCATCCCATCCTTCTTTCCAGAAGCGGTGTCTGAGGATACCTTTCCATGGCTGTCAAGGGACTTGGCAGCTCTGGGTCATCTGTTCTTTGCTCACGCCCCAGGGAAGACATATAATCTGAGAAGTTTAGTTCTTTTCTTGCTTTGACTATTTCTCAATGAGTAGTTCTCCTGGACAATTTCTGGAAAAGAAAATCTCACTTATTACATTAATAAATACCATTTTTGAGGTCCTCCAACATATCAGACCCTGTGCTAAGTCCTTCAAGATTGTTATTTCATTTTACCTTCACAACAACCCTCCTAGAAATGTGTCACTGCTGTATGAATTCTACAAGTGAGAAAGTTTATGCTCATGGAGATTCAATAACATGCCTAAGGTCATACAGTAAGTAAGAAGCAAAGTCAGACCTGGTTAAATTCTTGTGTTTCTTAAAGAATGGTCTGCAGAATAAGGTGATCAAAATTCACTAGGGTGTTTGATAAAAATGCAGGTTCTTGGTTCTATCCTAGACCAAGTTATTACAGGGAATGGTGCTGAGGAATCTTAATAAATATTAAAATGTATGATCTTATTACTATACTTTGGCCTCATTGGCTGTAGCTGCCCCCTCCACCAAGTCTCCCCTTCCCAGTCAGGCCTCTGGCAGATACAGGACCTGCCAGGCATCTAACTAGGTTCTTCCTGCAGGTGCGACCCAGGCCTTTGATTCCCCTCCCCTTTCCCCACAGAACAAAGACAAGCAGCACGCACATGCTTCCTGCTGGGCCTGGATTTGTATTTCCATTTGCAAAACACTCTCTCTATTCCCTAAACCCGTGAGGTCTGTGACTAGGGTGTCCAGTCTATTCAAAATCAGAAAACAAACAAGGCTTCCTGCTGGAAGGATCCAGGGAAGAAGGGACTCCAGCTGTCTGTGGCTACTAGAGGGAAGCAGCCAGGCTTCAATCCAGTTTTCTGGAGCAGATGACACCTGGAAGGAAAGCCATTTGGGATTTTTGAAAGAGCTCTGGCTGGGAGTGAGCAATCCAGGTTCTAGTCCTTGCACTGTCACTAATTCCCCACAAGTCACAGGCCTCTCTGAATGCCGTCTGTATGTAAGTGGTGAAGCAACAACAGCTCTAAGGATCCTGACTCCCTCCAAGAACCTGTGATTCCAGAAAAGCAAGATCTCAGGTCATCTGGAAGGCATCCTAGAGAAGATATGAATGAGACTTTGGGACACATTTTGTCTCAGACTCTGGGTCATCCTGCCCAGTTTCATTCTCTTCTCCAAAGTCAAACTGCAGCAGGGTTAGCACTTTTTTTTTTTTTTTTTAAGATTTTATTTATTTATTTGCAGAGATAGAGACAGCCAGCGAGAGAGGGAACACAATCAGGGGGAGTGGGAGAGGAAGAAGCAGGCTTCCAGTGGAGGAGCTTGATGTGGGGCTCGATCCCAGAACGCTGGGATCACGCCCTGAGCCGAAGGCAGATGCTTAACGACTGCGCCGCCCAGGCGCCCTGAGGTTTAGCACTTCTGCTTAAGCAAGGCTGAGGCCTGATGTGGTCCATGGTGATGAGTTAACCAAGACATTCATTAAACACAATTTACTAAGTACCTCCTATTGACCAGGTACTGGGCTGGGTACTGGTGATAAAGCAGAGATGACACTTGTAGAGTACTTATTATATGCCCCACACTATGAGTGTTTCCCATGCATTGCCTCACTTAATCCTTACAACAATCCTACAAAGTAGGTAGGATTATTATCCCACGTTATGGATAAAGAAGCTAACGCTCAGAGAAGGTGGCCTAGGCTTTGAATCCAGGCGGTCTGACCTCAGAACTCTTGCTCTGGGGGACGACAGCCCTCCTGGCAGCTGATGCCTTGGACAGGATAGAACATGCAGGGCGATGATGCTGAAGAGCCGGAGTTCTGAGTACCCTGGTGTCCTGGCCTCACTTATCCACGTGGACGTCTACATCCCATCGCTGCCCCATGGCTACCAGTGCACCTTACACTTGGCTGAACCCTTCTAGGCCTGCATATCACAGTCCAGACCCTCACACACTCTCTCTAGATGAGGGCCACGCCCACTTGCTGGCTTTCTGGGACTCACCTTGCTCCATCCATGCATGCTTCCTGAGTCATCTTCTACCAGCTCCATGGCAACCAGATCAGCCCAGGACCAGTCCCACCACCACCTCTGTGGTTCCCATAGCTCACATCGTATCAAGGGCAAACTCAACATTCCAGAGACCCACTGTTCCCTGAACCCTGAGTACCCACCTCAGCTTGGCCCTCACCCTTAACACACTCCTGAAAAAAGAGCAATTCTGTGGGGTTGATGTGCCTTATGCAATCTGAGTCTCACAATAATTCTGCTATTGTTTCCCCAAGGTTAGATTTTCCCAAGATCAGGCAGCTGGTACGCAGTTGGGATTTGAGTCCAAGTTGTATGGCTCAAATCCCATGCCCTGTACTGGCATTTTCCTAACTTCAGTTATTTGTTTGCTATTTTCATGATTTTTTTTTCCATATGCTCATACATTGACCTTAGAATTTACTATTTTTCTTTCAAATGAACCCACCTCCTTTATTCACTTTAATACATCTTGCCTCATCCTAAATCAAAACTCCAAAATAATCATAGGTTTGATGTGCTGGTTGCTTTTTCTAATAAATGTTCAAATAAAAATGTTACACATTTACCCTATATTGCCCTGCTTCCCTTAACCTTCTTCACTGTTCTCCACAGATACATTTCTAATGACAGGGCCAATGCCAAGGAGCCTGGGGTATTAGAAAGAGCCTGAGCCAGGGGAAGGAAAAGCTGGCTTCTCAGCCTGGCTGAGCAGCTATGGAACCATGTGACTTTGGGAGAGGAGACTCCTAGGCACCACGACAACTGAAGTCCCTGGAAAAGAGTGATCTCTAGGGCGTCTTTCAACTTGCCCCCTGAGCCTTCCTTCTCTTCAGAGCATGTAGGGAGCCACCAGGCAGCTGGAAGAGTGCCCCTTCCCAGCCATTTTCTAGGGCTGCTGTGGGGAGGTGGTCTATCACCTGTGCCAAGCAGCCCACATAGCGCTGGACACAGCGTAGGTGTGGCGTAAATACCAGCTGCCTCTCTCTACCGGGGCTGCTGCGTCTGAGAGGGGACCCAGGCTGGAGGAGTCATGGGGTGACAGAAAGATAGTAATTTCTTCCCTCTTTCCTAGCCCTCTGTCCTAAGCCCCCTCCGCCTGCCAGAAACAGGGAGGGAAGAGAAACCAGAGAGGAGAGGCCGGTGCAGCTGGAGCCAGGGCGGGCTGTAAAATAATCGGAGGGCAGCCGGTGGGTATCGCTTTGCAATGATTGCTCTGGGAGGTTGTGTCAAAGTGAGAGACTGAGTCGCAGTCATGAAACATTAGCACATTGACACACGTGGCCCCAGCAGAGCAGGGCTCTCTGGTTTCAAGAGGGCGTGACCTCTGACCTGGCCCCTCAAAGCTGGGCGACTGAGGACCCTCCAGCTACAGATCTAGAGGCCAGCCTGTGCGGGGAGCCCCAGTGCCCTGGAGGAACTCTAAACCACTTGCTTACCTATGACCTGTGGCCCCGGAGAGGCTTCTGGTGGCGCTCCATGCGGGGAGACATCGGTGCTCCTGTCGGGCGCTGGGTGGGTGGTCCGTGATGCCAAGGCAGCTGGAAGCCTTGTTTCAGACTTAGTCATCTCTTCCAGGGGGTTGCGGCCAAGCTGCCTGGAATTCCACCTCTGAAAGCCTGTGTGACTTTGTAATGTCACGTAGTCTCTCTGAGTCTCAGTTTCCTTGTCCGTAAGTGAGGATGAAGATATCAAGCTGTCAAGGTTATTATGAAGGCTAAATCAAATATTTAACCTGATAAGGGCCCCAGGGCAAAATCTCTAGATAAGACCAGGGGAGAGCAAAAGGTTGACAAAATAGTAGGGGCAATTGAGACAATGTTTGGTTTCCCTTTCTGTAAAGATAGCTGGGTTGGTATCTCAGGTTGAGCATTGATGCCTACGGTTTTGGGGGAGGGTGAGCTTCTGACAAGGGCTGTGTTTGCAATGGGAGGCCCTGCCCTTTTGGATGTGTATATAAGGTCAAAAGGCAGATAAACACAACTTAAGGACTTGCATGTGAACCCTTAAGCAGACCTATGAAAGATGTGGGGATTTTTGAGCTCAGAGAGCCGCTGGGTAGCTTCCCCCAGAGTCATCTTTTTAGTGCCATCGGTACTAGTATCATCTCCACGTGTCTCCTACCTAAGGCCTGGCCGTCACCAAGCTTCTTCCCCATGAAGCCCTGTTGATGGCCCCCTGTGATCTTCATGGTAGTCAGACTTCTTGTGACATCTCCTCAGACATCTCCTCAGAGATGATTTGTGTGACCAACAGATTGTTGCAGAGGTATAAGGTGTGACTTCTAAAGCTGGGTCATAAAAGGCACCATGGCTTCCACCTTGAGCTCTTGGATTGCTTGTTCTCAGGGAAGTTGGCTATTGTATTGTAAGAACACTCAAGCAGCCCTCTGGAAGGGACTATGTGGAGAGGACCTAAGGCATTCTGCCAACAACCAGCACTAAGATGCCAGCCATGCGAGGGAGCCATCTTGGAAGTGAATCCTCCAGCCCCAGTCTTCAGATGACTATAGCCAACATCTTGGCTGTAACTTCATAACAGCCTTTGGGCCAGAACCACCCACCAAGCCACTCTCGAATTTCTAACCCACAGAAACCATGAGAGATAATAAATATTCATTGTAGTTTTAAACCACCAAGTTTGGGGATAATTTTTTATATAGGAATAAATAGCTAATACAGAGCATTTCAAGAAAACCCCGTAGATATGCTTCCATGTTAGTGGAAAGCACTTGGCATTGAGGGGGCAGCATTTAGATCAGAGGCAGCTGGAAAGGGGTTTTAGAAAATAATCCTGTGTTCTGGAATCCCATCTGTATCAGAATCTCTTTGCGTGGCTGTGAAAACACATATTCCTGGGTCCTGCTCAGAGAAATTTGAACTCATGAGGTCCGGAGCCCATGAATCTATATTTTACTTACTTCTATTAGATCCCCAGTAGTTTTTGGTGAACAGACGGTTTAGATCTAGCCCAATTTTAGATCTAGACCTGATTTTATAGATCAGGCAGTGTTGAGATAGGTAGTGGCCTGTCAAGACCACAAAGCGAGGCAGAAACAGAGGAGAGAATAGAAACTCAAGTGTCCTGGAATTGAGTCTGAGTCTCTTGCCCCAAATTCGCAGATTAGTGGCGTTCAGATGTTAAAACAGGAGAGCGGCTAGGGAGCGATTTGTCTTCAGGTGTGGAGACATGGCGCTGTCCGTTTCCTCTAAGGAGGTGTTGGGTGGGCCGCAGCAGGCAGGCAGGCAGGCTCCACTGCCTCTGTGGCTGGGCTAATCGCACCCATCCCTGCACAAATGCCAGGTAATAGCATCGTAATGAGCCTGCCGTGCTTTTAAAGTTGCACTGAACATGGCATTTGAGTAAAGATGGCTGCTGGGTTTAGGATGGACTTCCATCTGCTAGTCCCAGCCAAAGGCCGCAATAACACCTGGGATGGCTGGGACTGCATTTACATGTGTGTGCGCACGTGCCGGTGTGCCTCTGAAATAGTGAGCACATGAGTGCAAAGGTGTAGCTGTGGGCCCAAATATGTGGTTGTGTGCCTATGAAAAATATGAACACATACATCTGTGTGTGTGTTTAGTCCTACCATCACATCCTGTACTCCAGAAAACATGCATGATTTGCAGACACAGGAAATGTCTTTGATGTCATGCAGGCTTCTTGTCCATTCTTGGTGCTACGCACGGTGATTTACAAAGCCAACATCCCATATTTGATCTGAGCGAGACCTGACATGTAGCCATCAATCTGGTGGCTTTGTAAATATTTTCAGTGCTCCAGTCACAATGGGCACTGAGAGCTCTGTGAAGATCAAAGGCCTCACCTCTGCCATGGTATTTGTAGGAGGAAGAGATGTAGCCAAGTAGGCGTGAGGGCGTTTGTAGAAGTATTATTAGAGAAGAGTGTGGGGGACAAAAGGTCACCTACCAAGACTACCTGCCACCCCATTGCGCCCATCACCCCCCCACCCCCCACCCCCCAGCTTAGGGCTTCAGCTCTTCTCCTGGTGGGCCTGTTGCCAGCTCAAGTAGAGAGGGGTGATTTTAAGGAGCTCTATGCAGTGTTTGGCAACCCGGGTACCCATCAGTTTCTGATTTTAATGTCCTAGTTCTAACGACTAATTGCTGGTGATTCCAGCAAGTTCCTCTCGTCTTCCTGAGGCTTTTGATATATATGTTTCTATGAGAGTTATTGATCATGTTGTATTACAGAGATTTGTTAATGTGCCTGACTCTCCTGCCTCCTAGTCCTGGAGTTTTTTGAGGGTAGTGGTTCTATCTTGTTTACTGCTATATCCTCAGCCCCAGCCCAGTACCTGAAGCCCAGGTGAAGGCCAGTCAGCAGTGCACAAACAGATTGAATTAGGACCTTGTTCCTGTAACCAAAACTTTCCTTGAACCTTAGAGTCAGATCCCTGTCTTATAGCCTCACTTCATGCCATTGCTGGAGTCCCTGCTCCATGACTTGTCCGGGACCCCAAGTTTTCCCTCTGGGCACCGGACATTGTCCTCCCTTACTTCCACCCATTCCTGCAGGAGCTCAGCTCCTGCCCCCGCCTCCTAGCCTATGCCAGATGTGAGACTAAATTGAGCGCCATCTAGAATCTGCAAGTGCAAGAGGCCTGTGGTGCTCGACTCCAACTGCTGCCCAGTCTGAGGCCACCACCCTCTAGATGTCCGTGCTTTGTCTCAGTATCACATTGCTACATCCTAGTGCTTTAAGAGCCTATGCGATCCCAAGACCCTGTTCTGATAAAGAATAATAATAACAGTAATTCTCGTTTGAATTGTAAAACTACTATGTTTCTAGTGCCAAGTGTTTTACATACTTTAATTCTCACAGAGAAGTTTCTCTCTACTTTACAGATGAAGAAACTGACGCTCAGAGAGGTTAAGTAACTCACTTGAGGTCACATAGCTTCTGAAGTCAAGACCAGTGAAGGTGGCACTGTGGGGTTGAGGGACCACAGGCTACAGGCTCAGGGACACCTGGATTAGAGCTTGGTTGTACTTGGCCAATTCGCCCTGCACAATGCACTCTTGGAGCCTTATCTGTAGAAAAAGGAAAACAAGAGTTACCTTTCTGGGTTGTTAGCGGCCCAACGAACTGTGTCTGTAAAGTGTCCAGCACAGTCTGACACTTAGTTCAGTGTTTGTTTCTGTCTCTCCTTTCCTTGGTCTCTCCTCATTCAATCTTGAGTTCAGGCACTCTGACAAAGAGGAAATACACTGACATAATCTCGATCAGAACGTCCGGAGCTATACTTTCCTCCTGTCACCTCTTTATTTCATTGTCTCTAATGGGACATAATGAGAAAGCTAGTATTCACCCGTCTTTAAAAAATTTTCCTCATGACAATAAATTTATGTCTCCCCTCCCCTCACTGTTAGATCATTGTGAACGTGACAAGAGAGAGGCTTATGGAGAAGCAATTATCCTGAGCAAATGAATTCCACACAAATTCAAAGGTGAAGATTACAATGAGAACAGAGACGTACATTATTAGAAAATTAAAGTAGAAATCAAATAAGGATTAGGAACCCTGAGTCTCAAATATTTAATTGTCATAATTGCCTAATTAAAATGGTTTTTTTAAGCACTCCTCCCCCTCACCCATGAGTGCTAGAAGGGCTCTATTGCCAGGAAGACAATTGCAAGCACGCAGACTTATCACAACATGAGGGCTGACCCCTGGCAAACCTTTTCGCAGAAAGAGAAGTTACACTGCCTCTTCATTCATGCCTTCATTTAGCAACTACAAAGTGAGTGTGTACTACGCACTGCTTTGGAGACAGCCTTGGGGGACCACACCCTGGGGGTAAATGAGTGGGGGAGGCCTTCAGAGCCAAGCTGAACTGACTTGTTTACTCGAAAGACTGCTCATAGTTTGCCAAACCAAGAGGGATTCAGGGCAAGTGCTGGTATGTGAAGCTGGGTCATGGCCAGAAGGTAGGTCAGGCTGGAGGAAAGGCATAAACTGAGATGAGTCACACAGCAGGGCAAGTTGTAAGAACGGATCAGGGAACGGACAGTTGGATTTGAGTGTGTCAATGCAGATGTTTCCTGGGACACCTTTTGTTCATTTGGCATCTGTCTTCCCATGCTAGACCGAAAGACTTTGAGGGCCTGGATTGTGTTCATCTGATTGTGTATCCCCAGTGCCTAGCACATAGCAGGGGATTTTTTAAATGTGTTGTTTAATTGAATTAAATTAAAATGACATTCCTTTGAAATAGACCTTGATGTACTTTAGGAAGAAGACAGAGGCCTTGAAGGAGTTGAGCCAGATGGATACCTACCATGCCTGGCACATAGCAGATACTCATTAAAGATGTGGTGAGTGAATGAATCTAGGAATGAATGAATGGCAAGCAATGTTCTACACACTGGAATAGAAAGATGATTAATGCATGCCTCTTGCCCTTGAATAGGTCCTAGATGAACGAGGGACAGAGACTTGTGACCAGCTAATGAGAACCCAGCCTAATCGGAGATGAGTCACATCATTTATCAAACCCAAGAGCTGGCATCTCATTTTCATTAATCTAGGGACTGCTGCCAGGATCATTTTTGTGGGTCTAGAGACTTTACCTCTTCAACTTGAGTGTAAACTTTCGATAGCAAACACCTGTTTAGTAGTAGACTATCACTTTGTATTTGCTGGATGAAAGCATGAATGAGAAGGCAATGCAAATTACCTTCAACGGAAACGGGGTTGTTTTCACATTATGACAAGTGCTGTGATCATCTTCCTGAATAAATCCTATGCATTGCATCCAAGTTTGCCTCCTTGCTTAACAAGTATTCTTTCTCTGACATTCCAGATATCTCTAAATATTGGGTTGAAATGAACTTCTTAAAACTACTGCAAACGCTCTGCCAGATACTAAGGGGAACGGTAAGGAAGCCTATGATTTGATCTCTGCTCTCAAAAGGCTTATACTCTAGTTGGGGGGATAAAGCCCAGACCCATCAAAAAGATCACATTAGCAGCACCCAAGCAGAGAAAATGAGATGTCAGTTCTCATGTTTGATAAATGGTCACCTCTCCCCCCACCATGAAATTTAGCCTGCTTTGCTATTCCAGTTCTTAAGTGCCGCTGCCCTGCTAAATGAATTGGTTAGGCAAGGAACATCGACCTATGGATGGACCTGTGTTGCCATTACCCTGGATTAAAGTTAAAAGTGTCGGAGCCTAGGACCCAGAGAGCTCCAGGGCAGAGTAAGTGACAAGCCACACGAGATGAGCAGGTAACTAATGATGCCAGAGGTAGGTCAGGGAACAATTCACTCGAGAGATGGCACTTGAACTGTGCCTCGAAGGATGGACAGAATTCTGTATGGGGAGAAGTTTCAGTGTATGGGGAAACGCAAGGAAGTGCACTGTGATTCGGCACGCGCACGTGCTCACCCTCCTGATAGTCTAATGACATAAGTCCTTCTCATGTCCCCTTCTCGCGTTTGAGGAAACTGAGCTTCAGCGGGGTTGAGTCCCTTGCCCACACATATCCTGCACCAAAGTGGTCAAGCCAGGCCCTGACGTGGCAGCGTGGCTTTGAAGCCCACTCTCCTTCCCCGCAGAGTTCCATGCAGGGGAGCTAGGGATGACAGCGTTGGAAAGTAAACTTGAATCCACTGAAATCAATGAGCTAGAGCATTTATAAAAATAGAATTGGAACCTTTTCTAATTTTCTAGCCCTTTCATTTGCTTTCATTTGACTGAGTCGTGTAGTTATTTTTGCCTTCACTTTGAAAGTGAAATCTCTGCAGGTTGGGGAAGCAGTCATATGACTGACCACTCTAGTTGCCTTCCAACTCCAGGTCAGCTATTTGCAATGCCTGACTTCTGAAAGAAAACAAATCTTCTTTAAGGAGAAATTAAGAGAAGGTGGTAGACGAACAGGGCAACAGGGAGAAAGGGGGAAGGGGCCACAGGAAAAGAAATATGATAAACATTACTTTGATTTTCAACGTTCACATCAAGCAGACACTGAGAATTTCTGCGTACCAGAGTTCCTGCGGAAACTGGGAGTGGGTGGTCTCTGGCATTTTCTTGAGAGGAACTCAAGTGATAAATATAAAGAATGGCTCCAAGTGCCCAAAAAGAAGGACTCAGAGTAGAAATAGAAACAAAGCTCAAAAGAAGCCATGGTATTTTTCAGAGTAGATACAGAGATGCTTAATAATTTACTGCATTGCAGGATCCAACGTAACACTTGAAAGCCTCAATAAATAAGCGTAATGGGCTCCCTTTAAAAATGTATTGGTTGGCAATTTATTTACTCATGTATATCCACCTTATGGTATGTGACATGTTGCCCTTCCTCTCTTCGAGGAAAAGTACTCTATAGGAGGCTGTAATTAGTGCTGGCCGCTGAGGCCAGAAACTCTTTCCTTGGCATACTTAATTCCTCTCATGCTGTCTGGTCTTCCAGATCTGTTTTTCCTTCTCTTCTTCTTTTCATTTTTATCTCTTCTATCTCTCTCTCTCTCTCTGTCTCTCTTTCTTTCTCCTTCCTTCTCTCTCTCAGTTTCTTTCTCACTTTTTTCTGTTAATTTCTCTTTTTTCCTTTCTTTGTTTCTTTCTCTCCTTTATTTCTGTCACTTTGTGTTTCTCTTCTTTCTTTCTCTTCTTTCTTTCTTTCTTTCTTTCTTTCTTTCTTTCTTCTTCTTTCTTTCTTTCTTTCTTTCTTTCTTTCTTTCTTTCTTTCTTTCTTTCTTCTTTCTTTCTTTCTCCTTCCTTCCTTCCTCCCTCCCTCCCTCCCCCTTCTGATCCTTCTCCCTCCCTCCCTCCCTCCCTCCCTCCCTCCCTCCCTCCCTCCTTCCCTCCCTTCCTTTCTTCCTTTTCATTCATTCATCACACTTCAACCAACTTCAACAAATCTGACCCCAAGAGCTCCCAGTTGCATGGAGGACAACATGATGAAAGTATGATATAGTGTTACTGATATTATGAATGATGTATGCAGGCAGCACATATAGTAGGGCTAGGTGAAATTCTAGGCATGCAAGTGATAGATAAGTGAAAATTAGTGTGAACTTTCTAGAAAGCAACTTGAAAGTATAGAGCCAAAACTTTAAAAGTGGACATACACATTGACCCAGTAGTTCCACTTTGGGGACTCTATCCTAAATGATGGGGGAAAAATAAATTCTTGAGTATGGAGAAAACTTAATGCAAAAGATTTTATCATGTTTATCATGACATTATGCATTACAAAAAACCCCACAAATTTACCTTAAAAAACCACCACCAACAACAACTCCTAAATTGTTTTAAAAATCATGGTGCATCTACTCAACCAGGACGATTCTCTCTGAGGTAGGAGTTGGAGGAGGATTCTAGAAATGCTTCCTGGAAGAGTTGACAAATGAACAAAGTCCTGGGAAAATAAACAAACGATTACTCCAGAAATGGCATTAACAAATAATTTTGAGCAACTGCTAAGTGATATGCAATATACTAGCTGTTTGACATAATTATATTTTATTATCCTTTATTGAACACCTACTGTGTGGCAGTTTGCTTAATTTTTAACTTGTGCTTTGACGTATATAATCTTAAATAAGTCTCTCAAGAATTCTTTAAAGGTTAGTATGAATATTCTTCTTTTCAATGTCATGAAAATGAAGCTCAGAGAAAAAGAAACAACTTGCTCAAGGTCAAACGACTAAGTTGTAGTCGCAGGATGTAAGCATAGGTCTCGTTCAGAGTTGGGTGCTTCTACGAGTGCCTTGGCTGACCTGATGCTGATTTGTAGATTGGCACACGATAGAAGTATGCCAAACTCATAAGCACCAGTACACAGGGAAGTGCAGAGGGTGCTTGTTCCTGGGCCACTGCATTAGTTTGTCTCCCACTGGGGAAAAGGTTCCACACCATTCTTATTAAGTGAGCAGTGCTCCTCTTTGAGAAGCCTAAATTAAGACAGTAGTCACTCAAGTCACGAAATCATGGTGACGGCCGCTCACTGGGGTTAGTCCTGAAAGGCTGGCCGGGGCCACAGTGTACTTCCATCTTCACTGAATCAGATGCGACCACCCCGGTTTACACCACAGATAGGCTCAGCTGCCCAGAGGAGGGTCGTGTCTGAAACACCGTTCCTGCCTCTCGATGACACTTGGCCTAATCAGATGCCGTCACCAATGAGAAATAAGTACCAGGATAAATCTCATGGCAGTTTCCAAAGCATGTCTACATACATTTGGAATCTCACAATAATTGTATAAAGTAGACCAAGCAAGTTTTAGCACCCTCACCTGACAGATGAGGAAACTGATGTCTGGTGAATGCACGGGCTGTGATGATGCTGGAAATGGGTGCATTCCTTTGGGAAAGTAGTTTGAGCACACATATACAGCCACTTAAAAATACACATATTCTTTTGCCCAGTAGTTCCACTTTGGGGAAACTGTCCTAAGGACAGAATCCAAAAATCTACAAAAAGCTGTGTGCCCCAGACATTTATAGCAATATTATTTAAGATAAAAATAACTGGAGGGGCGCCTGGGTGGCACAGCGGCTGGGCGTCTGCCTTCGGCTCAGGGTGTGATCCCGGCATTATGGGATCGAGCCCCACATCAGGCTCCTCTGCTATGAGCCTGCTTCTTCCTCTCCCACTCCCCCTGCTTGTGTTCCCTCTCTCGCTGGCTGTCTCTCTCTCTGTCAAATAAATAAATAAAATCTTAAAAAAAAAAAAAAAACTGGAAACCGCCAACATGCTCAGGCTTAGGGCAAAGATTAAGGAAATTAAGGCAAACCCACTCCATAGACAATTACAGAGCAAATAAAAAGGCCTTTTAGCAAAAGGCTTTTGATGAAATGGGAACATGATAATGTATAATGTCAAACAAGGAAAATAAATTATGTATACAACAATAGTACGGTGACAACGATATAAAATTGCTAGAAAGAAATATTCCAAAGTGTTAACAGTGATTACTTCAGGGTCTGGGATAGTGATTCTCAATAACATACTAGTAATTTTTTTAAAAAAAAGATTTTATTTATATATTTGAGAGAGAGAGAGCTGAGTGTGAGAGAGAGAGGGCATAAGCAGGGGTGAGGTGCAGAAGGAGAGGGAGAAGCAGACTTCCCACTAAACAGGGAGCTCGATGTGGGGCTTGATCCCAGGACTCCGGGATCATGACCTGAGCTGAAAGCAGACACTTAACCAACTGAGCCACCCAGGCACCCCTGTACTAGTAATTTTTAAAAAGTAGCATCGGGCACAGTTGTAATATATTAGGTTCTCTTCTAAGCATTTTGCATGAATTCGTTCATTTAACTCTCACCACGCTGTATGGACTGAACGTTTGCGTCCCTGCAAGACGGCAATGTTAAAATCCTAGTCCCCAGTGTGGATGGCATTAGGAGGCGGGGACGTTAGCAGGAGATTAAGTGACGAGGGTGCAGCCTTCATGAATGGGATCAGTGCCTTATCGAGAGACCCCAGAGAGCAGTCTTGCCTCTTTCTGCCATGTGAGGACACAATCAGAAGTCGCAGTCTGCAGCTTGGAAGAGGCCCCTACCAGAACCTGACCGCGCTGGCAGCCCGGTCTTAGCCTTCCGGCCGCCAGACCCGAAAGAAATACATTTCTGTGGTTTAGAAGCCACCAGTCTGTGGAGTATTTGTTATAGCAGCCTGAACTGACTGAGACAATACCCTCGTGAGACAGGGAGCGGTACAGATGAAGCTGAGCCCAATACCCACCCTCTGCGTCAGTTCCTCGGTGGCCTCTGAGTCCACGTTTATGCACAGTGCTCTGCCGGCCTCGCCGTGACAGCTAGCAAACACAGAGAGCTGTCTAGGCTGCTAGTTCTCACCTTGGTCATCCCATTAGCACTGTGAGGACTACATTATAACGATTCCCGTTTCACAGATCAAGCGGCTGGCGTCTGAAGACACTAAGTTACGCGCGCAGGGTCCCACAGCCTTGACGCAGGCAGGCTGAGTCCAGGGGCCTTCCGTTTGACCACTGCAGTAAGCTGTCTGCTGCTTCTTGGTGGTCATTTCTTTCCTTCCTAAACTTTCTGCAGTGGACATGCTTTTTCACTGTTATTTCAATTTGGTGTCACCTAACCATGTCCATCCTGCTGCCTATTTTTTAAATAAAAGTTTTATTGGGACACACTGATGCCTATTCATTTATTTAGTATCTCTGACTGCTTTTGCTAACTAGAGTTGAGTAGTTGAGACACAGGACATCTGACCCACAAACCCTAAAAAATTTAATATCTGGTCCCTTAGACATTTGCTGACTCCTGATTTAAATCATCACTGAACTTGTAAGGGTAACAAGCGAACTAGAATCCTGGTCTTCCACGTGTCGATTCTTTGGAGGCAGTAGGTGGGAAGGGAAATGATGGAGTGTGCCTGTAAGTGAATTTGTAGATGTGATATAGTCAGTCCCCAAATCTGCTATTAGCCCTGTCTCTTCTCAGCTCAGACCAGACTAGCAAAATCTAGAACAAATGGTATGACTAGCACATTGTTTTCATCTCTAAACCATTCCATGAAAGCCTAGATGATCATAAAAGTGGCAATGAATGACTCTGGGGTCCTTTGTAAATTGCCAACATTAGAAGCATTTTGAAAGATTTGGGTGTGTCCGCAGGATAAAAAAGTTGAGCAGACAAATGAGAATTGAGTGTTTTTAAAGAGCATTCCAGTCACTTCAGAAGGTTCACATCTATACAAAAATGCAGTAAATGGGAAGACACACCCTTTAGAACTAGAAGAGTCTTCCTGCAAAAGTGGGCCTTGGGGGCATTTCAGATTGGGAGAGGGGTGGAATAATATTCAGTACCCCTGAAATGGAAGTAAATGTCCGAGGGGCCGAAGAACAGACAATATAGCCTCGGGACAGTGAAGCTGAGCTCCAAGTAACTGAAAAACTGGAGACAAGTCAGGTCTTATGACAGATCAGTGTCTGCCTCCTTGGGCTGGGGATGTTCCTATAAACACAGAAGGAAGTTTAAGGAAGTCTAGAGAAGTGAGAAGAGAAAGAAAGAACATCTTTCGAATATTACTGTATGTTTTACATAGGATGTTACATTGTCCTCAAGCATTATCTTACAACACTTCTTGGTGCTATCCCCAATTTACAGATAAGGAAACTGAGGTTCAGAGAGACCAAAGAACTCACTCAAGGTTACGTATCTAATCATAATAATAACAAAGACTTACTGAGTGTTATATAGTTTAGAGGTTTAGAGGACAGACTCTGGAGCCAAGACATCCAGGGCTTATATCTCAACTCTGTCACTTACCTTGAGTAAATCACTCATCTTCTCTATGGCTCATTTTCATCACCTTTAAAGTGGGGATTATAATTGCCCTCACTTTGAGTAGACGTGAGAAGTAAATGAGTTGATTGATTTGCAATGCTTAGGATCCTGGCAACCATAGTGAACACAAAATAAGTGTTTAAGTTAGAACTCTGTGCTAGGCAGTGTCCTAAAGTACTTCATATACATTATTCATGTGATCCTAACAACAACCCTATAAGATATGTATTCCCTCATTTTACAAAGACAAAGCTGAGGCCCTGAACAAATAAGCCACTGTCTCAAAAGGTAGAGCCAAGGGTCAAATGCAAATAGCCTAACTCCAGGGCTGACACTTAACCATTTCACTCTGCTGCCTCTACCCCTAGCGGTCTGTTTCCCACCCTCATGATCTAGATGTTTTATGCTTGGCATCCTCCTTTGTGCTACGGCTCTCTTTGGGCACGTGTTCCATCATGCAAGACCCAAATGGCCCCAAAGCCTCACCCAGCTCACCCAACTCGCCTTCTCTCTCCTGTCTGTGTTTGCCCTGTGCCTGGATCTGAATCCAAAGACTCCAGCACCCTCAGAAGCTGTGTGCCATTTTTACACTAACAGAGACTTCATTCAGGACAGTTTTTAGCCGAGCCTTTTTAATGCCTTCAACATGCTCTGAGAGAGACTAGTCCAGGAAGGAAATCTGCCAGAAGACTGCAGTAAAGCAAAGAAGACATGGCAATTGAAATCTAAGGAAGAGGTCCAAGACCCGTGTGTTAGTTTGCTCGGGCTGTAGTAATAAAGTACCACAGACCGGGTGACTTAAACAGCAGAGATCTATTCCTCACAGTCTGGAAGCTACAAGCCCGAGATCAAGGTGTTGGCAGGGTTTCTCTCTTCTGAGGCTTCTCTGCTTGCAGCTGGCCACATTCCTCCTGTGTCTCTTCACATGGTCTTTCTCTGTGTGTTTCTGTGTCCTCATGCTCTCTTCTTATAAGGACATCAGTCATGTTGGATTAGGGCCCACCCATATGATCTCACTTTACGGTAATTACCTCTTTAAAGATGTAGTCACATTCTGAGATACTGGGTCTCAGGACTTGAACAGTTGGTTCTTGGGAGGAACACAGGTTAACTCATAACAACCAGGCTCCACCACTGTTCAGCTGTATGACTTTGGGCAAGACATTTAACTGCTCCAGTCTTTACTCTAGGTCAATCTGTGAAACAGAACAAGGAAACAAGATTGTTGTGGAAGGCAAAGGAGACTCTAAAAGACTATACCATCATTCTGACCTGCAAATTTGTCTTGTCTCAAATGACTATAAAACACAGATGAAGTAACATACTTGAGATCTCTGATTTTGGCCACTGTATTTCAAGAGGAACATTGGCAAATTGGAGTAACCAGTTTGAGAGGTAACAGAATGATGAAGGATCTGGAGGAGAAGACACGGAAAGAACAGCTGAATAAAGCAAGTTCTTCAGGTCAAAGAAGAGATGAGACTGGAAGATGCAGAGAGCCGTCTCAAAATACTTGTTTACTATTATGATGAAAAGGGGATGGAATGAGTCTGCTTGGTTTCAGAGAGGAGATCCAATGATAAAAATTTATGGGGAGGAAGATTTGGGTCCGATAACAAGAGGAGTTTCCAATGGAACATCCACAGTTGAGGTACTGAGTTTCCTTTCTTAGAAGGTGTAAGGCCCAGGTGATTTTTTGAGCATCTACTCTGCCAAACACGGTGCTAAGCAATTTCACATAGAGTGGACTAGGGAGGATCTGTCCTGCGTCAGGTGGGATGATGGAATAGCTGGCCTGAAGTCTCCCCAGTTCTGAGGTTCTCTCTCCCATAAACAGTATTGCCTATGAGACAGGGGAACTTAGGCAAGCAAATTTTAGTTAATAGAGTCATCTTATAAAGAAACAAGTTCTCATGAGACTCACTGCAAAAAGTATAAATTTCTCATAAAGGACGAGGCCTGGAAACTAAAAAGTTTTCAGGGACAGAAGCCATTTCTGTCCCTTCTTCTTTGTGCATGACTCTCAAATAGCCCCCTTAGCCTCAGACCCCAGCTCACCTGTCGGGTCCAGCACACTCAGCTAATCGACTAGAACTGCTGACTTGCAACTCCAAAGGGACCCAGCTTGTGTAGGATGCGCATCCTCGGTTCAGAGAGCTACGGAAGGGCAGGCTGGGAAAGCGGGGTTGCATTGTCTGGGGAGCTGTCATGACCCATCCTTGTGGGAGGGAGGTCAAAGCTTACAGTATATGCGGCTGGATGGCTGCCCCAAACCATGCTTGCGTCAGGATTTCTCAAACACCTAGACAGAGATTTTTGACTTCGTCTTCCTCCAGAGATTCTGATTTCACAGCTATTGGATAGGGTTTGGGAATCTACACTTTGGAGTTGCTCTCATGGGCGATTATAACACGAACCGCTATACGATGTTGTGATTCTGTCCTTCATGCTGCTAATTTACTCGTTTTTTCAATCAAAATACACCCTTATCTCATAGGAATGTGTTTGTACCCCTCACACGACAACTTTCAAACTACATTTACTCCAATTTTGTGTTATTACCCAACTTATGCGGTCCTAGAGGGCACAAATTATTTCTCTCTCATCTTGCCAGCTCCTACAAGCATTTACCACAGTGTCTCGCAGAGCGTTGATTCCCATGGAATCGATATGGTTCTGAGAACCTACAGAAAGCTGCATTAATAGGATGTTTTCTACCTCCCCAACCCAGGCAGGGAAACCCACTCAGAAAATGCCTAATTGTTCTGTGATTCGACATAGCTGGGTAGTCAGGCTGGGATGAGGGTGATTAATTACAAGCCGCATGCTGTGCTGCCCCAGAGGCTGGTAGCCTATGTTACACAGTCAATTAGCTACCAGACACAATCATCTAGGTTGTTATTTATTACTGGGTATGTCTGAGCAGTGAATCCTGTGAGGCAGAAAACAAGCGAGGGGATCTGTCACTGTGGGCCTCCAGGCAGGACATATGGGGGGGGGTGCACCAGGGACCCCTGAACAGGGGCTATTCTCTCCAAGTCAGGCAGCTGGAGAGGTTCCAGGTCCTTCCTTCCACAGCTCTCAATACACAAGATGAGGAGGAGCTAACCGAATTCAGTTCGTGCAGGGTGTGCAAGGCACCAGGGAGGCCCCAGGGGTAGAGAACGCAGAAAATAATAAGATCCGTGCACGGGAAGTCTGCAAGCTGGTGGGTGAGAAAGAGGCGGGCGCTAGACAAAAGAGAGGTCACAATAAAAGCTTTAAACAACTTTACTTGGCCTCAGTACATGGTTTGTAGATGAGAAATCAAAAGGCAGCTCACAAGTGTCATCGGTCAAGGGTCGTCATCGATGGGAGGTAAAAGAACATCACTTTTGACCAGGGTGATCTGGAAGAAGGTGACATGCCAGCCAGACCTGGAGGGTAAGGAAAGAGAATTGCAGGGAAGAGGGGAAAAAGAAAGCTTAGGCTTTGTAGACGCCTCCTCTCAAACACTGTACTTGACATTGTGAAAGACAGTGCTGCATTATGGAAACACCGTGGATATTGGGGCCAGATTCAACCTGACTTTGAAAATCCTGGTTCTGCCACTTACCTTGGGCTAATTTCTTAACCCATCTGGGGCTATTTCCTAATCTACAATAAGGAAAAAAGATATTTATCTCAATGTGTGGTTACAAAGATGGATTGAGATAATCATGTATGTGGAACACCTGGCAGGTATTCAAAAAGTGATAAGTAATCCTCATTATTATTGTTGTTCAAAACAGACCCACAAAGCTGGCTTATCCCTTTCACAGATGGGAAAACTGAGGCTTAGAGAAATGATGCGATTTATCCAAAATGACAAGCTGGAAAGCGGCAGAGTCAGAATTTAAACTCATACCTGTGTGACTCCAGAGCACGTGACTTCCCAGGACATCTTAAAGAGAAGGGGGCAACACAGACTATATTTAAGGGAAAATGACTATGAAATTTTGGGGGGAAGTGAAAGTTCATGGAAAGAGGTATTGCTTACTCATGCTAAAAAATTAGTCCTGGATAAAACCTATCATTGGCTTCAACTGCTCTAAGCTTCCTGCCCACCTCTGCACCCCCTCCTGCACCTCTGGCCTGTCACTTCCTCTGGCCACAGCCACGCTGAGTGGCCCTGTCTTTCACTGGCTTCAGTTGTTCCCTACCATCCTATGTTCATTGTTTATGTTCCTGAGGGTCCCGCACAGCTTGGCAATATCTTGAAGAACTTTTTTCTCTTTTTAATAAACTGAGCAGGACTGCCCCACCTCCGCCCTGGGTAGGATTTCCTAGGCCTCAGAAACTAAAGACATAAATGTGAAATGTCATACTTAGCCCTTTTCTCCACAGGGGAGGCCCACACCAGCAGAGAAGCAGGGAGAACAGATTTAGGAACGAGCTCACTAGGGAACTGAGCACCAGCAGCTCCCCTTGGATTCTCAAGCTCCATGACAAAGTCCAGGTGCTTGGGCTAGACTCCCGCCATTGTGATGAATTGTCTCGCTGGTGTCAATCCACCACCATTTGCAATTTTGTCCCCCAAAGACCTGAAACCTGTGCTTGCTTGTGTTTGACCTTGGGAATTGGGAGTCGATTATTCCCTAGGAGGTTCTTAACTGAGCCACCCAAGCACCCCTAAGCAAGTTTATTTATTATAGGACTTCACAGAGCCTTTATCCTGATGGTTCATATAGATCTCTTAGAGCAGGGGTAATTCTATAGACATCTTCTAAATTTAATTTTTTGAGTAGGCATTGCAGTCATATGGCTCAAAATTCAAAATGGATAAAAGGATAGATACTTAAGAACCTTTTTTTCTTCATATCCACTTTATCTCACCACAAGCAATATTATTATTTTTTGATAATTTTCCTAGGAATATTTTATTCATGTATAGCCAATATATATATTTTCTATGCATTTCTAAACAAACGGTATCATACTATAAACACTGGTATACACCTAATTTTCCTCTTACCAAATATTTTTTTTCCATGTTAGTACATTAAAAATCACCTTTATTTTTTAACAACACTGTAGTATTCCATTTCATGGATGTGCGAGTTCTGTGTTTTGTGAATACATAATTTTTTTCTCATTTTACAAACGTTGCAATAAATAATTTCGTACATATATTTTTTACATGTGTGAGGCAAATTTCTAGAAGTGGAATTCCCATGTTAATGTAACTGCAATACAAAGAAGATGCATGTGCTATATACAATTTTTGGAGATTTGCCAAAATGATAGGTGAAGAATATTTTTCTTGGTGAAGCAATAATTTACATTTCTCTTATTATGAAGGATGTTGAACATTCTTTCACATGTTTAAGAGCCATTTGTATTTATATTTCTGTGCACTCTTTATGCTCTTTGCCAGTGGGTTGTTGGTCTTGTTTTTATTGATTTGTAAGAACTCTTTAGGTATTAGAAAAATTAGCCCTTTGTTTTGTCTTTTAAATAATCTTCACACCCCACCTAGGGCTCAAACTCACAACCCAGAGATCAAGAGTCGCATGCTCTACTGACTCAGCCAGCAGGGGCCCTTAGCCCTTTGTTTAATGAGTTGAAAATATTTTTTTCTAATTTGTTTTTTGCCTTTTATCTTTAAGCATGGTGTCTTTTTGCCATCTGGAATTTTTTTATGTAAACAAAATTATTCATCCATTTTAAAAGACTTTGGGGTATTTTAAAAATCATAGTTAGAAAGTTTTTCCTGAAATTGTAAAAGAATTTTTCCACAGTTTCTTTTAGTACTTTTTATATTTTCATTTTTACATTTAAATAATTGATTCTTTTAAGATTTATACTGGACAAGAGTGCCTGGGTTGTGCAGTCAGTTAAGCTTCCAACTCTTGGTGTCGGCTTAGGTCATGATCTCAGGGTTGTGAGATCGAGCCCTGGGTTGTGAGATCGAGCCCTGTGTCAGGCTCTGCACTCAGCAAGGAGTCTGCTTGTCCCTCTCTCTCCCCCATCCTCTCTCTTTCTCTCTCAAATAAGTAAGTAAATAAAATCTAAAAAAAATTTATACTGGGGGTAAGGTGTAGTTTATACATCTGGTTTTTTTCTGGATGGTTAACTTGTTGTACCGACAACAATTATTAAATAACTCATCTTGTCTTCAGTATTTTGAAATACCACTTTTTTACTTATTAAGTCTCCATGAGTATTTAGGGCTATTTCCAAACTTTTTTTTTTAAAGATTTTATTTATTTATGTGACAGAGAGACAGCCAGCGAGAGAGGGAACACAGCAGAGGAGTGGGAGAGGAAGAAGCAGGCTCCCAGCAGAGGAGCCCGATGTGGGACTCGATCCCGGAACGCCGGGATCACGCCCTGAGCTGAAGGCAGACACTTAACGACTGCGCTACCCAGGCGCCCCTATTTCCAAACTTTTAATTGTTATTTGGATCATTTTCTATTCAGCATCAATAGCACATTTAATTATTAAGGCTTTATAGTATGTTTTAATATCTGATACAACTTGTTCCCTCATTACTTTTCTTTTTCAGAATTTTCCTGGCTATACATTTTTGTTTATTTTTCAAAATAAACTTTGGAGCTAGCTTGTCTGATTTTTTTTTAAATTTTAGTTGGTCTATTTATGGAATTGTTTTAATCTTATAGATTACCTACTGAGAATTGACACCTTGTTAAGGTTGCAGCTTCCTTTCCAACAATATAGATTGCTTGTTTCCATTGGTTTAAGCCTTTTGAATCCCTCAAAAGAGTTTAAAAATTTTCCCCCTTATATAGATCTTTCTATAGATATTTTTTATTAAATTTATTTCTAGGGGTGCCTAGCTGGCTCAGTTGGTTAAGCATCCAACTCTTGATTTTGGCTGAGGTCATGATCTAGGGTTGTGGGATCGAGCCCTGCATGGGGCTCCATGCTGGGTGTGGAGCCTGCTTGAGATTCTCTCTCCCTCCCTCTGCCCCTCCCTGCTCCTTCCATAAATAAATAAATAAGTAAATAAATAAATATTTCAACATTTATTTCTAGCTATTTCATCTTTTGTTGTTATTATGAAGGGGGTCTTTTTGCTACACTATGAAGCCTTTTTTGGAAGGGAATGTTAGGTGAGTAGCGGTCTGTGGGACCACCTTGGGAAACACTACAGGGCTTTGTGCATCCTCTCTGCTCTACATAATCTGTGGCTGGATGGAAAATGGTATTTCCATAGAGCGTCCAGAGACCGAGTGAGGGAGGGGCAGAGGAAGACCATTCTTCTGCCTTTGGAAGTGTTTGGTCCCATTCTGCGCTATACAGAAGCACTCATAGAGTATCTGAACTGGAAGATTGTAAAAATCAAGCAATTAAATCCACTCATGTGGAGTTGAGAAAACAAATGACCAAAGAGAAAAAATAACCTGCTGAGGTTGGGCAGAGCCTGGGTTCTGGCCCATATCTGTGGATGTCTGGGGCTTCCTATAACTGAGCTTCCTTGTCGCCAGTAATAAGCAACACCCTCTTATTCTGCCCTGAATTTCTTCATGATTTCCTAAGGGTTTGAGGGAGGATATCCAACATCGATTTGCCCTAGTCGTGTACCAGATGCTATGTCACCTACCACATATACACTAGTCCTAATGACACGACACATTCCCATCTTTCAACCCTGTGCAATCTTGACTAACCTGTGTTTCTATTCCAGTAGAACCGCTATCTCTTCTCTCTACCTAGAGAAATGATTGCATCAACTTGTCCTTATATGTGCAGTCAAAGCTTGGTAATCGGGTGTGTGTGAACCATGGCTAAGGTGCAATGGGGACCTGAATGAGCTCTCCCACCAGAAAGGGTTCAGAAGATTAAAAATGGCTCTGATCGTTAACAGGAGCAGGGCCTACATGCCCACCTGTTTTGCTTCCTCTTTCACCCCCTAGCCCTTCCCATCTGGGCCAATAAGAGTTTAACTGTGGGGGGCGCCTGGGTGACTCAGTCGTTAAGTGTCTGCCTTCGGCTCAGGTCGTGATCCTAGCGTTCTGGGATCGAGCCCCACATCAGGCTCCCTGCTTAGCGGGAAGCCTGCTTCTCCCTCTCCCACTCCCCCTGCTTGTGGTCCCTCTCTCGTGCCTCTCTCTCTGTCAAATAAATAAATAAAATCATTTTTTAAAAAAAAGGTTTAACTGTGGAACTTCTTTAAGCCTGATTTAGAGTTGTTGATGATTCATCAATCTTTCCCCTTCCCATGTCCCTTCCTGGTTAATCAGCAGTGACTACAGTTTACCATAGAGGGTTTTTAGTGATGATAATCGTGCCAACAAGCTTTTTCCATACAACGTGGTAGAAGGAACACTGACTTGGGGAGGCAAAAGGCCTGGACAGACATTTTGCTCTGATGGTTACTGGTTGTGTGGCCTAAGTCTGGTCACATAAACTCTCAAGCCTGTTTCCTCCTCCCATCAATGGGACAGTGAATAAATTCAGTGCAGTCAAAACATACAAATTACAGCAATATGCAAAAATCTGGATGAATCTTAGCAATATGTTTTTAGTGTTTATTTTGTTTGTTCGTTTTGAAGCCAACTCAAACTTATAAAAAGTTACAAATACACTCCAAATGCCTTTTTTTCCCCCTGCTCCATTTGAGAATAAGGTGCCAATCTGATACTCCATCATTGTTGAATACTCTAGGGTATATTTTCTACATACAAGGGCATGCTTTTACACAACCACAGTACAACCATCATAAACAGGAAATGACATTAATGTTGACCACCATGCAATCCTCAAACCTCCTTTAAGTTTTTTCAGGTATTCCAAATGGCTTTTTAGAGCAAAAATGTCTAGTTCAGAATCACATATTGTATTTAGTTGTCATTTCTTTTCAGTCTCCTTCATCTGGAACTATTCTTCAATTTTTCTTTGACTTCATGACCTTTACACTTTTGAAGATTATAGCAGAGTCATTTCATAGAATGTCCCTCAATGTGACAAATTGACATTTGTCTGATATTTTCTCATGATGAGATTCAGGTTATGTGTCTTTGGCAGGAATATTCCAGAAGCAGTGCTGTGTTCTTTTCATTGTATCCTATCAAGCACATGATTTTGATTTGTCCCATTGCTGATGAAGTTCACTTTGATCCCTTGATTAAGACAGTGTCTGCCAAGCTTCTCCTCTGTGAAGTCACCTTTTCCCCTTTAGCATTATAATTTTAGGTAAGAAATAGGAAGTCCAGAAATTATAAATAGTATAATATCTTTTTATAAAGTTAAAAACAACTAACTTAAAAAAATGCTTATTAGGGATATGTATAGGTGAGCTAGAACCACATAAAAAGAAAAGTAAATGAATGATGAACACAGGAATCAGGCTTTCAACTACGTTGGATGGAAGAGGTAAGGAGGTGGGTGGGGGAAGGAAGGCACAGGGATGTGTAAGTTACTGCCAAGGTGCTGGTATTGGTGTTGGGTTCAGAGATGCTTATTGTATTGTTGAAACAAATAAGGTAAGTAAAAGAAGGTCATGCTTGGACTGATAGTGACAGTGAGTCAAGAACCATTGATTATGATTAATTCAATTCTATGTAGTTAAGTTCCAATTTTTAAAATTTAAAGATTGTTTGATAGGTATGTAGTGGAGAAATACTGGGAAGTAGAAGAGAGAATTCTAAGGTCACTCCAATGACCTCTGCCCCCAGCCCCAACCGCAGTGATTATAGTTATGTGAAGGGAACCAAATACTCCAAATCCTTCTATTCCCTTGGCCATGGCGGATTGATTTGAGCCCAGAAAATAGACTCTACAGACCTAGAAAAGCCATTAAAGCTTAGAGCATTTTGATAATAAAATCTAGGCAAATTTATCTCCTTCCTGGAGCAATTTTGCATCCCCAGAACATTTGCATTTTTCCAGCTTCATTTCCCATTTGCAAGAACACATATGAACTTTCCAGTCTTCTATCTCACCCAGGCCCTGGCTCTTGTATGTATGAGTTTGGCATAGTTGACACAGACAGGTCTTTATTAGAAGGAGCCCTGGGTTCTAATCCCGGTTGCATTTTTTTTTTTTTAACTAAGCTCTATGCCCAACATGCAGCTCAAACTCACAACCCTGAGATCAAGAGTCAGATGCTCTTCCAAATCCCAGTTATGTTTTTAGTCGCTAAGTGACCTGAAGCAAATAATTTCCCTTCTATAGGCCTCAACTGATCCAGGTGGGTTTATCCACCTTTTTCTTTCCCCCTCGAGATTGATTCAGTAGGTCTGGGCAGAGCCCAGACAGGTATATTTTGAAAAAGCTACTCAGATAAGAATCAGTACGCTTGTTGACCAGCTCATTCACACTTCTGTCTTTACCTTAATGCTTTTGCTTTTCCAGGTGCTCTGCTCTGTAGTGGGTGTCCACTGAGTTGCAGTTCTTCTCTGGGAAATGACCACACTCCACAGAGGTCGGCAGCCAATTGTCTGCCCTGTGATCCTGCCCTTAACTGTAGTCAATTTGTGTAGGGGTTGTCACCTGACTCAAAATAAGTCAGTTATAGTAGGGTTGTTTTTCACCTGGGAATTTGAAATTGGGACAAAGAGATTCCGGTCTTAAGCTTGGTCACTCTCCTGAGTCTCTGTAAGATTGGGTAACACAGAAAACTTGTAGAATGAAACTGATGGACAGTAAGGAGAGAGGGGGAGAGGGGTAGTGAGAAGTGGACACAGTTCTCAAGTGTTTCCCATTTCTTGGTTCTAGTCCCTCTGGATGCCTGTTTTTTGTTTTTTGGGTATTTTGTTTGTTTGTTTGTTTTTCCTCTACTATGATGGTTAATTTTGTGCGTCAACATGACTGGGTTAAAGAGGCCCAGATAGCTGGTAAAACTTTATTTCTGGGTGTGTCTGTGAGGGTGTCTCTGAAAGAGATTAGCATTCATTAGATTGAGTAAAGCTGAACCCCCTCCCTGACGTGTGTGGGCATCGTCCAATCCACTGGGGGCCTGAATAGATCAAAAAGCAGAGGAAAGATAAATTTATCCTCTCTGCTTAAGTTGAGACATCTATTTTTCTTCTGCTCTTGGACTTTAGTGCTCTCCATTTGTGGGCTTTTGGACTCAAACTGGGACTTAAACCATTAGCCCCCAGATGCCCAGCCCTTCAGACTTGGACGGAATTACAACATTGGACTTCTTGGTTCTTCAGCTTGCAGACAGCAGGCCATCGTACCTTCCAGCCTCCATAACTACATAAGCCAGTTCCTATAATACTCCTCTCTCTCTCTCTCTCTCTCTCTATATATATATTTATTATATTCTATTGGTTCTGTCTCACTGGAGAAGCACACTGACTAAAATGCCTTCAGTAAGTGAGATGATGAGACATTAGGTCTCCTTTATTTTGTTTAAGTTTTCTTTTTTGAGATAATTTGCATAGCAATTTGTTCTCTGCTGTCCACCGCTGTACTCGTCTGCTTTCATCCTGGACTGCCAGAACGTCACTGTGGGTTGATGGACTGTAGACTGAATAACTATAGGTAGAAAATAAACTTCTGAACTTGGTGGTGGAGGTAGGGAAGTCAGATAAATGTAAAAGTAAGCTAATGTCCTTAGCTTGTCAGAGGGACAGATACTTATTAATTCCACACATTAGAAAAAATCATTTGAATATATGTGTTAAAAGTTTCAGAGTAACCACTGGAAAGGTAAATAAATATAAATATGTGTATCTTTCAAATAAGTAGAGTAAAGCAAAATGGACAGAGAGAATTTTATACCTTTTGACATTACAGATCTCCCCATTAGAAAAATGAAAACAGAAACAGGAAGTTTCCCTCAATAAAAAGAGTAATAATATTAAGTCAATAATGAAAATGCTGCTTTTGTCCTATCAAATTGGCAAACAAGACAAACACACAAAAATTATAATATCTAATGTTGTCTAGGGTATGGAGAAATGAACTCCATGTGAACTTCTGGTGTGAATATATATTGTTATAATCTTTCCAGAAGGAAATCTGGCAACATATACCAAAACTCTGATTTATTTATCTTGACTTTTGACCCAGTAATTCCACTTCTCAGAATGTATCCTAAGGAAACAATTAAGAAGGTAAATAAAAGTATTTATTCTAGCATGGTTTATAATAGTAAAAATATCAAAAAAACCTAAATGCTTAAAATTATAGTATTGTTATAATAAATCATGTTATTTCCATACTTCAGAATACTAAGCAGTAGTTATCAATTATAATGTAGGTTAATATTTATTAGCATGAAATGGAAGAATATTTGCAATAGTTCTTCAAGTAAGAAATAGGATACACAGCAATATGGATTGAGTCTTCATAAAATTACTGTGTGTCTCTAAATGCATAGAAAAATGTGGGGAAACACTCACATCATGTATTAACCGATGTGTTTTTCTTTAAGTCATAAGCTCGAGTGTTCATTTTCTTTTCCCCTGGCTCACTTGGAATTGTGAGTACGCAGGCTCTGGGTGAACTCTAAGTCACTATTTACAAAGGTATTATTATTATAAAATGTGCCACGGTAAAAGACAGTCCATATCGCTTTGTATCCTGCTATTTCTTACTTGACTCCAACTTGGTCTACTCCTGCGTTGGTATGTGACCTGGGGCAAGTTCCCTAACCTCTCAATGCTTCAATTTCCATATCTTTAATGGGAATAATAATAATCTTACCTTATAAAGTTGTAGTGAGCATCAAAGGAGTTAATACTTGCAAGTATAATGCCTGATACATGTCACGCTCCCAAATATTAACTGTTGTTATTAATACAATGTCACCCCATAACCTGGAAACAACAGTAGCCTCAGAGGAGTTTGCAGGCATATGCATTTACTTCCTGGGCACTTAAGTCATTCTATATTGAAAATGGTCTGATATCCGGTTCCCAAACAAATAACTTCTGATTCTGTTCACATTTCATGTCAACCCTCCACTTTCCCATCCTCTCCTGCCAGGAACTTTCTCTGTAATTAAGTCCTAAACTCCATTCCTTTTTTGTGAAGCTACCATTTCATCCCTCTCCTGCACCACCTCCAGGGACCATGTTTGTATTATTAGCAACGACCTTCCAAAGACAGAATATCTCAGCTTAGAGGTACAACGAGGTTTGCAAATTATTTTTCAGACCCTTCCACTCATACTCTAGAACCCTTCACACCTACCCTGTGATGACTAGGAAGAAAGCTGGTCCTGGCTTACTTTACCTGGGACTTGGTCTTCAAGGGGCTGAGAGATGGAGAGCAACCACAACTGGGGTTAAACTTAAATTGGGCAAGTACTTGGCAATTGTAGCCTGTGGGGTGAGACAGGTCTGAAGGTAGAAAAAGGGTGATAATTTTTAAACTGATCTCTGAGAACAAAAACCACAACTGGTTTTTGATTTTGGAAATACCCTAACCTCAGTTGTCAATGCTATCACCAGTGGAAAATAAATAAGCCATGAGGAATTTGCTATAGAAGTTGGATTGCCTTTGCGGCTACATTGGGGGCATTTCCAGAGAATTTCCCATGAACATTAATGAGATAAATACTGACAACTGGGAAATACTAATTGCTGGGAATCCCAAAAGCTGGCTAATGCAGGTAGAAAACAGGATGAGATCTTTTTGATTTTACATGATGTTTAAAAAAATTCCACTGAGCATTACTGTGAAGGGTCATTTCTCTGCATTGCCTCAGTCCTCACCGTGAGTGTTGGACAGCAATACCTAAGGCGCCTGACTTTCCAAAGGGGCTTTCACTCAACCATTAATTCATTCACCAGCCAGTTATTGAGGCACTGAAACTAAGGAGATGGGGATCGATGAGACACTCTCCTTTCCCTTGAGGAGCTCACAGTCTTATGTGGGAGACAGATAAGTAAACGGATCATTATCATTACAATTATATACCAAAGGCCTGGGAGCATATAGGAAGGGGTGACTGCCATAGACCTGAGGGGGATGGGCAAAGGTTTGGAGGAAAGTTGTTTTTCAGAGGGGAGAATGTTAACAGCACGTGACTGCTGACTGAGTAATTGAATAAAGACTGAGAGTTTGGTTGCTAAGAGCAACATGGACAAGGAAAAGCACAGTTTCCACTGATCTGGAAAAAGAGCTCTTGCAATGCAAGGTGTGATTCAGTGCATGGAAGGAGCTGCATTTTGTCCCTTCTCTGTCCGGCTCAGTGTTCTATTTGTATTTGATGAATTAAAGTGAAAAAAGGTGGTGATAAGGAGCTATGAAGAAGGGGATTATCATGGAGATCCTCTGCTTGACGGCTCACTTAAGTGTATAACTACGATTAGACCAACGTTTAGAGCCTCTGCACAATTGCCATGTTAGACTGGAGAATTCTTTTTTTTTTTTTTTTTGACAATTTATAGCACTTTATTCATAATGGCCCAAAAGGGGGGGGAGACCAGCGAGCTAGGTGGGTGAGGAGGGGGCTCAATAGCTCACCCCCCCCAAGGCTCCTTGGAGCCTGCTCACGAGGTGACCCTGTCCCACGAGATCGGCTCTGGCCTTCTCCAGCAGGATCCCAGCCTCTTTTTTTTTTATTTTAATGTTTTTTTATTATATTATGTTAGTCACCATACAGTACATCCCTGGTTTCTGATGTAAAGTTCGATGATTCATTAGTTGCGTATAACACCCAGTGCACCATGCAATACGTGCCCTCCTTACTACCCATCATAGACTGGAGAATTCTTAGTTGCGGCGAGCTGTCTATACATTGCAGGATGCTTAGCAAAATCTCCGGTCTCTACCTACCAGATGCCAGGAGGAGTCCCCTAGTTTTAATAACCAAGAATGTCTCCAGGTATTGCCAACTGTACCCTGGAGGGCAAAATCACCCCTAGATGATAATTACTGATTTAGGAGGAAGTAGTCAACATTTTTCTATTTTGCTAAGCTAAATTTCCACTGCACTAGGAGGGATTTGAAGTAAAGATTAATGGGGATTTGTGAAAATAGGAAACAATCTACATACCCAATAAAAGATTGGTGAAATTAATCACGATATACCTATATAATGAAATATTATATAACCATTAAAATGACAGTATATTAACATGGAAATATGCTCCAGATCAATTTTGCTTCAGCATGTGTATATATATGTGTGTGTATATATTTGGTCTAGGCAAAAACCATGGGAGGACATACACCAAAATGTTAGCAATGAAAATCGTGGGAGGGAAGAATTACAGGCTTTTCTTTTCTTCTTTTGTTTCTATATTTTCTAAAAGAATCTACTTTTTTTTTTTAAAGGTAGATTGGAAGGAAAGGGATATGCTACTTCTAAGCCTAAACAGTGGGGATTTGTTTGATATGTTTGTTTGTTTTTCCTCTTGTATTTCCCTAAGGGGTACAGCTCTTTTAGGGACCTAGGGTATGGATTTTTCTGGAAAAATGGAATAAGGCTTCCCTGAAGGCTGAAAGATGGGTAAACTGTGTTGTTTCTACAAATCCCTCCTTCTAACATAGAAAAGTTCAGATAAGAGAACCACTCAGAAGAAGAGTCTTGAAGAAAGTGTACCCGATATCACAGCCTGAAAGACCCTCTTCCTCCTGATGACCCGATAAAGGGAAAGGCAGCCCAGGTTTCTCTTTAAGAATATTCACTCTTTGGCCTCAATTGACTGCAAGCCTTTTCTGTGCAACAACTACTCATTGGGCTGCTTGCATATCTTTAATTACCACTGGCTGCAGCAAGCACCTCTTTCCCTTCCCCACAGGCCATAACCCTGAGGAGGCAAAGCCTTCAGGCTTTAGTGAGTCAGCCCCAATAAGGCCAGGCAAGAACAAAATGAAGGGAGGGCAGCTGCTCTGGGGTTATCTTGGGTGTCTGAAGCCAGTCAAGCTGGGGGCAGCTAGGAGGTGTGTACCTCTTCTGCAGGCCTTTTGTTTGGGGGGCTCAGAGTGAGAACCAGGAGGGGACGTAGAGGAAATGAAGAACCGTCTCAAAAACAACAGAAGTGATTTCTTCTTGTGTATTTATAAAGGCAAGTTTTTAAAAGTGAGATTTGTTTGACGGTGAGTCATCCCCAACATTTGATGGATATGATTCAGATGACCTTCCCTGACAGTATAGTCTGAAAATACAGGCTAAAGTTTCCTGATTGTTCAGAAGCCCTCAAAGAGTTCTAAAAGGTAGCATCCTCAGCTTGGTTTTTAATCATCTATATTTCTGGAAGTGGTGTTGATAGGCTGAAAGCAAATAATAACAACCCTTGGCTCTGCTGGGAGGAATGGATGCTTATCTAGCACTGGCAATAATTAGGTTGCCATCAGATGCAGAGCATAGAAATTAGGCAGAATTCAAGAGTTCTGAGTTCTAAAACTCCCTCACTGACTAGCAAAGTGCCTTGACCTTGATCAAGACACTTTGCCAACCTCAGATGTGATGTGAGGGTAGCGTTAGCCTGGTGACTGTTCAGGTCTCCCTCAGCCTTCCTTGGTAGCCCAATACTCATCAAACTTAAGATGCAACCTCAGCATCTTATGTTTATCCCTGTAATAACACATCATAGACTATTGTCATTGCTTGACTGGACTGTAAGTGGTCCTTAGACTACAGAGAGAATCCCTGCCTTATTCCCCAGTGTATTCCCAGAACCTGGAACCCTTATACAGCACATAGTCAATTGATCTTTGTTGAATGAAAGTATGATTGATCTTAGAATTTTCCAATTCCAGCCTCTGGTCTCATTCTTCTGCTTTCTATTATTTCCTCTGCCAGCCTTCTCATTGGGTCTAGAATAGAAAATTTTACTCAAACTTTGGGTGACCTTTAAGCCACTTTGGGGAACCAGCTACACTAGATACCTTTCAGGTATTCAATCTGTTCTTAATGACCATTGTTGTGGCCATGGGAATGCATCTCTCAAATGTTCAACTATGAGAGTATGGTCCACTGCCTAAGCTGCTGAGCCCTGAAATCCACTGCCATGTTTGCTCTAAGGCCACCATTTCCAAAGGCTACTTCTAGTCAATGGCTGAGTCCAGCAGGGATACTAAGGCATACTTCTTCCTTATTGACTAGGATCTCCCCTATGAGCAACTTTGGCTTGAGGACTCCGCATTGGCCTTGCTAAACTCTCCTTGAAGCTTAAAACTTGGATCTAATCCAGTCTAAAACACTTCCACCCTTCCTCCTTCCTTCCTTCCTTCCTTCCTTCCTTCCTTCCTTCCTTCCTTCCCTCTCCTTCACTGGGGTCATATTTACTTCTAATGGCTCTTGTTTGTCTCCTTTACAATTCTATATCACAAACATTTCCCTTAATACATTTTATCGAATTTAATCTTGTCTTGGCATTTGCTTCTTGGGGGACCTGGACTAACACAACCACTTTCTCTGAGAGTTTCCTCTACACCACTGGGTGGGCCCCTAATTATGTTCTTTGTCCTTCATCCCACTTCTAGCAATTTGGACCAGGGGTGGACTGGTCCAATTTTTTTCCCCCAAGGAATTTGAAATTGGTAACAAGTCAGTCTCTGTGCATGGCTGTAACTGACGGACACAAGTGGTAACCATGGGACAGCCATCTTCTGATTATCGTGTACTTGAAGAAGCAGAGAAAGCCAGTCTGGAGAGAAAGAAATGGCACAAAATTCAGAGACCTAAAGATAGGTCTGCCTGGTACTGTCTCTTGTTTCAGACCTAGCTGTCCCTAATTTCTGTGAAATACTTTAGTATCTACCCAGTACATTCCATTTTCAGCTTAAGCTATTTAAATTGAATTCTGTTGCTGGCAATCAGAAGAACCTAGATTTAGTCACTACTTGTACCTAATAAAGTTTCAATAATGAAATAGACCCATTGTAAACATAAAATCACAGAAGGTAACTGTCATTACCCTATGCCCTATTGTGAGGGTGATCATACAATTTATTACCAAAATTGTGACACTTTTAAGAGTGAAAGGGGGAGCTATTCATAATCGTATTAAAACAACAGACTTAATCTAGGACTTTCCTGGACAAACTGGGGCTATTATGGTGACTGTACTCCCTCAAAGAGAGTCAGCTGAAAAAGAATTAATGAGGTCGACACAGTTAGTGAAGCAAATCCCTTATAGGGTCATTGAAATCCCAGGTGTCTCTAAAACAGGAATTTTTGAGATTTGTTTTTCATGTTATTATTTTTCAGACAAAGAAATTGAGGTTCAGAAAGAAGTAATTCACTCAAGGCCACTCAGATAATAAGTAGAAGAGCTAGACTCAAACCCAGGTGTCTCTGGTCCTCTAGTCCAGTGTTCTTTCCTCAATGGAAGGGCCCTCAGAAGTATTGGTTCCTTTTCAGTGTGAGTTCTGGCCTCCTTCCCCTGTCTGAAACCCCAAGGTCACTCAGAGCACATATTCTAAATGAGAATATATTCTTAAAACAGTCCTGGGGAGTATCCTCCTTATGCTCATGTGGCAGATTGTATTTTTCAAAGGTGTTCTTAATAATATCATTTAGCCCCACTGTTCTACAGTGGATTCTTGCCACTCCTTCGTCAAGAGGTAGTCTATTTCCCCACTATTTTGAATATGGGTGAGCCCTATGACTGCTTTGAGCAAGAGGATGTGGTGGAAGTAATGCTGATATAGTGTGGCTTCTTTGCAGTTTTGCTTGGGCTACTTGGAATGTTTACTCTTAGGAAATTCCCTTTTGGAACTTAGCCACCATTCTGTGAGAAGTCCAAGCCATCTGGAGAGGCTGTGGTCAACAGCACAACTGAGATTCCAGCCAACAGCCAACATCAACTCTCATCATGTGAGTGAGCCATCTCAGACATCCAGAATTGCTGAGATTTGAGATGCTGCAGCCCAGCCAACATACAAGTGCAATCTCATGAGCAACACTGAGTAGAAAATCACTCAGCTGAGCCAAGTCATCCTGTGGAAACATGAAAATAGCAATAAATTTTTGTTTTAAGTTGCTGAGTTTTGGAGTGGTTTTTTGGGTGGCAACAGCCAGAACTCCCAGAATCCTCTCTCCAAGTCCAAAGCAGTCCAAGCTGGGAATGAACCACCTTCTTGGGGAAAAGTGCACACCTCATAATTATAGCTACTGTGAATAATCTACTATTTGTTAAGAAAGGTCTTATGGGAGAACTTGAGGTACCATTCATCTCTGTCTTTGTTACCTGAGATAGAAACTATGAGTTCCATTGGGATCTTTTCATGTAAAATCCAAGAATACTTGTCACTCCATCCATGACTTGACCCCAACTTACCTGCCGCATCCCCTAAACTCTCTGCTGTGATCTGGCAATGCCTCATGGCTTTAGTGCTTTACTGACAGCAGCCTATTTTACTGTCCCATGCTATGCTCATGCCATGGTCTCGCCCTGGAATTCCATTCCTATCTCAATTCACCTATTCCCAACTTACTCATCTTTGATGCAGTTTGAGACTGGACATTCTCCTCCCAGTGAGGTCTCCTTAAATGCTCTGCATTTGTTTGTCTAAGCAGGTAACACATTTTATTAGAATTACCTGTTAATGTGTCCAATTTACCAAGGAGGACGTAAGCTCTGGGTGGTGGGATAATCTTTATCTGTCTATTATCTATCTATCTATCTATCTATCTATCTATCTATCTATCTATCATCTATCTATCCATCCATCCAACTATATCTTTTAGTTAGCTAGTTAATTTGGGATCTTATTTCTTTTTTAATCCTCAGTATAATGACACTGATCAAGAAATGTTTGATGAGGTAAAACCAAGAAGTCAATGAAAATAGATGGAAGATTTTCAAAGAATCATTTCCCTTTTAACCAGCCCCTCTCACCAACAATTACTCCTACTACCAGTAAAAATCACAACAGCAAAAGCAAACACTTATAAAGCATTGACATGTGCTGGGAGCTCTTCTAAGTGTCACACATGCATAATGCATACAATCTCCATAGCTTTATGAGGTAGATACTATTATCATTCCCATTTTACAGTTGAGAAAAATCAGTTATTCATCCAAGAGCCCACAGTTTTTAAGGGAAAGAGTTGGGATTTCAATCTACACACTCTGGTTCTAAAGCATGGGTTCTTACCCTTTCAAGTCATGGTGGCTAGTCCTAAGTCTAGTCTGAAATCCCTGGGAATGCTCAGGGTTAAACGCCCCAGCTCTGCTACTGTACTGTCTGGGGTAAGTTGCTAGTAACTGCTACATTCCCATAGGAAGACAAGGTTAATGAAAAAGAAAGAAAGGTGGATAAATAATTTACCACCTGAGCACTGAGAAGAGATTTCTTGGATTAAGAGTCAGGAAACTCAAAAGACACAATTTAGACAATAAGGTAATAAATGACACAATTATTATCCAATTGGCTACAGGCTCATTCCGGCTCTGGAGTCCGCATTTCCCCTGACATGGCTCCTGCTTCTGCTCCTCTACCATAATCCCTCTACAAACAGAGGCAGGTTTCCTCCCAACCACCTCTATCAAAATAAATCTGCTTGTAAATTCTGAATTCTATATTTTTTAAAAGAGTGAATCTCCCAAATTATTAGCATGCCTGTTGAGCTATGGGACTATAGAAGGACCAAGAGAGAGAGAGATGAAAAGAGGGAAAAGAACAGAAAGCTTAAGGGGGCCAGGAGAGAGAGAGAGAGAAAGAGAGAGAGAGAGAAAATTAGAGGTAGAAAGAGAGACAGGAGGAGACATCATGCTGCTGTTTAATACAACCTCATGCAGAGCTAGACCCTCTAGCCACATAGGATTCCTGGTTAATGTAGCTAAGCCAACAATAGATCCATTGAAGAAATGGGGTAACTGACCCACCCAAATTCCAAAACAAAACAAATTCCATTTTCTTTCTGTCTAGAATAGGAATTGATCCCATTTTCTCTTTGCATGGGCTGTTGGAAGGCAGTATTCAGTAGTGAGTGAGAGTATGGGCCCTGGGGCCAGATTACCCAGCTTGGACTTCTGGCTGTACTACTCACTAACTGTCAGAGCTAGGGCAGGTTTCTTTATTTCATCTGCTTCAGTTCCCTCACCTATAATAGCAACACCAACTTCAGGGTTGTGATGAATTTGCATGTAACACACTTAGAGGAGTGACTAGCACGTTGGAAGTACTTGATAAATAGTAACTTAAAATAATTAGTCATGGCAAGATATGTGAGAACTAGAGCTTGTTCCTTCTTTATAAGGGTTGTGGAGCTAAGACTCTGCAGGTTACTTCACTCTAGTCAGAGCTACGGGCCAGAGAGAAGGGTCTTGACTAATGGGGTGGAAGTTAGGCAGAAAGACCGGGATCATCAGTTGGATTCCTAGTTAAGATGGTGGAGTTACCACCTGGATCATCTTCCATCCACGTATCTAGTTGTTCATTTATGAAACACAAGTAGTTATTCCATCCTTCTTAGTAGGTCCTGTGCTAGGAGCGAAGGGTAGAGAAATGTGCAAGAAGAATCTGCCCTCTTGAAATCATCACATTACAGGGAATGATACAGACATGTAGCATTAACATGAATATAATGGGTTGCCGGGAAGATCTGGGTTCAAATTCAATTACTGATGAGCTAAGTGACTTTAGGTTCATGACTGCTCTGAACCTCAAATTTTTTTTCTCTGAAATGCAAATGATAATAACAGTAATAATAATAAACATGTAATTCAAAGGTTTTGTAAAGCATACATGAAAAAATTCACATAAGATGGATGCTTAACACAAAGCTTAGCACATAATGAGTACTCAGTAATTACAGCTTTTAAAGACTATGATGTGCTAGATAAAAGAAGAGTAATAGAAAACACAATAAGCTTTAAAAGAAACAGTGATACGAATAAAAACCTCTAAGGTGCCAAAAGAGGAGTTAGGCATTAATCCATTGTGAATTTGGGGAAAGTGGGGTGGGTTAGGGGGGCAGGTATTGGAGCTAGTGGTTAGCAGGGAGTTTACCAGGGAAAGGAGAGGGCATTCCAGGCAGAGGAAACAGAAGACGCACAGGCACAGAGGAAAGAAAGGGGATATAGCAGGTTCAAAGAACAGAAATTCAGTGAGTCAGAGAAGGGAAAGTGTGATCAGAGATGTTGAGAGGCGGTAAATCAGGTCAGATCACGAAGGAGACCTTTCCTGACCAAACAACGGAGTTTCGACTTTATCCTGCAGGCCAACGTCTCCCAGGATCTGTTCTACACAACACTCAGATCGGAAGTTGTGAGCAACCACTGCATGAACGTGGTCTGCCCTCAATAAATTCAGGGAGTGCTGGGTAGAACTACAGGGAGCTCTTCACTCCCAGAATCTGCAGTGCCTTTAACATACTAAGAGTCCTCCTACTCCCAAGATGAAGAAGCATCTATAGCATTTCCCCAAAACGTTTGTCCCATACTTTCTAATATTAGTTCTCAGAAATTCCATTACGCAAATGCTGCCATAGGTATGACAGTAGTAGGGCTGCATCTTCAGAACTGCCTTTAAGCAGATTAATGAATACAGTAGCAGTACAGGGCATGGACTCTACAGCCAAACCACCTGGGTTGGAATCCCAGCTTTGTCCCTTACTAGCCTTGGACATATGATTCCATCTCTCTGTGCCTCAGTCTCCTCCTCTATAAAATGAGAGTAAGAATATGCTCATGGGGGGTATTATGAGGATGAATGAAATAGTATTTATAAAGCACTTAGAACAGTGTCTGGCACTTATTAGCACTGCCAGAGCATTTTGTTAATTAAATGGAGAGGACAGGATAGAATTCTCAAAGGAGTTGTGTTGGAACAAGTCAGAAAAGAGAGTGTGTGCAGCACAAAGCTCTCCTGTCCTATGCTGGTTTCTTCTTTCTCTCCTTCAGTTCCCTTTCTCCCTTCTTATTTCATTTGTAGACCAGAGCAGTCATATCAACTGACAAAGAAGCAAACCGGGACATATATGAGCATTCAACTTACATGAACACAAATAAAACAAAATAAAATAATTTTTAAAATCATAAACACATATACTAAAATTGCTTACTAATATAAAATATATAAAAATGACATTCATATAAATATTTAAGTGGCAGGGTCCATGCATCTGCCCACCTCCATATTCAGAGTGACAGGATTGCTATCCGCTTAGAAGTTCTCTGTTCTGTTGTGCTGCTCAGACAGGCAGAAACTTGCCAAGTTGAGGATGATTCCAGGGTTTAAGGGTCACTATTTTTCTTATGACTTGTCTCCTAAATGCAAGCCAACTTAGTCTGGGGCACAACTGAAGAAAGAGACATCTGTTTCTGGAAGAAACACTGTATTAGTCTAACTGGAGGCAGCTTTATAAAGTCTTTGAAAGGTAATGTTGCTGATATGTTATTTTTGTCTAATATACTTTAGAACATCCATGCCGTGTAAGTTGACACTCTCTTGAAATGTAGAGCTGAGATTATGACCTGGGTCTTCCTGACTCCAAAGTCCTTGCTTTTTCCAACAAATAGACCCTTGTAGTCAAGTGCTTGTGTGTCATCCACTTGTTCATTCAACACCTCCTTACTAGATGTCTGCAACAGGCCAGGAATGATGCCAGGTGCTTGGGCATAGAGTGTGGAACAACTGAGACACAGTTCCAATTCTCACAGGGCTCCCAGGCTCTGGGGAAGGTACAGAGTAAGAAATGAACTGATGCAGGGCAGTGTGGGGAGAAAGACACCATTTACTTGCACTTATAGCACTGCCCTAACCCACTTGGTAAACTGGAACTTAAGTTTGGGTCCTGGGTGTTATGACTAAATCAAATCAAAAGCAAGGCTAACTTTTTTAAATGGGAGGGGGAATCTCAGACAGTGTGACTTTGTCCAGGTATCCTCTACCCTCGCTGCCCATTAGAATCATCTAGGAATTATCAGGCCTTATCCGAGATAAATGTAGTAAAAATCTCTAAAGACTAAGAGGTTGAGAACTGACCCAAAGATTGAGAAGATGCCCTGCCTCCATGTATCTTCCCATACAGTGCAGAAAAAAACATGTCCCAGATCTTAGAGATAGAGATGTATGTGGAATGGAGCTTAGGCATACCACCTCTGGAGGTGGGTCGTCAGAACTTGAATTCTAGCTCTGTTACTTGCTAACTGTGTGACCTTGGGCATGTCATTTAACCTCAGGGCCTCAGTTTCCAATTAGGAGGATTAAATAAGTTAGTAAATACACCTCCTAAAAGAGAAAATAATTTATAGCAAATACTTAATAAATGTTAGCTCTTACTGTTTTTCCCATTATGAGAAAATCCCACAGACCAACATAAAGCTTGGAGGAGTAGCCCTTCCACTCTTTCTCTGGGCTCTTGGTGTGCTCCTTCTCCTGAGGTTCAGGTCTTTCCAGATCATTTGGGTCTCCTATCATCCCAGTTTCTAAATTACACATTCTGTACTCTAATGTCTCTCTTTCTTTTTCATGGAGATATAATTGACATATAGCATTATGTTAGTTTCAGATGTATGACATAATGATTTGATATTTGTATATGTTGTAAAATGATCATCACAATATGTCTGGTTAACATCTGTCACCACACATAGCTACAAATATTTTTTTCCTTGTGATGAGAACTCGTAAGATTTGCTCTCTTTGCAACTTTCGAATAATACAGTATTATTAACTATAGTCACTGTGGTGTATATTACATCCCCGAGACTTATTTACTTTATGGTTGGAAGCTTGTACTTTTCAACCTCCTTAACCCATTTCTCCCCACTCCCTATCCTCCACTTCTGGCAATCACCAGTCTGTTCTCTGTATCTGCAAACTCAGTTTTTTCTTTGTTGTTGTCTTTAGATTTCATATATAAGGGAGATCATATGGTATTTGTCTTTCTGTGTGTCTTATTTCACTCAGCATAATGCCCTCAAGTTCGATCCATTTTATTGCAAGCGTTAAGATTTCTTCCTTTTCCTGATGTTTCTTTTATTTTAGTTTTTTAAGATTGTATTCATTTATTTGAGAGAGACAGAGCATGACTGGGGGGAAGAGCAGAGGGAGAAGGAGAAAGAGAATCCCAAGCAGATTCTGAGCTGAGCAGGGAGCCTGACCGAGCTCGATCTCAGGACCCTGAGATCATGATCTGAGCCGAAATCAAGAGTCAGACGCTTAATCAACTGAGCCACACAGGCGCCCCCTTGATGTGTCTTTTAATTGATGCTTTACTTATTGTTTGGCTTTGGCTATCGTGGCAACTTAAAAATGACTTCAGATTCATTGCTACTCATCCTATTGAGAGGTAGAGTCTAATTTCTGTTCCCTTGAATCTGGGCTGAGCTTTGTCTTGCTTGATCATTAGAATGCAGCAGAAACGATGTTCTAAAATTCTAAGGCAAAGCGATAAGAAGCCTAGAGCTTCTGCCTGAGCATCTTGGAGCACTCACTCTGGGAAAACCACTTGCCATGTAGGAAGTCCAACCACTCTGAAGTTGCCATGCGAGAAAGAGCTCATGGAGAGGTCCTGAGACCGCATGAAGATGGAGACGTGCCAGGACAGTGCCCATCCACTTCAATCCCCAGTCATTCTCTCCGCTGGTGCCTCAGACATCACACAGAGCAAGAGAAGTTGTTCCTGCCAGATTCATGTCAACTGCAGATTCATGAGCAAAAAAATTAGTAAGATTTAGGTTGGCTTGATTTGTAGTGATAGATAAATGGAAAATAAATTTGTAAACTTCTGTGGAAGAGTATCTTCTTTGGGAGAGTGGGGCCAGGTATAACACATGCTATGGATATCACGATGAAGAAACAATATACATTCTGTAAAGCTGGGGGAAGCTGGCTTCAATAATCCTGTTGTCCACTTACATGTTGCGGCTCTAACTAGAGTTGAACCTCATGATTCCTGCCATTGCTGTAAAGTTTGCTTTTGTGTTCTCTACCACTGAAAACAGTCCAGAAGAGGGATGCTGAGGATAACTGACAGGCAGAACTGATTCACAAAGCTGAGACTGAAAAAGGAAACGATTCATATGTTGAGGATGTCAATTTCCATTCAACAAAGTTTTGTTGAATATCTAGAATATGTCAGTCTATGTACTAGGTATGCACAGATGAAATCTCCGTGGGTGTATGAGTAGGGCGTGGGAGCATTAATTCTCTGCCTTTTATGTTAAGAATTGTCCTAGAGGTTATGGGCATTGTTCAGTGGGGCACAAGAGAAGATAGATTCAACTCCACCTGAAGAGATCAGGAAAGACTTTATGAAGAAGGTCCTGCTTGAGTGGACTATTGAAGAATAAAGACGAGTTCACCAGGAAGCCACAGGAGAAGTAGCTATAACATGATGGTTAAATGTGTACAACCTAGAAGCAACCTGTGTGTATCTCATTCCTGGATCTATCACCATTAGTTTTCTAGACTAGGACAAATTACTTAATCTCTCTGGTCCTCAGTTTCATTTCCAAAGCTTGGCAAGAATGAGGAATGAGATTTTTTAAAGCTGGGGGTGTGAGGAGGTGAGAAGGCTAGAGTGGGAAATAGGGAGCCATTGAAGGAATGCAATCAGATGAGAATCATGATCAGCAATACATTTGAGAAACATGACTTTTACTGCAGTTTGAAGGAAATATTGGGATGATAGAAGAACAGGGTCAATGCTGGAAGCAGATAGATGAATAGGAGAGTACTGCAATGGTCCAGGCCGGAGATTATTAGGGCTTTAATTAAGAGAGTGGTAATGAAGATGGAGAGGAAGGAGCACAGCCTTTATGGCAGAATAGATGGATGAGGTATGTCATAAAAGCTTCCAAATAGCTGAGTACCCTTGGATTCCTATGGCCATGACAGGGCCCTTTGGCATCTCTGTCTTGTCTCTCAGAGCAGACTAAACAGATTCATTCTTTGAACTCAAACGTACGAGTTTCTACGCTGTGGCAGGCCCTATGCTAGGCAATAAAAGTAAAGGTTATGGTTGTTTTCTCCTGGGATTATCTCACTGTATATAGTTGAAAGACCACAAATAATCTTGACCCACTAACTTGTGGGTTTTTTTCAGCGGAGAGCCAGAACCACAGGAAGGTCATTTCTTAAAACCCATAATCAGGTGGATTTCCCCTAGGCTGGTTTTGCAACCAGGTGCAGACCTCATTTCTGAATCCTGCCTGACTCAAGGCTGCTTTCGCTGTAAAGTAGAGACGTGAGGGGAGAGGAGGGCAGCCAAAACCATTCTGTCTTCACACCCAAATCCCTGGGGATTAGGCTCATCATCATATCATGACTCGGAGGCTTCTGACAGGAAAAGCCAAGACATAAATCCCCTCCATTGTAAAACCGTGTGGGAAGTAAGCCAGCCCGTGTTTGAGAGTCTCATTCGCAAAATAGCTTTGATCTCCAGGAGTGTCATTCAGTGTCTTGATGCCTGTGGTTCCCCACCTATAAAACCACTGGGACAGCCTGCTGGTTGCTGCTCTCTTCTTCCCAGGAGAGGAGAAAGATGCCTGTGTGCATGCTCCTACTGTCTCTAGCTCTGAGCTCACTAGCACAGCGTTCTTCTTGGAAATATGATGTCTTCTGATGCAGTAAGCAATGGTTTTTTTCAAAACTTCTATCTTACAATGATTAAGAAAACCGCATCATTGAGCAATGTATCCTTCATCCACACAGTCCAAAAATAAAAAAGAGGTTAATCAAAGGTGTGCAAGGGGGACAACACAGTAATGACACAGAAATCTCCCTTCGTAAAAAGAAGAGGCTCCTAGCAGGGTCTGGGAATCTGAGCTAGACAAGAGGCTGGGGTGAGACAGGTGGTTCTGGGGCAGGGGGAGGAAATCATTTGCCAATTCATGGAACTGAGTGGCTATCTAAGGAGGGACATCTCAGGGAAAAACCAAAATCAATACTACCAGGCTATCCCAACCACAGGTCATCTGGATAAGAGTACGTAAAGACAGAGACTCTAGATGCTGAACTCGGGCAGGAGGGCTTAGGAGACTGGATAGGAGCAAGTGACTTGGAAGGAGCAACTAGGAAACCTAGATAAAACTTTCTGACCTGAAGAATATGGTGACAAGGGCTTTGAGCGTGTCCAGTAAAGCAGTCATAGAAGTAACCAACCTGACTTGCAAATACCAAATCTGATTCTGGGTGCCCTACTCACCTGGGCAATCAAGGATTTACCTCCTTTTATAGATAAGGAAACTGAGACTCAGGAAGGTGAACTGAACCACTCATGTTTGCACATCTAATGAATAACAGAGTCCGAATTAAGCCCAGGACATGTGACTTCAAATATCATGTCCTTTCCACTATACCAAATGTTTTACAAATGTCTGAAGAAGGATGAGAATGCTGGGTTCCCAGAGTAAAAGTCAGATGTGAATCAACTGATCTAATCAGACTGGTATTAGGGGCCAGTAACTGGAAATGGGTTGGAGCCAGGGAGGTCCTAAAGGTGCAGGGGAGTTACAGAGAGGCAGGTATCTCCAAAGCATGCAGATGAGGTTGGGTTAGCATTCTAGAAAGGAGACTGGATTCAGAGGTGGGTTTGTTCCACCTCAGAGACATCACAGGACCGGGGGATAAAGGTTGCTCTCCAAAAGGCATTTGCCACCCCAGCTGCTCAAGGAGAACCCACAGTGATGTCTACATAGAGGTTCCCAGTGCAAAGTGAAAATGTGGTCCCCCCACCCAAGAAGCAGGAAAAAAGTGCTATTAAAGCTAGTAGAATATAACAATTTTCCTGTCTTTGGTTCTCTTGCTTTCTTAATCTGTCATGGTATTTTATTTGCTATTTAATGTTTCACTCGCTCAGGCATGGGGATTCTCAGCAGCTGAGTGCAGACCTTCACAGGCATTTGAGGTCCCACTCTACAGCTTGTCAGGTGCTCAGGCAGCATCCAGCTGCAGGGATCACCCTCCTGCCACCAAAGCACAGAGCCCAGGCTGGGGGCAGGGGAGTCATTCTCCCCTTTCTACAGACCCACCTTTCCAACTCACAGTGCACAGTTGATGCCCAGCAGATCCCAACATATGCATCAAATGTGCTCAGCACTGGGACGGGGGCAGCCAAGGTAATGCCAACCTTGCCAGGAATGGGTGCCGCTATGCCACCACATTCACCTCAACTGGGATCTTACTATGCTTGTACCTAGGTCCCCTCCAGAGGTGGAGGGCAAAAGATGTCCCTGAGCAAGAGTGCAGAAAAGGAGGCCAGGGGAATGGGCCCACCTGGAGAGGCATGGAGGCAACCATGGGAAGGATGAGCTGAGACTCTAACTTCCTGGAACATGCTCTCTTGTCTTATTGTACTTAACTTATGAAACACAATGTCAAAAATATAATTGTTAAGAACTTCAAGATGGCAGGTGCTTGGGTGGCTCAGTTGGTTGGGTGACTGCCTTGGCTCAGGTCATGATCCTGGAGTCCAGGGACTGAGCCCCACATCGGGCTCCCTGCTGAGTAGGGAGTCTGCTTCTCCCTCTGCTCTTCTCCCTCACTTGTGCTCTTTCTCTCAAAATAAATAAATAAAATCTTAAAAAAAAAAAAAAGAATTTCAAGATGGCAACTGCAGAACATGAAACCCCAAAAGCAAGATTATTCTGAGGGGAGGGTCCTGGTTGCATGCCCATGAAACCAGCCCTGAGAATATGCAAACTCCAATAGCCATTGTCTCAAACTATAAATAAACCCACTAATATGGGGATGCCTCCCAAGCTCCCCGAACTGTTTGACTTTACACTGCCAATGTTCAGATGGCTTCCATGGTCTCCTTGGAAGTCATGAAAATGTCCTTCTGTTGTCACTGAGGCTGTCCTCCACTCTGCAGCCTCCAGTGGTGCTAGCAGAGCTACTCTTTGCTGCTGTTGGTGTGGCTTACCTCACCAAGACAGGTAAGAGCTCTCTCCCTGCAGGTGTTTATATGTCACTTACTATGTACTAGAAAGCGTAACCTAGTTTTTTCCATTTCTCCCACACTCTGTGTTGAAGAATTTGGGGAAAGTCAATTAGAGCTAATGTGACTATATAACATATCAGCCATATTTGACACGGGGGTTGAATTTAATAACCACGCCAGAACAATAGGAGTAAGTGGAACTGTCTCAGGCAAATTAGGACATACAGCCATCCCACTTGTGACTGAACAGGAAGATATTTGATTGTTCTTATACAGTATCACACACAAGAATTCAAATACTGCCACCACCTCAAACCAGTTTCTTAACATGAAACCCAAGCACCTCAGTTTTCTCCCACCTTAGGGCATCTTCTCAGCACTTCCAAGGAAAAGACCAGGCTTCCCCTGCTCTACCACTATGTCCAATCAATGTCCCTAATCTTAGTGTCTGTGAACCTGAATGACAGTTGCAAAGTTCCCTATACTCTTTCTCTGCCAGGAAGCCAAGAGGGTCTTTATTCAAATTGGACTCCTAGTGAGCTGTCTAGGGATTCCCAGATTTGGAGTGGGAGTGGGATGGCAATGAAGGTGTCTCTTGTATCCTTGCTGTGTCTGTCAATGGACTGATTTTTCTCTACTTTCCAATTGCTGTTGGGAAGCATCAAACACCCACCCTCACGCCTCCATGATTGCTGATCTTCTTTCAAAGGTGCCAGAGGACTGATGCCACTAGCTGAGAAATCTTAATTGGCCTTAAATAGCATATTTCAGAGTTCAGAAGGGATTTTATTAATGATTTCATTTGAAAGGTAGAGCTCACTATTGCTTAACCTTTGCTGTAAAGGTAATTGCTCTGTCCAAACTATTCTTCTAAGAGGGTGAAATCATTCTTACCTTTTCTGAAGCGACTATCAATAAAGAGAGATTTCCTTTATACTGCTATGCCCCATTTTTTTCTCAAATGCTATCCCTCTTCCCACCATGGGAATGTGGTCACAGAAAATCAACTCATTGGCTTTCCCATTTGACATCTGAAATGATTTTTATCCTCATATTATTTCTCTTGAACAAGAACTACGTTTTTGAAGAGTTCTATTTATGCCATGAAATACAAGTATAACCTTTTTGGTTCCTTCTGAAACAAAAAACTTCAAGGGAGTATAACTTCAGTAGTGTCAGCCCTGAGCACTTGGGACATTTATGGTTCACAAAGGTGGGACTCCTCCAAATCTTCCCTTATAATAGGATAATAATGGAAAGTCTAATCTTAAACTCTCAAATTTTCTTTCTTCACTTAGTAATTTTGTTTGAAAGTTTACCATTCAAGCAGTTATGTTCTCACCTTTCTCTTCTCCTTTCCCAGCCTCCCTACTTTCCCTTTTGTTCCCCTTTTTCATTGGACTAGGATCCATAAAGTGAAGGCAAAATTTTTTGATCAATTATTTTTTGAGAGTCCTGTGGCATCCTGATCTAGCTCATCGATGTTATAATCACCATAAGTTTATTACATAAAAATATATGTTTGGTTGCACAAGTATTATGGGCTGAATTCAAAATTGATATGTTGAAATCTTAACCCCTAATGTCTCAGAATGTGGCTGTATTTGGAGATAGCACCTTTAATTAAGTTAAAATGTGGTCCTTTAGAGTGGGTCCTAATCCAGTATAAATTAGTATCTTTATATAAAGAGGAGATTATGGAAGATCATGTGAAGAGGAGGAGATGACCACCTACAAGTCAAGGAGAAGGACCTCAGAAGACATTGACCATGCCAACACCTCAATCTTAGGCTTCTAGCCTCCAGAATCATGGGAAAATAATCTTGTTGTTTAAGCCACCACTCTGTGACAGTTTTTCATGTAGCCCTAGCAAATCAATAAATAAATTTATCTTGTATCAGTTTACCACTTTTTAATTCTTTGTGTTTTTTAAAATCAACTTTATTGAAGAATAATCTGTATTTTATTAAAGGTCTTAAGTGTGTGGTTCAATGAATTTTTACAAATGTATACACCCAAGCAAACATATCACAATCAAAATGTTAAAATATTTCCTGCAATCCAGAAAGTTCTTTCATGCCCCTCTGCAATCAATCCCTACTCCCCAGATAAAGGCAAAAACTGATCTGCCTTCTGTTACAATAGATTAAATATGCCTGTTCTGGAACTGCATATGAATAGAATCTGACAATATGAACTCCTTTGTGTCTGGTCTCTGTCACTTAGCATAATGGTTTTTTTTTTTTTTTTTTTTAAGATTTATTTGTTTGAGAGAGAAAGGAGGGCTGGGGGAGGGGTAGAGGGCGAGAGAGTCTGAAGCTGATTCCCCTCTAAGCACGGAGTCCGATGTGGGGCTTGGTCTTAGTACCCTGGGACCATGACTCGACCCAAAATCAGGAGTTGGCTGCTTAACCAGCTGAGCCACCCAGGCGTCCCACTTAACATAATGTTTTTGAGATTCATCCATGTTATTGCATATATCAGTAGTTCGTTCCTCTTTTTTTTTTTTTTAGATTTATTTATTTTAGAGAGAGGGAAAGAGTGTGACCACAAGCAGGAGGGGCAGAGGGAGAAGGAGAGAGAATCTCAAGCAGATTCTGCACTGAGTGCAGAACCCAACGCAGGGCTTATCTCACAACCCTGACATGGTGACCTGCGCTGAAGCCAGGAGTTGGCTGTTAAACTGATGGCACCACTGAGGCATTCACCCCCGCCCCCAACTTTTTTAAGATTTTATTTTTAAATAATCTACATCCAGTGTGGAGCTCAACTTCACAAACACAATCTCCCTGAGATCAAGAGTCACATGCTCTATCTAGCAAGTGAGCCAGCCAGGGACTCCAAGTGGTATGTTCCTTTTTATTGCTGACTTGTATTTCATTGTATGTACAACCACAATTTGCTTATTCATTCACCTATTGATGGAAATTTGGGTTATTTCCAGTTATGAGTTTTTACGAGTAAAGCAGCTATGAACCTTTGTGTACAAGTCTTTGTGTGGATATCTGTTTTTGTTACTCTTGAGTAAATACCTAGGAGTAGAATTGCTGTATTGTATGTTAAGTGTATGCTTAATTTGTTGAGAGAAAGAAGGAAAGAAAGAAAGAAAGAAAGAAAGAAAGAAAGAAAGAAAGAAAGAGTCTGTTAAACTTGTTTTTCAAATTGTTTTACTTTTCCACTGATTTCAGTTTCTTAAATCACAGATTTACCATTTTACTTTCCTACCAACAATGAATGAGAGTTCCTTATGGAACTTTAAGGTGTGTGTGTGTGTGTGTGTGTGTGTGTGTGTGTGTGTAGTGTGTGAGATAAAGGTCAGGGTTCTTTTCGTGTTTTCTTGTGTCTGTTCAATTGTTCTAGCACTTTAGCCATAAAGATTATTCTTTCCCCACTGAATTACTTTGGCATCTTTGCTAACAATTTATGGGCCATATTCATGGTAGCTTATTTCTGGGTACTCTATTGTTTCATTGCTCTATATGTCTGTCCGTATGTCAATACCACATCGTCTTAATCTGTTACTAAGATTTCAGGTCCAACTATCTTCTATTTTAAATTTGTTTTGGTTATCCTAGGTCTTTTATATTTCCATATAAATTTTAGAATCAGCTTATCAATTTCCCAAAAATCTGCTAGAATTTTGATTGGAGTTGTGTTAAATGTATGGGTCAATTTGGGGAGAATGGGCATTTTAATAATAATGAGTTTCTCATGTATGAACATATGTTTTTCTCTCCAATTATTGAGGACTTTGATCTCTCAACAATGTATTTGAGTTTTCACCATAAAGTCTTGTACATATTTTAATTTATCTCTAAGTAGCTAATATGTATTGATGCTCTCATAAATGATATTTTAAAATTTTTATTTCCTAATTATTTATTGCTAGTACATAGAATTACAATTGAGCTTTATATATTGACATTGTTTCCTGAGGATTTGTTAAAATCTTTATTAGTTTTAGTAGTTTTATTATGGATTCTTAGAATTTTCTATGCACACAATTATATTGTCTGCAAATATAGTTTTACTACTTCCTTTCCCATATATATGACCTTATTTCTTTTTATTGCCTTACTGCACATGCTAGGTTTCCAGTCCAATGTTGAACAGAAATAGTGAGAACAGACATCTTTACTTTGTTTCTATTCTGAGTGTAAAAGCATTCACTGTTTCGACATTAACTTTGATGTTAGCCTAAGGTTTTCCACAGATGACTTTTATCAAGTTGAAGAAATTCCCATCTATTCCTAGTTTGTTCATGGCTTTTATCATGAATAAGTGTTAAATTTTGCCAAATACTTAAAAAAAAAAAACCCATCTATTAAGATCACCACATTTTTTCCCTTTTAGTTTGCTATTGTGGTGAGTAAAATTGACTGATTTTCTAATGTTAAACCAAACTTAATTTTTCTAGATAAACCCAGCTCTTAGTGGCAGCTTCAGATCAGCCTTATGCTGGCCCATCAGAGGACCAGCAATAGCTGAGCGGAGACTTTTCCTCAGAAGTCTGAGCATCAGCTCTGTGGGAGTCTCTGAGACCCTAAAGTAGGCCCTTCTCGCAGGACCAACTCCTCAGGGTCAGTTCTCTGGGTAACTAATTTCTCGTAACCCCATCTTCTCCTTTTCACCTCCCAGCCCCATGGCTCATGGGGCTTTCATAAAATCATGGTTTCTCAGAGTTGGAAATACCTTAGAGATCATTTAGTATAAACTTCCAGCCAATGTATCAATCCTTGCTTCAGTATGTCTGTTAAATAGTCCTCCATTGTAGGCTTGAAATCACTTGGGATAAGGAACTCAGTATCTCTTGCCTCCTCAAATACAAAGTTCAGAAAATCAAGCAGATTAAGAAGAGATGCTCTTCTAGTCGGGGCTTAGCTTTCCTGAGCAGTGCTAAAAGTTTAATCCGTTTCAGTAGTTGTGTTTTTGTTCCTTCTTTTAGCGGGGTTCTGCAAACTCCCAGGGACATACTCTCAGGATTCCCTGAGTTATTTTTTTGGAAAATTTTAAAACTATCTATTTTTATGGCACTCTAAAAAAAATATAGGTATACACTCTGACTGATTTCTATAGCTACAGAGTGCTCGTAACAGGGTACTACCACACATTTTCAATGTCCATGTTTACTTTGGGTTTATATTTACAGTCTACTTGAGAGACTATTATTGGTTAAGAACAAGGACACTGGATCCAGGATGCCTGGGTTGTTATTCCAGACCAGCAACTCATTGTATGCATGACTTTGGGCAAATTATGTTCTCTCTCTGAGCCTCAGTTTCCACACATATAAAATGGAGATAAGGAATCCCACTCACAGAATTGTCATGAGGATTACATAAATTAATATACTGGAAGAATGCCTGGCACAAAGCAAGTGCTGTATAAATGTTTGGTAGTATCATTAGGTAGTACCAGCTTAATTATCGCCAGCTATTAACGGAAGCAGGCAGAATTAATGTGTAACTTAGTCACTATGTTAGAAGTGGAGACTAAACAACAACACAGCACGTTGCACAAAGGATTCATAATACTTGTAATAAATAAAGTCATAAAAGAACTAAGTAATCATGTGACACATAGTACCATAAACATACTCCACAACACAGAGAGGCAATTTAGTTTCAGCAAAATGCTATCATTTGTTGTTAAAGTTCATTTAAATTTCACTACTTTTATGATTTGCTTGTAGTTAATTGTAAATTAGTTTTCTGTTTATAGGTGATAAGGACTAGAAGCATATGGAGTTTATATTTAGTTTCATGTTGTATATACTTAAATAACACGCTGCTGAAAATAATTTAACAATACTGGAAGTCCATGAGATGATTTTTCCTTTTAAGGTGGGTGCATTTGTTCCTCAAACTTGAGAAGTACTGATATAACCAGGCCAGTTCTTTCCCTAATGAAGCACTGTCCCTAGTGGTAGTTATAAGCCGGCAAAACTTAAGACAGTCCACTTCTGTTGCAGCCCCTGAATCAGGGAGGCTCAGTCACCAGATTTAGGATCCAAGGTATGAAATTGGGAGAAGGGACTAAGTACCTGTAATGGCAGAAAAATGAAGGCCAGGGTGGATAAGGTGACATGGAACTAACAAACGTTTGAGTTCCGTTAAGTGACAGGCACCACTCTCGTAACACTTCTGTGAACTGATGGCCTTGTTCTCCACTTTTCAGATGAGGAGAATGAGGTTCAGTGTAGCAGAGCCAGGGCTCCCACCTGGCTGCCTGGCTTAAAAACTGATCATTTTGCACCATAGCTGTGTCCCTGAAATCTACCAGCAAGCGCTGATATGAAGACCCATGACCAAGACTGCTGTCTGAAATTCCAGAATGCAAGCTTTTTTTGGAATGGCAAAACGAGAAGGGCCTCTTTGAGTATTCCTTGGCTTCTGATCCAAAAAGAGAAGGTTGGTTCCTGTGATGGTTAATGTTTGTGTCAATTTGACTGGGCTATGGAATGCCCAGATGGTTGGTGACCATGATTCCTGAGGGTGTCTGTGAGGGTGTTTCTAGAAGGGATTAGCATTTGAATTGGGTAGTGGATCCAATCCATTGAGACTGTGAATAGAACAAAAAGGTGGAAGTAGGTTGAATTGACTCTTGTCTATTTGAGCTGGGACATCCATTTTCTCCCCCTCCAGTGATCCTGGTTCTCAGGCTTTCAGATCCAGACAGGAATCTACATCCTCTTGGGCTTTCCGGCTTTCTAACTACATTACTGGCTTTCCTACATCTCTAGCTTGCAAAAGAGATTGTGGGACTTCTTAGCCTCCATAATTGTGTGAGCCAATACCTCATTATAATAAATCTCTTCCTAGAAATATATAATTTTATATCTTATTGGTTCTGTTTCTCTGGAGAACCCTGACTAATACAGTTAACCTCTGGCAGAGGCAGCTAAAGAGGGCTGGCTTTCAGCATCCTGACAGTTCTAGCTACAGCTGATGTTGGGGGAACAATCCTACCAGAAGCTTATTTCTTTCCTTAACCCAACTATGTTAAGGAAGAACCACTGGCCACTTATTTTCACAAGTGGGTTCATGACCTCAAATAGTTATAGATCCAAATATGCCTGGGAAAAACATGCTTTCCCTTCCTCAGTTTACATGTCATTTTCTGCTAAGAAAGTGGAGGTGTCCATGTCTTACTCTTGGGAGAACCCTTTTCTCCCAGAATAGCATGGATGCTGAAAAGAAGACACAGAGACCAAGACCTGCTCTCCCTCTACCCATGGTTTTGCATTTTTCTTGTTTTTCACCACTAGAAAGCTATATGCTAAGCTTCATCCTCAAATATTCATGTGACAAGTTAGAGTTAAACACCCCCAGGCTTTCTGTTTTCAGAAAGCCCAGTCCCCAAATACAGAGAAGACTTCTGTGAAAATGTTGTGGCTCCTCTCCTCCCTTGCTGCTTCAGTGTTCCCCAGGGGCTCCCAGACACTGGGGAGCCTTGTTCCCCCAAGTCTAGTCTCCTCCGGCTTCCTCTGCTATGCAGGGTAAGGGGCACTTAACATTTCTCCACTGGCTTCACCCTATTGTTAAGGTCAGATGTGATTTTTGTGGAGTGCAGATAATATAAATATTTTTAAATTATTGATAGTTTAGGAAAACTTCTTTCAGCTTTACAACTCATTTTACATCATGTAAATGTAACATCATGTAAATTCTTAGAATTATCAAATTTCCAAAAACTTTATCAAGCTATTAGATTTGAAAGGAGTTTCCACATACCAGTTTCTGGCTCCATACATTCCAAACCTTACTTGTCCTCCACTCTCCACATACCTCTGGTGCTGAGTGCCACAGAAAACATTCGTATCATCATATGACCTCTGGCCTTGTACCTTCAAGCCATAACACCAGTGAGTTAGCACAGAAGGCAATAGGATTATTTCTGGAAGCTACATTAACACCTTAATGACCTTAATCTACATGAATATGTATTGCCAACCCCAAGTTCATTGCATCCCCAATTCAGTTTCCCCTTAGGATGTGCAAAATGCCTCTGGCCATACCGATGCTACCTGACGTGCAGGTGAGTGAGAGAGAGGGGACACTGAGGGGAAAAGGGCAGTCTTAACTAAGTGCATAGAGTATGACGTATATTGCAAATATTACAAAACATGTGACCACATCAACACATTACTAGAGTTCCCCCCAGATACTTGGAAGGGACTGATTCAAATGAGCCCCGCAACTCAAGCTTTGGTAGCTTCTCAAACCGTCTCTGCCTTGCATTATGGGTGGATGAACTTACTCTTCACAGTCCGTAGTATCTTTAAAGTTACTTTATTCCTTTACTAGATGGCTTTCCTAGATGGCTAAGATAGCTCATTAGCCATTTAATTATTATTTAAATAATTAATCCCTCCTCCTCTTTACCATAATGCACATTACAGGGAGTAGTTTTTGGGAGAAACAGTGGTTTGATGGGTCTTGCACTTGTGACTTTCAGTTTGGGACTTACACTAAGGTTGGTTTTCTCTGAATACATCTGGCATCTTAATATTTTTGGTTCATCTTTTCTGGTTAGTCAATAACTTAGACCTCATGTACTTTGTTTTCAGCCTCTCAGGAAGGTAACTGCCCATATCTTTGAAGTGCCCCCCATGGCCCCCCAGAGTGAGTTTCATGTACAACATATCACCTGTATAAGACTCATAATCCCAAGCACAGTCTTCAAGTTTGGAGAAGATGTGGTCCGCTGTTGTCACGTGATCTATTTACAAATAGACTGAAACACACTTTTATTTGTATGGCTTCATGCTCTACAACATTCCCTAAAGGATGTGAGGTACTTTACGATTATACACTTTTTTATGTTTTTCAAAAAACAAAAAACAAAAAAACCCCACCAAAACAAAATACTAAAACAAAACATAAAACTGAGAGAAGAAAACCTGGTACAGAATGGTTGGAGATGAAAGTTCGACAAGCACAAATGCAAGTATGGTGACCACATCTGGGTTATTAAATCAACCCTGAGTTTCTTTGTGACCAAAAGAAAAAGGGAAACCTGATTAGTTATGAGATGCACACTGTTCAACAGATCAAACCATCACTATTTCAGAAGATCAGCTTTTCCTGGTTCTGAGGGGAGGCTCAGGATATATCTCATTCATTGTTTAAACCCCAGACTCATTAACTATTTTTTGGAAAAATGAATAAATGGTTGAATGAAATCAATGTTTGCTTTCTCTAACAAATAAGCTGAAAATTATATAAAGGCCCATTTTGTGCCTCATTTATTTTTATGTCCCCCAAAATACTTACTATGGTTCATTTATTCACTAGAAAAAAATTTATTGAGGGCCTATAATATGCCAGGCATTATTCCAAGCTCTAGGAACATTGCAGTAAACAAAACATTCTAATGAAGAAACAAATAATAAATGAAGTAATTTCTATATATGTATATTTTTAAATTTATATTTACGTAGTATATTAGATAGTGATCCTTCACTGTAGTGAGCACATGTTTGAATTTTGTATGAACTCCAAAAGGAGCCCCATCCACCAGAAGACCTTAGAGGGTCTTCTAAGCACAAGGCCTCACGACTGTGATGTAACAGCTAGGTCTGTGGAATGGCTTCACTGGAGGCCTTAGAATGGTTCCTGGATTGTGTGTCCCCCAGTAATGACTGGCATGTCTTTTGAAAATTCTAAATCAGAAGGCTATGGGGTGGGAGACTTGGAGCCCAGAAGCTCTCTTGGGAAACCCTGTCCCTCTCAAATTAAGTAGTGAGTGCCTGAACTGAGGCCATCTTTAGAAACGGGATCTCCTTGTGGCCCATTTATAACTCTGAGCCATTCTGTTTCCTACTAAGGGAACTCCCAGGATGGGGCCACCCCACCCAGCCAAATGCCCATGGTCAAACACGGTCGTTGGCCCCCAAAGAATGTTCCTCTCCTCTCCTTTGGCTCTCCTTCTGCATACAGGGATTGTTCCAGCATCCCCCTTATCTGTGGCGCCAAGAAGACTAACAGTCCCCTGACAGCAGGGGCTGGTAGGGCATGCACTGGAGGCTGCCTGACGGCCAAGGCCCATTAACCTCCTCTTCCAGCTCATTGTTTTACAAGTGGTCATCGCCACCTCGCCGCCCAGTCAGAAGCCAGTAGCAGCTTTATAGCCTACTTACAGAAAATGGCTCAGCACTTAGGCATTTTCTGGTGCCCCAGGGTTCAAAGTGAAATTAATTTCCATTACCTCCCATAATAAATCACCTCACCCAACACATGTATGAAATTCCATTCAAGAGACTCAAGTCATTCTGGGGCTCCACAGAAATGCATACACACTTCAGCTTGCACTTAGTTAATTTCTCTGCTTGGGATAGAGCCGATGGGGCTCTGCAAAACAATTAGGTTCCAAGAGAGCCAATGGAACGCAAAGCAGCCCTGTAACACCCAGACAGGAAGCCAGGCTGATGATCCTGGCTATATGTAGAAGAGAAGGGGGAGTTCTTTTTCTCTTGGGACCCTTTTTGGTGGTCCCTTTCTCTCCTTCCATGGCCTTTCTTATCACAGGCACAGATACACAGAACCTGATAAAGTAATAGGGGCAGTAGTGGCACCCTCTGTTTGACATCATAATCTGGGTCTGGTTGGAAACATTTTGAGGCCTTTCTCGGGATGATGTGTGTGGCTAGTCATTCTGATTCTTAATCTTTTTATAAAAGAAACCACTGAGTGATCATAAGTGTGGCATACAACTGGATAATGAAGAAACTAAAAAGCAAGGTTAGCATCACTAAGATCCATGGAGATTATAAGAATGGTGAGCATGACTCACCCTAGGCAGATTATGTCTGAGGGATTTGAGCCAGTGAGGTGAAGGGAGAGGGAAAGAGAGAGACCCAGAATCTTCGAGCTGGAAGGGATCTTACAGAACCCTGAGTTCAATCCCCATAGGTTAGAGATGGGGACAGAAAGAAAGAGACAGAAGATAATAATAATAACTACTACTGTTTATAGGCCTCCACTGTGCCTACAAGGCACTAATCTCTAACATTTATACAAATTAAACCTCATAGAAACCCGATGAACTAGGTTTCTTTCTTTCTTTTTTTAAGAAGTTTTATATTTATAGAAAAATTGAGAAGATAGCACAGAGAGTTTCCACATACCCCATACCCTGTTGCCCTTATTAACATTTTACATTAGTATGGTACCTTTGTTATAATAAATGGACCAATATTGATACATTGCTATTACCTAAAGTCCATTTTTTATTCAGATTTCAATTTTGAGTAGTTGTGATTACGTATATTTTAGGATGCCCCATCTGTTGAAATTTGTTTAATCTTTTTTCTCCCGACTATAACCCCAGTTATAGTTTTTTGGGAGATAAGATGGGTATTTTCATCTTCACTTGCAAATGAGAAAACAAAGATGCAGCGGAATAAGGGGAATGACCCTGAGCCATGTCACCAAGAAGTAATGGAGTCAGGTTTGTACCCAAGTCTTTCTCATTTTAAGATCAAGTTCTTAACCATCACACTACTTCCCCATAACCCAATGAGTTGGAAGCCCAACTGAGACTTAATTCTGAAGTCAAAACGGATGTTCGTTCATATGGATGGATGGATGGATGGGGTGGGGTAGAGGATAGATAAATAGATAGATAGATAAGATAGATTAGATAGATAGAGCTAGATAGAGGACTTTATATAATAGTTTTCTGATGACATAAGTAATACAGTATCACTAAATACTCAAGTATTATAGATACGCAGTAAATGAGAGTGCTTTGTAAGCCCTCTGAAATAATTACTACTGTTAGGTATGGCGCCGTCCAATTTTTTCTATGTTTATGCTATAAATTATGCTAATATAATTTTTTTGAAAATTGAAGCACCTTCCACTCCATTTTGCTATAAACCTAAAACAGCTCTAAAAAAAAATAAAGTCTATTTAAAAAATGGAAGTATCTTATACAAATTGTTCTGCAACTTTTTTCTTAATATATCACACAACTTTATGAACTATATACATTTTTAGTTTAATATCAAACTTTCTACACACCCTTAATGAATTGATTTCTTATAATGAACATCAAGTTTCTCAATTTATTGTTGGTGCTCTTTCCATTAACATGGTGGGTCTGAAACTTCAGCAGGCATGTAGCTTAGTAAAAGTGAATATTCCTTAAACATTGCTAAAATGTCTATGCTGCCCAGAACAATCTACACATTCAATGCAATCCCTATCAAAATACCATCAACATTTTTCAGAGCTGGAACAAACAATCCTAAAATTTGTATGGAACTAGAAAAGACCCCAAATAGCCAGGGCAATATTGAAAAAGAAAACCAAAGCTGGGGGCATCACAATACCTGACTTAAGCTATATTACAAAGCTGTGATCATCAAGACATTATGGTACAGGCACAAAAACAGACACACAGATGAATGGAACAGGATGGAGAGCCCAGAAATGGACCCTCAATCTATGGTCAATTAATTCTTGACAAAGCAGGAAAGAATATCCAATGGAAAAAAGACAGTCTCTTCAATAAATGGTACTGGGAAAATTGGACAGCCACATGCAGAAGAATGAGATTGGACCATTCTCTTACACCATACACAAAGATAAACTCAAAATGGATGAAAAACCCAAATGTGAGACAGGAATCCATCAAAATCCTAGAGGAGAACACAGGCAGTAACCTCTTCAACCTCAGCTGCAGCAACTTCTTGCAAAACACGTCTCTAAAGGCAAGGGAAACAAAGGCAAAAATGAACTATTGGGACTTCATCAAGATAAAAAGCTTCTACACAACAAGGGAAACAGTCAACAGAACTAAAAGGAAACCTAAGGAATGGGAGAAGATATTTGCAAATGACATAACAGTATCCAAGATGTATAAATAACTGATCAAACTCAACACCTAAAAAACAAATAATCCAGTCAAGAAATGGGCAGAAGATATGAACAGACCCTTCTCAAAGAAGACATACAAATGGCCAACAGACAAAAAAAATCCTCCACATCACTTGTCATCAGGGAAATACAAATCAAAACCACAATGATATACCACCTCACACCAGTCAGAATGGCCAAAATTAACAAGACAGGGAACAACACATATTGGCAAGGATGTGGAGAAAAGGGAATCCTCTTACATTGTTGGTGGAATGCAAGCTGGTACAGCCACTCTGGAAAACAATACGGAGGTCCTTTAAGAGTTAAAAATAGAACGATCCTATGATCCAGCAATTGCACTACTGGGTATTTACCACAAAGACACAGATGTAGTGAAAAGAAGTGGCACCTGCACCCCAATATTCATAGCAGCAATGTCCACAATAGCCAAACTGTGGAAGGAGCCAAGATGCGGTTCAACAGATGAATGGATAAAGAAGATGTGGTCTATATATACAATGGAATATTACTCAGCCATTAGAAAGGATGAATACCTGCCATTTACATCAACATGGATGGAACTGGAGGGTATTATGCTAAGTGAAATAAGTCAAGCAGGGAAAGGCAATTATCATATGGTTTCAGTCATTTGTAGAATATAAGAAATAGCACAGAGGATCATAGGGGAACAGACAGAAAACTGAATGGGAAGAAATCAGAGAGGGAGCCAAACCATGAGAGACCCTTGACTCCAGAAAACAAACTGAGATTTGTGGAAAAGGAGGTAGGTGAGGGGTTGGGGTAACCGGGTGATGGGAATTAAGGTAGTCATGTGATGTGATGAGCACTGGATGTTATATGCAACTAATGAATCATTGAACACTACATCAAAAACTAATGATGTATTATATGTTGGCTAATTGAATTTAAATAAAAAAATGCATATTCTTAGGCACCAAGGCTAGAGATTTTTTTTCAGAAAGTCTGGAGTAGAACCCAGGAACTTAGATTTTTTTTAAAATAGATGTAACTTCTTCCTCCAGGGGATTATAGATACAAATGATTTTAAGGCCATATTTTGCAAAAAATGTTTAGGCTCCCTCTTTGTATCTTGGCAGTATAGTCCTCCTCAGTTTGAAAAAAAGTAATCTTTTTTGGTGTCCAAACTTCAGAAACTCCAATTAATTGACTAGAGTGAAATAAATGTGAATATGTGACTGAAAAATGCTAGTTGAGCTCTGAATGGACTTGCTTTAATGGCATAATAGATTTTACAGTATATGTTGGGGGTACTTCACATATACTTTTTTAGTATATATCTTCACATATACTGTCTCCGACGATCTAAGCAGGTCAGATGTCTGTGGCATCTTATGGATGAAACGTTTGAGTCTCAGAGGAGCTCGTGAAGGTCACATGGGTAGTGGTCCAATTTCAAGGACATCAACCTAGGTTGACTTTGAGTTGCATATCAGCAAACTTCTGGTTAAATGATTTGACTGGCTCAAGTAACAAGCTCACAAGGGGAGAAATGATTCAGTCTAGGGCTACCAAGACTCTCACTTTTTGCAGAAGGCATTTTCCACACGGTGGGAAGCCTCTCCATTAGTAGCTCAAACCTTACATTCAGCAGTATTGTGGCTTAGACGGAGCGAAGTTCTTCCACCCAATTCTAGCACAAAAGGAATCCCAGAGAATTCCCTGGATTCTGATTGGCCCACCATGGATGCATACCAACATCTAGACCTACCACTATAGCCAAGTGTATGGGGAGCTACAACTGGCCAGAGCTGGGCCATGTGCCTAACCAGGAAGCCCCATTACGATCACAGGCAGAATAGGAGATGTAGATTCTTAAAGCAAGGAGCTGGGGGCTGGACACAGTTACTAGAAGAAAGGGAGAGGGTACTGACCAGACAAAGCCCACATCTACCACAGGGCTCTCTCCGCATAACACTTCCCACTTGTAGAACTATATTATCTTCAAGACACCTTTACATGTATTCTCTTCATGATAAAAATCCATTGGTATGGAACACCTGGTTGGCTCATTCGGTTAAGCATCTGCCTTCAGCTCAGGTCATAATCTCAAGGCTCCTGGCATGGAGCCGCACATACTATTCTCTGCTCAGCAGGGAGCCTGCTTCTCCCTCTCCCTCTGTCACTCCCTCTGCCACTCCCTCTGCTTGTGCTCTCCCACACTTTCTCTCTCTCTCTGTCAAATAAAGAAAATCTTTTAAAAAAATCCATTGGTAATTAGCAAAACCTGTTAGCAACAAAATAAAATAAAAAATGTCCTTTAGAAAGTTTTTTTTTTTAAGATTTTATTTATTCATTTGAAAGAGAGAGTGAGTGAGAGAGCACAAGCAGGGGGAGGGGACAGAGGAAGGAGAAGCAGACTCCCCGGTGAGCAGGGAGACCAACACAAGGCTCCATTCCAGGTCCCAGGGATTGTGACCTGAGCTGAAGGCAGACGCTTAACCGACTGAGCCACCCAGGCGCCCCTAGAAAGTTTGTTTTTTAAAGATTCTGCAATTGCATATGTTCCGTAGTTGAATGAACACAACATGCTAATTTTCTTCTTGGTGATACACACTACAGAATAGCATATGGAAGCCTCTAAAAAGTCCTGCAGTAGAGAAACCTGTTTAGCTTATTCACTGAACCATTTCCCAAAGCAATTTTACCATGGATTTTTTTCGCTTTATATATAACTATCAATTCACTTAGAACTAGAGTTCTTCAAAACTCAGTGAAGGAAATGCTATACCATTTAATTCACCAGCAAATTCTCTTTATTAGTCATTAGTAGTAAACTTCAGCCAAGTCAAATAATTATAATTTGTAAAAGGCATAGCCCGAAATAGTAGGGCTTTACTGCAAAAAATAAGATTCACAACTAGCTTTACTATATCAGAGTGCCCCAACTCTGTCAAACAGATTCTTTCTTTCTATACACCACATTTTGTAATATTCCCTTTCTCATCGTAAAATGAAATTCATTGATGATGTTGCCTACCCACATACACATTTTGTAAAAGATCAATGATACCTTAACTGTAGTATAATAGAAATAAAGGGCAACCATTTTAAAATGAATGAACATCTATGGCAATATGTAACTAGCTATGACTACACTAGAACACCTACTGAAGAAAATCAGACCCTTGTGCTTATGCATAGAATCTCCAGAAATGTGACAGCTACAAATACGGAATGCTAAGGAGGTGCTGTATTGCTAACTCAAATACCCTGGGTGGTGTTGCCATCAATGATGTGATTTTTTCAAAGGGTCAACGACTCTTGTTAGATTTCTACATCGGAGAAAGGACAGTCCTCTCTATTTATGTGATAGTTGCTTTGCTGGAAAATTCAGTGCATTCTTTGTGTTTATATGTAAGATTCAGTTCAATTTTAAGCTCAAATAATTACAAACAGGTAGTTTGATTTACCTATATGAAAGCCTACTTAGACATTGAAAAGTCATGCAGGACAGGGAAAAATTCTTTGTATGCAGGTTAGCCCCCATCAAATGCAAGACATTTAGAATCCCTGGTCCCAGTCCGCTGAAAGCCATCCCCCTGTAATTTGACAACCAAAAGACCCCCACAAATTTTCAACATGCTCCTCATGATGCAGAACTACCTCCACTGAGAACCACTGAGATACAAGTTATCTTTTGGGTAGCAGCCAAACTTTGTATTATAATCAAAGTATTCGGTTCTCAAAAAGAAAACTGGAAATAGAGAATTTATTGTCCTAACAATGTTTTCAGAAATTTCACAAGAGAAATATATGGGGAGTATTTAAGCCATTATTTTCTCTCTTTGGAAAATACCTTGATGCATAACTAAATCTAGAGCCCCATGGAAAATGTTACCTCTCTATTTTTCTCCGCAAAATCCTGGTCTCAACAGTGAGAAAGAAACACACAAAGAGCAAGGCAGGAATCACTACTTATTGCTAGATTCCCAACCACCAAGCCTGGTGCAAAGTACATTGCATTTATTAACTCTCTAAAAGAAACTTGTAAGGAAGACATAAGTTTCCTTTTCGGTGAGGTTATGGAGGCTGCTAAATCTGAAATGTCCACTGATGCCAAACTCTGTATGGTTTCCCTTTGTCTTGAAGCACAGCAGGGGGGATAGCAGCATAACACCAAGGATATGCCCAGGGCTCAAATCCTAATTTTATCACTGCTATAGGAAATTGAGCAAATCACTTAGTCTCTTTGTGCCTCAGTTTACTCACCTGTAAAATGAGAGTGATAGTAGTATCTATTTTCAAAGGATCATTATGAATATGAAACGGATTAAAACACTTTAAACTGTGCCCAGTATATAGGAAAGTCACATAATTATTAATTATAATAAAATTTTCTTTTTCAGATGCATTGGCTAGTTTTGCACTTTCTTCCCCTGGGTGTAAGTTTATCTATCGAGGTCCACATTTCCTCTTTTGTTTCAGATAATGCCTGTCACCACACCCCATTACACCAGATAATGCCTGTTACCACACCCCTAAGGCATTTCACAGTTCTGATGCAGCCTCTGTCTCTCCCATCCCTGCATGCCACTTCAGTCCTTCCTTTTTAAAAAGGGTGCTGGCTCATAGACACATGAAAAGATGCTCAACATCACCGATCATCAGGGAAATGCAAATAGGACTACAGTGAGATATCACCTCACATCTGTCAGAATGGCAAAAATCAACAATACAAGAAACAACAGGTGTTGGCAAGGATGTGGAGAAAGCAGAACCCTCTTGCACTGTTGGTGGGAATGTCGACTTGTGTAGCCACTCTGGGAAACAGTATGGAGTTTCCTCAAAAGGTTAATAATAGAACTACCCTATGGCCCAGCCATTGCACTACTAGGTATTTACCCAAAGATACAAAAACACTAATTCAAAGGGATTCATGCACCCCGATATTTATAGCATCATTATCTACAATAGCCAAATTATGGAAATAGCTCAAGCGTCCATTGACTGATGAATGGATAAAGAAGAAGTGGTATATAAATTATGAAATATTACTCAGCCATCAAGAAGAGTGAAATCTTGCTATTTGCAATGACATGGATGCAGCTAGAGAATATTATGCTAAGTAAGACAAGTCAGAGAAAGACAAATACCCTATGATTTACTAGTATGTGGAATTTAAGAAAGAAAACAACTGAGAAGGGGGGGGGGAGAGAGAGAGAGAGAGCAAGGCAAACCAAGAAATAAACTCTCAACTACAGAGAAAAACTGATGGTTACCAGAGGGGAGGTGGGTAGGGGGATGGGGGAAATAGGTGATGGGGATTAAGGAGTGCACTAGTGATGAGCCCCGGGTGTTATATGAAAGTGTGGAATCACCCTATTGTATACCTAAAACTAATATTATGCTGTATGTTCACTAACTGGAATTTAAATAAAAGGTTCTAAAAAAAAAGTAAAAACAAATTTTTAAAAATTAAAAAAAGTTTAAAAAAAGGTGCTTGTTCTAGGAGGGTACATGGTGTAGAGAAACAGTTTCCATCTCTTTCTCTAACTTGCTGGGCAACCTTGGGCAGGTCACCCCAGTCCCCTAGGCCTTCACTTGTGCATTCATACAGCCCGGTGACCGCTAAGAGCCCTTTAAGCATCATTCTCCTCCCCCCACCCCATCCCTACCTGGAAGAGGGAGAATTTGGGAATAAGAGAAACTGAGACTTCTCTTGTTAGAAGCTTTTGTGGGCTTCATTCATTCAGCATTGGGTTTTTAAATGGCCTCAGCTACTCCCAGGTGTCAGGCATTGGGCCTATCACATTCTCAGTGAACTTTTCTGAAGTTACCTAGATTGAAAGTGTCAGATTTGGGACCACAGCCAGATCATCTCTCTGTCCAGCACCTACCTCCAGAGCCCCTGTACTGAGACCATGAGGCTCTACCTGGGTGTGCAAAGCAAAGAGCTTCCTGTGTAGGCCCTGGGAAGCAGAGGAAGACCTATGCTTACTGATCATCTCCTTCCTACACGCAGGGCCTTCACATACTCCACTCCACCAGAATTGACCTCCCTGGAGCTCCTGAAGTAATGGATTCATCCAGTTGTCACATTTTAATGGACTCTTGTCAAGATCTGGGGTGAGGACAACATATCAGGGATAACTTTTTGAGAAAAAACATTAACTTACCATCTGAATTCCAAGATCCAGGCTGGATTGAAGGAAGTTCTTGAGACTGGCAGGAGATGGGCCTCAGTTCAGACTGATGCCATTAAACCTCTACATGGTCCTGTCCCTGTGACAGGTGCTGCATTAAGCTCTGCCAGCATAAAAAGGGGGAAGACCATCCCTGCCCTCATTTCAATAGGGAAGATGGATGGAAAGAAATGTGAAGAGATGGAGGCAGCATGTCATATGTGCTTTGGAATCAGAGGGCCTGGGTGGAATCTTTGCTCCAGCCTTTCCTGTTTGACCTTGGGCACATTTCTGAACCTCTCTGTGCCTTAGCTGTAAAAGAAGACATGTGCTATTAGTCCTACATATGTATTATTTTTGCAAGGATTAAATGGCTTAATACACGTGAAGTGTTTAGAACAATCCCTAGCACAGTAACAGAGATAAATCCAAGGCATGGAAGAGGAAATGGTGAACTCTTTCCAGGGCAGTAAGGGTCAGGGATGACTTCCTGGTTTGGAAAGATGACTAGGATTTTTTCCAGGAGATGGCAGAATGAGGGAAGATGGTACTGGTACTACTACTAAGAAAAATAATTACCATCTATTGAGCACTTATTGTTTGCAAGCCCTGTGCCAGCGCTTGGCATGGACTATCTCATTTAATGAAACTGGTAGTTATCACCATTGGAGATATGAGAAAGTAGAGACCCAGAGAGGTTAAATAATTCACCCAAGGCCACACAGCTGAGCTGGTATGTGACAGACAGAAGTAGGACTTGAACATCTGGATGACGTTTGATGTCAGAACAAACTTTTTACACCATTAAGCTATATTTTAGTTGTTCTCTGTCCCACTCACAATTATTAAAAGCAACTTTCCTCATTTCAGGGTTTGACCCTTTAGAACGTACGATCTAGCCATTTGCAGAGCTTGCCTGTCAGTCTGTCTGTACTCGGCCAGGTTGTCTCCTTGGCTGATCACTCTGGTGTGGAGAGTGCTGGGCCGAGAGTAGACACCGACTGACTGAAGAGCCTTCCAGCTTTCCTTCCAGGCCCTGCTGCAGGCACCAACTGCCTTCCACCCTTTCTCTGAGTAACTTTGTGATGCCTGATGAAATAAAATCTGCCCCAACAGGAGTAAACTATGGGCATCTGCTTCCCTAGCACTTTTAGTCTAATTGCTGCCCAATGAAAATAATAGCTCCCCCACTATCTTTTCAGCAACACAAGCTCCTGAAGCCATTCAGAAGGGGCTCAACACCAATAACACTCGCCCTACTGTCTGAGGGCTGAAATCCAATATTAGCCAGACGGTCCTAGTTTACAACTTGGTTTTCATCTCAACAAGGTCCCTCAGTCTCGAGTTTACTGCCCAGTTGCTAGACATCTGGAGCAGTCTGTGACATCCCCTTAATCTCTCTCCTGCTTCTCACATCCCAAGGCTGCTAAACTCAGGATAGGATCATATGGCTACTTTTTAGGCTGAGAGCAGGAGTTGCAAACTCTAGCTGAAACCCATTTTGTTGAGCTGCTACCTATTGACCTTGAAGAGGCAATTGGCTCAGATCATTCCACATTTGAGTTTGGAGACCAGTTGGAGGGGTTCAGTGAATTAGACCTACTAATGCAGTTGGCAAATGTGGATCCAACACTGGAACATGCCTGCATGTAGCACCTTGCCTTTACCGTAGGTCTGGCAAGGACCCAAGAGAAAACTCAGCTCCTGAAAACTAAATCTCAGGTCCCTCAGTGTTTTGGTTATCTATTGCAAGGAAACAAACAGGCCACTCCAAAACTTAGTGGCTTGAAACAAGAGATATTTTGTTATTTATCACATTTTTGTGGGTCCACTGGACTCAACAAAGCAGTTCATCTGCTGTCTCGCTTGGGGAGTCTCACGTGGCTGCAATCAAGTGTTGGCTGGGCTTAAGTCATCTGGGATATACAAGATAACTCCTCTCATGTCTGGTGCTTTGGCAGGGAGAGCTGAAAGACTGGGCTCAGCTGGGAGCCTGGAGCAGGTAAGGCCCATCCTTCCGTATAGTCTCAGGACCTTCCTTTCTACATGGAGCCTTCATGAAGTCTCTTTGAGTAGCTAGACTAACCATGTCATCGCCCAGGGGTTCCAAAAGTAGAAGCAGTCAGTGCTTAAAGCTTAGGCTCAGAACTGGCACAGTGTTGCTTCTGCTACATTCTACTGGTTAAAGTCATAGGGCCAGCCCATATTCAGGGAGGGAATTTACAAGAGTGAGAATATTGCATGATTGACTCAGTGGAAGCCATCTTTGGAGACTAGTTACTACACTCTCCAGAGTGTATGCATCCACTACTATAAACAAGCATAGAACTACAGTCCTTTATGTACGTATACTTTCATCTTTTTATACAGCTGCCATTTGTTTTGTGTTTACCAAAGGTTAGCCACTATGCTAAATGGGTTACATCACTATCTTTTTTAAGCTCACAAAAACTGAGAGCTGGTCATTAGTACCACTGTTACAAATGAACAAACTAAGACCAGAGAGGTTGTGTAAACTTCTCTAAATTATCCAGCTAGTAAGTGGTAGAGCTAGGGTTAAATGTAAGATCTGTACACCTGCAAAAATCTGTTTTTCATATACACAGACACAAGTCACAGTGTTGTCCTTGGTTATCATTCTGGTACAGTAAAAAGCCACAGTTGGCCAAGCTGAGGCCATTGGTGTTTTATCTGAGAGCCCAAGGATGTGGAGGGTGAATGTGACTACATGCTCAAAAGATTTCACAATAGGCTTCTCAGGCTTTCCACCCTGGGTTCCTGCCAGCCTACTCTTGTATGCTTTTGATGAACTCAGGTTCTGGGCAGAAGACCTTTGGTTCTGGTTAGTGTATTCTTGTTGCTGTCCTGAACCTGTGAATTCAGCTCTCTGGCTAGATCCTGACCATTAATGCCCAGCTTTCCCACTCTTTGACCCCTCTTATCTTTACCTGAGCCCCTATTCCCTACTACTGGCCCTTCCAAAGTGTAGTATGTTCCTGCCCAGACCTGAGCGACCTGCCTGCTTTACCTGACCTTGATGAACTTGATCCATGCCCATTTAACCAGATAGACCTCTGTTTCTGGTCTACTTGGATCTGTTCTTTCATTCATTCATTTGCTCCTTCCTTCCTTCATTGTTCAGTCAGTACTTGTTCATTGAGGGCATCTCATGTCTGAGGTCTTATTCCAGGCACTGGAGATGTGACAGTGACCAAATTGACATGTATCCTGCCCTCATGACCTTTCAATTCAAGTCTGGGGGACAATGAATAAATAAGAAAAATTATGATTGCTTATGATAAGGGAAGAAAACAGGAAGAAAAGGAAGTGCAAGAAGATAATTTAGTGTGCATGGGAAGAGGCTGCTCTAAACAGGGGTTTTGGAAAGACCTTCTCTGAGGAGGGGATGCTGGAGCAGAGTCAGGATCCTTCTGGATAAGAAGGAACCAGCCTGTGGGAGGCCAAAAAAGTGAACATTTTGGGCAGAGAGAACACTAAGTACAAAGGAAAAGAGGTTGACATATTAGGAGCCATGCCAGTGGGGTTGTAGAGGAGTGAGGGAGGAGAGAATTATCACACTTTGCTGGTTCCAACATGCTGATCTTCCATCCTAATTTCATTGGGATGAAAGTTGTCCACAACAGAGAACACTCAGGGACAGCTGAGCTCGTTTAGTTTGGGTTGAAGACCCTTCCTATCTGATTTCACTTTCTGTAGTTCCCACTTAGTTGCTTTTATAAAATTGTTTTGATTTTTCCTATTTGTCGGTCTCCTTTATTAAATTGTGAATTATTCCCTCTCTTCCTACAAAATGTTCACCACAATGTCTGTCAGTAAATATTTGTTGACAGAAGGAAAAAAGGCATGAAAGAAGTACATATGTTTGGTAACTAACCTGTCCCAGTCCTGCCATTTGTCATCTCTGGTTTTATAAATCAAGTTTCATAAAATTAACTATCTCATTTCTGAGTATTCTCAAGGTTGTTAGCAAAACTTTCTCTCAGTGAGCTGGCAGCTAGTTTCTCTAGTTTAGTTTGTTTTTTACTTTTTCTACTTAGAAAGATGCTGAGCTTCTGACATGTGATACAGACTGAGAATAATCATTTATTCTTCCTGAGCTCCCCAACTGTGGAGAACTTTCATGTAAAGTCCCTGTTCTGTCCATCACTTCTGGAACCCAGTCTACGGTCCTTTACTATTTGCTGAACAGTAGTAGATATCAATCTTTTCCTCTGGGTCTTTCCATCTCTATTGAGACTTCCTATCCCTTCCTAAAGGCAGAAGTTTCATGGAGAGAAGAGAAGGAGAATTTGACTAAAGCCAATTTGATTTTGGTTAACTGGATAGATGAAGATTTGGTTCAAATCAAGGATCAAAGTGGGGCTTTGTACTCTCTACAAATTTCACAGCATTGATACTTCATAAAACTATGAAAGTCAACTCAACAAATACTTATTGAGCACGTTTTGTCCTGAGTACTGAGCATATAATGGTAAATATGATAGACATAACCCATACCCAAGTTAGAAAAGAGGTAGTAACTACAAAGAATGGGAAAATCCCACAGTGCCATGGAGAGGCTTAGAATGAGCACATAGCCCTGTGAATTAGTCAGGGTAGGCCAGGTTTTGGTGTGGCAAAAAAATAAAAAATAAAAAAATAAAATAAAAATAAAAAATAAATCCACAAATCTCAATGGCTTAAGATGACAGGGATTAGTTTCTCATTCATACTACAAGTCCAAAGCAGGTTGGCAAGGTATCCAAGCTAATGGAGCAACCAGTAATAACAGAGGGAATACAGCTCAGGAGGGTCTTGTACTACCAATGAAATGGTATAGCTCAGAAGTGATCCATGTCACTTCTTACCAGAATACATTAGCTAAATCTAGTCACAGCTCTATCCAAACAGAAGAGGTCCGGGACCCCTCCTACGTGCACAGGAAATGATGTCTAAGGCGAAGGATGAATAGGAGTAAGCTGGAAAAGAAAACATGAGTATTCAGGCAGGTGGAAAGCAGGAGAAAAAGCTTGCGGGCAAAGAAGAGTATTATTTTGGAGGACATAGTGTGGAGAATGAAGAGGAAAAAAAAAGGATCCTTGGCCATCACTGTAGGATTTAAAACATCATAGACATCTCTCATATAAAAAAAAAAAAAACAGCCTTCAATAAATCAATTGACAATTCATTCATTCACTCACTCAAATCAGATATGTACCCTTTCCAATTCTATTTTATCTCAAGGACTTTTAGTTGTTCTTCCAGTATTCCTTCAATGATTTTATCATAGTCACTGTGTGGGCAGATGTCTATGAAAATACTCAGCAATTTCTTCAATGCTAGCTCCGTGACTTTATTATAATTCTTTACTCAACAAAGAACTTTAGAAAAAAGTTTTAACCTCCATTAGTCACAAAGAAATTATCAGAATTCAAGAAAGTAAGAAAAGACAGTGATCTCTCTGAGTGGCAAGCCAAGCCCTACGCAGATATAAGTAATAGAACTCATCTTCTGAACAGGGATTTAACTGATCTATGATTTTCTTGTTATCAGTTTATGGGGCCACCAGGTAATTTCCATAGGCTTGCATCAGAAGAACAAGAAGTTCCAGAAAATAATATTTCACTGAAGAATTTCAGTGTATTTATTCAGTCTTTCTTTTATCAAATACTTACTGAGAACATGCTGTCTACCAGACCTAGGAACTGAAGACACCGTGGTGAACAAAACAAAGTCCCTGCCCCCACATGGAACCGACAATCTAGCGAGCGAGACAGACGACGAAAAAGAAAATATATATTGCATCAGATGGTGGAATGAATTCCAGTGCCAGGAATAAAAACAAAATAGAGTAAAGAACGTAGGGACTCCAGGGGCGCCTGGGTGGTGCAGTCGTTAAGCGTCTGCCTTCGGCTCAGGGTGTGATCCCGGCGTTTCGGGATCGAGCCCCACATCGGGCTCCTCCGCTGGGAGCCTGCTTCTTCCTCTCCCACTCCCCCTGCTTGTGTTCCCTCTCTCGCTGGCTGTCTCTCTCTGTCAAATAAATAAATAAAATCTTAAAAAAAAAAAAAAAAAAAAGAACGTAGGGACTCCAAGAATGGTTAGGGAAGGCCTCTAACATAATAATTCTTAAGGAAATGAAGAAGGATATCTGAGAGAACAGCTAAGATAAGGCAAAGGAAAAGACAAGGGCAAAAAGCTTTGGAACAGAATCATTCTTGGAATGTTCACAGAACCACAGGGGGGCCAATGTGGAGAGAGGCGTAAGCCATGAGGAAAGAAGTAAGAGATATTTCTAAGAGATGGGAGAGGGAGACAGATAATGTCTCTTCACTGTACAGATTTTTGCTATAAATCAGAGTGAAGTAGAAAGCTGGTGAAGGATTTTGAGCAAAAAGTGGTATGATGTGATTTAGGTTTCCGAAGGATGACTCTGGCTGCTGTGTTGAGAACAGGACTGGGGGCCTTCGCTGAAAACAAAGATCAACAAAACTAAATGGCAACCTCCAGAATGGAAGAAGATATTTTCAAATAACATATGATGAAGGGCTAGTGCAAAAATATATAAAGAAATCCTACAACTCGATACACAAAACCCAAATTATCCAATTAAAAAATGGATAGAAGACATAAAGAGACATTTCTTAAAAGAAGATATGCAGATGGCCAACAGACACATGAAAAGATGCTCAACATCATTCATCATCAGGGAAATGCAAACGAAAGCTACAATGAGATATTACCTCACACCTGTCAGAATGGCCAAGATCCACAACACAAGAAACAACAGGTGCTGGTGAGAATAAGGAGAAAATGGAGCCCTCTTACACTGTCGGTGGGAATGCAACCTGATGAGCCACTGTGGAAGACAGTATGTAGCTCCCTCAAAATATTAAAAATAGAACTACCCTATTGTCTAGGAATTGCACTACTGGGTATTTACCACCCCCCCAATACAAAAACACTAATTCAAAGGTATACATGCATCTCTATGTTTATAGCAGCATTATTTACAATAGCCAAATTATGGAAGCAGCCCCAAGTGTCCACTGATAGATGAATGGATAAAGAAGAGGTCACACACACACACACGCACACACACAGAGGAATATTATTTAGCCATCAAAAAGAATGAAATCATGCTATTTGCAACAACATGGATAGAGCTAGAGAATATAATGCTAAGCAAAATAAGTCCATCAGAGAAAGACAAATACCATATGATCTCACTCATATGTGGAATTTAAGAAACAAAACAAAGGAACAAAGGAAAAAGAGAGAGAAAGAGAGAGAGAGAAAGAAAGAAACCAAGATTCAAATTCTTAACTATAGAGAACAACCTGATGGTTATCAGAAGGGAGGTGGGTGAGGGGAATGAGTGAAATAGGTGGTGGGGGTTAAAGAGTACACTTATCATGATGAAAAAAATAAAGTAAGATTATTTTTAAAAAGAGAATGAAAACAAAGAGATTCCTTGGGTCTATTCTAGGTGAGAAATAACTGCAATTGACCTAGGTTAGTAGCAGTGGGTGTAGTGATGAGTGGTCAGATTCTGGTTCTATTCTGAAGGAAAAGCAGGGCATTTGATATGGGATTAGATATGGTGTGTGCAGGAAAGAGTAACATATGACCCCAAGGTTTCCATCCTGAGCAACTGGAAGGATGGAATTGTCATTCACTGAAATGGGAAAAGCTAAGAGCCCAATTTTTGACGTATGAAATTTAAAATGTCTGTTAGAAAATCAAGTAAAAATATTAGGTAGGTAGCTGGATATACGAGTCTAGATGTCCAGGATGTGAACAGGTTGGAAATGTGTATGTAGCTAAGGGAAAAGCATCGTGTAACTCATAAGGTGAATTAGTTACACTTTAGATGTTTATACTAGTCTTCACCAGATTAGAGTTTATGAGAAGGAAGCAGAATGTTGTAGGGAAACAAAATTCTCCAGTAGAGTTAAAAGTAGTTCTCGTACTACAACACTGGGAACACTGAGATATTGATTCCTTGAGGCCAATGAATGAAGACTGGTATTTGAATAGCTCAAAATTAACTCAAATATATTTTTCTAAACTTGGTCAAGACCAGCACAGCTCAGACCATTCCATTTTATTCCATTCCAGTACGTGTCAGGCACTATCAGTATCTCTATAAAGATGAAGTTTATGAATTTTTGCTTCAAGAAGCTCAGGAAACTTAAGCGGCCATGCCTGGTGAAATATCCCACCTAGAGGGCAATTCTTGGTCAGGTCAGTTCTTAAGAAGTTCAAAGGAGACTACAAACAGGATTTGTGACCAGAGATGAGTCCAGCAATAAGAAAAGCTGCAATCCTCCCATTGGATAACTGTAACATTTGAAACATCCAGCTACAATGACAACATTTCAAAAAGAAAGAAACATTTTTTCATTCCAGAACTGTCCCCACTGAAGCACAAATGAAGTATCTGGGGAAAGTGATTCGCATTGTTATTTAAAGAAATAAAAAGTAAAGTAACACAGAAATACTATTTTACACCCATTAAATGAGCATGAAGAAAACATTGGTGAAAACATCTACAGATACTAAAATTGTAGGAATATTCCAGGCTTATGGAAACAGTAGAAAAACAATCTGGTACTACGTTTAGTAAGTACTACGTCATTATATATTTTGGTAGTTTGGGTGATCAGTCCCAATTTTTCTCCCCTCTCTTTGGTCCCCCCTCTAGAGGTGGAGTGCATGTCCCTGACCCTGACTTTAGGGTCAGCCTTGTGAATTGTTTTCACTAATGGAGTATTAGCAAGGGTGATAGAAATAGGGGTTTGCAATGTGTTGGTGTAGTTGGGTATGACCTATGATGCTTCTTCTTCTTCTTCTTTTTTTTTTAGCTGATCTTACTTTTTATTGATTTAGAAACAGAGCACTACATACTGGTATACTGGTGCATCTGGAAAGCAATGAAAAGAAGTCATTTAACTCAAAAAAATGCCCCAGAACCCTTCTCTGTTTGTCTACCAGACCAGCATACTGAGAGGACATCCTCCTGGGCAGGGTCACCCTTCCAAGGCTTAGGAGCTCTACAAGGGGGAAGGAGGTGGGAGAATGGGGCCAGAGGGGCCCAGCCTGTCACATATCCTCTAATGTATTTTGGCAACTGGGCTTTACCATGAAGGTCTTGCCCAGCCAGGGGACAGTGTATTTCTGGAAAGAGCAGAGTGTTTTTCTCATCAGGTGTAGCTAGTCATAGAAGAGTCAGCAGTCTAAATTGGCCTGGAACTTGGTACATCTGGTTTGGCCAATCTCCATGTCTAAGAAGTAGTTCATCCCAGTCATCACCTGCTTACAGGTATGCACCACCTGCAGTCTGTGGTATGGGTGAAGTTCAGTGCCTGCTGCATGCCCTCCTTGTTGACTTTGGCATCCCATGGGGTGCCCACCGTTGGAGACTTGCTTCCACCAGTCCTGGGGCTCACAACCAGGCCCAGGGCCAGGGTGGCCAGCAGGAGCAGTGGCCTGGTCATGGTGTGCTGAGAAGTGGACAAAGCTCAGAAGGGCGTGATCCAGTGGTAGTGAGCCTGAACTATGATGCTTTTTACCATCTTCAGAAAAACATGCCTAAGGTAACCTACTATTGTTGGGAGGAGCATGAGAGATGCGTAGAGTCAGCCAAGTTGAACCCAGCTTGGATGTACCCAATAGCAGATCCATGAGATTAAGTGATCATTGTGTTAAGTCACTGGGTTTTGAAAAGTTTTTACACAGTATGTTTGAAGCAGGAGCCAGCACACATATCAAGTGTCATTAACAATATTAATACTCTTTATTCCTCCAAATATACTTTGAGAGTTTGTTCAGACAAATTTACATGTGTATCAGTCAGCATAAACTAGGTTATTCTGATGTAACACATGAGACTTAACAACAATGTATCTCTCACTCACCCAAGCCAGATACGGGAAATATTAATAACATGCATTCAGTGGCAGATGTTTTGAACCCAAGTAATGTCTACCCATAGCATACAAATAGAGCAGTGCGTGAGAGACAGGACAACTGCCTAGACAGCCAGATGAGCAGAATAACATTAGCAATCAGAGGACTGTCGAATTTCAAATCTTTCTCATCTGGCATAGCAATTCCTCCTCTGTATATTTAACTTTTGGAAATTTAACAGAATAATTTTGTTCAACTTTGAATTAACATGCTCTTTCTACTTTTACCTTAGTAACAGAAGAATTAGAAATAACCTACTTGGGGGTGCCTCGCTGGTTCAGTCAGTAGAGCATGTGACTCTTAACCTAGGGGTCATGAGTTTGAACCCCACATTGGGGGTACAGATTACATAAAAAAATAAAATTAAAATTAAAAAAAAAGAGAAAGAACCTACTTGTCCAACACAGGGGAATAGGTAAGTAAATTAAGGTACACATAAGATCATAAAAGGTATTTATAGCATAAGATTAAGGAGAAAAGAGAAATAAAATTTAGAACAGTATGATTTTTAATTATGTAAAATACTCATGTAGGTGAACAAATTTTAGAAAGAAACATGACATAAGAAACAAACATAGTCTGGGAATTATCAGTGGGTTATTTTTCCTTTAAAGACCTTTTAACCACATTTTATGTTATTGTTAAAATAAAAACAAATGACTCTCATTAAATATTTTTCTAATGTTGTTTATCTGGGAAGCAACTAGCTAGGAAATACATTGGCTATGGAATGCTAGCCCCCTAGAGAAATGAGATAGTGTCTATTTAAACATCTTGAGGGTATCAGATGCTAAGGTGTAGTAACTTGCAATCAATACCTGTAATTTGATGAATTGGTAACCAAATCCAACCATCTGAATCCGATCATTTTTTTTTATCATAGACGAGACTAAAAACAAATAGCAGTTTTAAACTATCAATTCAGATGAAACACATAATTTGATCTTCAGCAAACCTTAAAATAAAATCTGCACAAAAGGAAGATAGTTTGAGGGCCCAGAAAGAAGGGTAGTCCACCTGTCGAGCCAGGACACTTCCCTCAGGCTGGTGCCGACAGACACACTGGCATTCTTACATGGTGAACAATGCTCAACTCTCCTCCCCTGGGAGCCATGGCCCCAGAGCCAAGACCTAAGTCTCTGCCTTCCAGATGGCTCATCCACAAGCACATCTCTGACATGGGTCAGGGCCAAAGTTTTGGAGACAATTTCAGAAAAACTCAGTATCTCTGGATGTTATCTGGACATAGCTCCTTAAACTCCCAAAAAGACTATAAAAAATTCAACATACATTTTTGGGAACTGTAAATAGGAAAATTTCAACTGCTATGGTTCCAAGAGGTCTCTTAATTTCTTAATTAATTTTTTTTCAAGATGAGCTTTTCATTCATTTACCACGAAGAAATCCATACCGAGGGTTTGTTATGAGCTAGAAGCTGAGATATGGTAGGAAACGATAAAGACAAAGGTCCTTGTCCTTGTGAAGATTATATTCTCCTGGGGAAAATACAGATTAGCTCTGTTCTTCCTTCAACTCTTGTCTAGCAAAAGATTAAGAGGTAAACATTCAAAGTAAAGATTGCTGTTAGCTTTAAAGAATAATGATAAAAGAATGTTAACTAACCTAAATGCATGCCCAGACTCTAGCACCTAGAAGACCTTTATTGCTTAGTCTCAAATATCCTGAGTATCAGTTAATTAATACCAACCCACTCTGTCCATATGAGAGGCCATTCACATACTAAAATTGAAGAACTGATCTTGTTTTGACTGAAAGAAGTTTTGGATCTATTTCCTCTTCCTAACATTTGTACCAGGGGCTGTTACTAGATGCAAGGTGCTTTGCCATTTCTTGTTGGTTTTCCTTAATCCTGTCAAACCTTTGTAATAATCCCCTCATTAAATCCTCCTAAATTACTCCATTTGAGAGGCCATCTGTTTTGTATTGGACTTTGATTGCTACAGCTTGGGAACTGGAACCTAAGAACTAGGTGGGCAACGGTTTTCCCTCTAAAACAAAATTAAGTGGCACAGAGCAACCCTAAATGGGGCCCTTCATATATGCAGTGCAGAAAACTCTTTTTAACACTCCTCTTTTTATCTCTCCCTGAAGATAGAATTTGTCTCCCATTCTCTTTCAGAATTTCCAAGGAGACAAAGTTATTTTATTCATTCAGGGTCTTTCGCTTTAGTTTGATATTTCTTCATCTGAAAGTTTGGAAAGTTCAATAAAGCCTGAGACCAGAACAGATGTTAATGTTTTAATATCAAACTTTAATATAATCCCTTTTGGTCTTCCTAATGATGCCTAATTGCTTTAAGTTTCATAGTAAAATGAAATCATTTTGACTTTATTTTAGAATGACGGAACATATTGTAGTCACACACTATTATTTCGAAAGAGACTACCAGAAGGAGAGACACAGACAGAAGTTAGTAAGATGGGATCTATTACCACTGGTCTCCCTGGTCAACCATCTTAATAATAAAAATTGGTCTACTCAGGAAGCCAATTAAAACCTCCTACATTCTTCTTCACTGACCGGAATAGTGGTGGTTTTAAGGCAGTCCCGTTGGGTAAAGGAAATGTTTCCCCCAGAAATAATATAGTGAAATTTCTCTGTCTTACGGAGGTATAATTCAAAGGCAGCATTAGTCCTTCCAGTCTAGTTTATCCAGTCTTCCCTGACTCCACTCCTTCTCACACCATGGCCCTAGTTCATCAGCTACTGGGTCTCTCTGCCTCTACTACAGCTCCTCTCACTTCTGTCCTCCATGCTCCAACCAGAAAGTTCTTTCTACAGAGTGAGTCTGATCATGTTTTTCCCTGTGTCAAGCCTTTGTATGGCATCCCATGGTCTACAGAATAAAGCAAACTCCTGAGGAATGTAAACTAGTCTTGACTACCTTTCTGGTTGTCCCTACTCCCTTCAATTACCCCAGGATCTATACTTTAGATTCCTACTCTTCTATTTTCTTTTTTTAAGATTTTTTAAATTTATTTGACAGAGATAGAGACAGCCAGCGAGAGAGGGAACACAGCAGGGGGAGTGGGAGAGGAAGAAGCAGGCTCATAGCGGAGGAGCCTGATGTGGGGCTCGATCCCGGAATGCCAGGATCACGCCCTGAGCCAAAGGCAGACGCTTAACCGCTGTGCCACCCAGGCGCCCCATCTACTCTTCTATTTTCTGGAAGTAGCTTGCTCTATATACTATGAGCATTATTTACATACATAGTTTCATTTAATCCTAACAAAAACATTATATAGAGAAACACTATTATCCCATTTTTTGTCGAGAAAACTGAGCTTTAAAACAGAGAAACATTGCTCAAGACAGTATAGTTGGTGGTGGAGAATCCAGAATTTGAACCCATGTTTTATCTGACTCAAAATCTGTGCTTTTTCCATTGTATCCCCAATTTCTCATATAAAAAGTTGATTCACAGACTTTTAAGACTCCCTTTTGTTTGCATAACATGTTACAGACTACTAAGTACTTTCACAGCATTATCTGATTTGATCTCCAATAAAGCTGTGAGACAAGGCAGGATAAAGGGCTTCACTTTTTTTTTAAGTTTTTATATTTTTATTATTTTATTATTATTATTATTATTATTTTTTTTTTTTTTTTTTAGAGGAGGAAAGAGAGTGGGGTGAGGGAGGGGCAGAGGGAGAGGGAGCAAATCTTAAGCGACCCCGGGCTCAATCTCACAACCCTGAGATCATGACCTGAGCCAAGATCAAGAGCTGGAGGCTTAACCAACTGAGGCACCCAGGTGCCCCTAAGGGCCTCACTTTATGACTTAAAGGGTCAGAGAGGGGAATGATTTATGGTCATCAAGCAAGCACTGGAGGCATCAGGACCATTACTCTTGTCTCCTAAACTAGGGCTATTTCTGTATAATGGCACCGTCTCCAGCACAGGTATTATATTTTCTTCCTAGAAGGAAAGAAGAGCTGGATCTTCAAAACAGGTTGTCTGTCTATGGAGGCTCCAAGTGAACTCCCCACACATCTTGCTCTTTTGTACTAGCTTAGCCCCCCAGGACTCAACCTCTGCTCTGGTTGGTCAGCTCAGCTAAGCTCTAAAACTGAGATTCCAAGACGGCAAGCCAGCAGCCAACTCTGACCTCAGATGTGGGATTTCATTTTGGTTTTTGCCCTACGCTGCATTTTTAAAAATGTAATTAGTCCCTAATTTTCAAAAATCAGGTGTTTAGCTTCTCTTGAAAAAAAAAGAAAGAAAGAAAGAAAAGCTGATAGTGCTAAAATCACTGGATCTGACAATGGGATGAGACAAACACCCTCAATTTCCTTCCTTTTTATACCTGCGGGCCCCATGGGCTCCTGAGTTTCCAGTACAGGTCTCACCATTCAAGATTCCCAGTTGACCACTTTATAATGCAGAAAGTTTGCAGGAGCACTTGCCATAAATTTTCCTGGTTCTCTAGTTTTCTTCTCAAAGTGTAGCTCAAGGCTCTGCCTTCCTGGAATGATTACCTTCTCTTAAGCATTGAAGAACATCCTCTATGAGGACAAACTCTGCCCCTTCATGCAGGAGCAAAGATAGTGGGCATCATCTACTGCTGCTAGCGTCCCTTTAGGAAACTTTGTTCCATCTGTGCTGGCGGTTACTCTTCCCTAAATGCTCCAGAGGAAAAGGGCATTGGTGAGTAAGAAGGAATTCATTGCAGTGGGTGACGAGTAGCTTCTGTCTACTAGGCTTCTGTTCTTTGTCTCACCTTCTCTAGATTCTGAATGACATTGACAAACCATAACGTGAATGACAAAAATGTTCCTCATTAATTCCAAAACTAATCTCAGTTTCCTCATCTGTAGTATGAGGATAGCAGCTCTTTTGCTCTCTAAAGGCCCTTCCAGATCTAACATTCTCTGAAGCTATGAAGGAACCATCTTTAATATAAACATAAATTTTGGGTTCACAGCATTTTACTTCCCCAGTTGTAATAAAAAAATGTACCCTGATTTACATGTAGAAAAACAGTCTAATGAATTCTCACGGACTTTTGGCTGCCCTCAAACTCAGGGTACTTTCTGGGTATATATGAGACCCCATGATCAGTAGAAAGAGCCCTAGGCTGAGACCCAGGAAGCCTGGCTGTGCCACTTACCTCTTATATGATCCAGGGCAAGCTCCTTTCTTTCTCTGGGCCTTGGTTTCCCCATTGTAAAATGAAAGCAATGGATTAAATTCAATAGATCTGTGATGGTGGATGGACGAAGTACACATCTGTGAGCTTGAGTAGCAGCGGTAATGTAAAAGAACTCTGGACAGAAGGTCAGGGGACCCAGGTGCTACTCACTAGGTTTGTGACTTTGGGAAGTCGCACACATACTCTCTGGGACTTCGTCCCTATTAGCATTTGTCACCTTGAGCTATTTGTCTTTAATCTGGCCAGCATCATTCACTTTCATAACCACTTGGACCCTGTGGTCGTCTGAGTCAGTTACTCCACCTTCCACCCCGGAGTTTTGTTTATTTGACTAGTATCTATTGAGCATCTCTTGGGGTCCTAGGACTTTTCTGAGAGTTGGTGATAGAGACAGAAGCATGCTGCCCCAGTGAAGAAGACTTTCTGGGGAAGCTTATGGTTCAATCTTGCACACATGACACTGAGTCTAGTTGCCGGTACAACTGATTTTCTTCATCTCACATTACCTTCTCCTTGAAAGCTTCATCCTCATCCTTTCCTTCTGTTCCCATCTAGTGGTCACCAGTGCATCCTCTCAATGTGATCCCTGCCCCCACTGACACCAGTTCTTAATCCCCACCCACCCTGCAAGCAGCCAAGGAAAGTAAGCATGTGAGTAAATATTAAAAATAAAGGTGCACAGGTGGATAACCCTCCATCCCAAATCATGGTGTGTGAGCAAGGGCTCTGGGATTAAGGGAATGTGGGTTCAAATGCCTGTGTTCAAAATCATTAGCCATCAGGGAAATTCAAACCGAAACCACATTGAGATACCACCTTACGCCATTTAGAATGGCAAAAATTGACAAGGCAGGAAACAACAAATGTTGGAGAGGATGTTGAGAAGGGATCCCTCCTACATTGTTGGTGGGAATGCAAGTTGGTACAGCCACTTTGGAAAACAGTGTGGAGGTCCCTCAAAAAGTTAAAAATTGAGCTACCCTATGATCCAGCCATTGCACTACTGGGTATTTACCCCAAAGATACAGACGTAGTGAAGAGAAGGGCCATATGCACCCCAATGTTCATAGCAGCTTTGTCCAGAATAGCCAAATCGTGGAAGGAGCTGATGTGCCCTTCAACAGATGACTGGATTAAGAAGATGTGGACCATATATACAATGGAATATTACTCAGCCATCAAAAAGAACGATTTCTCAACATTTGTTGCAACATGGACGGGACTGGAGAAGACAGGGAAGAAGAAAGGGGAGGTAAACAGAAGGGGCAATGAACCATGAGAGACTATGGACTCTGGGAAACAAACTGAGGGCTTAAGAGGGGAGGGGGGTGGGGGAATGGGATAGGCTGGTGATGGGTAGTAAGGAGGGCACACATTGCATGGTGCACTGGGTGTTATGCACAAGTAATGAATTATGGAACTTTACATCAAAAACTAGGGATGTACTGTATGGTGACTAACATAATATAATAAAAAATATTATCATAATAAAAAAAATGCCTGTGAAGCTACTCCCTGGCTGTGGGAATTTGATCAACTTGCTTAACTTTTTGGAATCTCAGCTGAAGCTCCCTATTCATCAAGAGCAGTGTTAAGGTTCCATAAGATAATGCATGCCAATGTTCAGCACAGCAGTTGGCCGGCAGATTTTAAACGCTCAACACAGAGTTGTTGTTATGGCCATATAAGGTCCAGACAATGGCATTTGTGGGTGCTGATACCAGAGATGTTCTGGGAGAGGAGAGACCCTCCCACCATCCCCAAACTCATGCTAACGAACCCGTATTAAGGATGGTGTATACAAAGCCTTAGTTCAAAATCACCTTCAGTGAGACTGCCCTGGGTGAGGGGATCAACCCCAAGATTGCAATTTGACCCTTTGCTCCTCAGTGTGCGAAGGAAACCATCTCCAGCTCCAGAGACGACGTAACATTTCCCCTACACTTGGTTTTGACTTCCAGTGCCAAAACTCTGGAAAGTGCTTGTCAGGGGCCTTGTTTTGCAGATAATGGGTTTACAAAGAGTCCTGTTCTTTCTTTCTGGCACCTTGAAAGGAAAAAAATCCCTGAATAAGAAGAAGGATCAAGTGGCTGCTTTGCACGTACAGTGTCTCTTGCCTACAGATTGTGCCACAGTGTTGGAGGCTAGGTTTCATAATTACACAGTGCCGGCACACAGTTACCCACAATTAGGCTAATTATATAAATGCACTATGATTATCTGAACGATAATGTGAAATGAAACACAGAGAGGACTGGATGGCCCTGAGGTAAACCTGAGTGGAGTGGGGGAGGGGAATGGAAGCGCTATCGAGGATGTTCCCTGGGATCCCAGCACAAGTGCTAGAGGCAAGGCACCAGGTTCCAGCTTCCCCAGCCAGCCTCCTCTCCTCCCTGCTCAGAAACAGGTCCTTTCCACAGCCTCAGTGGGCTGGTTGTCCTTCAGAGGACCCCACGATGTTCATTTGACTGTTTTTCTATCTGTTAACACAACCAATTATAAAGGACAATTGGGTTGGAACCATATCTAAATTTCAGGCCAACACCATAGCCATGCTGCTGACATTTAACGGCAAGCTGTGGGTTCAGGCTTTATTTCCACATGTTACTGATGGGCTTGTCATTCTTAGATGGTCAGGCCAGAGCAATTAAGTGAAGGCTTATACGGGCACAAAAATTACACTGACTGACAGAGGGCCTTCTGAGGAACCTTTGGCCTGCTCTAAATACTGGCTGCCAGCTTCCCATTTTCATAAATGCTGTTGATGTATGAAGGAAAAGAGGTAACTTCACAAACACATACAGATAACATTTGGGGTTAATAGTCCTGGTTTTGTTTCCTGGACTCTCCTGGACCAGAATTCTCTATCTTCATTCAACAAATAGTTACTCAATACCAATTGTTTTTCTCCCCAATCTCCAAGTTTGATGGAAGTAAAACAAGGAACAAAACAATCATTGTCCTTGCCCACCAGGCATTTACACTCGTGCTGTAGGGACAAGGGGTATATGTTCTGCTTTCCAATGGATTTGCCCTTGCTGTGACTATAGAGGACTGCACCATTGGTCCCCACTGTTCACTCTTCCTTCTGGTCATGCCATTTGCCATGGGACTTGATAGCTCCTTTCTCTAGGAATGGAGTTACTTCCCTTCCTACTTTTGGTGGGGTTGGCCAGATAACTTGCTTTGGCTAATGGAATTTGTGCCAGAGTAAAAGTGAGCCCATTGTGTACTTTGTCCTCAGGAGACATCACTAGTTCCCACTCATCTCTCAGGGAACGTCCAACCTCTGCCCTGAGAAGAACATGCCTCATGTACCCTGATGGTCTCAGAAGAATGAGAAGCACGTGCAACAGACCTGCACTGAAACCTCGGCCACCCCCCACCTGTAGAGCAGGCTTGAGCAGGAAATTCCTGCTGAGAGCCTGGAGGCCAAATGTACCCCACCTGATCCTCAGATGTAGGAGTAAGAAATAAATACTAATGATTGCATATCACTAAGATTTTGTGGTGGTTGTTACACAGCATTTTTATGGCAATAGACTGATACAAAGACTCTTTGAAGTTTCTCAAAATGATGTTAGTACAGGATGTGCTTCACCTAAAAAGAAAAACATCTGGAAGGATTCAAAGCAAACCAGACTGTTAATGGTGCTTTCCTTTAGAAAAAGGTTCGGGGAAAGGAGCTCGGGGTTTGGGAAAGGGACCATTTGATTTTTATTCTATATTCTTTATTTTCTTTAAATTTTAGTAACAAGCATTATTACCTTTACGATTTTAAAAGAAATGTGTTTTTTTAAAAAAATAGATCATTTAAAAAAAATCCAGAAAATGGAAATGAGAAGACAAACATTCATCCAGCTTTTATAGTGTTCAAGGCACTATGTTATCCCTTTATATACATTACCTAATTTAATGTTTACAACAACCCTTCGAGGTGGGTAATACCATCTCTGTCTGAAAGATAAGGACACTGGGTCAGGCAAATTCTGAAGCTTGCCCAAAGCCAAACAGCTGGTACCCCGGGAAGAGAACATTTGAATTCAAGGCTGCCAAACTCAAAATGTTGTTCTTTCCTGCATTTATTGTTGCACCCTGGCACAGATGAATACACACTTGGGGCCTCAGTTTCCTCTTCTGCAAGAAAGAGAGGCTTGCATTGCAGCATCTGTAATGTTCCTGATAGTCTAAGATTCCTTGAGCGAAAATTCACATCATAAAATAAAGATTCTTTACTTTCAGAGGAATACAATCACATTTCCTTTAAGTATAGTGCTCCCCCAGCTCACATAAGTGCTTATTATTTCCAGATCATTAACTGTTTGACATAAGAGATTTGGCTGAGAAACCTGAAGCCCAAGTGTGAGGCCTCTGCCAATTGAAGATCAGTCAAATGTGGATAATGGCTTCTGTTACCATAATGCAAGTCTACAGGAAAATATGATTTAATTTATAAAAATTCTATCAAATGCAGCTTTTCAGGAATTCATCTGTTGAGTACAACAAGGTACATCTGTGCTCTATTATCCAAATAAGTTCCACCTGGCAGGCAAATGCTGGTAATGCTTAAAAGGGGGGAGAAAACAGGGGAAAAAAGGAGTTTTTAGAAAGTATTTCCTCATCTCACTCTATTTTAACTTGTTTTATTGTATCACATCCTCATTTCTAGATAACTCAGAGACATTAAATTTGGCCAACCAATGGATGATACACTTTCATTAACAGATAGAAACGGATTAGTTATGAGAAATTCCTTTCAAATGTCATTGCACAGTATGGAAAATTGGGAAGGGGGGACATGTAAAAATAAAAAGCAAGAGCTCATTCTTTGTCCAACTAGCTTTGCTTATGATGAAATTCATAAAATGGTCATGGAAACTGTGTGATGTGAACTCCCAGAGGCTTGCTCTAGCTTCCGCTAACATCAAGGGTCCTAAGAATGCCAAAGGAAAACAAGTCATTAGGAAAACTCACAATCATTTGGGGGCATTAAGAAGATCAAGGCAGGTTATTTGGATGTCTGGGAAAGTTGGACTTGAAGAATGCTTTCCAGGTCAATATGATCTAACACACAGGATTCTTATTATAGTCACTATTCTGCCATAGGTGTCATTTTAACTTTCAGCAGGAGATCTCCTTACCCTCTCTCCATCCCCTGCTCATTTTTCCTCCTAGTCTCTGTGGCTTTATCCAAGACAATGTCATCCATTCTTATTTGGGCCTTTGTAAACCAAAATACCTCCCGTCTAAGAAGTTAACTTCCAGAGCCAGACATCTATTTCATTATGAATATCTGTCTAGACAAAAAAGGGATCACTCAACACTGCCTCCCATGGTCCTGTGAGCACCACGGCAATAACAGGCCAACGCAAGACAGACACACATACCCCACGCACTCCACCCCCGGGCCTCTGACTAACCTTAATAGATTCTACCTGCAATAGAAGCAAATGGGAAGTAGGGAGACTTCTCAGGTGGTAGAATTAATTGTGCTGTGTGCAAAGACTGATTTTATTTTTTTAGTTTGTGGTTTTTCCTTCTAAATGCAGAGGGGGTATGCTGGTTTTGGGGGAAGTCTAACTTGTTCAGCCTTATTAGTCCTTGGGTTCATTATGAAACCAAAAAGATCAAGAGGAAGAGGTTGCTTGATTATTTTGTCCACAACTGGAAATCTTGTGCAGAATTGCTGATCTATAATCAACAGGTGAAGTGTAAAATGCAACTTTCTCAGGAATCATGTTGACTCTTAGTTACTCCCTTTTGTCACCCCTTCTGCGAAATGGTTATATTGAATTGTCTCACATAGTGTTGATAAACTTGTAATGGGGTCAGGTGGGGGATCAAGTCCTTTGCCTCAAGACAGAGGTTTTTCCAAAAGTATTCTCCATCTGGATTGTTATTTGAAATCTCCAGAGCAATTTATTTTTTAGGTACGCATTCTCTGAAACAGCCTCCTTAGAGTATATTCTTCTCATTTCATCTCTGAGGAGACCAAGACACCAATATGGACACTCAAACTAGATTTTGCATGTGATATTAACAAAACGAGACTTGGAAAAAATATAAAATAACCAAATTAATATTGCTATCCTCAAAATTATGTCATTAGGAGACCACATGTATTGAGGCTTCCTTTGCTCCTAAACGTCTTCTATCTCCTTGGGAAAAATGTTCAGAGTCACTTCAGTCACATGGAAAAATTAATCTAAATACCTCAAAATTATTTCTTTTTTTTTAACCAAAAAAAAAATTTGACATTTGTCAGGTTCTATGATTTATATGAGATTTGGTACCTAAAGATTTTTAATATTTCCAAATGTCAAGTCCACCATTGAAGGATTATTTGCAGTTATTAAGGATATACCAAAGAATGTAACACAGACCTTTAAGGTAATTCCAAAGATTAACAAGGCAATATTTTGGGATTAAGACTTTCTATGGGAGTGGCTACTTAGAGGAAGCCTCTGCTCATTTGCTTGCATACATTCAGGTCTCCATGTTGTACAAACTATGGAGGGTTTCATTGTATTTTTGTAAATAGCACCCCTTGGGACTCTGTATCCCCCTTCGTTTGGGAAAAATAATAGTATGACTTGAATTGCTCTCCCAGTCTTCATAGCATCCATCTTTTTTAGCATCTTTTTACTAGTCTAAGTCAGAATATCAGACCCTTGAGGGTTACAATTTTTTTCTTCTTAAGTATTATTTTTTCCTGTGGAATCATTGAATGATAGCCTTATTTTATTGCTAATTATTCTTTGTCGTATGTGAACTTTCAAAGAAATGGGCACTGCCTTTTGGAGATGTTTAGGTGTTATATGTTTTCACGTTATTCTGTACTTTTTAAAGGGCAGAAGTGGCAAGGTTAGAAACATTTTTATCTTAAAGTTAGCGACATAGTCTGGATTACTGTTGGTCAAAGGCTTGGAATTTAAGCCTCAGATGTGTTTGAAAAGTTTACTGCCGGTATAATTTTCCTATAATCTTTCCATTAACAATGACAACAACAACAACGACAACGGCAACAAAGCTCAGTTAAGAGAGAAATTGGAAAAAATGATAGAAACTCCTAAACGAATCCAAGAATAGGAATTGGTCATGGCCCCATTTAACCAGTTAGGTTTATGGGTCACATTAATCAATATTCAGTTTCATAGCAGATGTGGAGGAAGTAAAAAGTCTGGATTCCAAAAGAACCCAAGAATACTGAAAAGTATCACATTTCACACACATGGGGGAAAATGGAGAGAAAAGATTTATGTATATCTGAAAGCAATAAGGATGAAAAAAACACAACTCAAGTCATCAAAATCACTGTTGAGAAACCAAATTTGAATGCTTCGTAGAGTTTTCTTAATTAAGTTTCAACATCAGAAAGCCATGAATAGTGAGTATACATCTTAGTGCAACAGTGATCTGGTGTCTCATCTTGCAGCGGAGCACTTTAAAATCATACATGTAGCCATCCACGCACAAAGGCATGCGTTCCATCTTTCTCACTCTCTCAATCTCTCTCTTTCGAAACATTCAAAGTTTAGCTTCTTGTATCTTTTGCAGAAGATCTTCTGTACCTTTTGTTCATTCAACAAACATTTACTGAACTCTCGGAGGGCCAGCCTTGCCACTAGGTAGAGTAAGAAATACAAAGAGAAGTTTGACAGGTGAAGAAAAGAAAGCCCAAATAGTGAAAATTACTAAAAATAGGAAGGGTCTTGAAAAAAATATTCGAGCAAAATTGAATTTGGAGAAGGATAACACTTGCTCCCTTCCTGGCAGCCGCTCAACCCAGATGTACTTATTAATTCCTGCTCTGTGCTTGCCATGTGCCAGCCACTCTGGAGAATATGACAAGAGCAAAACAGAGCCTTCGCTTCTCATCAACCTTGAACTCATCTTTTCAAATTTTATGATACCCTTTTTTTCCAGGCCCTCCTAAACCTATTCTTTACTTGCAGTCACAATTCACACAGCTAGATGCTAGGAGCCATGTCTACTCATTTCCAACTGGGTTGACTGTGTAACACAATTACAGATATCCTACTAACAATCTGAATCAGTTGTTTACCAGTACAGTTATTTTAAGGTCAGCATGTGACTGCTGCTGGCAGGTTGGTGAACAGAGGAAAACAGGAAATGAATGAAATCATTTATTAACATTGAAAATAACAATTTGAAAGGTGTTGGGTCCTGGGGTAAATAGCGCTTGGCTGCTGCAAATCGGGGAATGGGAATTTTCCAAAGAAAGGGCTTACCTGAAAGAATTTTCCAAAATTTGGTTTTGGTGTCATGGAAAAACACTAATTTCAAAACAATGTTATTGATTGCTGGACATATTCTCAAGAAGCACATGCTCACTAAGAACTATAACATGAAAATTGCTGCCCAAAATCACTGCAGCACTCATGCCTCGAGTATAACCTGAAAATAAGAGAGAAAAAAAAGGATAAAAAAAATATGAAATTTTTATTGTGCACCCATCGTATACCAGGCTTGGTCATAGATGCTTTCATAAACACCATGTTACCTACATTTCACAAGGAACCTGTGAGTTAGAATTGCCAGTTTACAAATGGAAAAAATAGAGGCTTGGAAAAAGTCAAATAACTTGACTTAGGTCACACAGCTTATAGTTAGTGTGTGCCTGAAACCAGGATTCATATCTTTCTATCAAACTGCAAGGCCCTGACTCACAGTACTCGCTCCAGTAAGAGGATTTATATTAGGGAGTGGAAGCTTTGGGGGAAATTCAGAATTTTTCTCATTAAATAATCATTTAAGAGACATTAAACTCTTGAATCACAAATATTTATTTATTTGTTTGTTTATTAATGAAAATATAGAACACTTCATGAGTTTGCTTTGCACATAGGCTGTGCTAATCTTCTCCGTATCAGTCCAATTTTAGTATATGTGCTGTCAAAGTGAGGACCAAATCATATTTTAGTTCAGTCTGATAACTTATGTATAAATCATATTTTCCTTGAAATATATGTGCGTAGAGTATTATTAAAAATTGTAAAACATTTGCTCAGACATGACCTGCTGCCCTGTATTTCCCTTTATCTTGGGACTCTGCATTACTTTTGGAATGAACAGTGACCCAGGACGTCAGTTGGTAGGGAGAAAGATAGGTTTGAAAGTTGTCACTGAAAGGGATTTTATCATATGGAAATAACCAAGTAAGTGACAACTTATGAGTAAGGTTGTTCATTGCAGTATGATTTATAATGGTAAAATTTAGCAGTACTCAAATGTCCAATAAGCGTTTAGATAAATAAGAAGCTCCTTTGTACAATGGAAACTTTTTCAGTGGTTAAAAATAGTGGTGTGCTGATGGGTGATGGATACCTAGGGGTTCGCCATCTTATCCTGTTTAGCGTGTATTTGAAATTTCCCATAATAAAATATTTTTATTTTTTTTTTAAAGATTTCTTGATTTATTTGGGAGGGCAAAGGAAGAGGGAGAGGGACAAGCAGACTCGCCGCTGAGCAGGGAGCCCAATATAGGGCTCAATCCCAGGACCCCGAGATCATAACCTGAGCTGAAACCAAGAGTCGAATGCTTAACCAACTGTGCCACCCAAGAGCCCCAATAAAAGATTTTTAAATATGTGCCATCTTATAAATAATTTTGTGATATCTTATGTGGAAAAAGCAGATTATTAAATGTAGCAGAAATTTCTATTGCTCATCTGTATTTTCCTCCCCTTTCAAGTAAGTGGGAGGAGTGTACTTCCCTTTTCCCTAGCAGTTGAGCAAGACCGTATACCTGATCAATAGATGTAGGTAGAAGTGACATGTCACTTTCAGGCAGGAGCAATTAATTGCCAGTATGTGACTCTCCAGCCCCCTTTATTCCCCACCTCTGTAACTTAAGACATTCCAAGTGGTAGAGCTTTTGTCCCTGAATGAGGCCAACATCAAACAGCTCCCTGACAAAGTAGAGTGGATATGTAGTGTGAGCAAGAAATAAACCTTTAATGTCTAGAGCCAGTGGGATGTTTGCTGCCACAGCATTGCGTAGCGTATCCTGATTGGTAAACAATGTAATTTAACAAGAATACTCAGCTTGCTCCCCTTTCTCTGTAAAGTCTTTATGCAAATTGCATTCTCTGGGTCACTTCTCCACTGAAATATTTAAAAAGTCAGAGCCCATAGGGTTTGGGAGATCATCGGGTCCAGTTATAAATACTGAGGCCCACAGAGGTCAAGTGATTGCCTACAACACATACATTGAGAGCTGGTTCCTAATATAATATAATTTTATTGTTTGTTTCTCCCATTAGACTCGAAGCCTCACGAGGACAGGGATTTTTGCCTGCCTGCCCAGCTGGGACTAATCCCTGCAACTCAAAATGATAGTGAGTGATAATCACCATGTATATCATACAATACTGTCACTCAGACATATCACATTTTGCTCTTATTCCAACTTAGAGAAAGGTAAAACTATGGTTATTTAAAAATTGAGGCCTAGAGGAAGTAAGTGGTCTTCTCTAGATCAAAATCACACAGCTGAATCATAACAGCTTACGATTTTCTGTGGTCTTTTCCTGTCCTAAGCACCTTCCATGTTTTCATTAACTTTGACTCTCACAACAACTTTGCAAGATCAACTGGATTATGATTCCCTTTTACAGGTGAGGAAAAAGACAAAGAAACGTCTATGGAATTTAATGAATTCATTTCGCTAACATTTGCTGAATACCTGCTAAGGCCAGGCACTGCTGTATGCACTAAGAAGAGTACTGGACAAAGTCCCCTTCTCACAAAGTTTACGCATATCTGTGGGGGGCGGGGCATGGGGAGAGAATGATGTCTATCAGAGCCTCGAATGCCCCCTTACAGCCCCTCAGCCAACCTCTCAGCTGAGCTTCTCCCTGAGGGTTTCCATCACTTGGCACTGATAGTGTCTCACCTCACACGTGCACCTACACATCTTTGTTTTCTGTCCCCAGGGATATTTTGGCCTAGAAGCATCTCAGATGCGAGCAAGGAATTACCATCTGTGGATGCAAACTTCAACCAATAGCAGATGGGAGCTGATGGATAAAACTCCCAATTTCCAATGTAGACAGGCAAATAATGAGAAGTTTAATGAGCAATTATGTAAAGTACTATCGTGAATAAAAAGCAGGGTGAAGGGGTAGAGAGGGATCCTAGGATAAGGATGGCAAGTCTCTATTTGTGGGTGGATGTGCAAGAAGGACCTCTCTGGGGTGGTGGATGGTGGACTGATGACAAGGAGGCAATCCTGTAAAGATCCGGGGCTAGGGCTGGGAAGGAATGTTTCAGGCAGATGGAAGGGTAGGTGCAAAGGCCCTAATGAGGAAACAGACATGAGTTAGAATAACGTGAAGAAGCGGAAGATGAAGTCAGGGGCCAGATCAAATTGATCTGGTTTGATTTGTTAGCTGGTAAGGAAAATCAGAAATTATTTTCATTGTGAAGGACAGCAATAGGAGGGTTACAAGCAGGGCACTGATAGGACTGAGTGGAGTCTTCCAAGTCCAAAGACCAAGCTCTTAACGTTTGTATAAGGGCATGGAGTCAGTTGTCATAACCAAGACGAATTGACAAAAGCAGAAATTTATTTCTGTGTTGTAGAACCATCCAGGCATATAGCGGCTCCATGGTGCTGGGACTCCAGAATCCTTGTGATTTTTATTCCTTCAATAATATTTATTGAGTGCTTAATATATACAAGGCACAGGAGATAGAGTGGTGAAAAATATGGATGTATATCTATAAATTGTTGCCCACATTCAGCTTATATTCTTGTGTGGGGGGCATAGACAAGAGACAAAAATATAAATTGTAAGGTATGTTAGAAAGTGGTAAGTGCTAAGAAGAGCAAAGCAAGCATGTAATGAGGAGGATGGGGGTGAGGTGGAGTTGTGATTTTAAACAGAATTTTCAGGGTAGGCCTAGTTGAGAAGCTAACATTCAAACAAACAACATCAGGTGTGCAAGTTAACCACGTGGCTATCCAAAGGAAGATCATTTCAGGCAGAAGGAACAACCATGCAAAGGCCCTGAGACCATAGCATACCAAGTGTATGGAGAACAGCAAGGAGCTGCTAAGCAGCTGGAGTAGAGAAGTGGGGAGGAAGTAGTAGACAAACGCAGAGAGGTAAAAGGCCCAGATCATGAAGATCTTTATAGGCTATTGCTAGGACTTCCCATCTCTGATGGGGTGGGAAGCATTGGGAGGGTTGGAAGGGGGTGATTAATCTGACTTAGGAGTTAAAAGAATCACTCTGGTTTCTCTATGGAAACAGACCGATGGTGCGGAAAGAAGGGAGTAGGATAAATGCTGTGAGGTCATAAATAGCTATTGTAGTAATCCAGGTAAAAGGTAATGGTGGCTGGCACCAGGACAGGTGGTGAGAAGTCATTGAATTCTGGATATATTTGAACGTAGAGCCAATGGGATTTGCTAATGGATTGGAATATCTTTAGATTCTCTAAGATTTTTAGACTGAGCAAGATGAAGTGTTAAGGAAGGATGAGGCTGCAATACAGTGGGGTAGGGAAGATTGCAGATGGAGCAGGGGGTACCATCACAATCCAGGAGTTTTCCCTCATCCTTGTCATCAAATATATGTTGCTACTTCACTCTGACTCCACATTCCTACATGTGGAAAGAGAGGAAGAGACAACGTGAGGACCTTCCTTTCATTTTGAATGCACACATCTGATGTTCCTCATATGCCTTCCACTTACTTTCCTTTGGCCAAAATTTTGATACCTGGTTTCAGGATGACTAAGCAAAGTAGTCCGCACCTGGACAGTCATGAGCTTAGCAAAAACTTGAATGTACCATTCAGAAGAGAGAATGGGAGAATGGAGAGTGGGGAACCATTTGCAGTCTTGGTCCACAACCCCCTTGCCTTCCCAGCCAGCACAAGTCTTCTGACTCTTGCTCCAGGGCTCTTCCTTCCACAAAGACCTTCTTCCAAACAGTTCCTTCTTGTTTAAACAGTGAAGAATTTATCACAAATCCTATCCCGCCAATGCTAGATGGAGTGCTAGCTTAAGTAAGGGTATAAGTTAGCTCCCCATTCCTTTATCCAACAAACATTATCTGCCTACCTCCAGTGATCACGACTATATAGTGGGAGCTGTGGGAAAAACAAAAACTAATAAAACATGGTCCATGTCCTCAAAAGTAAAGTGGCAAAGGAGGGAGGAACAGACATTTACACAATGAATTCTAATCAAAGGCAAATTTAAGGAATAATAAGGTGTAAGCAGGGACAGGGGTAGTTGGTGGACTGCTGTTTGAGTTGGCCAGTGAAGAATAGGAAAAATTTTGGTGGACCAGAAAGGCAAGGGTAGGCATTATAGCACCAAACACAGATGTTGGGGGGGGGGAGGGAAAAACACATAAAATTTAAGGAATGATGAGATATCCAGTGGGCTGGGGTATTGCCCGGAATGCATGGAGGGATGTAACATGATATGATGTTGGAATGATGTCCTGGGGTCAGATAATGACAGCGTGAAATCCCTCATGAAGGTGATTATACTTCATTCTGCAGGTGTTGGGAGCCATTTAGGGTTTGTGAATTAGGGAGTGACTAGATCTGACTTTAGTTTCACGGCAATTACTCTAGCAGTAAGGTGGATTGGGTGGGGAGAGAGAGCTTAGAGGAAAATTATCCCCCCTGCCCACTTTTGGGAATGCCTGTCCTTGAATCTGTCAACTGCTCACTTTTCAAACTGATGGTTTCTCTGCTGAGCTTCTCAGTGTGTTCTGGACTTTCTGGAATTTGATGGTCTTCAGTGCTGCAGACATGAACCACCCCACATGTTTACATTGTGCCTGGAGAACCTGGAGGAAGCAAAGCATCCCACAGAATGCCTAGGGAATTATAGGACTGAAAGATATTTGTCACAGCCTTGGGCAAAGATGTGGCCCTGGGTAGCTTCTCCACTTCAGCTCATGTAAAAAGTCAGTGTCCATAGTATTTGGCAGATCCTCTAATCTGGTTACATATGCCAGGGCCCATGGAGCTCTAGTGAGCACCTAGGGCACAACGATTCTGGGCTCATTCCCAATATCATGGGCTCCTTCATCCGGTGCTTTACCTCCCACCAATAACCACAAACAATCGTCCTCACCATAGAGTCTTGTATTTATACTAGTCTGGGCCCAGCACTTGGGCTAGCATGGGCCGAGAAAAAATGGACAACTATTGTTTGGAGTAGCTACCCCAAAACTTAAAGCACTTTTTAAGTCTAATATTTGATACTCGTTAGCACATGTCCAGTCAAATTACAGAATCATAGAGTCTCATAAAAATTTTAAAGTTCATCTGGTCCATTATACAATCTTCAGAATTCTAAAACTTGGCCTTGTGAAAGGTACAAGGGCTTTGACCAATTGTTGTCTTGGGTTACAGAACTATAAAAATGTATTAGTTATATCGTTCATTCACTCACCAAAGGGAGTGGCAAAACCCATTCAAGATGCTTATAGCCCAGTCCTCAAGATGCTTATAGCCCAATAAAATACCTGTATATGTCCTTAATTCTTTCTCTACTGCCCTCAACATCCTTGTTATTGATTTGGCTTGTTTGGCAATTTTAGCACTTTGTTCCTAGATTTATTTAACAGCCTGAATTTGACTTTAGGGGAAAGCATAAGTCATATAGAGACACTTCTCTGCTATCTTTCCTCTAGCCCAGACTGCACCTCGCCTAGTGCAAACATCTGCTGAAGCCCAAGTTCTTGCTTTGCTCTCTGTGTTCACTGGAGAGATTTTCCCCAGCCAGAACTAGTAATCATTGACAGGCAATATGGAGACCCTTGATGGGGCCTGGAAACAAATTGCCTTGGTGAAAAACATGCTAAACCTTAGCCATAAATTACCCTGACAGTAGTAACTAGAGAGAACCTGGTTCAAATAAAGATTCCTTTGCTCCGTATTGGAGTTTCACATCTTCTTGGGGCTAACCCCCTTGAATGAGCCCATCATCCTTGTCATAAGAAGACTTCACGCTCTTCAGGTACTTTTTCACTCTTGAAGCACATACTGGCAGGAATGGTGTGTATGCTCCAAGATAGAGCCAGTTGTAATCACAGTAATAAGCTTGGGCAAAACTCTTTTCTGTTTACAAAGCCCATTTGTTCTCAGTGTAGAGAGAAGACAGATGGAGGTTGGGGGTGGGCTATGATTAAGGTGTTTCTGCTTCTCTTCTACCATATATTACCAAATTCTAATTCCATAAGTCCAAGTTCTACAGATCATTAGTACTTAATGCACAAAACAGTTGCATACAGTGCTAGTCAACCTAGAGAAATACAGGTATTGGGATCTGTAGGCCTAGAGCTGTGTTATCCAGTACAGTATTTACATGTGGTTACTGAGCTCTTGAAATGGGCTATTTTGAAGTGAGATGTCCTGGAGGGGTAAAATGCACACCAGATTCTGAAGACTTGCTATAAAAAAGAAAGAATTTTATAATCTCCTTAATAATTTTTGTATTTATTGCATATTGAAATAATATTTTAGATACGAGTTGAATAAAATATATTATTATAATTAATTTCACCTGTTTCTTTTTATATTTTAAAATGCAGCCACTAGACTACTTAAAGTTACATGTGTGGTTTGCATTTTCCATTGGACTGTGTTGCTCTGAAGGCCAGTCTGGGGATGAGCTAGTTTGAACCCCCTTAACCTCTCTTTAATTGTTAAGAGGACACGCCTCTCCCTAGCATGACAGTGCTGGGAATCACTTTAACAGAATCCAGGAGACAGACTGAAGTTGCCAGATAAATGCCTTATTGCTTCTTTTTTCCAGCCCTAGGACCAAAGGAAGGAGACCACTATGGGTATCTCTGCCTTGAGAAAAAAGCCACAAAAGAGATTTGAGAGACTCCCATGTCTTGAAAGAAAGTGAAGATATAGCAGCCACACACATGACCACAGAATTGAGGCCTGGCTGGGCACAGAAGACAGCCAGCATCTTGGTCTCCAGGATACCCAGGAATTGCTCTGTCATCCAACTGAACCCCTGAAGAAAACATGCAACCAGGAAAGTCAGGAAAGAGCCTTCCTCTCATCAGCTTCATCCTGTGACAACCTTCTCTGGCCAGCTCAGATGAGGCCATTCACAAAGCAGTTCTTGGTACTTGACCCTGTTCAATACAATGGCTCGATGGGTCTTCATTCATAAACTTGGCTTCCCCACCCCAGCTAGAGTATCTCTTTTAAAACCCAAGTTAGATCAAGTCAGCCCTCTATGCAGAACCTTCCTGTGGCTCCTGGTTAGCCTCAGAGTAAAAGCCAAAGTGCCTACAGTGGCTTGCCAGATCCCACATTACCCTCCGGATGTTATCTCCTACTCCACTCCCCTAGCTCACTCAACTCCTGGCTACGCCCAGCTCTGGCCTTTCCCTCTGAATGACGAGAGCCTTCTCTTATATTGACATGGTTGATTGCCTCATCTTTTTAGGCTTTGCTCAGATTTCACTTTTTCAGTAAGCGTTCCCTGACCACTCAGTTAAAATGGCTACATGCCCTCTTGCATTCCCAATCTCCTGTACCCTTCTGTATTTTTTTTCATAGCACTTCCTGTCTTCTAAAACACCATAAAACTTATTCATCTAATCGTTTACAGTCTGTCTCTCTCCACTGGAATATAAATATAGTGCAGGTAGAGTCTCTGTGTGTATGTGTGTGTTTTGTTTATTGATGCATCCCAAGAAGCTAGAACTCAACAGATTTTTTTTTTTAAATAAATAAAGAAGTTACATAATGTCCATCAACCTTTTTCTTCCTGCCTTTGCCTTTCCAGGTCAAACTCATATGACGTGGTGCTGAGAAGACTCCAGTAGCATCCCAAGTCATTCCTCTGCCATGTAGGCCTTTCAGGTTCCTTTTCAGGTCCTATGAGCCTCCTTCCATCCCTTTCTTTTTCCAAAGAAGACATACAAATGGCCAACAGACACATGAAAAGATGCTCACGTCACTCATCATCAGGGAAATACGAATCAGAACTACAATGAGATATCACCTCACACCTGTCAGAATGGTTAAAATTAACAACACAGGAAACAACAGGTGTTGGCAAGGATGCAGAGAAAGGGAAACTCTGTTACACTGTTGGTGGGAATGCAAACTAGTGCAACCACTCTGGAAAACAGAATGAAGGTTCTTAAAAAAGCTAAAAATAGAACAACCCTAAGATCCAGCAATTGCACTAGTAAGGATTTACCCAGAGGATACAAAACAACAGGAGCATCAACAATAGTCAAATTAAGGAAAGAGCCCAAATGTCCGTCGACTGATGAATGGCTAAAGATGTGGTATATATATATACAATAGAATATTACTGAGCCATCAAAAGAATGAAATCTTGCCATTGGTAATGATGTGGGTAGAGCTAGAGAGTATTATGCTAAATGAAGTAAGTCATTCAGAGAAAGATAAATACCATATGATTTCACTCATATGTGGAATTTAAGAAACAAAACAAAGGAGCAAATAGGAAAAAAAGAAAAAAGAAACAGAGAGGCAAACCAAGAACCAGACTCTTAACTACAGAGAACAAACTGATGGTTACCAGAGGGGAGGGGGTGAGGGGAATGAGTTGAATAGGTAATGGGCATTAAGGAAGACACTTGTTGTGATGAGTACTGGGTGATGTATGGAAGTGTTGAATCACTACATTGTGCATCTGAAACCAATATTGCACTATATGTTAACTAACTGGAATGAAAATTAAAAATTAAGAAAAATCACTAGATGCTTGCCAATAGCCAACATCAGTAAAATACAAACCTTTGGTAAATGCTGGTGAATGGATAGCTTATGATGGACTCCTCTAGCAGGCCTCTAAGTCATTGCTCTTTTACTACAGAGTATTTAGTTTTAAACCTGTAGGTAATAGAGAATCATTGAAATGTTTTTAGTAAGAGAGAGGTGTGATAAAAGTGGTGCTTAACTATTCATTCTTTTCCATTCTTCAAGGCAATTTTCTCAGAATCAATTTAGATAGTCATGAAACAAACTGGTGGGTTCACATTATCTCCGAACTTGTAGAAATGATTTCATTGAGTTGCAGTTTGGTAGTAGACATAAAACCTTTTCTTTCTCTTTCTTTCTTTCTTTCTTTCTTTCTTTCTTTCTTTCTTTCTTTCTTTCTTTCTTTCTTCTTTCTTTCTTTCTTTCTTTCTTTCTTTCTTTCTTTCTCTTTCTTTCTTTCTCTTTCTTTCTTTCTTTCTTTCTTTCTTTCTTTCTTCTTTCTTTCTTTCTTTCTTTCTTTCTCTTTCTTTCTTTCTCTTTCTTTCTTTCTTTCTTTCTTTCTTTCTTTCTTTCTTCTTTCTTTCTTTCTTTCTTTCTTTTTCTTTCTTGAGAGAAAACGTGAGTGGGTGGGTGGGGCAGGGTGGGCAGAGAAAGAATTAAACGGGCTCCATGCCCAGAGCAGAGCCTGACAGGGCCTCAATCTCACAGCCCTGAGATCATGACCTGAGCCAAAATCCAGAGTTGGATGTTTAATCCACTGAGCCACCCAGGTGCCCCAACATGAAACCCTTTTATAAAGAGCCTTGTAAGGTTAATCTATCTGGACAGCCTCTCTGTGTGTTTTAAAGTTGAAACTTTCTTGTTTGATCACTAATGAGCTAACAAAAGGCCTATATGATTGTTCTACCTTAAAAGTAGTAACTGAGAATTTTTTTTTTTGCTTTTGCAAATTAATGATTTGGTTTTCTTTTAATAGAGAATGACAACAAGAACATCTAATATGTGTGTGTGTGTGTGTATGTGTGTATGTATGTATTTTTTGCTTTTATAGCCAGAAAAGCTTAATTCAGTGTCCTTTTACAGTATTTATCTTGCTACCTATACCTTGTAACTTTTGGGGAATGTGGAATTAAGCTCTACCACCTGGAGGGAGGAGTAGCAAAGAATTTGTGGACATATGTTCAAACAACACAGTAATTAATACATATCTGGGAGGAAGATCTTCTGAAGCTACCAAGCCTTATTTTAACTCTAAATCAAGTTCTTCCTCCTCCAGATAGATTTTCCAAAACAACAAGGACTTTCATCCTTGGAATTTTCTCACACACAGTGTATATATCAGGACATATCAATCTTTGTTTACTATGATCTACCTGAAATTCTCTTTTTTTGTCACATTCTCTTTTTTGTCATGGTCCAATGGCTATGTAATGCCCAGACATCTACCTATAATCCTATTGTTTTTCATCCCAATGGTCAAGAAACACCAGATCTAGCCATTACCTCTCATTTCACAATCAATCATGTATGCCTTTATGTATTTGTGTCTATGTGCATGCATGTGTGCGTGCACATGTATGTGTGTACGTGTGCACGTGTGCACGTGTGTGTGCATGTGTGTGGGTGTATGTAGAACTCAACTCTTGCATTCTATTTAGATGCAAGAGTTATCATGGATGTTGGAGTTTGCTAGACTTATGTCTGAATCTCAGGACTGCCAAATATAGCTGGGAGATATGGGTAAGTCATTTTATCTTTCCAAACTTCAGGTTTCTTAGCGATCAGATAGAAATGTTTATACCTAAATATCCAGATTGTTGTGATGATTAAATTAATTGATAGAGGCAAAGCCCCAGGAAGAGTGCCCAGCACACAGGGGAGCTTATTGACTGTGGTTTCCTCACCATGACCAACCATAGTCATAATCTCAAACCTTGACCGGTCTATGCTTTCATACATCTGCTGGAGTTACTGGTTTTCACACTGTAGTTTGTGAAATTCTTCGGGCCATCTGAAAAAAAACTTGTGGATGGAACTCTAGGCCTCTACCTTTGTGTACTCCAGAACAATCAACTCTGATGTATTTTATACATTAATTGTAGCATAAGATTTTTGTTAAAAAAATAAGTTCTAAAACGTATTATTTTTTTGAAACCTACACTGCAAGTTTCTTAAGGGGAGAGGAAATCCATTATACTTTTTTTTTTCTTTTGGTCCTTCCTCACTGTAGTCCACGAGATTGTACATGATGTTCAAAAAATGTCCAGCCAATGATGGAAAGAAAAGCTCCTTTTGGCTCTTGGTCTTGTAGCGGAATGTGGAAAATTTGTCCACCTATTCTGGCTATCCCAAACGACACATGATCTACCTAAAGACGGCTATCTGGTCCCCTTAAAAAAAATCAACACTATAAATTTCTTTTCTCAGAGACCCCATAAATATGGGGCTGTTGGCACTAATTCAAATATATTATAGATTCACTGCGTATATTCTAACTGGAAAGATTTGTGCTCCTAAAAACCTTTTGAGGGTTCATAAAAGCTCATAAAAACTCTTACAGTTCTCTGCAAAGTTGATTTGGAAGTTATATTTCACACACACACTCACGCTAGCACATTGAGACACATCCAAAAGCAAATACCAAATTGTTAATAGTATTTATTTCCAGTGATGAGATTATGCATGTTTCTTATTTGTTTCTCTTTGCTTATCTGAATTTTATAATTTTTTTTTGTGTGTGTGTGAGAGAGAGAGCAAGCAGTGGGGTAGGGGCAAAGGGAGAGGGAGAGAGAGAATCTTAAGGAGGCTACATGCCCAGCATGAAGCCTGACTTGGGGTTTGATCTCACAACCCTGAGATCATAACCTGAGCTGAAATTAAGAGTTGGACGCTTAACCTACTGAACCACCGAGGCACCCCTGCATTTTATAATTTTTCCATAAAATTTAATAAAATGTATTTTACCAAGAAAGTATATGAGAAAGAGGAGAGAGACAGAAAGAATTGAAAAGATTCAATATCGAAATCTGCATTTAAATTTCTTTACCTAATAGATTCTGAAGTCCTCCCTGAAATAATTACCTGAAACTCTGTGTGTCTCAGTTTACTGGTGATAATGCCATGTGCAGCTTCTCTGTATCTCTGGTAGGCAGGCATGGTAAGTCAATGTCCATAGTGTGCCTCAAGAATTACAAAAGCCATCATCCAAAGATAGACATGTCCTTAATGAACGAGCCCCTGAAAAGGTACAAACCTGAAGCTTGAGGATTTTACATACTATTTGGACATCTCCATTTTTATTTTTTTTTTGAAGTCAGAGTCATAGAACTCTACAGCAGAGATTCAGAAAAAGAAGATCTATTCCATCCCCGAGATAACTGAAGTTCAGAGAGGGGATGTGATTTGCCCAAGACAACCTATGTCTTCCCATGAGAGCTCATTCGGCACCTTTTCATGGCTTCCGTTCTCAGTCATCACAGCTCTGTATAGTCAGTTTTCTCTTTAGCCGGTTTTTAGAAGCTGTACTTTTATTGCATTATCCAGGTAAATAAGACCAAAATAAAAAATACCTTGGAAACAAAGCTGCATCTCATTTCTCCTGCCATGACTACTTTGCTTAATGACCTAAATGCACCATCGCTTTGGTCAGGGTATTGATTTATCAAGGAAGAGGGTGTTATTGAAAAGGAGTGAGTCAGAACGTCCACGGAGAGAAATATTGCTCTCAACACACTACCAGCAAGACATTGGGGGCTGAGGGGAGCGGAAGTGGAGGTGGCACACAGTGAGTTAGAAAAAAATAAAAGACTTTTCTATGTTTAACACACAGAAAGAAAAAAAAAAAACCCGTTCAGTTCACCTAGACTAGCGAATGAAGCCCGAACCAAGGGGTCTCTGATGGACCTTGTCATTTCTAAACAAATCCCAATCACATTCTTTACCCATCCAGGCCTGGGCTGCCAGACTGACACTGAATCTGATGAAGCCAAGTATCTTGTTTGCTACGCTGCTGTAACAAGTTACCAACTAGGTGGCTTAAAAAACCAGAAATGTATTCTTTCACAGTTTTGGAAGCTAGAAGTCCAAAATCAAGGTGCTGGCAGGGTTGGTTTCTCCTGGAGGTACCAAGGGAGAACCTGTTCCATGGCTCTCTCTCCTGGCTTTGGCCACTGTTAGCAACCCTTGGTGTTCATTGGCATATAAATGCATTACTCAAGTCTCTGCCTCTGTCATCATGGTGTTCTTCCTATGTCTCTGTGTCTCTCCTTGTAAGGACATCAATCATGTTGGATGAAGGACCCACCCTACTCCAGTATGATTTTATATTAATAATTCCATTTGAAATGACCTTATTTCCAAATAAGGTCACATTCTAAAGTACTGAAGCATAAGACTTCCACAAATCTTCTTGGAGAACACAATTTAACCCATAACAACAGGGTGCTATGGGCTCAGTTGAGCAAAGAGCTTGCTCCTTTCACTGAGGACAGGGCAGCATCCAGTTGGAATAATCAAACATGGCAGCTTTGACATTGATGTGTGAGCCAGTGCTACGTGAGGAATGAGGAGAGGGCAATAAAGGGAACACTAGGGTATTTATGAGAAGGTAAGAGTGAATCAATAGTGGTTGAGCTATGAGTTTGAGGCAAAGCAGATGGGGTGAACAGGGGAACTGCCCCTGGCTCACAGGCACTTCAAGAAGTATTGGAAGTCCACATAGGCCCGTGGAATGGAGGAACTTAAGTCCACCACTGGAAACTTTGAAATAGTTGGGCACAACTGCTTCCATGGTTGATAATTCTAGCCTATACTTCCCTGCTCGCCGTTGTATGTCTTTTGAGTATTTTTGCAAATACATATGAAAGCCACCATGCTACCCTTCTTCCATAATTCATTAGAGTAAGGGTTGCAAATGAAAAAAAAATCTACAGGGGCTAGGAAATCAAAGAAATAAGTGAAGTGGGATGGGTATAAAATACTGACAGTCCATAGATTTTCAGTGTTTAATTGGCACTGGGCTTCAGAGCTGGGGAGGATTAAGAGAATGTTAGAGATCGTATTGACCAGAGAGGATGTGCCCCATCTACAGGAGGAGCTGCTTGACTAGAACTGCCACATACAACTGTGCAAGAGGGTGCTGGCCATGAGAGAGGTGGGTGAAATCCAGCCTGCTCTCCTCTTACCAAGCTGTGAGCCCACTGGCTCCCATCAGCCTAGTATAGCCCTTTTTTCTAATTTATGCAAAGGTGCAGTATAGGCAGAGAGCAGCCCTGGTTCCAGCTTTTTGTTGCCAGGCTACAAAGTACACTCTGTTTCCAGGTCTTTGGATTTTTTTAAGAGAAGCTGTAAATCTGCATCTTTATGTATAATCTCCTAATTTTTCAATGATGGCTCAAATATTATAAAACCCTGCATAGACCAGTGAATCCATGTCAACAGGCTCTGTGCCCCCAGTGTGTGAGTCCCCTCTGCTGGGAATAGGAGAGGTGGCACAGCACTAGCATACAAGCTTGCTGGTGGAGGGTCACAGGTGAGGGTGTGTATAATCCTTGCCTCCTAGAGGATTTCAGAATTAGTCACATTACTGCAGTGTCTCAGTGGAGAGGTGCCAGGGCCATCCCTAGCACCCTCCTGAAGGCAACCCCTTTGGAATGCCTTATGAGTATGAATTATTAGTGGATGGCTGTGCATTACCAGTTGTGTTACCTAAGGCAAGTCATTTAACTTGTCTGGACATTTGTTTCTGCATCTGAGACAGCTCTCTCAAAGATTCTTGCAATGATTAAATGAGATGAAGTCTGCAAAGTGCCTGACACATGGCTGCCATTCAGTACAATGGCAGTTGCTATTCCTTTCAGGACTTGGCTGTGAGTGACTCCCCTGTTCACGAGGAAAGGCTGCCACTGCATCCTTATTCTTGTTGCAACCAGATTACCCCTTGAGAAATAATGCCCAATATATGACCCATAATTGTTACAGCATACAACTGGGGGGATCAGAAACCTTCATGACCACCTACCACTTACAAGCAAAACAAATGTCGTTACATTCAATCACATGAAAGGAACTTAGAAATGATTTAAGATACTATTTCAATTTCCTCATTTGCCAGATGAGAAAGCAAAGGTCAAGAGAGAGGGGGAGAGAGAGAGAGAGAGAGAGAGAGAGAGAGAGATTCATCTATGGCCACACAGTGAAATATTAACAGAGCATGAAATGCAGTTTATATTTGTACTGTTTTTTTTTTGTTTTAACTTTGAGCTTGAAAGAATTTTATGCTTTTAATTGAAACTTTGAACATTGTAGATATTATTTTGAACAACACTAAGTAATAAATGTGTTCTTGATTGATTTGGCAATGAAATACCAATTTTCCAGTCTGAACTAAAATGTAAAAATAAAAATACGTTGTCCAAACCACACCCCCTGTTATTCACCCCATCTTTGAAGGGAAGAGATTGTATTAGAAACATCTTGCATTGGGAGGCAATAAAAGCTGTATTTAGTGTTTTGAAGTGTAGGTTTGGCTTTGATCTCTTTTGGGGGAAACCTGGGGAGCAACGTGCTGGTACCTTCCTTATAGAGATGTGAGGATTAAATGATCAGTGCTTGGAACCTCATTAGTCCTCAATAAATGGTAGCTTTGATCTCTTCCTTTTCATTCCCACATATACACCCTATGCCCCATTCCTGGCCAGAAAACACACATGGACTACACACTTCTCCCCTGCACTGTGAGCATTTTGGGGCCACACCAGTGTCTTTTGTTGTGTATAGATCTGGAAACGATGAACACATTCAATAAAAGTTTGTTGAATTTAATTGACTTACGGCACTGCATTCAATGGTAAGAATTTAGTTTGTGCTCAGAGCACAAATTTATTCACACATTTGTTTTTGTGTTTATATCCCACCACATGCTACAAAGGATTTAAGACTACTTAATTGCTTTAAGTCCATTGTGAAATACTTGATCATATTTACCCCTATGGTAACTTTTAGATGTCTCTGTTCCTGTCTCTGATATTTTGTTTACATATCAACCTCCTGAACTATACTGTGAGCTTCTAGAATCTAGAAGGCAAGACAATGTCTTAGTGTTCTTTGCATCTGTCAGTGCCCAGCTTTGTGCCAGGCATATGGCAGGTATTTCATTAAAGTTTGTTGAACTAAAGAACCAAGTTATGAGAAAAGAGCCTGGAGGAGAGAGAGAGAGAGAGAGAGGCAAGTGTTAGTATACCTGATAGAACAAGGTTTCAGGAGTGGGCAGAAGGAAAGGGGCCCAGAGCACAGGTGGAGGGATTAATCTTTGATGGGGGAAGGCTAATAATAACTGAGATCTGATTTCCGCCCCCAAACGACCATCATCACATTCCTTTTAGAGCTGTGCACACAGCCAGGCACTAAATATTTCCCAGTGATTATTACCAAATCAAGTCCTGGGAAAAACATTTGTAACAGAAAGAAATATAACAGTGAACTGTCCTCCAAGAAGGCTGGAACCAGTGTCTGTGTTTATGTTATAGATTAAGCTGAATATGATCTTTTAAAGAGAGAATTATAATTTTCTCACACAATATTAATCTTCACTACATAACATTTTGAGAATGGAACAGCTCCAACAGAGAAGAGAAATGAGTTGCTTAAGGTCCCAAGTCACATAAATGATAATAGTAATAAATATCTTGATACTATCAAGTAGCGTTTTTAGAAATATTTCATTTTTTCTTCATTGAAAGTTTTATTGGGGGTTAACAAAGCATGAGTTGTTACTTCCCTTCCAACATGGATTAGTCATGGATTAAGTCATATGGAGTAGACCAAATTCAACAATACCATTATGCATTAAGCAGCAGCAATAATGTTGCAGGCACAGGGCTAGCCCTGGGGACACAGAGATAAATGAGGCATAAGCCCTAGCCTCACAGAAATTACATTTTTATTGCCCTAAACCCAACTAACTGAAACTCGTCTGTTGTCAAGTTTAAGGAGAAAGTAGGCAAATAGGAGGATGACGTCATGTTTGAAGATTTTGCATTTTTTTTTTTTTTACAGCAAGTAGAGCATCTCCTGGGGCTAGTCGGCATTAAGCCCAGTCTTCCACACGGCAGCTGACATTTTCCATTTCTGTGATGGCCCAGTGCTCCTATATAATCCTCTCAAGCTGCACTGGTGGGCATACCCACCCCCCCTTGGTGATCTGAAATGTGTGTATAAACAAAAAGCACAATAGAAACACCTGTGGAGCTCCCCTGGGGGTCAGGTGTGTGGAATGGCTCAGGAGTTATCTCAGCACCCTTGTTTCTGTGCATTGGAGAATCTGTTTCTGATTTGGACCCTGCACAGGAAGTGACTTGTATTGCCAGATGGAAGTTATATGTTCTTTTTCAACTTCTCTCACAACTGCTCTCTTCCTTCTCTCTACCCCCTCAATTGCCAAGGCTCCTGCAGATGAGAAAACTTCCATTAGAGAGATAGAAAGCTGCAGCATGAGGCATGGCCAACATTTTGAAGAGCAGGATGGAAAAAAGCAAGGCTTTCTAGGCTGCACATCAATGAATAAAGCCTTAGAACTTAAAGATGTGCTTTATGTACCAACCTTTGGGCAAATGCACAACAAAACTCAATTACTTGGTGGAAAGATCCTAGAAGAAACAGCAGACATCCTAGTACCAGTGCTGCCCGCACAATTGTAGTATGGAATTCACAGACTCTCCCAGGAAAGGGATCGATTATTACCAATTCCCTAATAATGAGAGTGCATTTATTCAATGTGAACTATGTGCCTGGTGCCGGGTTAGTCTACACACTCGATCCATATTTCCTTTAACCTGATCCAAGACAACCCTTTTCGATCACTACTGTCATTATCTTAAGTATATGAATAAGCAATGAGACTTAGTAAAAAGCCCAGGATTAGTAAAAAAAAGTAAAAGCCCAAGATTTCATGGCTAGAATTCAAACACATGTCTGTCTGACTTTGCTTGTAACCACTTTCTCTACTGCTTCTTTGTCAGAGAGGATTGGGAAACTCATAGCAGAATCCATCGCTGATGCTTTACAATCTATTCTGGGTATGTATAGTATACCGTATATAGTTGCAAGTCATACAATATGGTTTTTATTCCAGAGAGTGTGTTCGGTCACTTATAAAAAGCCCTTTGTCCACGCATAATATTTAAGTGCAAAAAACAATGCTTGTAATACTCCTGGAGATAGATGACAAAGGTTTCAGCAAGTAACTGGAAACTATAAAAATTGGGACATTGGTTATTTGCAAAAGAATCAACTAGAAATGCTAGAACTGAAAAATAATCAAAGGTAAGGACCCAAGTTTCAATTTAGCAGCAGTGAAAGGATGGAAAGTATGGGAGAAAGATACTTAAATAAACAGGTTTAATTGGAGTCCCAGGAGAGTAGACAAAGAAACAGCAGAGATTGTCAATTATTTTACTGATGCTGTGATGCATTTTCCCCCCACATTTTATCCTTTCTGAAATCAGGATGTAACTTACAATTGATGGCCTCTTACTTTTACTGAAGCTGGGCAGCAGTTATCAATTATCGCTGCCTGTGCATATGTGAATATCAAAAGTGCAAACATAAAAACTTTCAGAATGGGGGTCAGTGGCTTGGAGGAAAATCCCAGAGACAATAGCGGAGCACTCTTTCCACCTGCTAGAAAACAAATGGTTATGGGGAGGGGATGAAGGAGATCGATCAGGCATGTTTAATGACATTTTCCAAGGAGAAGTCAGTAGTAGGCTAGTTCTATATAATTTCAAAGCCAGATTAGGAGCCCATCACTAATGGCTTTTAGTTCCTTAATGGAATCTTTGAGGGAAAGCTATGCACGCGGAGTAGCCCAAAAGTGATTCAGAAAACTTAGATTCTTTATGGGAAGAAGTTTTAGGAATACCTGAGGAGGTAATTTATTTTGCTTATATTTTTCTTGTTGGGTATTAGTTAGTTACATATATTATTATATATATTATGTATAATTTTATATACAAGTCATATGTATTATTATATATATTATATATATATTGTTAGCTACAGTTAGTTTTGTGTGTCAACTTGGCTGGGCCACAGTGTCCAAGATACCTGGTCAAATACTATTCTGGATGTTTCTGGGAGGGTATTTTAAGATAAGATTTGAATAAAGTTTACACTTTGGAGTAAAGCAGATTGTCCTCCATAATGTAGATAAGCTTCATCCAAAACACTGAAAGTCTGAATAGAACAGACTGAAAAGGCTGACCTCCCCCAAGGAAGAAGGAATTCTCTAGCAGACTGCGTTAGGACTCAAACTATAACTCTTTTCAGAAGTCTCCAGTTTGCTGGCGTCTGCCATTAGATTTGAGACTCATAAGCCTCCATAATCACACAGCCAATTCCCTAAAATAAACTTGTCTATCTGTCCACACCCACACATATAAACTCCCCACCTTACCTCCCCCCCCCAAACACATCATCCTCTTTCTGTTTCTCTGGAGAACCCTGATTAATACAAGGATGAACAATGATATATAACACAATTTTGTCTAATAAAAGGAATTTCTAAAAATATAAGATAAAGATTTTAAATGACAAGGGTGTATGTCAGAGTTTAATTGGATGTGGGTTTATTTTTTCTTTTCTTGGTTACCTAAATTAATGGTGTAAGTTATGATTGATGGTGTCATGACAATGATGAAATCCAGTAGTTAGCGAGAAAATTGGAAATTTTTCCTTGAAAATTTCCCAGGTAAAATCCACAGGTTCAAGATGTCCAGTGATTTCCAAACAGAGAAAGGAAGAGAAAAGAAAGGAAAGGGGTCCACATCCAAATATAGTAAAACTGTAGCAAGCCAAAGATAAAGAGGAAATCAAAGAGCAACAGCAGGATCTCCTGAGCTGAAACCGAAACCAGTGGAACGAGGGCACTCATGTGCTGAAAGAGAACCCTTGGCCGCCCACAATGCTATCACTAGTCAAATGTACATCAAGAATAAAGGTGATATGGGTGAAGGGGATCAAAAGGTACAAACTTCTAGTTACAAGATAAACAAATTTTGAGGATATAATGTATAGCATGGCGACTATAGTTAACGATAATGTACTGTGCATTTGAAAGTTGCTGAGGGAGTAGAAAAAAGTTGAAAAAGTCTTAGAAGCTCTCATCAAAAGAAAAAAAATGTAACTCTGTGTGCTGATGGACGTCAACTAAACTTGTGGCAATCATTTCACAGTACATAAATGTATCGAATCATTATGTCCATACATACCCCTAAAACGATTACAGTATTATATGTCAATTATATCTCAATTTTTAAAAAAAGAACATAGTGGGATAATACAGCCTTAGATGAATAAAAACTCATAGATTCACAAGAGGAACTGCACTAAAGGGAGTTTCAGGCCAAAGGAAAAGAATCCCTGGCGGGAGCAAGAAGATACTGGAGAAAAGGAAAACAACTAAAATGCAAAATGATGGGAATAGAGCTAAATAAACATTGTATAATAAGAATTTTGTTTGAGGGTTAACATAGAGAACAAATTCATACATGAAACGAAAGCATGTAAGTCAGGAGCAGGTAAAAGGAACAAACATGTGTGATGACCTTTGTTTAGTCTGGAAGGAGGTAAAATACCAAATACCATGAGACTTTGGTAAGTGAGTGATGCATGTTGTAATTTCTAGTGTAGTCACTAATAGTAAAGGAATATGTGCATTCAAACTAATGAATTAAAATTAATAAAAATAGGGGTGCCTGGGTGGCACAGCGGTTGGGCATCTGCCTTCAGCTCAGGGCGTGATCCCGGCGTTGTGGGATCGAGCCCCACATCAGGCTCCTCCGCTATGAGCCTGCGTCTTCCTCTCCCACTCCCCCTGCTTGTGTTCCCTCTCTCGCTGGCTGTCTCTCTCTCTGTCAAATAAATAAATAAAATCTTAAAAAAAATGTAATAAAAATAATCCAAAGGAAGGAGACTAAGAAGGGAAAGAGAAGCATAGAAGCAGCCAGACAAATAGAAAGCAAATGTTAGATTGAACCATATGAAATTATTGGTTTGTAGGGAAAAAAGTTCAAATATTGGCAATTTCATATAACTCAAACTATTGTGTGGTAGATTTACACGAATATGTAAGGACTAATGATAACGTTGGCATCAGACTTCACACTAGCAACATGGTATGAGCCAGTCAAGCAATTTCTTCAAAGTTCTGGGTGGAAAGGAGACTGAATATAGAAATCTATAATCAGTCAAACTAGTAATCAGTAGTAAGAGCCAAGGTGAGACATTTTTGCACTAGTTAAGAAGTCAGAAAGTTTACTGTCCACACACTCTTTACTTAAAAAGAAATTACTCAAGGAGGTATAATAGCAAACTAAAAAACAAATCCACGTAAATAAAAATAAATAGGATATAATAAATAGTGGCAGCTGGATATAAACCAAGAAGTAAAGGAAGGGCTAGAAAGAAATTAAGAGAAGCTGCTTCAAAGATTCTCTGTCAAAGGGCAAAGTCTTCATGTAGACTATTGTTTCTCAACAGGGGACTACTTTGCTCCCTGGGAAAATCTGGCAATGTCCGGGAACATATCTGGCTTCCACAACTCAAGTGGGGACTGCTACTGGCATCTAGTGAGTAGAGGCCAGAAACACTGCTCACCGTCCTGTAACGAACAGGACAGCCCTCCATAGCAAGGGACTGTCTGGCTCAAAATGTCGGTACTGACCCAAATAGGAATAGCGTAAAGTCTGAGGTAGAGTATTACATTTCCTTCACCTTGGATCAAGTCATACTACTTAGTTCTCTATAAATGGTATCTACATAGCTATAGTAATAATATTGGGAGTCCTTAGTAGGATTATGCAAAAGAACAGAACACATTATGTAACAATTATATAATTTAATATAATAATAAAATAATATATATAATGAAGAAAAACCAATGGTGGAGGAAGGAAAGATGGAAGGATGTGCACATTACAAATCGTCTGGGGATCTTGTTAAAATACAGATTTTGATTCAGGAGGTTTGAGGTGAGGCTTGAGATTTTGCATTTCTAACAAGTTCCCAGGTGTTTTTTTCTCCCTGGAAATATTTAATATTTTCTTTTTATCCTTTATGTTTTGAGGTTTCACCAGCAAGGACTCTACAACAAGACTTATTGATCATTTATTTTATGTTTACTATTATTATTTTATTTGACACCAGTTATCATCAAATGTGTGCCATTAGAGCCCCTTTTGTCAGACTGAAATTACCGGCAAGCAAGCAATAACATTTAAACAAGTTTCCCTTTAGATTCTTCCTTATGGTTGTCTCCTTTTCTCTTTCAAAGGGGAGTGAGAGCTTTTGGATTGCTTTGTATTTTGATTTTATATTTATCCCCTCTGTAGTCTGAATTCTTTGAAGGCCAGAGTTTTATTCACATGGCAATGCTGACATAAGACATTCATTCATGTATTAATTTCATAACTTTTAGTGATTGCTTGCTGGGTGCCACAGTCTGTTAAAGGCTGGAAACAAAATAGTAAATAAGCCATACAGTCTGATTGGAGTATTTCTGGGAAAGTTCTTGCTTTCTTGAGAAAAAGAGAGATGCATCTGGGAAAAACCTTGCACTTACCTTTTCTTCTTGCCTTGAACATAGGAAGTGACAAGAAAGACCTAGAGGATTGCAGAGAGAACTTCCCTGAGCATTGCTGAACTGCTGAACAAACATTAGCAATTAGTTATCTCTAGATTTCTTGTTAGGTGAGGAAGTAAATCTTCACTTCTTAAGCTACTGCAGTTGGGTATTCTTTTCCTTACGGCTAAAGGCATTTTTGACTGACATAACATATGCCGATAATCAGTAACTGGATGTTTCACAGTGGTGTTATCAAGTACTTGTAATAATGGTTGATGATACTATGCAACAGATTTTACATTACATATAAGTGGTAAATTGGGAAGAAAGTATATATTTTTATCGCTTCCAAGAACAGAACTAGAACTGGTGGACCAAAGTTTCAACGGGCCAAACTGAATTCAACATAATTTAGAACTTTCTAACAAAGTACTCCATTAATGGAGTGTGCTAACTTGCGAAGAGATTAATTTCCTATCCATTAAAATTTGTAGGAAGAGGCTGAAACACCATAGCTGGGATTTCAGCACCGTATGGAAGGCTAGAAGAGAAAGTCCTAACATTCTTTCTTTCAACAATAAGTGTCAAAATTTAAAAAAAAAGCTTTAAATCAACAACTTCTTTGAACTGTGAAATCCTAAATTCAAATAATCAGAGCACCCCAGTTCCTTAATTCTGATTGGGGTTATACCAGACAGTTAGAGATAATGGTAGTTTCATCTAATTCCTACTCATAAAAATGAAATATTTCACCTACATATAAAAATGCAATTTTTTTCTTTATGAGTCAGTAGACCTAGGACAATGGAACTGTAGTACAAAACCTAGACTTTCGGGCGCCTGGGTAGCGCAGTCGTTAAAGCGTCTGCCTTCGGCTCAGGGCGTGATCCCGGCATACTGGGATCGAGTCCCACATCGGGCTCCTCCGCTGGGAGCCTGCTTCTTCCTCTCCCAGTCCCCCTGCTGTGTTCCCTCTCTTGCTGGCTGTCTCTCTGTCACAAAAATAAATTAAAAATCTTAAAAAAAAAAAAAAAAAAAAAACCTAGACTTTCAAACATATTGAAGTGGTAAATTACACAGGATTAATAAAAGCCGTGTACTAGATGTGCAGCATGAGTTTTAATTCAGCAAAAGAAAATAATACTGTTAGCTAAAAATACCCTGTAAACAATAACAGTTATAAATCTAGGCAATTATTTAATAATCTTGACATTATAGAAGAGTCCAATATATTAAGAAGTAATTTTTAACAATTTCAACAGAAGTTACTATTAAAAAAATTCGGTGTTTAGGACTAAAATGAGAGCCTTGCCAAGAATGGCATAGCCACATATCCCTCTGCCCACACTGAGGGAAAAAAATGGCATATACCTCTCGGGTTAGATGACTCACTCACTACCCGAGAGATACAGAACAGATGACCCAGGCCACTCTGGAGAAGTCAGAGAACATAGTTTAAAAGATAATCGTAAGAAATAAATCACTTTTGTATTGCTGGTTAAAAAAATTGCTGTGCCATTTGCACAGCGTTGGAATCGTGTTCCCTTAAATTAAGCAGTTTGTGTTCCTCTGGGAAATGCCAAACATGAACCATAATAGGGCCTCCCGTTGGATTTCTTGAGCATCGGAAAACACAGGACCAGGTACTGTCCTGTTAGGTACGGGGTGAACAAAAGCGACATGATTTTGAATTTCACAGAGCTTACGGTCTTGTTGTTTTGAACATCACATACCTAAAATGAAATACTGATCTATTCCTTTTACGTGAAATAATTTCTTTCTGGATTGTCATACTCTAAATAGAAACAGCTCATTCCCAAGAAATGCAGGCTTACTTACAGATAAGTCGATGGCTTCTGCTCAACGTTTATGGCCGTACAAACCTATTAGACTATGGCTCTGATTATAGTTAAGTGAAATAAACCTAAATGACATTTCTGAACCTTCTGTGAGTTAATTTTATAATGGCAAACCTAAAGTTTCAAAGTCTGCCTCATGAATATTTACAATGGATATTTTTCTACTCAGCTTTTCATTTTCATCTAAGGTACAGGTAGTTTCATGTTTGCACCAATGATTTCTTCTAATTTACTTTGACATTTCAAGCAGTTATGAATGCTTCTTAATGTACACCTGTGGATAGGCTAATTGGCCCTTTCGCAAATAGACATGTTTGAATACAAAGGGTCCATTTTGCTACATGTGTGCTAGCTAATGCCACAACTCTTCATCAACAGAATAGTCTGAAGAATTGGTGATTCAGGAACAGGTTTTCTCCCCTCCCCCAACCCCAGCATTTTTCTTTCTAATGACACTTCTGATTGAAAAATAGTCTAAATCCAAGCCACTTGGATTGCTGAGTCATGCTAAGTTGTGCAATATTATGTTACATTCCATTTGGCATTAGATAACTTCTTAGGATGTAGAATCTTGAATTTTTATTTAAATACATGTTTCAGGTAGATTTCTAGGTATCATGAAACTACTTGTAATTCAGGATTTATCTTGAATTCTATAGATAGCTTTAGTAATGGCCACTATAAAAGGAAAACATAACATTCATTGTACCACATGTGCTTTTCCTATCCAAATGTTAAAAATTATTGGCATTCATTTGAAGAACTTGTTAAGCATATAAAATTCTGTACCAGCAAGTATCTGGAATATGCCTTGAAGCAACTTCTGTTTACAGACAAAGTCTGTAAGATATCCAAATACCACTGTGATGTGTTTACAGTTTATAAAAGAATTAAATATCAAGTCCTTTTGGGTGCGCATTTCTAAATGAGCATTAAATGAATTGGGGGAAAAAACTAGAAAATTTTCATATCTGGTTTATGCCAAATGAATGATTGCATTCATCTTCCCTTTACAGCTTACTCTTAGTTGATTAGGGACTCTCTCTAATGGTCATTAAGGTCATTGCTGGGAATTAGTTTACTTTAGTAAATGAGTTTCACCTGGAAATGTCATTTCTATGCAATCAACTGTATCATCTTGGGCCTATGAGCAATGATGCTGAACTACTGACAGATGGAGAATTTTGAAATGAGTTCCAACTAATTCTGACAGCCATCACTTCCCACCACTCTTAGTTAAAAATTAACTTCCAATAGTGGAAAAGAAAGATGATGAAACCTACTCGATACCTACAAAAGATGCTTAATATCACGAATTGTTATCCATCATTTCTTTTCTGGGAGGGAGCATGAATTGATCTAGAGAGTTATGATGACTACTAAATAAAACCAAAAGTTCATCACACGATACTGCCTCCAAAATTAAACTTAGAGTCACAAAGAAGCAGTATCCCAGGGAAAATCATTGTTACAGGAATCCAAAAGTATTGTGTTGGTGAAAAAGAAGCACTAAAATTGACCTCCAAGGAGTTTATCTAGACCAATTAGTTCTCAAGGTTTGGCCTTTCAATCTTCCCATGAAACGGGGAATAGCAACAATACAATTCTTCCAGAGTCAAGATCATTAAAGTATTTAAGAGTACCTTTTGCTGTCTGTGTACCACACAAAGCTAATTAGGCTTGGTCACTGCTTAAAAACATAAAAGGTAAGCAAGTGGGAAGCCTCTTTCACTGGAGGCTTTGAAAGCAAGCGCTATCATGAACTTTGAGCCTTCGGTAGTGAAAGTGCCCAATTGCCTGAATGATTTATACTCTAGTGGGAAAGCCTCAGGGTAGCTTTATCAAATTAACAGCCAAATAGATGACTTTGGCAGAAGCATTAGCTCAGAGTTAAATACTAATTTTGGAAAAATCCATGTGAAAGATGGCCAGGATACATGGGCTTATGTTACTATAATTACCAATGGATATCCTACCTTTCCCCATCACACATATCTCTTTTTAATACCTTTTGTCTCCTCCTGGCTCTGCTGCTCATGTGTCAATGATAGCCAGGCAGAGAAATCCAGATAGGAACAACAACAGTTGATAGTTGTTCCTATCAACTCTTGGCTTTTTTTTTTTTTTTTTAAGCATATTAGGAAAAGATGGAAGAATGTTCATGAGGGAACATTGGTGGAATTTTATAAGTAGGTGAAAAACATTAATGTAAAACTTGTACATTTCAGTAATGTAAAAAACGTAAAAAGAGTGGCAGCACTGATTACAATAAAGGTGAGTAAATGTGTTTAAACTGAGGAAGAAATGTTGAGGATGGGTACTCAAAAGATGGAGTCAAGTGGAGGTGAATAATATAGTTATGGATCAGTTGTGCATGGGAGTGATCTAATTCAGGAACTCAGAGGACCATGTTCGAAGTCTTATATGTTTGTGTATATATACATATACATGTTATAGATGGGGGAGAGGGTATAGAGTGAACATAAACATTAGAATTTAAGTGGTCACTATGATATAATAAAAAAGAAATTTCAGTTTAATTATGGAAAGCACTGAAGTGTGTCAATGTCTTTGAGAAGTCATATAATACACATAAGCATTTTATATTGGGAAGTTTGGGAGAAACTAATCCCTCACATCTTTTCTCCTCTAGGTTCAAAACCAATTAAGGAGGAGACATGAGATCTGGATGGGGGTACTAATAGAATATTGAGCTTTCTATTACCTTCCCAAAGTTTAAATCTTGGAATTGTTATCCAGCTAGCCCCATGAAGAACATAATCTCTGCAAAGCTCTTTGAATGCAAAAGAACAAGAATGGAAATGCTGAGAGGACAGTGAGGCTCCTGGCTTGTGTCCCAACCTTGGCTGTTTATTGCATGGAAATAAAGACTGAGAAAACACAGGCCAACACAGGCAAAAAGAGTTTCAAGAGAATGTAGCAAGAGGCCAGGCTATACATGAGGTAGAGTAATAACATTCTACACTTTAACCCAACGCAGTAGAGCAATGTAGAACAATGGATATTGGGATTTTACTATCCTAAGCTAGGTAAATGAATTCTCCTTGGGGGGCAGAATGGTGGGAGGGAGATAAGAAGGTGGAGGAAAGAACTCCTTTACTTCCATTCAGAGAGAGAAAATGTCCCATAAAATTTCTGATTTATGAGCAGATAAAGGAATACATAAAGATGGGGAAAGTTTTTCTTTCTCTACTCTTCTGTCATTTTTCTGCTTCTATTATTCAAAACTTTTTTAATTGCAAGTGACTGAAATTTAAAAGTGTTTCAACACACAAAAACCTGTATCTGAATTGTTTATAGTAGTTCTATTTTTAACAACCCCAAACTGGGAACAACCAAAATGTTTTTCGAGAAGTGAATGGTTAAACACATTATGGTATATCCACATCATGGGATAATATTCAGCAAAAAAATAAACTATTGATACATACAACTTGGGTGACTCAAGGACATTAAACCTGAGTGAACAAAGCCAATCTCAAAAAGTCACATACTGCTTAATTTGATTTATATAATATTCTCAAAATGACAAAATTATAGAGATGGAGAACAAATTATTGATTGCCAAGGGTAAGTGATGATGGGTGGGTTTGACTATGAAGGGATAACATAAGGGAGGTCTTGATGGTGATGTCTTTGTTAAATGAAAATACACAAGTGATAAAATGACATAGAACTACTCACACATTTTGTACTAACGTCAATTTCCTGGTTTCGATATTTTACTATAGTTATAGAAGAACAGTTGGAGAAAACTGGGTGAAGAGGACACAGGAACCTCTCTGTACCATTTTTGCAACTTCATGTGAATCTGTATCTCAAAATAAAAAGTAAAAAAAAAAAAATGGATCAAGGGATAAAGGGAATACATCAGTTTATGGAATTGGGTAGTCCAAAGGGTGAATCTATCTTCAGACAAACCTGGATTAAGGAGCTCAGGCAATGTCACCAGGAGCTTCCTCTCTTTCCTTTTTTCTGTTCTGCTCACCTTTCTGTGTTGACTTAATTCTTCAGACAGCTTTCTCCATGAAGCCAGGGAACATGTCAGAGATCTATGCTTACATGATCCAATAGTAACCCAGGAAGGAAATGAATTCTCCATTCTTAGGGAAGACTCTATATTTTGGATTAGATGTCCTCTTGGAACAGATCATTGATGGAAGATGGAAAACACTGACGGGTCGCGGGGGCCTGGGGGAGTGTGTGTGTGTGCGCGCGCACGCTTGTGCACTCATGTGCACAGAAACAGCTCCGTTAGGAGCTCACTGAGAAGGAGTGGTTTCCTGAGAAAAAAAAGAGAATGGTTTCATTACTTAGGTAAGGGTGGGCCCGGCAAAATACAGATTTCTGCTGTACTGCTAAAATGTTACAATGACAACTCCGTGGGTATGTATAAATACTTGAAAATCTGACTTGCAAAACATTTGAACATGATGAGGAGTGGTTACAGGTTTAAATTTTATGTATTTTGGGGGGAGAAAAGTAAAGGCTACAAAGACTGAACAGAATTTAGTAATTAACTAAAGACTTACAAGAAACATGGATACCAAGATGTGGGGCAAAATGAATCTCGACAACATTGCAATGCAAGTGAAGCTGATAACAAAAAACCCAGAAATTCACTGTGGTCTCTAAATCATACAGAAAACTAAAGTTCTATAGGTAAAATGATGAATAGCTGAAATAGGTTAAATTGAAGTTTTGGGGGGAAAAAGTAGAAGCCTTCTAACACTGATTCCAGGATTTAAAAATACCCACTTATGTTCCGGAAAATACCTTTTTTATTGGCAAAACCCCACTGTGATTATTTATTAAGCGCAGTGGTACCTGGGGACTTTTTTGAGTCTGCGCCATTTTAGGAAGTGCTCTGTAGTACAAGTCAGTAAAAGAGTTGTTGGTTGCCAGGGATGTACTTTTGAGTGAGAAGATTCTCTCCAAACTGTAGGGGCAGAGCTAATTGGGGACTAACAAAATAGTCTGCCTGTCTTGAAATTGAATGGGGAAGTGAAATAAACTAGCAGACTTGTTTGAAGAAAGCAAAGGAAGCAGGCAAAGAGGAAAACATAAGGTGGTGATCTTTCAGACTTAGTTTAACTTTTTTTTAAGATTTGAGAGAGAGAGAGAGAAAGAGAGAGAGAGAGAGAGCATGAGTGGGGGGAGAGGAAGAAGCAGACTCCCCACTGAGCAGGGAGCTCAACTGGGCTCAATCCTGGGACCCCAGGATCATGACCTGAGCCGAAGGCAGATACCTAACCGACTGAGACACCCAGGTGCCTCGAGTAGATTAATGTTTTATTTGATATGAAGAATTTGGAGGAGCGATGTACTTGGAAGGAAAGAACATTTTCAAATAGCATTTTGAACCAAGTAAGAATTAGGGTGGGAATTAAGAACCTACATTATTATTGGGAGGAACAGGAGGGAGTAATAAACAAATAAAAAAAAGTGTGATTCTGAAATAGTCACATAAAAGGAGAATGGGAAAAGGATGTGTGCAGGGGGTGATGATATTAGAAAGGATCCCCAATATTTTGTATTTGAGAAGTGGCTTGCAGAGGGTAAGAATATTCTGCCAGGATGAGAAATGAGGCAGAGAACATAGTATTTCTGTCCAAAGTCCTGATCATAGAACTGTTTTCCTCGCATGCCACTAATCTTAATTATAACAAAGACATCTTTCACCTTCCATCTGTTTGAAAGTATAAGAATAAACTATTTTTTAAAATTATAACTCCTGGCTTATTTTGTCTTCTATCAGCTTTAGGTACACTCACATATGTGATAGAAATATCTCAGAACTAACCTTTCTTGACAGCTCTTAACTTGACAGACTAATCCCTACAGTGGCTGTTCTGCAGAACCTGCCATTTGCAAGGCTTGAGTGGTTTGTTAAATGATGTTCACTTGAAGAAGTATGGACTATCTGTCAACTACTGCCTTTTGGGGGAAGTTACAGGAGAGGGAGAACTTAGTACTCTACATATACAGTTAAAAAACTATTGGTTTGTGCTGTTTTTTTTTTTTTCTTTTTTTTAATTTTAATTTAATTTTTTTTAAAAGACTTTATTTATTTATTTATTTATTCGACAGCGATAGAGACAGCCAGAAAGGGAACACAAGCAGGGGGAGTGGGAGAGGAAGAAGCAGGCTCATAGCGGAAGAGCCTGATGTGGGGCTCGATCCCAGAACGCCGGGATCATGCCCTGAGCCAAGGCAGACGCCTAACCTCTGTGTCACCCAGGCACCCCTGGCCTGTGCTGTTTCTTGAAACACACAGTATATTTTGTCTTAGTGTCCAATTGGTGTTTTCAGACTTTGAATATGGAATCTTAACACAAAAAGATCCAGGATATTACCAGTGATTTTGTAACATACCTTACATTAAGTAGTTGCCAAAAACTCGGGAGCAATTTGTGAATATGCAACAATATGCAATTAATTGAAAAATCAATCCATAAATGCCTTCAGTGATACTAAGACTTTTATTAATACTTTACTAACAATACTTTAAATTTTGTTTTTGATATAAACACTATGAGCTAAATATAATTTACTTGAAATTCTAAATTATAATTTTATAATTATGAAATACATTGAATAAATCTTTCCACCCCATCTGTGGTATAATCAATTTGCTGACCTTCATTCATAAATTAAATTACCTAATCACAGGTGACCATGGGAGTGGAATTTGTTTTCTGTAGTAGATGCTTTTTGTACAGTTATCCATATGCAGAGTATTAGCCTCACTACAGATGAAGGCAATGTGTTTACTGTCTAGGGTTAACAGCAACCCTTTTTTTTTTTTTTTAAGATTTTATTTATTTATTTGACAGAGATAGGGACAGCCAGCGAGAGAGGGAACACAAGCAGGGGGAGTGGGAGAGGAAGAAGCAGGCTCTCAGCGGAGGAGCCTGACATGGGGCTCGATCCCAGAACTCCGGGATCATGCCCTGAGCCGAAGGCAGACGCTTAACAACTGAGCCACCCAGGCGCCCCATCAGCAACCCTTTTATACCAACCTTAGTTCGAAATCCGAATTCTGCCACCATCTAGTTGTGAGACTTTTTGGCAAATTATTTTTCTTTCTTTTTTTTTTTTTTTTTTTAAGATTTTATCTATTTATTTGAAAGAGAGAGAGTCAGAGGGTGAGAGCAAGCACAAGCAGGGGGAGTGGCAGAGGGAGAAGCAGACTCCCTGCTGAGCAGGGAGCCCCATGTGGGCTCAAATCCAGGACACCAGGGTCATGACCTGAGCAGAAGGCAGATGCTTAACCGACTGAGCCACCCAAGTGCCCCAATTTTCTTTTTTTAAAATTAACTTTTCTAAGTGTCTTCTTCTCCTCTCTCTCTCTCTTTTTAAAGGATTTATTTGAGAGAGTAAGGGGGGGAGGGAGAGAGAGAGACAGAGAGGAAGGGAGGGAGGGAGGGAGACAGTGAGTGTGGGGGCTGGGAGCAGAGGGAGAGAAAGAGTCTTAAGGAGACTTGGTGCTCAGTGCTGAGCCTGAAACAGGGCTTGATCTCAGGACCCTGAGATCACGACCTGAGCTGAAACCAAGAGTCGGACACTTAACCGACTGCACACCCAGGTGGCTTTCTGTTCTTTTTAAAGCAGAAAAATAAATATATGTTGTTCATAAACATCATCTGAAATACTTGTGGCTAGGAGTTTGGGAATTCAAAAAAAATTTTTTTAGAAAGGCAATATAGTACAATACTGTACTTACATATAACACTCTCAGTGGGATCTAGAGTAACACCCCATAATGCAGTAAAACCTTTGAATGTTCACTCCAAGTGATAAATAAAGACAATCATTAGTCTCACATTAGTGGAAGTCAGGCTTTACTGCCCAAAATTATAAAAACGAAACACTAATTTTCAAAATCTATGAAGTTTTAGGACTGTGTATGAGGGGCCGTGGATCTGTGCTATCTATTTTAAAAGTTTGTGTGAGGAATAAGTGAAAAATGCATTTAAAGTACTTATCACATGATAAGCCCCCCAAAACGTGACTATTATTAAAAGCCTTTGATTGATGGCTCTTTTATAAAGCTTGTGACTGGAAGTCTCTCTCAAGACATGGTTAAAATGTCCTGATTATAGAACTTGTATCTCTAATAACACCAAAGCTCTAATTGAGCAGTTATTTTAGATATGTCTAAGTTACTTAAATGTGAAAAAAAAGGATAATTTAAAATATATTTCTTATGAACACTAATCCTTTTTCAGATTATTAATCATAAATTCAGTATTTATATGTATAGCTCTGCTTTAAATGTTTTGAAAACATGAATTTGCTCCACTACCGCTGAGATCAGGGGAACAATCTGAGCATAATGTGAATTTCATGTTTATGTGATATTTCATCCAGATGACGAGGTGAACACAAAAAACTGCATCCGGCGGAACCACGATGCACAGGAGTACAAAAAACGCATACATCTAATAAGAACGATGAGGCAAGGCCATCCACATCTGGTCTTATAGATACCCATCTAATTTTGGATCACCCTCCTTCAGACAGTTCACATTAACTTACAAGCTGCAACCTTTCAACACCTACTTCTACAAGGAAACTTAACTTCTTTTTCGAAGTGCCATATTTATTTATGCATTTCTTAAGCATTTAATGTGTGAAATTGGGCTACTCTTTATATTATTTTCCAGTCTTTTATTGTCAATGACAATGCTTTTGAGTGTTGCATCCCCTAACCCTATTTTTTTCCCACAAGCCCTGTGGTTTTATTGCACTGTTCTGCACAGCATAGTGATTTTTAGGAACACGTATGTCCTGTTATTGCAGAACTGTTGGTCATCATACCTGGTGTGTACCTTTTGGCAGGTACATGAAATTAATACAATATCCAGGCACATAAGAACTTCCCTACTATTTTTAAAGGTAGGAAATCATAACATAAACTTCCTTTATAAAATGCTACTTTACAAAAACTAAAATTTGTTTTAATAAGGTCTTAATTTAAAAAGTGAATGGGTATTTACCCCAAAGATACAGACATAGTGAAGAGAAGGGCCATATGCACCCCAATGTTCATAGCAGCATTGTCCATAATAGCCAAATCGTGGAAGGAACTGAGATACCCTTCAACAGATGAATGGATTAAGAGATGTATATATGTGGTCCATATATACAATGGAATATTACTCAGCTATCAGAAAGAACGAGTTCTCAACATTTGCTACAACATGGACGGCACTGGAGGAGATAATGCTAAGTGAAATAAGTCAAGCAGAGAAAGACAATTATCATATGATTTCTCTCATCTATGGAACATAAGAACTAGGAAGATCGGTAGGGGAAGAAAGGGATAAAGAAAGGGGGGTAATCAGGAGGGGGAATGAAGCATGAGAGACTATGGACTCTGAGAAACAAACTGAGGGCTTCAGAGGGGAGGGGGGTGGGGGAATGGGATAGGCTGGTGATGGGTATTAAGGAGGGCACGTATTGCATGGTACACTGGGTGTTATACTCAACTAATGAATCATCGAACTTTACATCAGAAACCAGGGATGTACTGTATGGTGACTAACATAATAAAAAAACATTAAAAAAAAGTGAATGGAAAGATTAGTGGGGTTATCATTGTGTCAAGAGTTATTTCAAACTAGTCAATAACTCTTTTGAGTTTAAATCCCTAACATGTAACTCTATTCTTTAATCCTGTTAACTTTATAGTAATTATTAATCTAGAACATTGATTAAAGAGATATTACTATTATTATTTTGATACCCTTTTCTTGGCAGAATATCCCAGGTGAGTCATGCTGTGTGGCCCATACTCTGGATACAATGATGTACAAATAATACTGAGCTCCAACCTAGTCTCAGAAACAGTGTTCAGTGTTAGTGAAAAGATACAGAGTGTCCTTGAGATTCCTCTCTGATCTGTGATCTAATTTGCCACATAAAATTTATTAGTTGTCAGTTGGTACTAAGAGCAATCAATTTGCAATAGCCGTACTTAACAAAATTCACACTTCAAAATTTTACAAAGATGCCTATCCTGCTTTCAAATGTGAATAAAAGAGCCAAATGCAAAACGGTATAAATAGTATGATACGATTTTTGTAAAAAACCAAGTATATAAGTTTGTATATGAGTAAAATAAATGATGTCAGGATACCTAAATTATCAGCAGTGGTTGTAACTGGAATGATACTGGTAGAGAATGAGGAGGGAGCACATTTTTACTGCTTACAGATCTTGTCACTTTTTCAAAGATATTATTTTTTAATAAAAATGTATATAAACTATTTTAGTTAAAATCAATCTATGGTGTTAGAATAGTGGTTACCCTTAGAGGGAGGTCAGAGTGAGTGGGACACAAGGGAATCTTCTGGGATAAAGATAATTTTCTCTTCCTTGATTGGAGTACTGGTTACATGGATGTGTTCATTTTGTGAAAATTCACTGAGCTATATATATTTATGATTAGTCCACTTTTTACATGAATAAAGTTCACTTAAAAATTGTTCTATGGTGACTTATTGAGTAGCATTGTTCTAGTTTAAATGCATATATTTTCTCTTTATTCATATATTCAGGTTTTCTTTCCCCATATTCATTATGATTTCTTCTTCCTACTTTCTCCTTAATATGGTTGCATTGCAAATGTGTTATTATTATTACAGAAGGCAAAATGCCTAGCTTATAAAAATGGCATATAAGAAAATCACTCACTCATACTCAGCCATAAAAACTTCTCGAGATCTTGGCATCTCAACATGAATGGACCTTGAGGGTATTATGGTAAGTGCAATAAGTCAGACAAAGAAAAATGAATACCATACGATTTCGCTTATATGTGGAATCTTAAAAACAAAATAAATGAACAAACAAACAAAGCAGAAACAGACCCATAAATACAGAGAACAAACTGGTGGTTGACAGAGGGGAAAGGGGTGGGAGAAGGGGAAAAAAAAATCACTTACATCTTATGGTATGAGGTAGACCATGAGGTATGGTCCCTGAATCCTGTTAGCCTAATTCATCAGTACCTGGTGAAAAATAATCTTTGAAACACATAATTTCCTAAAAAGATGGAAAGGAAAAACAGGTGAAAGTGACTGTTAAAAAGGCAACACCGCTTGTTTCCTAACTTTAACAGTCTCTTATGGTTTGTCTTCCTTTCTGGTTTCATCTTGTTTCATTTTTTCCTCTCTTCCCCTATGATCCTCTGCCTTGTTTCTTAAATTCCACTGAGGGTTGCTGGAGGGGATGGGGGTGTGGGGATGAGGTAACTGGGTGATGGACATTGGGGGGGGGTATGTGTTGTAATGAGCACTGGATATTATATAAGACTGATGAATCACAGACCTGTACCCCTGAAACAAATAATACATTATATGTTAATTAACTGAATTTAAATAAAAAAAAAAAGAAAAAAAAAACAGGCAACACAGCTAATGGCTTAATGACAAAAGGACCCCAAGGAAATTGTGTATGGTGGATCTCCCTATGACAGATTCTGTGTGCACATCTATAAACATGGAACTACCAGAGTCAGAGTTGGAAGGAACCTCAAAGATCATTACTGCATCTCATACTCTCCCAACCAGATTGTAAGTGGAAAGACATGACTAAACTAAAAGGCCTAAAATGTTTCAACTGGTTGTTAAGTGGTTGTTTGCTTTGGTGGAACAGTTCCCAGGCCACATAAAATTAAAAGTGTGTTTAACCAAATATTTGTTGCATTCAGGAGATGAACAGGTCAAACAAGGCAGGTGAATAATGATTTTGTTGCAGCCCTGTGTACTTTCTATAGGGGAAGGAATGATTAAAACTTTGTCTCACTATCATTAAGGAATATATGAATCACTTTCAGACCTGGTTCTAGTGCTATATATCCTGATTTAACACTAAATACAAATCTACAAAATTCACATTTTATATAAAATAATAGTTGAAAGTGTGTAAGGGGTACTAACAAGACAGAAAAGCAAACACTGTAAAATCTGTATCTTTAATATACTGAGTAGTAAGGAACAATATTAGTATTTTATTCATGAAGACTACTTAAATAATCTTTACAAATTTATGGGCACATATATGTACATTTGTACATCAAAGTATTTTTGGAAAGTGAAGTCCTATATATGATTAAAATAATGTACAACCAAATATATCCTGGGCCATAATTTTATCACTTCTAAATTCTCCTTGTTTAAAAAAAACCAGTAAGGATAATTTAACTCACTATTTTCTAACATGTCCTAATCCACTTGTAGCACAGTAAAACTGATGTGCCACCACGCCTACTTAGGGATTATAAAGGGTAACATATTTTAGTAACTTTATTAAAACATAAACTTTTCTGTTGAAATTTAATATTTGCTTAGAATACAAAAGAACAAAACAAAGAATTTTATTTTCTGCTTGCTGAAGGTATTTGGGTAAACCTAGCTTTAAGATGGTCTTCTTCCCAAGGTTTTAAATAAGTCCCTGAAAGAGCACTGGCAACAAATCCTTTTAAAAGGCGACTTGTCAATTCCGTTTTCCTTGATTTTGAAGTGACTTATCTTAGACTTCCTTTTGAAATACTTCTTCCAAATTTTCTAGCCATGTTTGGCTTTACTTTATAGATGTTTCTTTTATGGTCTAGAAGAGAAATAAAAAGACATATAAATATGGTAAAAGTATTCAAAAAGAATTCTCACTATTCATTCAAGTTATAAAAATTTGTTAAAATTATATCCATAAGAAGAAAAATTTATTCTTAAAATTAATGGTTGTTAACTAACATGATTTAAAATATAACACGCAGGAAACATTCATAATATTGGTTTAAAAGTAGAAATTCATTTCTCCATATTGCAAACTGAGTTTTTAGTGGCCGCATGTGTACACCCCACTCCCCACCCTGGCAGGTATCAAATAACATCACTGTATAAACTACTGCATTTAATTTTTGTTCTTTTGAACTAACGAAAGATTATTCTACAAGCAGTGTTTTTCTTTAAGGCATCATCATTTTTTTCCTCATTTGATACATTACTTCCCTAAGGCTTCTAAACTTCCATATTTTTCCTATGTTTAGGAGTATAATCTGCATCTAGTACTTCCTTAAGTGCTAATCCCGATCCCATAGCTCTTATTCCTTTTACTACCACCTCTCAAATGTCCACTCCTCTGGTTCTTCTTCAGCCTTCACAACAATTGTTTATTCAACAAGTGTTGTTAAAACAAGGTGTCACTGACTTCTTTATGGCTCAGTCTAAATCTTTTACCCATTTTTTTGTCATACTGGGTTTTAGTTTTAGGGGCACATATTCTCTTGACAGTATTCTTATTTCTCAGTAAATAGCAGTTACCTTCTTTCCCACTGATGTTCTTTTGTTTTTTTATTTGTACACTGTTAGTTGGAGAACTCAGTTGAACATATGCTAAGAAAGGCAGTCCCAGTTATCTCCTACCTTTTCTAGTAATTCCTCTTGTGTATTTAGGCATTTGCACTTGGATAACCTAATATACATAAACGGCTATTTTTCCTTAAACTAATACCTCTTTCTAAGTGCTCCATTATCCTTAACAATACATAATCTTTCAACCTAGCTTTAGCTCTTCTTAACTCTTTGGCAAGCAGGGCAGTTTAGTATCAACTCCTACTTCTTTCTATGTAGAATTATTTTATTTGCCTCTCTTTATATATGAGATATTTGATGCATTTTATACCATTCTTAGAAAATATGCATGTTAGAAAAGCCAAATCTCTATTTGAGAAGTATCATAAATTTATTATTTGGTTGTAGAATTATGATTTCCTGGAGAATTTTTTCAGGAGACCAATGGGGCAGTACATATCCATACCAACTGCACATATACACTGTTAAACACTACTAAGTTTGGCGTGCTAAACCAAATAATCATAATAAATTTTACATTTCAGGACATTTTTGTTTGATTTTTAAAATTTACACTGAAGGATGCCACTGGCTACCACAAGAAGTAAGGATTTTTCGATACAGTCTGGCAAAGCTATTGAGAAATTTTATATTACTCTAATGAAAGAGCACTGACATAAAAAAATAGCAATAGTTTTCATGTTATTCTTAGAAACCCTCATTATCTCATGAAACCCTATAAATTCCAAGTGCTGTAATTACAAGTTCCTTTAGGGAAGAAATCAAACTGGGTCTTAATGATCTTGCTATCTGTCATAGAAACTAGCACATATCAGTGCCTAGTAAATAAATACTTCTTAAATGAAGTCTTAGGAATTATAGTGTCAGAGAGAAAGAGATCTGGACAGCAAGGCCCAGGAACTGGTTTGTGCTATATACCTCTAACTTCACTAAAGATGTGGTTTTGTTACTAAAGACTCATGTCACCACCATCTGCAATTGAGAGGCTGTAGTCATCCCCATCAGCATCTTTTTCAACTTGATATTAGGAGTTACAGTATTACTGTAACTAGGTACAGACTGAAGCCTGGCAATAATTGTACAAATGAGTCAGAGGGCAAATTATTAAAAATAATGTGAGAAATTTCAAGTACAGTTTATCTGTTAAATATGGTTAATCGTTAACCTATTAAATAATACATTTAGCTAATTATTTCAATTATTAGTTAAATTATTTATGAATTCTTCTGTAGTATGAGGCAATATGAATAGCAAAAGGATACAGAATGTAGAGTTAGAAGTCTGGCTCCACCATGAAATACCTGTGTGATCTCGGGTATTTTCTATTTTGTGTCTTAACTTTTTTTATCTGTAACATGGATAATCGCACTTACCATCTAATAAATGTGATGAGCAGATAAAAGGAGATTCTAATGAAAACACTGTATGTAAAATGTAAAGTACTATACATGTTTGGTAATCATGTTATTAAATATCGAATTAAGAGCTGATACATACCCACTGTCGGTCTGTTTTCTTGTAAGTGCTTTTCACTTGCATTATCTTGTCGAACACGTTTGGCAAATCCAGAATTTACCTCAGCAGTTAATGAAGTATTTGATGAAGAACTGTAAGGGAAAAAATCTTTTATTTTAGTAAAGCATTTTTTATAAGTTCTAAAACATATTCTATATGCAATAAAGATTAAAGAGAAAGTGAAATAATAAAATAATAAGTTGCAAAATCCCATAAAAGTAATTGGAAGTACTGGGGCATCTGGCTGGCTCAGTCGTTAAGTTTCTGCCTTCAGCTCAGGGCGTGATCCCAGAGTCCTGGGATCCGGCCCCACATCAGGCTCCTCCGCTGGGAGCCTGCTTCTTCCTCTCCCACTCCCCCTGTCTGTGTTCTCTCTCGCTGGCTGTCTCCCTCTCTGTCAAATAAATAAATAAAATCTTAAAAAAAAAAAAAAAAAGAAGTAATTGGAGGTACTAAATTGGAGGTACATTTTTGGCCAACAGGGAAATTTGTTGTGATTTTAATGATGTTTATTCAAATTGGAGATTATGATTGTAGGTATATGTAACAATTCCGTAACAAAACATTTTCAGGGTGTTCTGCTAGAATATAAGCCAACGCTATTATTCAAAGTGTACATACAAAGAGCATCTTGCAAGAGGTGAAAAACTAAGGTCCTATTATAAATTTGGAGCAAGAACCTTAATCTGGAGAATATAAGCAAATGAGATTGTTTGGAAAATCTTGTTTTCAAATCAAAGCATGGTAATAGGCTGAGAATCTCTCTCTGATTACTACAATTATAGAAAGTGAAATAAAAAGAATGACCTATTTTCATTTGTTTTATTTTATTTATTTATTTTTTTAAAGATTTTATTTATTTATTTGACAGAGAGAGAGACAGCCAGCGAGAGAGGGAACACAAGCAGGGGGAGGCGGAAAGGAAGAAGCATGCTCCCAGCAGAGGAGCCTGATGTAGGGCTCGATCCCAGAATGCCGGGATCACGCCCTGAGCCGAAGGCAGAAACTTAATGACTGAGCCACCCAGGCGCCCCTCATCTGTTTTATCTTAAAAAAATTATATCAATCTCATATACTAAAGGGTCAAATTTCCAACTCAATTCCAGTTGACATATTACTACTAAACACTTACTACTATGGCTTCATGTTATAGGATATACAAATAAGTAAGGCAGTAATAACTCCTGTTCTGAAAACTTACATAATGAATACATGCTGGGGGGGGGTGGATAAGACAAATATACCAAATACAAGGTAAAGTAAAACACAGTGCTATAGGTTTTCAAACTATAAGGAGCTGTAGGTTCCTGAATTTAAAAGTAGGAAAACAAAAAACCAAAAAAACAATGGAAAGATTTTGTGGATGAGATGAGGTTGATCTGGCCTCTGAAAAATAACAGCCCAATCCTTAACCCAAAGAGGATCAAGTTTTAACATGTAGGGTTGGGATGAGAGAGCATCCCCCCCCCATCCACACTGATTCAGATAAGCTAATTTTGGGGAGTTTCTGTTTAAAAAAGATGTCATATGCCATTTTACAATTTGATACTAATTTGATTGTCAGTTGCATTAACACTTGAAGGCTTCCCTTTTATGGCAACAATTTGCTCTTCTGGTAATCCTAACCACATGGTAAACTGACGTGGGTGTGTTTGTTGAATAGTGAGAAGATGGATTCGTTGTACGGTTTCAAAAGTGGTCAGAAATGGCAATTTAATATGATAGCAAAGTAAAATAGGCATGAGCACACTGAATGTTGGCAAAAATAACTCAACCTATGTACCTCAACTTTTCTAGAGCCTGTAAGAAAAATTATTATGGTGTAACAAATGGTAATTTTGCCTACTCTGTTCAAGAATATAAATGATACCTACCCAAAATGATAACAAAAAGTATTAGTATTACGAAAGAAAGCAAATTCAGTTGCAGAAAATCTCTATTCCTAAAGGGTGCTAAATAAACTAAGTTACAATAATTCCGTTTTGGATACTAAACACCCTTTTTGGATAACATATGCATCAATTGTCTAAGGCAAAAATTCTTTTTCGGTCACTTAGTGATTTTTCTTCAGGGATACAGATCATTGTCATTGGTTACTTTTGATAAGTGTTGGCTTTCCCAATAATTTATCTTAAAATTATCTTTTTATTATTTTATGGAATGATTTTTCACTTTGGTTAGTTCTAGAACGTCTGTGTTTACTAATAAATTGTTTTTACTTGAAAATTAGGCTTTTGAATAAATCTATCTGAAAGAAAGTTCATATTTCTAGGAATGAAAACAAAGCCTAATAAAATAAATTGTATATTTACATATAAGTAAAATACATGCAAACATTTCTTAGAATTTAGATAAAATAATCTGCTGGTAAAATATTTAACATTCATGTCATAAATTTATTTTAGATTTATGTTGGATCATAAAACAAGACAAAATTGGTATGAGTGAAAACTCAAATTATGTTAAAGACTATCTATTGAGAAGAAATTTAGAGACTCTTCTAGTTATGTGCCACATATATTTCCATAACTATTAATGAAAGTTAAGATTTAGCCTTTTGTTCCCTTATATAAATAGTATGTTTCTACTTGTTTAACAGATGCATCTCATATTCTTTCAGTTGAGATAATTTCTAGTTGGAACCTTTAAATGTCTTTCAAAACAGACCAAAAATGTGTGACAAGTGTGAGACCCATTTCTGGGTGCTAAGAAAGATTATGAAACAAACAACCAATACACAACCAATACACAAGCAAACAAACCCCCAAAACTCTGATTAATATAATTTATAAGTAAAATTTTACATATGGATATATTATATTTGTATATTTGGTAGGCTGATTTAGTTAAAACAGTTTGCTATAGTGATATTAAATGAATGAAAATGATTAAAAATTTAATATTCTCAATTTAAGTAACTAAAAAATTGAGTTTTGTAGGTTTTTAGAATATCCAGTGCTTTTGGACTCTAAATTTTTTTTCAGAGAGAAAACTAATACAAACTGAATAACTTAACTAAACACATGGAGGCTTCTTTTCATTAAAAAAAAACATATTAAAATATATATGTACACACAGACACACACACCCCTAAATATGTACATAAAGCTGCTAAGTGGAAAATACCAGAGTTTATTACTCTCAAACTCATGCAGGTTTAATTGGGGAAAAGGAAGATTAAAAAAAAAAGTAATTATGTATATTTCTAGCATTAATCTCTTTTAACCTTAGTTAATGGCAGGATCTAATTATTGGTACCAGAGGGAATGTAATAGAGCAATTAATAGGCTATGAGAAATCTTACTTTCTTTATATGTCCTTTAATATTATTTCATAATATTAGTTGCTCATGTGGAAGCTCTTTAATTCATCTAAAACCACTCTGACTACACAGTTTACATACCTAGACATTTCTTGAAAAACCATTTGATTCTGATAATGATTATGTGTACATTTTAAATTATTATTAGCTATAAGATTTTGCTACATCTTAGTTAACACAACAGAGTTGTGAGGAACCAGAAAAGTCACCAACACTAATTAATGGAAAAAATAACATAATCAACACAATGAAAATTAGTGATAAGATGATGATGGTTAGGTAGATACCCATACATGAGTCAGACAAATTGCATCATTTAAATTAGTGCCATAGAAAAATGCAGTTTTAAATGTCATGGATAGTTAGAGGCATTCTGGAAAAATCAGTCTATTAATTTTAAATCTACATTCCAAGGCATTGCTTTACTTTGGAGGGGAAAAGACAGATCTTAAATGCACTTATGAGATAATACTCTATGTGGTACAAATAGACTATTTGTAAATTTGTTTAGACTAGCCCAGATGATAACAGGTTCATGGTGGAAAATAGGAAAAACTTAAAGAGTTATCCTGTCTTAGATCCTACACTCTTGTCCCCTTAATCACATGTCAAAGAAAGAGGTAAAGCAAGTCAGAGCCATTTTACAATATAACCACCCACTATTCTCTTGTCATTGCACTCAATGTTGTGGGATATAAAGACTACATAAGGGACTTCAAGTCATATAACTCAGTATATTTAAGATTTTTCTTGTCTTTGATTTTTAGCTGTTTTATTGCTATGTACTTAGGTATGTTTCTCTTTGTATTAATGCTGCTTGTAGTTTGCAGAACTTCTCGAATCTGTGATTAGTTATCTCCTGTCAGTTTTGGAAAATTATTAGCCGGCATCTCCTCCCCCATTCTTTTTCTCATTTCTTTCTGGGTCTCAAAATATATACGTGCTAGACATTTCTGTGTCCTATGTCTTTTTCACTCTTCTATCTTATCCCTTTGTATATTGGTTTAGATGTTTTTCTGTAAACCTATCTTCCAGTTCACTAAACTCTCTTCTGCTCTTTCTAATCTACTAAATTATTTATTTATTCTTAATTTCAGTAGATTCTAATTTTTCAGTTCTAGAATGTTCATTTGATTCACTTTAATACAATCCAGTCCTTTGGGAAATTGCCACTATTTTGCTGAACTTAACCACAGTTAAATTTTTGAAGTCCCTACCTGATAATTTTACTCTCTAAATCACTTATGGATCTAGATTATTAGTCATTTGGTTCTGTCTTCTGACATACTTGGTAATTTTTGCTTAAGTGCTAAACATGTGGGAAAAAAAAAAAACAACCCAGAACTGTAGATGTTCTAGTTGGTATATTTCTCCAGAAGGAATTTAATTTTCTTCTGGCTAGTAGGCAGAATAGAGATAGATTACCTCGATCCAAAAGGGACTGAGTTAGTCTGCGGTCTTTTTCAGGCTTTGAAGAACTGGTCTATTTCCAGTTTGCCCTACTCTTAGAGCACAGGCCTTCAAGGGTCTCGAATAAAATCCTGACGGCTTAAAAGCACCTTTTCTTCTTAATATTCCCTGAACAGTTTTTGTGTCCTAGCCTCATGAGAATGTTAAAATTCTGCTTAATATTGTAGCTTCTTTCAGCTTTGTTTCTTGGCCTCTTAGGAGTTCAGAATGTGGCAAATATCTTAAGGGCAAAAGCTACACATAGAATTATTTTGTTTCCCTAACTCACTGAGACTGCTGATAGCTGTAGGCTTCCATTTCGTGCTTGGTTTCCATATTTGATGCCATGAGTTGGCAAATACTAAATAGAAAAACGAGGCAGAGAAGCTTTGGCTTTCTATAGCTTGTTCTCCTTTCCTCTGGATTTTAGACCTTCAAGTCCTGACTGCCTTGGTTGGTCTCCAGTGCCTTGAAAGCAGCTGTTGGTTGTATTTTATCACCTTTTATAACTGTTTTTGATAGGTGGTTTGGTCTGATATAAGCTATATTGTCAAAGCCAGCAATTTAAGTTTCTTTACTCATTACATTTTAGTCATATGTCAAAATCCATTAAAGTAATATAATTTTAGGACTGAAGAAATTCATTAATGTATAAAAAGAAAAATACCAAATGAGTAAAAGTTGTCACCAAAAGAAAAGTTAAAATTAAATGACATTTTTGAAGGCCAGAAGACTTTTCAATTATTTTTAATAATCTGGGATATGGAATACTTTATGTAAATAGCAAGTGAAATACTTGGGCTTTATCAAGATCTCTCTTTGATAATATAAATCCAGTGCCACATTCGGAGCAATTAATTATATGCAAATTTAAATATGAATTCACAGTTTCATTATAAGAAATAAAAAGGAGCTGCAGAAAACAAAGTGGAAAGACGATCTTATGTAAGCACTGAGCCAGTTTATGGTTAATTGTACCTTGTTAACTTGCGTTTCCTTTTGGCAGCAGCAGTCATTGCCATGTAGGATGGTACTATGCTTGGTATAGGCAGAGGCTGTTTAGTTGAGAATGAGGAAGAGGCAAGCCTGTGTATTAGATAAAAAAAAAAATAAAGAGTAATTTTGATTTGTATTATGGAGAAAAAGGGGGCATACACTTTCATAATTAGAATACTATTTCATACGAATATATAAAGAAAAATAATATTCTAGACTATGAAGTCTTTCTCACTTGCCCTGGGGTTTTCTTTTCTCTTTTTTATATCATAGAAAGAGCTGCTCTCAAGAGATTTTTGCATCCCAACAGCATAGAGAGGTGAAGGTATCATTCTCATATTTAGATTACTTGTGATTATACAGATGGAAGTGTACAGGATACAAAATGAGAAGAAGTGAGACAAAATGAGAAGGATGTTAGCTTGGATGACATCTAGTCAACTGCACCTTAGAAGTATGATGATTCAGGGTAAGCTGAGGTTTGCTAAACGTCAATAAAAAAATGTAAGATTTCCTTTAGTGAACATATTAATAAATAATAATAAACATAGTAATCCTCTGATGATGGCTTGTATCATCTAACTTTGGAGTATGTAGAACAAACTAAATATATCTTAAGGTTTCTTCTAGCCTACCGAGGGTCAATCAAGTAAGATCAAATTCAAGACTTTAAAATACTGTGTTAGTAGATTAATATTTAGAAAGACAAGATTAAATGAAGGTAAAACACTGACTTTTGTAATCAAGATTGCATACTTGACCCATGAAATAGACCTTAACTATAACTAAAGAAGAAAAAGAAAGCTATGGTTTAAAAGCTATGTAAATAACAAAATAAGAACGAAAACAAGAGGAATTGGCAAATACTCTTTTTTGTACCTTTGTAAAATGTTGTTTGATAGTGATTCTTGTTCAGGTAATTTACTCTTCAAGCTCTTGGTGTCTTCACATATAGTAAATGTAGAGTCCAAATCTTCCTGTTCATACTCTTTTCTCCTGCTGAGAGGAATATCTACTTCACATAACATTTTCAGAGAATTATCACTGTTTGCATCCGAGCTGATGGTCTGAAACCCTGTAGTATGTGATGATGGTTTTAATAACGTCACTATAGATGAATTTTGAGATGTTTTTCTACAGTCTTCTGGCGTATACACAATAGGTTGAAGTTCTTTGCTGAGAGAATCATTGAGCTGTAAACTTTCAGACAGTGCAGACTTTTGGGAATGTTTTGCATTCAAGGGAGAAGGCATTAGTTTTCTTCGGGTTCTTTTTTGTGGAGGAATTTTAAGTAGATTAGATTCACCTGAAGATGTGCCTATGCAATAAAATTAAAAAGAATCTCAATAATGTCACCTAAATAGTTTTCCAATAATCCTATCAGTTAAAAACAACATCACCACCACCAATAATAAAGTACATTTTCTACCAAATGATGAAAATTTAAAAGAAAGCTGGAAAGAAAAACAAAAACATAGGTTATTGATAACTTTAAATAATGTTAATGAACTCATTATAAAGATATTCTAGAACAGAAATAATAAATGGCTAATAACAATACTGATCCCTAGGTACAGCAAAATTGATATTGGGGTAATCATGAAAACAAATTTCCAACAAATTCTAATGACACTCATAAGCAATTTCCAGCTTTTATGCTTGATTTAGATTTAAGATAACAAAAAAGTATTCAACAATCATAGGCACAGAGATTAGTAACTTGTTCTATTATAAAATGTCACCAGTTATTTGCTAATTGAGTGGAAGTCTAATCTAAATCAACAGGAATGGTAATAACCAATAAAATTCTAGGTGAATGAAAGAATGAAATCTGTTACGATCTCAGGTATGGTTGTTAATTAAGCATTCTGATTGTTTCCTATACCATACATAATTTACAGGTTTTCAAAAATTATATTAATACCTAGAGCTGAATGAACATAAGTTGAAGATGTCAGAGTACTCATACACGAACCTCACTTGGTACAATAAGTCTCCCAAATGTCAAGAGGTCCCCAAGTTTAATGAACTTTTCTTAGCCCTATCCTACAACTTCTGTAGCTTTTCAAAATGATTTCCCTACTACCTCTCCAACATCTGTTAACCCTGTCTTCCATCATCTGGTAAATGTATATATTTCCCTAAAGAAATACACTCTTATTTGTAATTATTCTCTTGGCACTACTTTTTCAGTTATGTGAGTCCCAAATAACTAATTTTTACCATTTCCTCGCATTTTCCAACTCCCACCAATCCTAGCTCTCCTAAACTTAAAATTAAGACAGAATTCTGATCATGTCATTGTTCTGATTAAAGACTTCTAAGTGATCTTTAACATAAACATGATATCCAGAGACTGTCAGTAGGGAAATTCCTGTTTCTTGGTCCAAAATTAAGAGACAAATTGTTTTGTTTAAACTTAAGTTGAATTTCCACAATCTAGACATGCTTAAATATTTATCTCTCAAACATTTTTTTTAAATATAGAAAGTAATGATTGATTGCATACATTAACAATAAACTTCATCAACTCGAGTGTGCTAATCTTGTATTTCTTAGCTAACTTTTTTCTGCTTTGCCTGTTTCATTCATGATGAACTTCAGGTGCCTGACATGAAGTAACTTTGCTTCAAGTGTACTGTCCAGGAAAGAAACTACAATGTGTATTTCTGACCATGTTTTTAAATCATGCAATAAAATTTCCAATTGATGTTAGATTTGCCTTATAATATTTAAATAACACTGAAAGCTGAATAAGTGTTATGTATTTCAATAAAGCAATTTGAACTCTCAACCAAGTTAGAAAATACACTTATAACAATCACCAATAGTATATGCATTATTCTTATTATGTTAGTTCATGATAGGCTCTGCTATGGCTAGGTTGACAATTACCCTCTAGGAAAGACAACTGAAAAACAGGAAGAAAAATATGATCCCTGTTCTACTAAGGAATTTTACTTTTCTGAGAACTAGATAAATGAGATCCAGATCTTAAAATAATTTTCCACTCCCTTTAACATGACATTTGTCAAATTTTCCATTACCAGATATTTTTATACTAATGCTGCAGTGTAAAGACAGTTACTTTTCTCCACTGTGCTGCTACCACCAATTTGGTGGCTATTAATAGCTGGAAGATTAACTTCTTTTCCCCTGAGAGGCAGCAGGGGTATATAGAAGATAGAAAACTATATCGAGGATAGAGAGCTGAATTGGGAGTCAGGAGACTTGGATTCTATTTCTGGCTTCAGCAGCAACTCACTGAGTGACCTTGGGCAACTCATTTAAGCACTGTGGGCATTAATACCCCCTACAAAAAGGGGATACTACCTTCATGTACAGGGAATTTTCTAGGATTAGATAGTATTTATAAAATATTTAGGGTTCAGAAAAAGGCTCTAGAAATGTAAATATGCCTCAACTGTTAGCTTTACTACTTTCACAGAGAAAGTTGTAATTTACTTTCCAGTATTTTCTATCAATACCTAATGCACAGCTATCATTAAAAGAACACATTTCAAAACAATGTCTCACTTTCAGTTTATCAGATACCCAGTTTATCAAGGCTGATGATAAATTGTAATACAAATGAAAAATATTGTTAAAGCATGTACATCTAAGTGTTCTTTGAAAATGTAGGCTTCATAACAATATTTTAAAACTTAAAACACAATGGAACATGTCAAGAGATAAAGATTATCCAGAGTCACTATTTTTCTAGTATCTAGGGAGGGATGATCCCTGGAGTGGCATTGGGCAAATTCCCATGATGGCGGGCCACTTTTCCCCTACTGCTTGTAAAAAACATGGAAATGGGGGTCTTCCATAAAACACTGAAGAAATAGCCACTTGTTCTCTGGGATAATCTGAATATACACCTGACATCATATTTTGATATAATCAGACTAACAGTTTGTCTGTGAAATCAATAGCAATGTTATAATGATATATCTCTAGCCATAATTCTGCTCTCCTGGAAGGATATGATAACTTGAAGGAGAAATGTGGAGATGTGGTAGTTAATATAGATTCACACACCATTGTTTTCCTGAGCCTAGAAGAAGCTACAAACACAGAGCACATGCAAAACACAAATCCAGAGGGTTCTTTTCTATTTATCCTTTCAATTATTAGATAGATACAATAATAAGAAGGGGGCAGAAAACAGATGGTCAGTTCAGGACTAGTTAGGCTGACAAGTTGCTCAGAAAGGTTCAGGAGATAACCTGAGCAAAAACAAGATTTAAAGATTTAAATACAAACTCAACAGTCACTCTACTGTAACTACAAAGAGACTGTGTCTCCATTTAATCCATGAAAAGTAAAAGAACACAATAAGCTTATTGTTAATGTATGCAATCATTATTTTCTATATTTAAAAAAATGGTTGAGAGGTAAATATTTAAGCATGTCTAGATAGTGGAAATTCAACTTAAGTTTAAACAAAACACAGATTCCAGTTTGAATATAATTTCCAGAATATATAAATATAATTTTATAACAAACAATCATTCTCCTTTAGCTAGTTAGGAGATAAAGTACATTAAATGGGTATAGCAAACTGGAGTGTTGGGTTAGGAGCATTGTACATTTTAACGGGCTTTCAGAAACATTGAGTATGCTAGCTCTATGTCTATAAAAGAGATTTGCTGTACTTTTCCATTAGAGGATGTACAGTAACTTTCCAGAAGACAAGGCTTGGGGCAGTTGTAGTTTCCCCTGATTCAGCCTGGGAAAATACTATCTAACTAGATTCTGTGATTCTTGGGCCTACAGAGTGGAAATGATAAAGAAGGAACCTGGAGGCAGATTATAATTCCTTTAAAAAGCTTCATGAAATGAGAAAAGGAATCATGTGGTTACAGACTTTTAGAACAAGGGACTCTAATAGATGATGATAGTCAATAAAGTACCTCAGTAATGTGGGTGTCACACAGGAGAGGATAGAAAATTAAAATGCATTGTTAGAAGGTAGGCTCTTAAAAAGTGGGATAAAATGATTAGTAGCCACTTGGGAGGATAGCAAGTCTTCTCTCCTGGGCCTTTCATCTAAAAAAACAGCCCACTAAATCATATATATGAATATAGAAGGTAGTGGGTAGCAATGTTTCTTATGGTCTAGAAAAAGCAGTTTTGGAAATTTAACTCTCTAACACATTGGAGGTATATTGCATTTCTACTGACCTGAAATGATTATGATCCATGGCATATAAGTGAATATGTTGAAAATCATTTCTCGATAATAACAATAACCATACTGTCAAGACATTTAGAAGAAGTCACTACTACTAATTTCAATCTAGGAACAATGTTTATTTTAATTATGAAAGAAAAAGAAGTTTTAGTCAGCTGTGGTACAAGAGAAACAACTAAGAGGATTGCATCGGCATAAAAAGATTTCATTGTTTGTTCATCCACCCAGTATTAAGCACCTGCCATGTTCCAGACCTTTGCTCAGTTTTGAGAATCTAGCAGGAAATAAGACATTTAAGAACTTACATTTTGCGGGGAAGAAGGCAGAAAAATAAATTATCTTAATTAATTAAGATAATCATGACAAATAAGTTGGGAAGACAATAAAAGAGAAATGGAATAGAGAATGATGGGAGATAGGAGAGGTATTAATTAGATGGCAGGGGAAGGCGATTCTAAAGGTGAGATGTGTGATCTGAGACTTGAATGACTGTGGAGGAGCCAGTCCTATGAAGATCTGGGGAAAGAAGCAGAGGAAATAGCAAGAGCAAAGACCCGACGGCAACAATAAATTTGTTGAGCTCAAGGAAAAGAAAGAAGGCTAATGTGATTGAAGTGTAGTGAGTCAGAGAGAGAAGAGAAATAAGAAGAGACTAGAGAGATCAAAAGGGGCCAGCCTGTGTTAGGGTTTATGAAGATAAAGGTCTGAATTTATTCCAAGTGCAAAGGGATATCTGTGGAAGATTATTTTAAACATAGATATGATGTGATCCGATTTATGTTTTAAAAAAAGACTGCCTTGCTTACGGTGTGGAGAACAGAATATAAGTGAGTAAGAGAGGAAACAGAAATCAGTAACACAGTTATTGCTATAGCTTAGGCAAAACATAATGAGGGGGCGCCTGGGTGGCACAGCAGTTAAGCGTCTGCCTTCGGCTCAGGGTGTGATCCCGGCGTGATGGGGTCGAGCCCCACATCAGGCTCTTCCGCTATGAGCCTGCTTCTTCCTCTCCCAATCCCCCTGCTTGTGTTCCCTCTCTCGCTGGCTGTCTCTATCTCTGTCGAATAAATAAAATCTTAAAAAAAAAAACAAACCAAAAAACACATAATGAGAACCTGGACTAGACTGGTAGAAGTAGTGATTGACGCAGGAAGGGTGTTATAATCAAATAACCAGATTAAAATTATATAAAGTAGATTCAAAACATTTTCAATGACATACATGGGTATGATTAGCTGCCCAACAACCAGGACCAAAGATAAGGTGTTCACACAAAGCAGTAGTATTTTGTATAATTTAATCAACAGAAATTGACAACTTTCAGTGAAATCATGAACCATTTCTACATGAGCAATTACAGAAAAGTACAAAAGGTCCTAAATGTCATTTCCTCAAATCTGGCATTCTCTTGTTACTGACATTCCCCTTTCTGCAGCCCACTCATTCCATTTGAGGTCCTGTCGTCTGCTGAGGAGCTCTGACCCAAGTAAATGCAGGTGTCTTGGAATCCTGTCCTCTGCTGAGGAGCTTGGACCCAAGCAAATGCAGGTGTCTTGGAATCTGCTTCCTTCCCTGTCTAGTTTGCATGTTCATGGACTTGAGGCAGCAGATACTCTCTGGGGTTTGAGTATACAGTTACTTATTCAGAGATGATGGCTGTTATCATCATGCTTGGGTAGTGGTGAAAAGGGAAGAAGGGGAGAGAGGCTTAGTAGGAAATGGTTCTAGAAAAGGGTGGCAGAAAGAGAATTACTGAAAATGGACTTCGGCCCCTAGGAATTTTTTTTTAATTTATTTTTTATTTTTAAAAATTTTTTCCAGCTTCATTGAGATATTATTGACATATGACATTGTATATATGTAGTATATATACAATGTATATAAGGCATATAAAGTGATGATACATGTTTATCATTGTGAAATGATTATCACAATAAGCTTAGTTAGCACATCCATCACCTCACATTCATTATTTTAATTTTTATTTTATTACGTTATGTTAGTCACCATACAGTACTTCATTAGTTTTTGATGTAATGTTCCATGATTCATTGTTTGCATATAGCACCCAGTGCTCCATGCAATATGTGCCCTCCTTACTACCCATTACCGGGCTAACCCATCTCCCCACCTCCCTCCCCTCTGAAACCCTCGGTTTGTTTCCCGGAGTCCACAGTCTCTCATGGTTCACTGCCCCCTCTATTCCCCCCCTTCATTTTTCCCTTCCTTCTCCTTATGTCCTCCATGCTATTCCTTATGTTTCACATGTAAGTGAAACCATATGATAATTGTCTTTCTCTGCTTATTTCACTTAGCATGGACTTCGGCTCCTAGGAATTTGTGTGAAGGGAGGGAAAGATTTAAGTTAATGGAATGATATAGAAAGAGCACCCTCTTTTAGGTCAGGCACTCTACTTTCTCTACAAATTCATCTCTAGACACCCTCAAGCCAGTGACACAGATTTATCTTCAGTTCTAGGCACAGACATTCTATGATTTCAGATATAAAGACTGGCTATTCCACTCCCAATACCTTGTTAATTGTTGCATTCACTTCCTTAAAAAGGAGCCATTGTCTTTTAATACATATTTAGTGAAGCTTCAAAATGCAAAATGTGGTCCTGTAATGAATGCATTCTGATCATATAACATATGATATACATGCTATCAGAACCTTCTCTTTTTGATGGGGAGGAAGACAGAGAGGAACTGAATACTTAGAAGAATTTCTCACTGGGAGAACCAGGTACTTGGTTGGCTTCGCCTTATACGTATTGCTTTAGAAACATCCATAGTATAAGAAGGGATGTGAAGGTTAACTTTGCAAAAGACAATCACTTGTAACCAAGATAGTAACTCGAGGAGAGAGATCTAGCTTCCCTTCCAGATGTCCTTTAAAACACCATATAATATAATAAAAATAGGAGGAAATTTTTCCTAATATTGGTAATAAGGGAAGAATATCATCTGCACACAAGGACATTAGGGGACTTTAGGGAGGATACTATATAGCTAGAACTGGAATAAAGGAAGGCTTGGGGAAGAATAACATAAAAATATGCCCCCACTTCATTGTTCAGTGCTGTCCCTGCGACTTAAGTAAAAGACACTGGCAGAATGTTACTAGAGCCCCTTAACTTAGGAATAGGGATGAGGGAGTAGGTGAAGTAAAAGAAGAAAGGGTTAGACAAGGCTATGGGATACAGTTAAATGGTAATATCTGAATACTAGTGGTAGCACTAAGAGGCCCCCAATCCAGTCCTGGCCCAGCTGTCTCAGTATTGAAAGGAACACTGAACAGAAAGTGCCCAACCCTGTGGGTCTTGCTCCCAGCATTGGTGGCCACACCACATATGGATAAGAATCTCTTGAGCAAAAACTCAAAGTTTCTAGCTTGAACTATCGATGGCTCTGGTTCCCGATCTGTACTCTTGGGTTGTTAGATCCATGAAAAGGAACGCATTTGCCCCTTCCCCCATTTCTGGACCTTAATTTCTACTGATTATCAGCAAGTTATAGTAAGTGTAGAGGGAACTTCATTGGACCAGTAAAACGATGATGTAAAGGAATGGCAGAACTGGCATAAAACTCAGGCCTTCTGATAATCCAGATGCATGTTCTTCACCCTCACACAAGACTGAATCCCCACCATAGGGAGAATTAAGTCAATTAGGATAATGGAAAAATAAAACATGAGACATTCACAATTTCATTGTTACTTAAAGTCATGTTTTATAGATTATCTGATGATATGGAAAAATATTCATTAAATTAAGTAGTATATAAATTCTACATACAGCATGATCCCAATTTTGAAAACAAATTAAAAGCTCACCCAAAACAAAGCAAAGCATACACATACAGATTCTGTAAGCAAAAAAGGGGGGAAGTCACAGAAAATAGAGAAGGAAATATGGCATAATCTATTAAAATATTAGCATAGATCATGACTGGAAAAATTTGGAGTGATCTTATTTTCTCCTTTAAGCATTTGACCATTTTTTATAATAAATATATACTGCTTCTTTAAAATTATAAATAACAAATATATTTTTTTAAAGAAGAGCAATGTAAGGAATGGGACAGAAGTGAATAAAATCCCAGCTCTCTCAAGCCTCAGAAAGTCTCTGAAATTGGAGGCAAGAGGTTGTCTCTGAATGTATAGGGTGAAGCCAAACCAGAACTGATTGAAAGTGTGCATAAGGAAGTCGGACCATGCAATAACCCCTTGCCCCAGCACTACCACCTGTACTGACAGGTGACTGTTCCTTTGCCACCGTGTTAGAAGACACGAGTTACTCTCTAAACAGATTGAGACTTGCGGCCAACATGCGCAGGGTTTTTTAAAAATAATTTCTCAATAATGAATGCATACGGATTTTTCTCTTACTTCTCTAATACACTGGTGTCGGGCTTATACATCTCCTAAACATGAAATCAGAGTTCTTTATAGATAAACTGTAACAATAAAAAGATGTTAGTATTGACATTTTTAGGAGCCCCCAACTGACTTTTTCTGGAGATCACTATAAAGCAAAGCTGAGAGACCTAACAATGTGTACAGAATATAACCAGGGTCACCAGATATTTGAGGATATGTCTTTCAACATGATAGGACATAGAACCAAATACAGGGGAAAAAAGTGAAAGGAAATAGACAAATGTAGAAATAGAAAAGTATATTAGAATAACCATAATTAATATCTTCAGAGAGATGAAAATTATGACATTCATCAAATAGAAACAAAGTGCTATGGAAAGAAATGCTGAATTACTAAAAGGAGCTCTTAGAAATTTAAAATTTGAGAGGGAGAAAAAACTCAAAAGAAAGGCTGTATTATAAAGTTGAGGACATCTCCCAGAAAGAACAAGCAAACCAAAAGAGATAAGTACTAGAAGGCAGATAAAAGAATCAGAGGATAAATCCAGGAGATCCAACATCAGATTAGTTAAGTGTTCAAAGACAGAACAGAAAGTAGGGAAAAAAAATATATTTGGAGGTATATGTATATGCATAAATACAAATAGGAACATTTTTCAGAGTGAAAAGATAAAGATTTTTCAGGGAGAAAGGCCCAGACTATTTAGTATAATGAGGTAAAAAGACCAACACCAAAGCACATCATTGTGACATTTCAAAAAACTAAGGATAAAGGGAAAATCCCAAAATCTTCCTGGGAGGAAAAAGTCACACACCAAGTATGGAGAATAAAAATGGCATGTCAGTTAACAGCAGGACTGGAATCTAGAAATCAGTGGAGCAATGTCTTCACAGGTCTCAGAAAAATTATTTCCAACCTAGAATTCTATACCTAATCAAATAACAAGAAAATATATTGCCAAACATGCACTATCTGAAAAAAGTTTACTTCCTGTGCACCCACTGGAAGAATCGACTGGAGGATGTATTTTTGCAAAATAAGGGAGAACAAGGAAGAGGATGGGAATAAAAGCAAATACTACACACGGAAACCATAAAGCAGTACAAAAAAGAATTTACGTATTTTTTAGCATAACAGGAAACAATATTTTCTTGAAAACACTATAGACATTTACTTTTAAAAAGCTGAGATGGGGTAGGGGAGGAAATGTATATATCATGTAAAGGTATTAAATCCTTATTGTCCAAAATAAAAAATAAACATGATAAATTGGAAAAATGTAAGCAAATAGGAATTAGCAGTATAAATTTGGAATTTGGAAGTTAAAAGGAAAAACCAGAAGACACAGTTAAAAGCAGAGTAAGAATTGGGAATGGGCAGAAAAAAGGCAAGGATATTTCCACAAATATGACAGTACCTGTTAGCTTTCTCAACTATGGACGCATATTACTTTTATAAATATATAAACTGAATTTTAAAAGCAGGTGGAGAGAGGAGAGAAAGAAGAGGGAGGGGTAGACACACACACACACACACACACACACACACACACGCACACACACATACATCTAAGAGCTTTTAAGGAAAATAATTAGACTTTGGGGCTAGAAAGGAAAAAGTAGACCAAAACATGTATCTTGCTTGCTCTGGGAAAGTTTTACTCAAAATCTGTGGACTCTGAGTCTACCAAAGTCTAGCCAAAGCGATGAAGCTTTAAATTCAAAAGTCTAACTGAAACATGAAAGCAAATAACATGAATGGAATGAGCAAATGGAAGAGCAAATGAATGTTCTAGGCCTAGGGAAGGCAGAAGAGATCTTTTCTTTACTTAGCCCACTCTCTATTATAGACTTACAACCCACCTCACTCCCTACTTCTTGTTTTCCCTAGCATATAACAAAAAACAAGGGAGAATGATTACCTACCCGGTAAAATTTAAAGAGGGCTAATAAAAATGTGAATCAATCATCAGAAATAAATCATTCGATACGGTGAGAAATGGGTAAAATAGATTTAAAGTCATGAGTTCCAGAACGAAGGAAAATTCCTTTTCCTCAGGGAACAGGTAAACTGCCTGTGAAATCTGAATGGCAGAATGTGTAATTTTGATATACCCAAAGAATAATAGCAGAAATAAAAATAATGTTTAGCATAGCAAAATCTCTAAGAAATAAAAGAGAGACTTTGTATAAGGACATGGATTTAATCAATTTGTTTTCAGATATTTTAAGTATCCTCAAGATCTCCAGCTTTGGTTATTACAGTTGTGATACCTATCTTTACTTTCACATTTAGATTTCATATGACAACAAGCTATATTTTAATTTCTTTATGCGTCTGTTGAGAAATACTCAGATGATTAAACAGAGAGGATCATTTAAGGATCATTTTAAGGATCAGCAAATTTTTTAGACTATTTTCAACTTTACTGGAGTATATAAAATTCTAAAGAACAGTCTGGGAACTACCTGGAGAGGAATTGTTCACTGAAAAATAACTTTGGTATTGCTTTACTTAGAAAGGTCAAATACAATTATCCTGAAATTCAAGATGATCTTTTTAGGCTTTTTATATTAATGAAGTAATAATATAATGCACCTGATTGCTGTTTTTAGAGTCACAAAGCTTTTCTTAAAAGTAAAGTTTAACAAAAATACATATACAATGCTAAAGACTAACTGATAATCTCTTAGTTTAGGAAAGAGGGTAGGTGGTAGACGTTATATGATTGAATAATATAACTTTTCAAAATAATTATGTGCCACAATTCAAAACAGAATTTTAAAAGTAATGAGACAGGGCTACTGAAAGATATAGAAGAGCTTCTCTTCTAAACCCTACAATAAGTTTTGTTTAATGAATCCAATCCTAGTCTTTGTAACACTTATCCATTAATAGTTTACGAAACATCTTAAAATATTTATATGATGCTTTAAGGCATCTTATATACAACTGAAAATGTGCATTTCAGGATAAAGTGGTTAGTGTTCTATTCATCTGTTCCTGCATTATGGCTAGAGATTCCCGCTTCAAAAAGTTTGTTTACTGTAAGTCCATAGAGAGACTTAAAAAGGAAGTCAGACAAAAACATTTTGTTGAGACTGCCAAGTTTTAGAAGCCTTTCAAAAGACTTCTAAGTATTAAAACTACTTTTAAAATGAACTCCAAATGTAAGCACTGAAGTTGTGGATTAGATAGAAAAAAATACGATTTTCATCTGTGATTGTCCAGATTCTAACACAATATCACCAGGATTACAATTTACTTACTTTAATATTTGTGTAGTTTGTATAGCATTACACAGAATAAAGTATGCTATAGGCCACGGCTTAAAAATCAAAATAAAAACAGTGAGAATCAGTATGAAATTAGAATGATTTGCCTGCCCCACTAAATTACATTTGCTAAATGGTTAAAAGAAATTATGAATAAATATCTGATCTCTGGTTAAGTGGTTAATGAAGAAGTAAACAAAATTCAGATACTAGTTAATCTGCCACTTGCTATCTCGCCCCCAAACTTTTGGGATTTTAAGGAATATGATCAACTATAGCAGTGTAATAAAAGCAATAAGCTGGATATTTTGATTTTGTTAATGAAATATATAGGATAGTCTCATGAAAAAGTATATACAAAAGACATTAGAGAACTGAATAGCTATACTTAAAGAGAAACATCTAAAAGTGTATTTATTAGCTGTACTGTTGAGCTTTATGTCCACCTGTGAGCACCATCTAGTCTGCTTCATTATTTCTATCTTTCAAATATTTCATTTGTCCCAGAAGCCTATCCACAGATTTGGTTGAGGAATCTGAAACATTTCTAGTAGAAAGCAGAAACAGAGTTCTTCATATCTATCTTTCTTAAAAGTAGTTTAAGAAATGTCAGCACACTTTTACTTAAAATTTTTTAAAATAATATTTATGGGGCGCTTGGGTGGCTCAGTTTGTTAAGCATCCGACTCTTAATTTCAGCTAAGGTCATGATCTCAGGGTTGTGATATTGAGCCCCACATTGGGATCTATGCTCAGCATGGAGTCTGCTCAGGATTCTCTCTCTTCCTCTACCTCTCCCCGTGCTCACGTGCTCTTTCTCTAAAACAAATAACAAATATGCAATGTCTTACCTGATCCTGCTAACATGCCAGTTATATTTAAGATAATTATGTATTACATGTTATATAATATTATATGTTAATAATAGCTTAATAATTAGCATATAGTAATTATATAATAATATATAAACATAAACTATAATAATATATTATAATTACATATTACATAATACCCTGGTACATTAGCAGATCAGGAAAGAAGAAATAAGTGAGCTAAATCTTCATCAATCAGAATGAGAAGATGATAAAATCTAAACATAGATGAATCAATAAAATAGCAGTACAAGCATACTGTTTAGAAATATTAGGTAAATTGTAGAAGTTTGTTGTAAGTCATCCAGTATGCGTTTCAGTGGACAATAGAAGAAAAACAGATATGCCAATTTTTCTAAAGGTAGTTTTAAGACTGTTGGTATATTTTTATTTTTTTAAAGATTTGTTTACTTTGAGAGAGAGAGTGTGTGTGTGTGTGCTCTCGAGCAGGGGGTAGGGCTAGAGAGAGATTTTCAAGCAGACTCCCCGCTGAGTGTGGAGCCTAATGGAAGGCTAGATCCCAGGACCCTGAGATCATGACTTGAGTCCAAAGAGCTGGCCACTCAACTGACTGAGGCACCCAACTGCCCCAGTATATTTTTACTTTTAAATGTTTTTTTATTATTATTTTTTATTATAAGAAATGCCCTTAAATCAACGAATTATTAATGAAAAGTCACGTCTGAATAATTTTAAACCAAATGCCTATTACAGAGGAAAAGGAATTTAAAACTTACACATTTCCTAGTAGCAAAAAATGAAAGAACCAAGTAATATAAATCCTTATCTACTTTAATTGTGATATTCCTATGTCACTGAAATCATGTAGTTTAGCAATCTGTATTTTTTAGATATTCCCACTCTAACATGGTGATCCTAATTCCCAATTAACTACAGAGCACCAGGAAAGTCATAACTGGGATCATCTCACACAAAGAACCAGGATTAAGTATTAGATTATCTTATGTTTATTTAAACTTATTTTATAATTGTTATTCACAGCAAGAAAGTCACATGCTCAAAGTCATAATATAAATCACATTTGTTGTTGACAGAACTGAAGTCTCTTACTGAAGTCAGGTAAAGAAACCAAGTAATACAAAGTAATAACATATATAGTTATAATGAAGACTTAAAAATAAAAAATTGCCTTCACAGATCCAAAAACAAGAATAGAGCCAATATACAATTTCATCCCCCCAAAAATGAGATTCTATCTTTTGACTACTACCATCAGAAAAACAACATTAAGTGTGAATGAAATATGGGTATTTTTATAATTTAAAATTGGGTTAACATAAAAATTAAAAATCACCAAGAATAAAAGAAAAAAAAATACCATACATGGCAAAGGCTTTAGAACTCTTGTAGATGTATATGTGTTTGTCTGTGTAGATATAGGTGTGTGTGTGGTTGGTTATCTATCTGTCTATCAAGAAAGAATTCTTAAAAGATAAGAAAAAGAGAAAAATGAAGCAAAGGAAATGAACATGTAGCTAATTCAGAATGAACTACAATTGGACAAAAGCGCATTAAAAAATGCTCTTGTTCATTATCCATATATAGCGTAGAGTCTATAGTCATCATAGTTTCGGAGAATAATTTGACAATGCATATCAAACACTTTGAAAATGCACATACCCTTTGATCCAGCTATTCTACCTTTTAGGGGTTTAGCCTAAGGAAATAATTAAGACAAATTGTGAAATACACACACATAGAGAGATGTTTAGTGGAGTGTTGTTTATAACAGCAAAAAAATGAAAACAAACTAAATATTCATTAGTAGGGGATTAGGTAAATATACAAGTATTAAAAATGACTTAATTTCATATTTGATAGGAAAATGTATGTATAACAAGTGGTTCAGTGAGGAAAAAGCTGGTATCAATTGTATAATGGATCTCGATATGTTTTTATTTTATTTTTTTTTAAGATTTTATTTATTTATTTGACAGAGAGAGAGGCAGCCAGAGAGAGAAGGAACACAAGCAGGGGGAGTGGGAGAGGAAGAAGCAGGCTCCCAGCGGAGGAGCCTGATGTGGGGCCGGATCCCAGGACTCTGGGATCACGCCCTGGGCCGAAGGCAGACGCTTAACGACTGAGCCACCCAGGCGCCCCCTTCAATATATGTTTTTAAAAACAAACTGTATATGTATGCTTCGAAAAAATGTCCAACTATCAGAACAAAAAATTAATAGAAGCTAATGAAAGACATCTTATTTCCTTTGGCTGGACTTTTTTCAAATTAAAAATAAATGAGCATTTAATGCTAAGATAATAAAAAGGCTAAAATATTAGTGAAAGGAATAATAAATTTGAAAATGAATTACTGAAAACACAGTTTCTGACTGCCAATGAAGTTACAGTTTGTTGGGGAGAGGGAAGGTGAGGTGTGGTAATTACTGTAACAGTGAAATACAAAAAAACAGTGGAAATGCAAGGGTATGTGCCAGCCAAGGAGAGAGGACTCAGTAAAAGGAAGGTTTATAAAGAAGGTAATTTCTGAATTGGACTCTCAATGAGGATAAGGATTTTAGTAGGCTAGAATGTGGGATGGAGCAAGAGGAAGCAGCATTCAAGAGTGAGGGAAAAGCTTGGAAACTGTAGAGGCAAGAAACAGAAACATGTTTAAGAAGAGGTTGGGACACCAAATGCTGCGGAAAAGTGAGTCTGCAGCTTGATATTGGACTGGGGAAGCCTTTGAAGGCTCTCCTAAGTAAGGGGTCTGCACTTTATTAGGAAGATAATTTTCGTGTGAAGAGTAGATTGTAGAAGAGAGAAATAAGAGAAATAGAAACTAGTTTAGATATTACTATAATTATTCATTTCTTACATCAAATTTTCTCAAAGTGTTTTAAAATAAATTGAATTAAGAAACATCATTCTATTCCCTGTCTTTAGTTGTTTTAAATAAATCTCTAAAACACAACTATGAACTGGCAATTTCATGTGGTTTCTTAGGTACAAGGGGGTCTATATTTATTTTTTAGCTTTTTGAAATATTCCACAGATGGTTCCTTTAAATAAAGGGACTAGATAATCTATCACTAATGAGTTAAAAATCCCTCTCTTAAAAAATGGGCAGGCCTTCTGGGGTCATCCTTTGATGTGCTATATCAGGTGTCCTGAATGATTTTACCCAGAGGAACTAATTTATCAAAAGCTTAAGACCGCAAACGTTAAAAGATTTACAGAGCTGTACGTTAGTGTAAAAAGCAGAATGCAGTATTTAGCAAACATGAGTCACAGGCTGCAAAGCAGGGTTCATGACAGGGAGACATTGATGAATGGGATTAGATCTAATTGAGGCTTGGTACAAAATGATGGCAAGGATTTTTCTTTTGCTAGCACTCATGTTAATATGTACGTGAGGAGGTATTTTGGGAAACTCTGCAAAATTAAAATTAGTTGGCAAAGTTCTAAAGTGAAATCAAATATTAATATATGCATTTCAATAAACACTTCTAGGCTACAAATGATTGATACAATTACTGTACTAATCATAAATCTGGATTCTTTTTAACAGCATTATGACTCATGGAATTCAGTTGCAAATGATACAAGTGAATGAATTTTAAACTATTTAAAAGATATGTAATCTTAAGGTACTACTGATCAACCAAATAATAAACATTTTATAATACATTCAGATGACACTACTGTGGTTACTCTAGTATTAATGATTATACAGATAATTTTTAGCTATTTACAAATATTACAAAGAGAGAATACATTTTCCCACGTATTAAAAAATCACCATAGTCCTTTAAATTAATCCAACATGCTGAGTGATAAACCACCCATAACCTTTTATACTTCTCTCTGTAGGAAACAGCAGATACGATGCTTCCATTCAGTCTCATTTTCTTTGTATTCATGCTTATTTAAGATGGGGGAAAAACAATGCAAAGAACCTTTTAATTTATAGTAATATTTGCAGTTACAGATGAGTAACTGAACACTGTTTTGTTTACAAGGAGAATAAGGGCCAAATCAAATGTATTTAGGGCTATAAACATGACTTTCATTGTTTATCAGTAATAGTTAAATTTTATTGCCAAATGGGAAAATATATAGAAGATTTAGTTTATAATATTTTTGCTGCTTCATATTTTTTATATGAGGAATTCATATAGACACACCTATTTTTTAAATGACATTTCCTTCTATTCAAGTAATTTTAGGGGAAACCTAAATTTACATTGGAACTATATTCAATCATAGTATCTCTACAACACGTGAGACATTGGTTCTACTAGTATCTTTTCTTTTATTGTACTTTAAGATAAAAACCACTAACATGAGGTGCAAAATTTAAGAAAAGTAAAGGTTAGAGACAGAAATATTACTAAATGTGAGTTTCCAGATGGATAATGAGGAAATCTTGACTTTTCATTTAATGTCAGAAATTTTATCAGTTCCATAAATAAACCTTGCTGCCAGCACCCCCATCCTGCATGGCACTCAGTGAATGTACTTTCTGTTTTCCAGACCTAAAATAGGTGCATGTTTTACTCCAAGTAAATAGACATTTAGTTGGGAAGCAAAGATTTCAAGTCAAATAACTATCTGTTTCAAAATCAAGTACTGACATTGGTAAAGTACTAAAATGAACAAAATTTAAAAAGTTACTTCTTAAGAAACAATACAGGCTTATTAATATGAGAAAAATTAAAACAATCCATATAACAAAAATATAAAATATATTTAGTGATTTAATAACAAATGTACAAAATATATATAAAGTTCTAAAGCTTTGCTGAGAAACATATAAGAAAATATGAATATGGAGAGAAAAACTATTCTAGAGTGAAAAGATCTGAGAGTGAAAAAATGTGAAGACAAAATTTATAATTCTTTAAAAAGATTTTATTTCCTTGGAATTGAAAAAATTGTGCTAACATTCATTTTTTAGTCAGGGACAGCCAAGAACATTTTAAAGACAAAGAATAACATGGGGTACCTGGCTGATTCAGCTGGTAGAGTGTGACTCTTGATCTCAGGGTTGTGAGTTCAAGCCCCACATTGGGCATGGAGCCTACTTCAAACAAAATAACCCCAAAAAATAATGAAGGGGGACTAGCACTGCTATATATCAAAAGATACTACCAAGTATCAGCTATGATAATAATAGCTACTAGGTCTATGACAAACAAATAAGCTAAAGAATAGGATATAAATCCAATAAATAGAATTATTTGACTAATTACTGTATTTAAAACAAAAGATGGACTGTCAATGTGTTACACAAGAATGTCAGGCTCTTTGAAAAAATTTTAATTCTTGCATGTTTTCTTATATCAAAATAAATTAGGAGAAAACAAAAGTAAAAAAAAAAATTAAAAACTTACAGATAAAAAGGGCTTTTGAGGAATTATTCCAAAGGCAGAGGAAAAAAATGAAGCTATTGTATGATATAGAGTTTATAAATTTCAGTATTAAAAAGAATATCTCAAAGCTAAGAGTAAATGATAAGCTTGAAGAAGAGATTTGCAACATGTATCTTAGAAGAAAGAGTTAATATCCCTTGATGATCTCATCCAGTCCTATGGCTTTAAATATCATTTAAATGTTAACAGCTCTCAAGTTTATATTTTAGTTTAGACTTTTCTTCTAAACTCCAGATTCTTATATCCAACTGCTTACATGATATCTCCACTTGGATGTATCTTAGACAAATTTAAAATGCCCCAATTGAACTTTTAGTTTTCTGCCATCTCCACCCTACAAGTCTTCCCTACGTGAAGGAAGTCTACCTGAAATCTTCCCCATCTCTTTTAAGGTGATTTGATTCTTTCAGTTGCTAAATTCAAAAATCTTAAGAGTCATCCTTGACTTTTTCTTTCCCTCACATCCCAAACCCAATTGGTGATGAAATCCTGCTAGTTCTACCTTCAAAACATATTACAATCTGACTACTTCTCACCAACTCCATTGCTACCAACCTGGTCTGAGCCACCACCATCTTTTACCTGGGTTATTGCAGTAGTCTCCTGTTTCCACCCTTGGCAATACTATAATCTACTCTCAACACGTCGGCCAGAAGGATCTTTTGAAAACATGATGGAGATATGTTACTTCTTTCCTCAGATCATGCCATAGTTCCTGATTTGTTCAGAGTTAAAGTCTAAGTCCTTATAATGACCTCTAAGGCTTTACTTGATCTGTCTTCCTCCCCTTGATCTTTGTGATCTCATCACTGTCTACTTTTTTTCCCTTTCCTTTTGTACCAATTATATGTCCTTCTAGCCATTCATGAATATGCCAGTCTGCATTAGGGATCTGCATTACTTGTTCTACCTGAAAATGAGTCTTCTCTCATGAATCCATGTGGCTAACTTCGTGAACTTCTTCACATTTTATCAGTGAAGCCTACCCTGACCATGCTATTTAAAGGAGCAACCTCTTTCCTGCCCCATTCCTGAACTCCTCTATTTCTTTGCCCACAGCACGTACCACCTTCTAAGATTCTGTTTAATTAAATTATATTTATTGTCTTCCTGCACTTAGAATGTGAACTCCAGGAGGGTAAAAAGGTTTGTTTTGTACTTTGATGTATCCTTAGCATCAGATAAGTATCTGGCACATAGTGGAAGTTTAATATTGTTGAATGAATAAATATCTGTATCCTAAGCTTTTGTAAATATGTGACAATTTTTACAAAAGAGGACTACGCCAGAAAAATGTTCAATGATGACTAGGTAATTCACAGAAAAGAAAATAGACCCTTAAATAGATGAAAAAAATTCAATTATACTAGTGAACAAAGGAAAAATGGAAAGAAGGTAATACTTATGACTGAAATTAGCAAAGCATCAATAAATAACTAGCACAGACAAAAGAGGGAGAGAACCCCAGATTTAAAAAGATTTAACAGATTTATCAACCAGTGACAAGGTATGGGCCTTGTTTGCATGCTGATGGAAGAACTTAAAAAGAAATCATTTATGAGACAGTGGGGGAAATTTAAACACTGATTAAGTAGATATTTAATGACATTAGATATGAAAAGGACATTATGTTTTCTACAAGAGACACTAAGATGTAAATGGAAGAAATATATGCTGAGATTTCCTTCAAAGTAATACATTATAGATATAGATGGGGTACAGAAAAGCAGATGGGGTTCTCAAGACTAGCCATAAGATAATTCTTAAAGTAAGGTGAGGGGTTCATGGAGTTCATTACATACAGTATTCTTTGTACTTCTATGTATGTTTGAAAATAATTTTCTAAAAATTAAAAATTGAAGACTGTTTAACACCAAAAGCTGGTTAAGACTAAAAGGAGAAAGGAGCTCGTCTTCTCACACTGATGATGGGAGTTAAAACTGGTATACTCACATGGGGGAAGGAGGTGGAAGAAGTTACTAAGCAATATATATTATAAACTTTAAAAGAATGTGCTTATTGCTTGAGTTAGAAATTTTACTTCTAGGAATTTAGGGGTAATCAGACATGAGCACCAAGATAAATATACATACTTCCTTACTGCAATACCATTTATAATAACAAAAATTTATTATACAATCTAAATGCCTAACAATAGAGTACAAATTAATCTCATCAGACTTTTAAAAGCACAGTGTGTATGCATTTTAAATATAAAGACTGCTGCTGAACTAATAAAAACTCTTTAAAGGTCTAGCACCAGAAAAACAAAACAACAAACAAACAAAAGAACTGAATTCAAAACTCAAATACCACACAGCATTTAGTATTTTTGAAATTTAACCACAACAAAAAAGAAATTTAACAACAAAACCATGTATTACTTGTTTATGAGAGTATAGGAAAAAAGTCAGTGACACACATGTAAAGCTTAGATGAATGAGACACATTTGACTCATGTTTTGCTTAAGTTGAATCTCTTCAATTTTACTTCTTAAATATTTGTTAAGACTACTACCGATAATATAATTTCAGCAATATATGCTATCTGGGTATCGCTTCGTATCTTTAGAAATACAAACATAAGTTTCACTATTTATGCTTTTTTAATGAATTACTTCAGTATTCTAAGACTAAGAAAAATAAATATTTTAAATGGACTCACTTTATAGCCTACACCCCTTCCCTGTTACTCATTTTTAACTTCCTATTCACAGTGAATACAACATTCATAATTCATGGAATAAATAAGACATACCAAACAAATAGTTAATCTGAAATCATGTGAACAAAATATTAAACAAAACATAATAAAAACAAAACTCACCTTCTGATACACTTTCAAAAGGAAATACGTATTTATAAAATGTAACCTGACTTCAACAGTTTTTCCTTTTAAAAGTGTTACGAAAAGGAATTAGGAGCCAAATAAATGTTTTACTGTTGACAAGTATGGTCTATGAAATTACATTGTAAGTGAAATACGGATTTTTAAATAAGTAATAATGACCATCAGGTGGTATTTCTAGACCTTGGTGTTAAAACCCTATTTCCTCTCCAACATCTTGAATAGATTATAAAGAAAAAAATCAAGGCCCAAAAGGTATGAGAGAATCTGAAAATATTTTAAGTTTTCTTTTCAAAGATCTCAACTAGGTTAGTTTTAATGACAATTCTGCTTTATTAAAGAAAAAGAAGATGTAACTATGTATCTCCAACTTCCCAGTCATTTTAATGTAAAAATACAATACAGGGAACTTAATAATAGAGGGCTAGGTAATTCAGACCAATCTCTACTGAAGGCAACAAAAAAGTCTGGGTGAAATATAAAAAACATATGCTTGAAGGCACAGAGGAGCTAATGAGATTGTGAAGAATTACAGACAAATATCAAGAGAAAGTTGGGAAGCTCTGGAAGGTAATCTCTCCATTTACAGCTATTTTCCCCGTGAGGTTTTTTGCTGATCCTGAAGGAGGTGGCAGAAAAGCTTAATAACATTGTTGAGAATTTGGTAGAACTGGGGTGCTGGAACTGGAAGTTAGGGCCCACTAACCAAAGTTCTTCATAAACCCTCCTTGCTTTGAGTTAGATCCTTAACAGCTTACATTCTAGAGGGTAAAACAGGGGTAGGCAGGCCCTAGCAGAAGCTGCAGTGTAGTTTCAAATGATCCCAATCCCTAAAATGACTGTGCATTGTTAATGCCACCAGGAGCCTAGAAGAAGCAAATGTAAATCCTCTCTGAAGGAAGACATTATTATCAGAAGTCTTAAAGTATTTCTATAAACAATTCTGCAAATACATGTCTGATGCACAAAAATTAGTATGCCTTCAAGAAAATGAGACCACGTGAAAGAAGACCAGCAGAACTTTACATCAAAAACTAGCGATGTACTGTATGGTGACTAACATAATATAATAAAAAAATATTATTAAAAAAAGAAAAAAAAGAAAACCAGCAGAAAGAAATAACAGAAACAGATGCAGAGGGTTCCAGACCTGGGAATTCTCAGACACAGTCTTTAAAATAATTACACCCATTGTGTTCAGTGAGAATTTTTGCCAAGAAATGGAAACTATAAAACACAATCAAATAGAAATTCTAGAACTGAAATATAACTGAAGTTAATAACTTGATGGATTTAAGAAACATTTGACATAGCTGCAAAGAGAAAGTAAACTACAGAATGTGTGAAATTTCCAGAGAGACAAAAAATAAAGAAAAGAAGGAGAGAGTAAAAAAAGTCACAGATAGGACAAGGAGAAAGAACCGTGTAATATAACTGGAGTCCCAGAGGTAGAGGACAGAACAGAAGTAGCAGAAGCAATATTTAAAGATATAATGGTTAAGAACTTCACAAAACTAATGAAAGATAATCCAGACACAAATTCTGAAAGTTCTATGAACCCAAGTAAGAGAAGTAAAAATAAAATTATATAGGTACAACATACCAAAACTACTAAAACTCAAAGACAAAGAGAAAATATTTTAGGAAGTCATAGGTCCATTTACACTCAAGGAAGCAACACTTAGAATGACAGCTGACTTCAACAACAATAAGGACACATAAGATAAAAATAATATCTTCAAATTGCCAAAGAAAAGAAAATATTAAACTGTAATTCTATACCCAGCAAAAAAGTCTTCAAGAAAGAAGTAAAATAAATACAGCTTCAGACATATAAAAACTAAGAAAATCCCTTATCAGCATATCTACTGTAAAGGAAATGCAAAAAGATTTTTTAGATGAAAAAAATTATCTTGGATGGAGATGCAGAGATGCCGAAAAAATGGAGAACAAAAAAAGTAAATGTGAATATTCACTATATAGACAATAAAAAAACACATTTTATGAGTTTAATATATAGAGAAAAATAAAACAGTGGTATGTCAGGGGAAGGGTTAACCCATGTTAAGGATTTTAAGCTTCTAGCATTGTCTGAGGGTGAAAGTAACATAGTTACTTTGATCAACAGACTTTGATAAAGCAAGGATTCATAATGTTACCCTAAGGGTAACTACTAAAAGAATATAAAGACAGTGTATAGACTTCTAAGCTCAGATGTGAAAAAATGGAATATTAAATATCACTCTGTCACTTCAAAGCAAAGTTCAAAAGAAAAATAATTTGGAATAAGCAGGACAATTAGAAAGCAAATCACAAGACAGTAGATTCAAAACCGAATATCGATACATTCATCAAATAGAAAAAGAAAGAATACTTTATAAGATAAAGACTGATTAACAGAACAAAAAGCAAAATCCAATTATGTGATGTTTCTGAGACACCTCTGAAATAAATAAGATTATAGATTTAAAGTGAAGGAATCAGAAAAAAGATGAACCATGAAAATACAGGCCAAAGAAAAGTGGCGTAGCTATATTAACATTAAAATAAACTTAAGGTTAAGAAAAATGACTGGATTAAGTACATTTTATTAAAAAAGATGTAAGAATTCTGAAATATGCAGATGTAATAATATAATTTCAATGTATGAAAACCAAAAATTGACAGAACTACAGAGAGAAATATCCTCTAAAACATGTCCATGTCCTAGCCTCTGGAACCTGTGAATATGTTACATTACATGGCAAAAAGGATTCTGCAGATGTAATTGAGGTTATGGAATTTAAACAAAGGAGATTATCCTACATTACCCGGTGGGCCCAATCTAATCAAATGAACCCTAAAAAGCAGAGACTTTTCTCTAATTGTAGGCAGGAGAAACGAAGCAGAAGGGAAGATGAGAGAGATTCGAACCATGAGAATTAACTGTCTTGCCTTTGTTGACTAGGAGATGAAATGATGAAGAGGGCAATGTGCCAGGGAATATGGGAGACCTCTAAACACTGAGAATGACCCCTGGCCAACAACCAACAAGAAAACAGGGACCTCAGCCCTACAGCTGCATAGAATTCTGCTAACAACCAGAATGAGCCTAGAAGCACATTCTTCCCCCAGAACCTCCAAACAAGAGATCCAGCTGGCTGACACCTTGATTGGCCTTGTGAAATTTTAAGTGGAGTAACTAGTTGAGCCTGCTGTAATTCTGACCTACAGAACCCTGAGATAATAAATCAGTGTGATTTTAAGTTGATATGTTTACGTTAATTTGTTAGCGTGGCGATTGAAAACTGATGCAGAACAGAAAAATCCAATGTAAAAGAGGGAATTTTTAATAGGTCTCTTTAGTATATGATAGAACATGAATTTAAAAAAAAAAGACTGTAAGAATAAGATTTGAAGAACACAACCAATTTGGCCTGACTTATATAGAATATTGCAATAAATGACTACAAAATATACATTATTTATAAGCACACTTGAAACATTTACACCAGCCTACTATATGCTGGGAATAAGGTGAGTCTACAATCTTTAAGGATTAAAATCAGACCAGGTATTTTCTCTGAATACAATTCAATTAAGCTATAAATAAACAAAAAAATAGAATGGAATTTGCCATAGCTTTTTGATATTAAGAATAAATAAAAACTAAAATCAAAACTAACAGTTTTATGAAATAATTCTTATTGGATGCCTACATGACACTTTAAAGTATGATTCTCATTTTAACTGTTTCTCCAAACCTGAATTCAAATGCAAATTTGCTCAATCTGGAAGTGTAATTTTATATAAAAACTGATTAAAAAAAAAAAGAAATGCTCCATGGGTCGAAGAAGAAATTACAACAGAAATCAGAAAATAATTTGAACTGAATAATAATCTAAAATATTATGTATCAAAACTTGTGAAATGAAGCTAAAGCTGTGTTTAGAGGGAAACCTATGCACATTATTGCATAAATTAGAAAAATCAGGTGAAAGCTAATGAACAAACATCTTTATCAGTTAAACGAAAACAGCAGCATAAACCTAGTAAAAGTAGATGGAAAGAAATAATAGAAGTAAAGATAAAAACAGATACAATTAAATAGAAAACAATATCCACAATGAAACAGGAAACATCCAAAAGGAAAATGAAACAAAGCAAATATTTGATTGACAGTTGACAACGGATCATAGTAAAAGAAATAAAACAAATACACAAATATACAGATACTTGCCTCATCTTTCTCTTAAAATCTACTGATGCAGCATCGGTGATAGAAAAAAGCAATAGCTGCTAACATCAGAAACTGAATAATTTTTGGAAGTTGGAAATTACATGGATTGGATCAATGGAAAAGCCAGAAGAGAAAAGTCAGGACCCCAGCTATTATATACATGAGAAATGCTTTTCTCAAATCTGTAAACTCAGAAAAAAAAGAATGGGAATAGACTTATGAGGTAATTACCAATGATAATCAGTTTAACTGATCAACAGATTGATTGTGATGTTGTATGGTAAATTAAAAACTCGCTAAACAAAATGGAGACCTCCTAGTATCAGCATTGGAAACAAAAGTAGAGTAAGCCTTGGGAAGATCCAGACTTCTAGACAGACAGAAAAGTTTGGAGGTGAAGGAGTAGAGCAGGAGGCAGTTTTAACCAGAAGTAAAACTCTAAAGCACAACAAACACCATCAAGTCAAATGAGTAAAGACATCAGAGAAGATGAAACAATGTCACTACTAATATGAGAGCTGCAAATTTAAAAAGAATATATACTAGTTCAGTGTTGCTGCTATTATTTGGGTTAAGGTAAAGCTGAGAGAGGGATCTCATAAACATTTGTCATAAAGAAAATTTTGGACTTTGACAGATTAATTTTTAAAAATTTTTTTGTTCTATATTCTAATAAATCAGTCTCTAGGAATCTGATATACATGCACAAAAATGTGAATATAGAAGCATGCTTTCTGATGCCCTATTCACCAATAAAGCAATGGTTAAATAAAGTATGGTACATCTGTTGTCTGGATTCTCACAAATATTAAAAAAAAATAAGATAGATTTTTCATGTACGTACCCTAACAATAAACTAAATAAACTAACAACAAATAAAAAAAAGCTGTACATCAATATATATATAATATGCATGAAACCTAATGAAAAGCTAGAGTTAGATTATGTAATTATGTAATACAAATATTACACACACACACACACACACACATACACACACTGCAAAGATAACCAAACTACTAAATTAATTTATTTCTGAGACAGGACACAAGACTGGGTTCTGGGGAAAGTTGAAGAAGGCATTCTACTTCTACATGTAATTCTATACTGTCTGAGTTTATTTTAACCAACATTGTATGTTAGTTATGCAATTAAAATGTCCCATGCACACTTCTATGACAGGAGAGATAACAAGTGATATGGCAACAAAATATAGTTTATTCTACACTGTTAGCTGATTTTAAGAACAGATTATTATTATGTATTACAGAATATAGTATTCTTAATTCTAATCTTTTTTTTTTTTTAATTTTATTTATTTATTTGACAGAGAGAGAGACAGCGAGAGAGGGGACACAAGCAGGGGGAGTGGGAGGGGGAGAAGCAGGCTTCCTGCTGAGCAGGGAGCCTGATGCGGGGCTCCATCCCAGAATGCTGGGATCATGACCTGAGCCAAAGGCAGATGCCCAACGACTGAGCCACTCAGGCACCCCGTTAATTCTAATCTTTAATCCTTAATTGAGGTTAAATTTTAAAGAAGGATGGAGGTAAAATTATTCCATCAAAAATGGGTAAAATAACCGTTTTATTGCTAGAGTTATTTAGAACATTAAGCTTACTTGCTCTTATACCTTTGAAAGATACTGATTCACGAAATTATTCTAAAGGTAATTTTCCCAGTAATTCTCACAAAATAGCCAAACCTATTAAAAAATTAACTATACTGTAGATTGATATATAGAGGAGGCTACTCTTTAGAAGTAACCTTATAATTTACTTAATACAACAAAAGCTGTACTTACAACAAGGAGGAGACTGAACTGGTGGTCCAAGTTGTGGAAAGGTCATAAGAACAGAAACCTCTGGTAGGTCATGTTGCTTTATAGTATGTTCAGTAGTTTGGTCAGCCCAAACCACCACTTTTTTCCTCTCTACCAAATGTTCAATTTCTTTGAAGTCAGACTCAAAAGCAGCATTTGAAAGGCCAGCTTCTTTTAATGCACAATACTGTTTTCTTAGGGTGGGAAGTAAAGCATTCAATACCCTATATAAAGAAGGTAACAAGAAAAGAGAGATAAATATTAAATTTTAAATATATTACTATAGTTCTCCATAACATCCAAAGTATTAGCACATCATTAGAATGACACCCTGTACATGTTTTCCTTTAGAATGCCTTAACATATTCTCACTACATTAAGTATAGAGTGAAAAGAATCCTGGATGGGAATTATAAGCATCAGGTCATATTCTCAGCTAGTCTTCACTTGCTTCCATCTGACCTTGGATAATATACAAACTGAGGTTTCTCCTCTATAACTTGGGGTACAACTAGACAGTCACTACTTACACGAGGAGACTATTGTGAGAACTAAATGAGTTAAATACATATAAAAGTCTTTTGCAAAGCATAATGTGATTTATAAAACAAAGATACTATTGTTACTGATACTAAGTACCATGGGATTAAAATGAAAAATGAAAAAATATACTCTTCAGTGGTAAGATTCATTTTAGGTATGTAAAATTTCAAAGGAACCATACTTAACTTTCTTTCAAGTTAGCTCTTCATGAGCTAAAGCAACGGTTTTCAAAGCCATTCAAAGGCGTTCCAAGTGGAAGAGCTGTTCCAAGGGTGGTGGGTAAAGGGATTCGATGGGGCACTGGTTTCTTGGCTCTGATTCAAAATCTTCTCTACTGCTATCAATCAGAGCAGCACTGAATGTATCTTTTTATGTATTAGACTTCCGTGTAAATGTTCACTGAAGAAATGCCACAGCTAAACAGTTATAAACTTATACAATTAATCAATGGTTCCTAACTTTTATATCAAGATGTCAAACAACTTGAGTGGATCTTGAAATGCTTCGGTGTTGGTTGTTTCAGTTGATTCATAACATCCAGGAGAATGGAATCATTTCAAATACGGGTAGGGCAGTGGGAAAAGGACAGGCACTAATTTTATCAAGCAAGGAAGGAAGGAAGGAAGGAAATAATTGCTTTACTATCCCAGAGTCTTAAATATTTAGATAGTAGTATAAATAGTCTGTGACATTTTTCTTTTTGCTGTGGGTGAGGAGTACTTCATTTACGCCAAGGAAGCAACAACTATAGGGAAAAGTCATTAAGCATAAAGTCAATTAAAAAGAAAAAGATTATTTATTGAGCACCTATACTAATCAAGTGCTGTGTGGAGAAGAGATAATGAAGAAGTTTAACAAAGAACTTTTCTTTCTAGAGGTTTGGATCTTCCCAAGGCTTACTCTACTTTTCTTTATACTTCATAGGTATGAAATGATATCTCATTGTTTGGTTTGCATTATCCTGATTAGTGATGCTGAGTACCTTGTCATGTACCTGTTGGCTATCTGTATGCCTTCTTCGGAAAAATGTCTGTTTAGATCTTCTGCCCTTTTCTAATCAGATTGTTTCTTTTGTTGCTATTGAGTTGTATGTTCTTTACATATTTTGGATATTAACTGCTTATCAGGGATGATTTGCAAATATTTTGTGTCATTTGGAAAGTTGCCGTTTCACTTTGTTGATGGTTTCCTCTGCTGTGCAGAAGCTTTTTAGTTTGATGTTCATTTCACTTATGTTTGCTTTTGTTTCTTTTGCTTTTGGTGTTAAATCCAAAATATCATCTCCATGCCTGATGTCAAATAACTTATCATCTGTGTTTTCTTCTATGAGTTTTATGGTTTCAGGTCTTACATTCAAGTCTTTAATTCATTTTGAGTTAAATTTTACTTATGGCGTAAGATAGTGGTCCAGATTCATTCTTTTGCATGTAGCTGTTCAATTTTCCCAATATCATTTATTGAAGAGACTGTCCTTTCCCCATTACATATTCTTGCTTCTTCTGTCATAAATTAATTGACCATATATGTGTGGGTTTATTTCTGGGCCCTCTACTCTGTTCTGTTAATCTATGTGCTTTTTTAATTTTTATAAATAACAGTGCAGTTTCTTTTTCTTAAAGTTTTTATTTAAATTTTAGTCAACATACAGTGTACTATGTGCTTGTTTTTAAGCCAATACCATAATGTTTTGATTGCTATAGCTTTGTAATATAGTTTGAAGGAAAGAAATCAGACAGGAATTATGATACCTCCAACTTTGTTCTTCTTTCTCGAGATTGCTTTGGTTATTTGGTGTTTTCTGCATGCTATACAAATTTTAGAATTTTTATTCTTTTTCTGTGAAAAATGCCATTGGAATTTTGACAGATACTCTATTAAATCCATAGAGTGCTTTGGACAGTATGAACATCTGAACAACATTAATTCTTCCAATCCATGAACACAGACTATCTTTCCACTTACTTATGTCTTCAATTTCTTTCATCAATGTCTTATAGTTTTCAGTGTATAGGGTCTTTCACTTCCTTGGTAAAATTTATTCCTAGGTATTTTATTATTTTTGAGGTAATTGTCAATGGGATTGTTTTCTTAATTTTTCTGATAGTTTATTATCAGTATATAGAAATGCAACAGATTTCTATATATTGATTTTGTATCCTGTGACTCTACTGAATTCATTGATCAGTTCTAGTAGTTTTTGGTGGTCTTTAGGGTTTTCTATATATAGTGTCATGTCATCTGCAAATAGTAAGTTCTAGCTCTTCTCTCCAATCTGGATGCCTTTCCTTTCTTTTTCATGTCTAATTGCTTTGGCTAGGACTTTTTTGTCTCATTTTTTTAGATTCTACATAGAAGTGAAATGCATATTTTATGTTTTGATGACACATTTTACATCTTTTTATCTTGCATATCCATTAATTATTGTAGAGTTATTTTTACTACTTTTTCTTTTAACTTTCATATTAGCTTTACAAGTAATTCATCTTCTACCTTCACGATATATTAACTTTTACCAGTGAGATTTACACCTTCATGTTTTCTTATTACTAATTAGCACCTTTTCTTTTCAGCTTAAAGGAGTCTCTTTAGTATTTCTTATAAGGCCAGTTTTATGAGCTCCTTTAGCTTTTGCTTGTCTGGAAAATTCTTTATCTCTTCCCCTCAATTCTAAATAAGTGTGCTGGGTAGTTTTCCTGGTTAGAATTTTTTTCTTTCAGCACTTTAAAGGTATATTATATCACTTTTTGCCTCTGCTATACAAGGTTAGGCTATGATAGTTCATCACCTTCATTATTTTTTTATGTCATTTAATTCTTTCAAAATCTTTTAAAGAAAGTATTATAATCTATTTTAACATTTAAGAAAATTAAGGCTTAGTGAGATTAAATAATTTATGCAAGGTCATACTGTTAATATAAAATAGAATTTAAGACCAATTTCAAAACTCATACTCTTTCTACTATGCTATATTGTCTCTGTCGATAATATTTTGGTTCAGCAATTTGCTAAATCAGTAAGAGTTAGTCAGAATCTTTTTGTCCATTTGAAACTAAAATTCACCTTAAGTGTATTAATCTATTTGTTTAATACAGTAAATACAGTATGGGCGAAATAAATTAATGGGTTTATTTGATACTTTAACTCTTGCTGGTGGTTTGAGTGCTAGTAAATGAATATTCATGGTCTGCTGTAGATAGAGATATAGAAAGCATAAGGAGATTAGGTTGAGCTTGAAGAATATCTCCCCCTAAAGTTTTCCCTTTCCTTTTCCTCTTTTTAAAATAACTATCCTAATGTAATTTCCTTTACATCAGAAGTATGGAAAATTAATTACTAGTTATTTGAGAATACTAGAACTGCAGAATTTTATACTAGCAGAAAACCCTTAGAGAAATAAATTTTTCATCTTTCCAGAGCTTGAAAGTGACACCTAAAGAGTTGACTGACATATCCAAGGTAACAAAAATAAAGACTGCTATACTTATTTTACTATTATGTTTCAAAAGATGTTACCACTGAGCCAGTAGAGCATGAAAGAGCTACTATAGCATAACATAAAAATTGGGACAGTTGAGGTTAAAAAATATACACTTTTAGTAACTTCATTTCAATGACAAAAAATCATTCTGGAATTACAAATACTTTAAAAACTGCCCACTTAAAAATTGAGCTGGTGTCAACAGTAATTGCTTCTAATAATAAATTTTTATAGAAAAATGCTTTCAAAACTATAAAGCACTAAAAATATTAGTTGGAGAAGAACCACACATTTTATACTTTCTCAATGTTTGCTAATTCTGCATACTTTCTGATGCTGGCAAACACTTAAAAATAACGTATCCTATACCAAATAAAACTCAATTTTCTTGCAGGGGAAAACCACTTCTATGTTTCAGTTTCCTTAGATCTACAGTGTTAAAATTTATAGAATAGATAAATCCATGCACTTACGCCTCAGTTTGCCTGTGTTGTTGTTCTTGAAGACAAGCTAGATCCATCATATGTTTAATTTGTGCTTTCAAATCTTTGTTCTGGAGGTGCAAATGGTGACAATGAAGATCTTTATTGAGCTCCTGGGGAAAACAATGCAAACTATATTTCAGATTCCTTTAAGAATGTTAAAATTAAATAAATTTCAATAGAACTTATTTTATATTGGTGCTAATAGTTTTAATTTTTTATGTACAAAATGATAAATATTTAGGAATGATTTGAAAAATAAACATCCTGGTATAGGTGATCTACAACTTACGAGCAAGATAAATTTTAAATTTCTCAGGAACTAAATGTTAGGAACTCAGAACAAATTTTATTATGATGACAGTTTCTTGGGTCTATCTAACTTCTTGATAATGCTGTGAAAATATGAATATGACTAGTTTTTGCTTAAATGTCACTTCTTCAGGGCTTTCCCTGAGCATTATATTTAAAGATGGATACTCTCCACCCCCCATAGTCTCTGTCATAGCACGGATCAGTAAAATTTTCATTTATCACTTTGTTTATAGTTTCTCCGTCTGTACTTAGAATGTAAGGTTCACAACCAGGACAGGGGGTGTGTCAAACTGTTTCAGTGTTATAGCCCCTGTATTCAGTGTCTGGAATTGCATGTAATAAAAATTTCTTGCCTTCACCCGATCTGGTATAAGCTTCATCCTAGAGCAAAAGTGTGAAAAGATTTTGTAGGTTTCCATTTTCCTAAACCTTATGTGGTTAGCTGCAAGTGCTCTCTAATCTACCCCCCTAAAATTATTTATCTTTCCTTAAACCTACTGAACCTGAAGTAGGAAAATGTCAGCTAAGTGGTTATACTAAAGTGTGAAAGGGATAATCCAAAGGCATTCTTAGAATCCTTAACTGGGAAAATTTTGGTCAATATGATGAAAGGAAATGAAATCTTCTGGACATTTGAGGGGGCTGAGACAGCAATCCCATAAGCAGGAGAGCTATGCCAGCAAACTTCCTCCTGGGGACAAATCCATTTTAGCTTTTCAATACTCCTTCCCAAACTACAGTTGACCAATGATTCTCTAAAAGCTTAAAACTGTTTTTCCTTCTTCTTTTTTTCAACACTTTCTATGCCAGTGGTAGGCACTATGACTGGGAAACAATATCATTTGATGTATCTGAGATATAGTGAAATTGGGGGTTGTTTCTTCACATGATTTATGATTATATTTCATCCTCCTTAGGGAGTCAGGATGGTATGGTTACAGCACTGGCCTGAGTCAGGTCATCTTAGAAATGGTCTCAGCCAGGACACAAATGTTACCATAAGCTAAAAATATAGTCTTTATGGAGATCAGTTTACTTGACTAAATTTAAGAGCTTGACTAGATGATCTCTTTAGTCTTTTCCAGTTATAAAATTCAGTGACCCTAATGGTCTGAACATATTTGCCAAATATTCCATCTTTTCTCTTAAAAAAATCCCTTCTTTAAATATTTCCCCTGCTAATTTTATTCTTTGATCTTCTTGAATTACTTGTCTCTTAAAAAGGCAAGCCGTGATTATATAATTATATTAGTCAACAATAGGCCTTGGCTAGCTTGTCATCTTTGGAAAGCCAAGTTTACAATTTGAGTCTTTTCTCGTCTTGAAACACTAATGATGGACTCTGATTGGAAGAACATGGTCTATTCTGAGAATTACAAGTAGGTTAGTAATGGCTAAAGTGAAAAATATAATGAGAGATTATATATAAAATTTGAGAGGTAGTCAGGCCTGGGAAATCATAACAGAGTTTGTATTAGGGAGAAAGCGCTAGAGAGTGATATGATCAGAGTTACTTTTTAGAGAGCTCATTTTCATTATAGTGGAATTTGAATGGAAGCAAAAAGACCAACCGTAGCAGTCCAATAATGGGGGATAGGAGTCTGAATAAGGGTAGTTGCAGTGGGAGACAGAAAGAAGTGAATAGATTTGAGAGGTTAAGGGATAGATAATGCAGAAAAGGTATAGAAAAAAGAGCACCAATTTGAAAGTCACAGTACTGGGTTTGTGTCCAGAGTTATATGACTGTGGGTAAGTCCTTTTGCAAAGTTATGTCTCTGCTTGCTTATATCAGCTGTGAAAATATCCATGGAAAAAAGAATTGAAAGTGAAATTAGGGTGGTAGGAATAGAAGCAGTTTTAATTTTATTGTTTTTTAAAATTATTTGTGATGAAATTCATTAAAAAAATAAGGACTTAAAAATAAACTCTAGGTTCACAGGTGTGAAAAAGTTTTGCTTAAGAGAGTTATAGAAGGCAGATTGCTAGAAAAATTAAATCTGGCCATATTGAAAAAAATGTAAATTTACTGAAAATAACCCAAACAATATTAACTTTATAAATGCTACTAAGTAGACAAAGAGGCAAAAACAAATTACCAATAATAGTAATAATACTAAAAAGAATATTTTAACACTTTTTAAATTGGGAGCTTATGGTAAATATGGGAAAGAAAAGGCAAAGTAGTAAATTTCTACAATTGATTCTTTTTGCCTCTTTAATGCTAAATAAGTTAAGTAATTCTATAATTGGGATTGGGTTAGAAATTAGAATTTTGATTATACAAGTATATTAAATTATAAGTATAATTTAAGTAAAGCTATTGAGAAGTAAAAATACTCTAATAATATTTTAAAACAGAAATACATGTATTAAAATTTTAAGATAATGTACTAATGCCACTTGAACTATATACCCAAATACGGTTAAAATGTGAAAGTTTGTTATATTTCACCAAATGCAAAGAATTTTTCAGACCCATCATGAGACAGAGTTTGCTCTATCATGGCAAAAGTAATAGTAATAAAGAGAACTAAGAAATAACAACTCTTTAATAGTTATTTTAAAAAAATATAATAAAATAAAATGAATAAACAAATAAATAAGGTAAAAAAGATTAACTCTAACCAACATACTTGTCATTTTGACAATGACAGTCTTAAAAATGAGAATTCTTTAGATATACATCATCTCAATGCAATATGCGCCCTCCTTGATACCCATCACCGACCTATTGTATGGAGCATTGGGTGTTACATGCAAATAATGAATCATGGAAAACTACATCAAGAACTAAGGATGCACTGTATGGTGACTAACATAACAAAAAATTATTATAAAAAAAAAGACCAAAAAAAAAAAAGATATACATCATCTCTAACAAATAAGTAAAACATATATAAGTGAAACAAAACCAAAAACTATCATAAACATTCAACACCTGCTGCCTTTCCAAGAGAAGAGGCTCTTGTGCAGTGAATGGGAAACACTTATGTGACCAGAACTATCAGCTGTTTTCTCCGAAAACTTTTCACTCAGAACATGGCTTGGGTTTTCTGAGAGGTGCTTCGCCGGCAGCTGTTGCATTCTAGGACGAGCCTTTACAGCTTTAAACCTAGATAATCTCTGGTACGGTTCATTGATTAAACATTGTCTTTTTTGCTTACTACTTTTAAGTTATGTAAATATGTCTATTCTATCATCTTAACATGAATACAGCATTTTAAGAAAAGTGTTCTTTAGCTTACTTCGAGTATTCTTAATGCTGTACAAATGGAAAAATAACCTAAAAAAGCAAAATTATGTAAATGTGACACCCCCCCCCCCCCCAAACCTCCCATCTGGGAGAAGATCTATATAGCTTTTTGATCAGATTCTCAAAGGCACCTATGACCCAAAAGGTCAGAATCATTGTTCTGGAGGAAAAACGGAAAATGTATTTTGTAATGCAGCGAACTCTGTTGTGTTTCTTTTGTATACACCTTTCTTTGGCTATTGACATCCACATTACAGATGTTTAGAATACTATTAAACTATTCTTTTTCTTTTTTTTTTTTTTTTTAAAGATTTTATCCATTTATTCGACAGAGATAGAGACAGCCAGCGAGAGAGGGAACACAAGCAGGAGGAGTGGGAGAGGAAGAAGCAGGCTCATAGCAGAGGAGCCTGATGTGGGGCTCGATCCCACAACGCCAGGATCACGCCCTGAGCTGAAGGCAGACGCTTAACCGCTGTGCCACCCAGGCGCCCCTAAACTATTATTTTTCGACCATCTATTATGTGTTATGTGGCGTGAGGCCTTTGCATATAGCATTTCATTTAAATATATTTTGAGGATAAGTAATTAAGAAGACAACAAAGTTAAACAACTTGTCCAAAGTCATACAATTAGAGTTAGTATTCAACACAAATATCAAATGAAAGAAGAACTAACCACTCCAACTCCAAAGTCTATCCTTTTCCCAATATTTACATTCTCTCTGTAGGGAATATTCTAAAGTGCTTATCAATTAAATTATATTGTAAAATATTATTAAATTATGCTTTGTACTACATTTAATACCTAATCTACTGACTGACTGGGATGCTTTCAGAAAGATATTTTGAAGACTTCTAGAATTACTAAGGTGTAGATTAAGTTGTTGGCTAACCCTCAATAAATCTCCACACTAAAGATTTATTCAATCTTCATTTGTCTTTGGTTTTCTTCTTAGGAAACAGGGTACCTGCTGCTTGTGGCTCACTGATCCTTTCACTACATTGACTGCTCCTGCTAGTCTTCTCCCTCCCTAGTCTGAGCTTTAACACTAAAAGGATGGCCATTTATAGCTATTGCTAGCCAACCAGAGAATTCATTTCCCTAGTCATGATGTACTGGGTAATATTTTTTCAATTACAACAAAAAAATTGTTAACTTTCAATATTAACCATTACAACCTACATTCGCTATTGAATATATTATACTTTATTTTACCTGTATTGACAATAGTATAATACTTTTTTAGCAATATGAAACTTCCAGAGGACTAGATACCAATTAGCTAATACATAGTATTGAAATTCAGAAAAGCATCATCAAGGTAAAGACTCAGACACTCCTCCTTTTTAAAAAGAGTGTAATGAAGTTATTCTTTTAAAAAATAATAGGTATTTGGATTACTTTGTAGCAGGTGTCTACTTATTGCTTATGCCATATTTATTTTCCCCCTCCTTTCTTATTAAGAGAACTCTAATTTTGTTCAGGGTGATAATGTGTCCAGCAAAAACATTTACCTTTCCATATTCCCTTATAGCTAGGGACAGCCATGTGACAATTCTAGCCAATAAGTTAAATCTGCTAGGAATTTCTGGAAAAGCTTTTACTCTCCCAAGACAGATATACCTCCCCACTTTCTTTCTCTCTTCTTCTTCTGGCCTAAGTGTGAACTTGAGACTAAAGATGGAATAATGACATGGCAACTGTGAAATGACAAGTATAATGATGATACAGATATTTTGGAGGTACTATATTAGGAATAAACTGCATATTCTCAAGACTTACTGTTAAGGGAGAAAAATACAGTCAGATTTCTATAACCATGTGGATAAACACAATTCTTATCTGATTCAGCCATTAACCATCATTATCCATCACTATTCCTTATAATCTTTTGCCAGTCTAGGCAGCATATCTTCAGTTTAGTACCTATACGCACACACACATATACAACTTTCAAATCAGCTTTTATTAGCTATGATGCAAGTAAGGGTGACCAAGTTTAAAACTATTTTTCCACAAAACCTCAAGTATTAGAACAAACTGAAATTACCTAAATGATGAACCTTCAAGGACAGTTTGATTACTTTATTGTAACTTAAGAGCTATCTCATAAAAGGATGTAATCACTTAAGAATAACTTTAAAAAACTTAAAAGAACTTTACTCTTCAGAAAGTACAGAAAAAGCATATTTATTGGGTAATTAGCGAGGCAGAAGGTAAAATGAGTGAAGGTAAATGGTAAAATGAGTCAAATAAATCTCAGAGAGATGGAACAATAGCTGTCTTATGAAAGATATTTACCCAATGACAAAGACAGTAGGTTTAAAGAGCTCGGTTCTTGCAAATGAATCTGAACATATAAACACATCTGTACCTTTGGAATATGACCGTTTTGACCTAAGAGTTCCATTTCGGTTTTTACACGATGAAGCCAGTTAGTATTCTCATCAAATTGCTTTAATTCCTCCTCCCTTTTCTTCTCTAGGTAGCAGCGACGAGTTTTCAACATTGCAAGTCTATGATCTCGTTTGCACGTGGCCTGAAAAATAATGCATTTAATAGTCATCTTAATTTTTATGATATTTGATGTATGTGATATTAGTAAAGTGGCATATTTTCTCATAAGGGTGCAACTGTAGTCTATTAAGTTAGGCTATACTTTTGTACTTAAAGCTATTTCCCCTTTGAAATCTCCACAATACTCCTGCTTACAGGAAAATAGGAAATTGAGCTGTGAGTCATTTTTATAAAATTACATGTTGAGAGTTTATGGCTTTAAGAATTACAACAGCCAAACTGAAGACTGTAGCTTTGTTTGTGTGTGTGTGTGTGTGTGTGTGTGTGTGTGTGTGTGTGCGCGCTAAAATACATACCTTTAAATGCTGCATTTGAAAAGTTCATAAAAGGTCTGATAATTCCCATGATTTATTTACTCAAAATCAAAGCAGATGCACGCCCTATTCTTTCCTTTCCTCCAACTTGAAAGATGTGAAGAAATAACTCTGCTCTGCTTTTTCCTACAATGTCGTTAGATAGGCTGGTGCAAGTGTTAGAAAACAGAGCTTATGTCAGAGGGCTCATAAATATCTGATCTTACGTGATGGTTGGTTTAGGATCCATAATGGGTATTCTGAATATTTTTGGTATTTTACGAAGGCATGCATCTGGCCTTCTGGTTTCTCACCCCAAGGGTCTTGCACACTATCATGGGAACTGTAAGCTGAATAGCTTGATCTCTCTGGGCTATTTGCAAACAGATACTGGACTCAAAAGTCATCAGATATAATGGCTGGACTTGAAATAATAGATCCCCAGATTAGAAAAAAGCACCTGTAGCTGGTTTTGGGAGTAGGGAGCTATATGAAAAAAAAAAAAAAAAAAAAAAAAGAGCAGGGACTACATCGAACTTGGTCAAAGACCTAACTTATTCTCCTTAAAAGATAAGTTCTTCTTCCTTACTATATTTTATTAAAATTTTGGGGAAAGGCCAGGCATTAAAGAAATTTGCTAAAATGTGAAACAATGTCAGTCTTCTCACTACCTCTTTTTGTTTGCTTTAGAAAACATAATTCATTATTTTTTATTAAAGGGTTACTTATGTTATCATGCAATGAGCTAATGGTTTTAAAATTAATACATAAATATATTTTTTATAAGTCTCAGTTTGAATATTTAAAATAGGAATATTGGTAGATGGAATTCACATGAACAAAAGCTCTTTTAGGTCCTAAATAATTTTTTTTAAATAGGAAGGAAGGGGTCCTGAGACCTGAAAAGTTTAGACCCACTACTATAACAGAAGGTAGGATATGTAGTCTCTTGACTTTCTTCTGCTATTCAGCAGGTGTGAAAACTTAGACAAGTTAATCTCGGTGGATCTTTAGTCACCTCATCTGAAAATGAACATAAAAGTATTGTACCTGCCTGAAGGAACACAGTTAAATCAAATTATTTTTACTTTGCTTTAACATTTATAAATGTTGTAGGAACTCTTAGAAACCAGGGCAGGAAATGCTCTGAGGCTCTCATGGCAGCTAATATTTAATACCAAAAAGTTTTTAACTGAAAACCCCCAAAAGTATGTTTTTGAGTTTTTACTTCTAAATGTCCATCAACAGGTGCCTGGGTGGCTCAGTTGGTTAAGCGTCCAACTCTTGATTTTGGCTCAGGTTGTGATCTCACAGTCTTGCTCTGTGCTCAGTGTGGAGTCTGCTTGAGAGTCTCTCTCACTCTGCCCCTCCCCCCTTCACGTGCGCACACACTCTCTCAAAATAAATAATATCTTTAAAAAAATGTCCATCAAATGTATCCTTTATAATGGTTCTCTATGGGACACTTTCCATCAGGGTACTCCTATTGAATCATTTTTCTGAAATAAATAGTGAGTAAGTGTCTCGGGATAAATGCTAAAATATGCATGTTAAACCCCGACATTAAAGCAAATGCTTCCCATTAAAGTTTCAAAAGAGTTTTATATATTTTATTAACAAAATCTCCAGAAGACCACAAAACTTCCTGAGAACAGACAAATAATTCTAAAATTTAGGTGTTACTACTGCTTTGGGGAAAAGGACTGCTAACATGGTAAACTCATTATTTGGCTAAAAGTAATTTGCAGATTACCTTTATATGGCCATAAAATCATCTAAGAGCTTCACTTTAATTCTAATCTCAGAGTCTATACTCTAGAACCATTTATGCTTGAATCAATGTTATGAGATTCTTTTAGCGCTTCTGATAATAAACCACTTTTGGAGAGGCTCCAAGACAGATATAAAATTCCTTGCCCTAGCAGGCAGTTTAGTAAAACTATAGTTTGATACTTAGCATGTAAAACACAAAACGAAAACTGCCACCAACAAAAACATCTCAATCTCTACAGATGTCTTCTTATGTTTTTCAGAAATTTAACTACAACCAACACACTTAAGAGGTTTTATCTCCATTGCTTACCTAGCCTCATAAGAATAGCTATAAGAATTGGAATATGTAGACTGAAATGACCAAAAGTAAGATATTCTAAAAGCTAAGTAGGTTGAAAAAAGGCTATTAAGCAGAAGAATACAAATGCAAACAGAAAAAAATTTTTAAAAACCCAGCTAAACCCATTCTCCTACTGTTTTAATACGTACCCGTATGTTTGGTTTGTCAATCAAATCTTATTAAAGTGGTTTTCAAAAGGTATTTTCAATAAGATAAAGCATAATAAATACATACTCAGTAAATAAATTACTAATTTTGACAGTATAGTTTAATAGCTACTGATAAACTGGCACCAATGATATATTAATGAATACTTTCTGATTAATTTCTTAGTATATCATACTTTGCAATTTCATAGTCTGAGGAAAAAACTGAAATGCTAGTTTTTTAAAGCACTATTTAAAATCTGATAGCTTTCAGACATTAAAAATTAAAAAATTTTTATATATAATTGTTTCTTATGGGAAAGTAGGTAAAGGAGAAACACATTTGGGGTGGTGGTCTAAGAGGACCAGAAAGTTATTTATAAGAGACAGCTTTTTAATAAATAATATGCAAATGTATCTTACATATTACCTGTGTAACTAATTTCAAAAAATAAATAAAAATAAAATTAAGCTTATCATCAATGAACACCAAAACTGGTGTTCATTTAATAATTATTATTTTTTATATTTATAAAATATTTATAAAATAAATCAATAATTTATTACATTATATATCACTATAATATATTATAAAATAAAAATTAATAAAATATTTATAAAATAAAATTATAAAATTAATTTAATAATTATTATAAAATTAAGCTTATTATCAATGAACACCAAAACTGGTGTTATTTAATAATTTTAAATTATTATTTAAAATTTAAATAATAATTTAAATTAAATTATTAGATTTAATTTAAAGTAAAAATAATTTGATTTAACTGTGTTCCTTCAGGCAGGTACAAAGTTTTACGTTCATTTTCAGATGAGGTGACTAAATTAAAAACCAGTTATTTAAAAAACTGGTGTTATTTAATAATATTAAATATTTATAATTATTAAAATGTTTATTTTTCTGCTCTTTGGTGATCTGGAGTTGCATACATCTAGGTATACATTATTTCTTATCCTGCTTATATCTCATGCTTCTTGAACTTACATCTTATTGACATTTTATTAGTCCTAGAAAATTCTAAGCCTGAAACTTTGCATATTATCCTTTCCCCTTTTGCACTAATACACCTCCTTCAGAGTAACTATTAGAAGAATGCATGACTTTTCAGTCTGTCCTTCATGAAACAACATCTTGTTCACATTTGCTATCTTTTTATCCTATATTTGATATGATTTCCTCAGGTCTCCCAGTTCCCAGAATTACTCTCCTCAGCTTATGTAACTCACAAAAAAGGACAGAGATAATAGACTCTGGAATCAACTTGCTTGAGTTCAAATCATTGCTCTGACACCTATGAGCTGTGTGACCCTGAGCAAGATGACTTCTCTGTGCTCTGGTTTCCTCATCTTAATTATGAGGATAATAATATTATATCTCTCACAGGGTTTTCTGAGAATTGACTTAATGCATGTAAAGTATTTAAAACACTACCTAGCATTGTACCTATAAAGTGAACTTTCAAATTTCAGTGAGTAAATCTTTAATTTTTGGAAGTTTCATTGGTTTTCTTTTTGCATATGGATGTTCTTTTGATGTTTAATTCCTTTATCATTAATTCCTTCTTTGAAGTCTTTAGTCTTTTTTATAGTTTTTGTCTGAAATTTTCGGAATTCTGTCATTATTTGCCAAATGTGCTGACTTGATTATGGTGGACTGTTTCACCATGTGCTTTTAAAATTTTGGACAGTGGGTTCTCATTAGTGATTTGAACTGGGGGTCTGTTTCACTAGGCTGATTCTGTATTGCTCTGCCCAGTTCCCCAAAGATAATCACTGCTCTGATTATGTTAATTTCTCATTTTAAGGATTTACTCAGTAAAACACATGGATTATAAAAATTCAAACCTCAAATCCTTGGAAAGAATATCTACAACGGCAGTCTTTAACAACTTCTTTTTTTTCTTTTGAAATTTTTTAAAGTAGGCTCCATGCTCAGCATGGAGCACCAACATGGGGTGTGAATTCATGACCCTGAGATCAAGACCTGAGCTGAGATCAAGAGTCAGATACTTAACCAACTGAGCCACCCAGGGGCCCCAACAGTTAGTCTTTAAGTGAGACTTTTTCTTACTCCAGGCGTGGATCCTTATTTTTCTGTGCTGATTGGGAAGATGTTTCTTCATGGTGTACTACCAATATGAAGAGTACAGGCCTCTGAGGTTCCCAGCTTTACACAGGATCTGCCATTTCTAATTCCCTGTCTCCCTTGGGTCCCTTACCTAAGATGTGGTGTACACTGAAGGTAGGATATTGGGAGAGGTCTGCGTGCGTGGAGGGAGGGAGGGCAGTGTTCTACCACATGAAATAATAAAAATGAGTAAAAGATGGTCTGCCTTTCTAAGCACCATGCAATGGAAATTCTAACAATGTCAGTGAGAAAATGTTCTTTCCTGGAAAAAAAGATCTGCTATTGGTTTAAGTTGTAAATTATTGCCTGCATCCCTCCTTTGGTACCCAACAGTGAGTTTGTTAACTTCATGTTAAGCATTTCATCAACCCTCACAAAAGCAACAGATGCAACTGTGATTTTGTTTTTTTGGTTTCCTTTTTCCTCCTGACATCTAGGAATTTAATTTTGTGTCTTGCACACTTAACTATGAATTTAAAACAATATTTGATACATTTCCTCCAGCATTTCCAACTGTTTGTAGTGAATGGGTAATTAAATAACATTACCTATCACATTTATAGAATTAGAAGTCCCCATGTGTTTACATGTCTAAAATTTAATCATAAATAAATACCTTTTCTACTTTGTCTTCAGAACACATCATTTTGATTTGCTTGTGGCACTGTTGTTGATAGAATGATTTAAGCTCATTTTCTTTTAGTAACATTTCCAGCTTCAGATATTCTTGCCTAATTTCTTCTCGATTCTGGAACAAGCAGTTCAGAATTTCTTGAAATCTACCAAATATAAAACACATTATAGAATCTCACTAATTTTGTTAAATAAATTTAAGAAATAAATGAACAAAAGAATAAAAATCACTCATTGAATTAGACTCAATGACAAATAGCAAATAGGTTAGTGACTTTCCTATTAAATAACAAAAGTGTTTGGAAAAGGATATTAACTTTATTTTTACTGTACTCTTTTTCTCCTCCAAGGAAGATCAATTACTAAAAGATATAGGTATTATAAGGCCTCTCTATGTAAGTCATAATTACATAAGTCATATACTCTATTTAATCCATGTATCCAGCTGTAGCAGAAATAAAATATTATGTTTGTAGGAGAAAGATGATAATTTGAACCTGTACAATCCCAATTAACAAGGCCCTGAAAGCAACAAAGTACTGTGTGTTGTTTTGATGTTGGCTAACTGTGAAGAAACAAGCAGTGGGTGGCATAATCATATGGCGCCTCCATGGCCCCCTAGGGAAAGTGAGATAGCCAGTTTTTAGTTTTAGAATTTGTTACAGTGAAAACACACCAGACGGTTAGGTACCCCCTACAGCCTGGCTGAGAGTCCCTGCCAGGACCCAAAACAACCAAGTTTGCAATGTGGTAAACCTAGAAAAGTCCCTCCAGTGTCTTTCCTCCAAAGGGCGATGGAGATTTGGAGAATCAAAGTTGGGGGATTTGACTCACATCTCATCCAAATGCATAAAGACCTCAAGCTCAGAAGATCTGTGCAAGTCCTGAAAAGGAACCTGCAATTCTGCATCCTCCAGGGTCAGAATATTGGTGACAGCAATATTCTAATTTTATAAACATATATTTATGTTTTTAAATCACAGATCTGGTCTGAGCTACAGTAATAGTATGAACAGTCACATATAGGCAAAGCTCTCAAAGAAAAATTAACTGTGAAGCCTTTAAAATAAAACTGTAACAAAGTATATGCATTTAAAAATAAATGTTCTTCAGCCAGAATTTTAGATATATTTGTAAGGATCTGTGGTAAAAACACCACCAATTTACGTCAGTAGTTCTTAATGAAACTCTATTGGGAATGACTATAAACCACAATACATCGACTTTACTGCAGTTTTGTCAAACTGATAAATATTTCATAGAAAGTATGTACGGACATTGCAATTTCATTGCATTATATTACAACACACTAATGCTAGTAAATGAATTGATAAGTTATCTTTAGGTTATTCTCAAAGACAATTTCTTAGTTTTTTTAAAACATTTTGCCCAAGGACAGAGTTAAGTATTTCTCAATTTTGTAATTTTGTGGTCCAGACTTATTTTAGTTGGTGGGTTTTACCAATTAGGATGGAAGAAAAGGAAGTATCAAAGGTTTCTAGAGATCTCCTTAAAAAAAACCAACAAAAAAACCCCACAATAAAACATAAAAAAACCCCCCAAACCTATCATTTTAAAACAGTAAAGAGTCCTAAGGGATTGACTAATAACTATTTTCTTTCTTTTTTTTTTTTAAAGATTTTATTTATTTATTTGACAGAGAGAGAGATAGCCAGCGAGAGAGGGAACACAAGCAGGGGGAGTGGGAGAGGAAGAAGCAGGCTCATGGCAAAGGAGCCTGATGTGGGGCTTGATCCCATAACACCGGGATCACGCCCTGAGCCGAAGGCAGACGCTTAACCGCTGTGCCACCCAGGCGCCCCTCTATTTTCTAGTCATTTAAAACATTCAACTAACTAGCAATAAAAATCTTTGCCAATAATTTTAGATGATACATAATGAATATTAAATTCTACACAATTTTCTTGATACAGTCACAAGTGAAGTTTTATAATTACTCTGTATAAAGAACTGTACTTTCTTTTTATGATTTCTTCTTGAATATTATCTTTCCAAATGGCTTTGATAGACAGCAAATACTGTATATTTTTCCTTTCATCTGATTAAACCACATAAAAATCTTTATTTTTAAAAAGACACTTTGCAAATTCATGGCATTAAAAAAGTTCTATGTAACAGTATAAATGATATGATAAAAGATATTTCATATATTTCTTTCAAGACACAGTTACTTTTAAGGGAAAATGAAAAAGGCTATGGGGTATATAATCTGATCATTACAGCTTCTTTATAATACACAAGGAAATTATGTTAAATAATATATTGCACAAATTAAAACTCTAAAGATTTTACTGTTTTATTTCCTAGCTCAGGCCATCTCCCTCTTGAATCATTTTATCAGAAGGAAAGGTTCAATGACTTGAAGACATCAACTGCAGAAAAGTCTACTAAGGTTTTAACTGGTAACTAGATCTGGTTAAATAGCGCTGCATGATTCCATGCAAGCAGTGAGTCCAAGTTTGAGCAGTGGGTGACTTCTTTAGTTTTCTTTAAATTTGTTTTTAAACTTGCATCAACAAAAGAATATCTGGTTGCACGTGGGCCAATCCCACATTTGATTAACAAAATGAAACCTAACAACAACTAATAATATGTCAGTTAAAAGCTTTCTTTGATAAGGTAAACTGTGTTAAGAAGGAATGACTTTTACTTCATTTATTTTTTCAAAGTCATTGTACGGGGAGCCTGGGTAGTTCTGTTGGTTAAGCGACTGTCTTCGGTTCACATCATAATCCCGGGGTCCTGGGATCGAGCCCCACATTGGGATCCCTGCTCTGCGGGGAGCCTGCTTCTCCCCCTTCTTGTGTGCTCTCTCGATCTCTCTCCCTCTCTCTCTCTCAAATAAACAAAATCTTTGAAAAAACTAAAAGTCACTGTAAGATTGGCGGGATATAACAAAAAGCATCATAAACGCAACAATATTATTTTGACAACCGGTTGTTGGAGGGATAAAGAGAAAATAACTTAAACATTTTAGAAAATCTCCAGCATAAATAGAACTCTGGTACTGTAACAATTTATAGGTCCACTTTATGCTATATGAAAAACTGACTGTCATTGATAGAAATAACTTTAATTCCCTCTTTAAGATATTTGTAAAATAACAGTATGGAAGAAAAAGATTAAGATTTGAAAGAGATGATTTATAGTTCTTGCCTTATCTTTGAGAAAACAATATCCTACTTCGAATTTCAAAGGATTGTTAGAGTGACCAATTAATACGGGCCTACAAATCATCAGAAACTATAAAGCCAACTACAAAACTAAAGCATTATTATTAGAAGTAGTTTTTACTTAGCATTTGGGGTCAACGGAGTCCAAAAACATTTTTTTCAAATCAAGGATATTTTATGTAAACTATAATATACAAATCCAATTTTAAAAAAGGTGTTGTATCTGCAACTAGGTTGAAAGTCACCGTTGACTAGTCTTCCTTATGGATATCAAGATACTGCTATAAACTCTAGAGTTCCAAAACAGAGTGAATAATCATTGGTTTAAGTTGTGGTCAGTTTCTCATACTAGTGATAATAGAACATTGGCTCTGGAGAATGTAAAGTAAGTTTAACTTCACTGTTAATCAAGTTTGGACAGATTCCTTTATTACAAGACCTCTCAGAGCCTTTAATAAACTGACGTACTTTGGAAATCACCTAGATTCCTTCAGAAAGAAGGAATTTCCAAATTTGTTTGATCCAGGAATTTCTTATCGCCTTCTTAGAACTACTCAAGATTCACAGCTCTTGAACTAGTCTTCCATTGGGACAATTTGGAAAATTATCTTAACTGCTTAGGGGAAAAGTGCTTGTGAATATTATATTACTAACAACTTTCTTTTAAAAAAATTTACCTGCTAGAAAGCTTAGTGGGAATCTATCAAAATTCTGTATTAATTTATAGCACTGAAAGATGTCCCTTCAAATAATTAACTAAACAAACAAAGTACATGAATTATTAGAGTTATACATAGTCAAGAAAGGGTAGATAAAGTTTACATGAACTATACGAATAATATTATGCCAGATGAAACTGCCTTAGTATTTGTTACCCAAAATTCCTATGTTGAAACCTAACACCCAAAGTGAGGGTATTAGGAGGTGGGGCCCTTGGGAGGTAATCAGTTCATGAGGGCAAAGAGCCCAGTTGATTAGTAACCTTTAAAAGAGGCTCTGGAGAGATCTCCCTCCAGAGGCCATGTGAGGATTCAAGGATTGAAATCTTCAGCTTGAAAGAATGCCTTCACCCTATGCCAGTCCCCTGATCTTGGGACTTCTAGCCTCCAGAACTATGAAAAATAATTTTGTTTGTTTTGTTTATAAGATACCAGTCTGTGGTATTTTGTTACAGCAGCCTGAATGGAATAAGACACCTGAGAAGAAAAATATGAAAACTGCTAAAAAACTAATTTCGTAAGTGACATAATTGGCCTTACTTTCTTGATCTTATACCTAAGTCCTGGTATAATCACAAGTATGTAATCATAATTAAAATGATCTGATCTCCAAAGCGTGCAAAATATAAAGAGCAGTCAGTGGCTTCCTGAATTCAGTTGAGAATATATATATATAAAGACATACAACAAATGATAACATAAAATATCTGACTAAATTTCAAAACCATAAAATCCTCAAAATGAGATCTCAATGTCATTTTTACCTTTCAATTTCTTTTTCCTGAGGGTTTGAAATCATTAACTTTGCTTTGTTATTTTCATCAGTAAGGGCTTTGTGTTCTTCATAGGCTTTTAGTTTTTCTTTTAGCATTAAGATCTAGTAGAGAGACACACTAGTTAAAATACAAAACAAATTATTTGTCTCTATTATATGTGGCCACAGAAAAATTTTAGCTGTGAAAAATAATTGAACATGCCAGATCATTAACTGCAATAGGAAAAGACATCAAATTTTTAGGCAATTAAGTTTGCAGAATCACATAAATGAGGAACTAAGGGAAATTAGCATAAAATGTAAAGAATAGACATACCTCTTCCTTCTGCTCATTACAGATCTTTACATACTGAGTTATATGATTGTCAAGGTTAAGAACATTGCTCTTCAACTGTTAAAAGACAGAAATTATGATTGCATTTATATATAGAGAGATAATAACAACATAACTATATATACAAGAAAAATGGCATTATTTCCTCATTCAGTTCCATGAATTCAGAATTTGTGACAATTAAAATCATGTGACAATCACGATCACTTACACTCATGTTCAAAATCTATAAGAGGATATGCCAAGCACATTTATAAAATAAATGAAATTATAAAGAAATTGTCTTACTATCTGAGAAAAGGTACTTTTAAGAACTTACAAAGCATTCTTCACATTATAATTAAAATTGCCCACTTTCTTTTTCCTCTGACTTCTAAGAAATTTAGAGATAACTTTAAGTTTCAACAATTTCTAAGTTCAACTAGTTTTTAATGAGTTCTTATCACATTTTATCCTTTTTATAATTATATGGGCTTCTTGGCAGCTATGGAATAGTGGAAAGAACATTAAACAGAAGTTCAAATACTTGATTTTGAGGCCCTGTCCACTTCTCACTTAACTGATTTAGAATTTGGTACTTAAAATTCTGAGCATGGGATTCCTCAACTGTAAAGTAGAGCCTTCCTCAATGGGTTGCTGTAAGGATTACATGAAAAACATGTAAGAAGCTTTGCATACCCACAGAGTATATCCTTTTCCAATTAATTATACAGAATATATGAACAGTTCTATAAGAAAGACAATAACCCGCTCATCTTCATACAGTGGGAGTAGCAGAGGGGTAAACAGCAGGAGAAGCCATCACACCACTTAAACTCTAGGTTTTTTCCGACCCTGAAATCCTGTGATTTTAAAAATACATCATGATTGACTTAACATTTTTTTAATCATCCCAAATTACTGGCAAAAATAGTGACCTAACCAATCATTATTATATTGTTAGAGCTATATAGAGATTGGTTACATTGATATCATGAATTATTTTAAAAGAGCTATTTACTTTATAAACTAAGGCAGATATATCTATTTTACAGATGAAGTGACTGAGGCTTGGAGAGATTACCTAACATGTCCAAGGTTTTCAGATAGAAAGGGCTGGTGCTAAGTAAAAGCAGATAACATCATCCCTGGCTATAACAAATGTGTTAAAACCCTGACCAATTATTCCAGTGTGCCATCAGAATATCATGTGCCATGATGTGAAAAAGTTTAGGAAGACAGGCACTAAAGCATCCTAGTTCCCAAAAGACTAAATAATAGTATCTATTACATATGTAATCAAGATGCTTAATGGTTTAATTGTCCAAGTTAATGCTCAATTAACCAAGCTAATAAAGACATTTCTAACCCTGTTTGAAATTCATTAGTAAAAATACAACTCTAATTAATATTTTTTTAGAGTTATAAAAATAGTATACATCCAATGCCCTTACAACAAAGGCAGACTAAACACACTTACAGAAGATTTGATGTCCTTTGCACGGTTAGCATACTTAAGAGTGTTATATGTGTCATCGTAGAACACAGAGGAAGGACTAACAGCAGCTATCATTATAGTTTGACAGTTTCCTCCAAGAGAATCCTTTAACAAGCGAGTGAGCTTACTATTTCTGTAAGGAATATGCTGATTCTTTCTCTGAAAGAACAAAAAAAGAATTCTTATGTCATTTTCCACATTTAAATGCAAACCTGCTATCACTTCACTCTAAGAATTTAAGCACTGCCCAACTTTGCCCAGACTTATTATATAATTGGTGATCGAAATGATGATAATGAATTTTATGGAACTACTGAGTGAATATATAAAACAAATACTCTACTTGAAGTTTATATTCCCATCTAAATAAACTTTAGTTAATAAAAAAAATCAATATTGTTTCATCAGTTGTGGTAAGTATACCATATATATATGAGATGTTAACAAGTGGGAAAACTGAGTGTGGGGTATATGTAACAAAATCTTTCCGTATTAACTTTTCTTTATCAGAAACAAAATGTTCATTTAAAAAAAATCTCAATTTTTAAAAGAAATTAAAATATAAAAGTAATGTATGCTCTATTCTAATCTACTATAGGAATAATAAGAATTCCGCATGGTAGAGAGCTATTTCTCATTAAATAATTAGCGAACATGGATACAAAGTAAATTAAAATTATAATCTTACAGAGACTTCATCTGAAAGGACAACACAGTTCTAAGAGAACTTAATTATTTCTTGGTTTTCCTTTACTTGAAAGATACAGTTATGATTTTAAAGTAAAAAATTTTCCAAAAAGCACAACTTCCATAAAAACAGAACATTATAATGTTAAGCTAAAAGCAACCTTATATTATAAAGGTTTACATCTTTCACATTACGGAAGAGAAAAATGGAAGTGTAAATCTTTCACATTACAGAAGAGAAAAATGGAAGCTAAACAAAAGTGAAATGACTTGCTTCAGGTAACATGGCTGATAACTCAGAGCTAGAAAGAGGCCCTACTGTGCTTTCCACCATAGCAATGTTTCCTAAACAGTGTGCAATGTGCACTACTGGTGTTAACTTGAAATGATTTTACATGTACAAGACACGCATTAAACATGGACTCATAAATGACTCAATAGGAGTCAATTATTAAAAATTAAGTCAGTATGGAAAAAATGCTATAAATGGCTTAAGTTTAGAAAACCAGTCTTTATACATATTGTCTGCTTACATGTTTGAGATTTTAACTTAGAAAAAGTTAAAAAGTTAAAGTTAAAAAGTCATAAAAGACATCTTGCTTTTGTAATCTTTACGTGATTTCAGGAACTTGCCTCTTTAAAAAAGACTTCCCAAATCATTTTAATATATTTTTACTAATTCAAAGTACAACATTTTCCTAGCACTCATTGACCTGTGTTTTCCTAAATACAGAAATTTCTTAAAGCTTGAACCTGGCTTGAACTTAAACTAATGATCATATTTTAATTTAAAAAAAAAAGGAAGTCATTTTCACCAATACAGAAGCTGTCAAATATGCTGTGTTCTAGTAAGCACTCTGGCATATAATAGATGTAAAATATTTTTAAATGTCCCAAAGGCATCTAATAAACATTATCCTATTAGGTGATTTAATTATATTTTATATCTTAAGCCCATCTTCCTAAGAAAAATAAAAACTCTTAATATTTAACCCAATTTTATAGTACACAAATTACTAATCAGAACAGAATTAAGTTATCCTAAAATGTAATTTTTGTATTCATCCCAATTCAATTGTGTTTGTTGTGTAGTGACCACTAAATGGTCATTTTAATATCAGGTTTAAAGTAAGTGATCAGAAAGTACCATAAAATATTAGCCATCAATATGATATTCAATATATTTCTTTCAGCAAATTCTGATTATAAAATAAGTGATGAGAAATTACCATAAAATATTAACCATAAATATGATACTCAATACATTTCTTTCAACAAATTTTGATTATAAAACTAGAAATTCAAACCAAGCCAAACCAAACCAAGCACAGCTTTATTTGATATAATAGGCTTTCTATGGTCTTACAATTACTGATATATTCTTGAAATTTGATTTATAAGAGACCTTTAAAACAAAAAGTAGTATCTTCCTAGGAATTACATAGATTTCAATATTTCAAAATACTTGAATAAACATAGTACCTACCTTTGTATCTGCTAAAGCATTGATAACATTCCCAAGAGCTAAGAGTGATCGATTAATATTTGTGCCTTCTATAAACCGGGTCCCTTTAGCACTGGTAGAACTGGCTCTCTCAGACCCTGCCAGGTCAATGAGTGACATCTTGGCAATTCGTACATTTTGACTGATACTTGCTGTTTTGTCTTGTTGTCGCAAATAAATCTTTTTTGAAATTACAGGAGAATAGGAAAAATGAAGATAAGATTTAGCAAAATTAAAAGGGAAACATGCACTTTATTTTTCAAAGAATATGAAATCAAAATTATTTTCATTTTAAAAACAAACTGAACAAAGTGTAATAATCTGACTTGCTGATATCCAAGAATACCAGAAATAATTACGGAAGTTGAAAAAAACTCAAAAATGAAAAGATTTCCTATATGTGTACCAGAGGGCAAATAACTCCTGATCTGACAGAAGCTCAAAACAATTGCCATTTGTGTTCTGGTAACCACTGAGCCAGATCATAGAATTATCAGAGGTGGTGGTCGGGGCACAGGTACTCTAGAAATAATGTTCCTAACCAAAAACCAAAGGCAGTGGCCAGAGTGCTTTGCATGTCTCCAGGAGTTGTTCCTAAAGGAAAGCTGAATTTGAATGTTGACCCAAATTGAAGAGTAAGTGTATTCTAATTCCTAAAACTGTTGTATGTCATTATAATTAAGAAAATGTCCCATATAAAAAAATTAGTAAAATATACTTGTCATGTTCAGCCCAATAGAGTAAACCATCATTTATTGAATGCTACTTTGTTCAGTTTAACTGAAATAAATTAAGTGGCAAACTTAAAAGAGATTGGTAAGATTAGCTATTATTCCATCATAAAGATCTTTGTTAATATTCTTACAGACCAGGGTCTAAGACATGTTGGGGAAATTTCAATGTCACAGATAAACATTTCTCTTATGACTACTGATAAATGAAGAGTCACTGGAAAGAACAGAAAGGGTTAATAAAATTTTATGAACTGGAGACTTTCTGAATGACTTGACTGCCTCAGATATGAATTCTTTCAACTATATCAATTTCTTACTGTAAATCGGATTACACTAGCATAATCCAGAATGAAGCTATAAAATAATTTGGATTTTAACAGGACTAGGAGCTACAAAAAATAATACCTACTAACATATGCTTTAACTCTTTCTGGAACTGTATTCCTAAAAAGAACTGTATCAATGCAATCAATGTCCTTAAGGAATGCAACTACTTGCAAGGTCCCTATGATGAAATCCTTAAAAAAGTAAATCAGAATCTCCCCAATTTATTGCTTCTGTAAATCTATACCTAAAAAGAGAAGGTTTGTTTTGAATATAAGATTATCTTTAAGAAAGATTAAATATTTTCACTGAAAAACACAAGGAAAAAAAACCCTTTAACATTACTGCCTTATTATCCTGTATTTTTACACAGTAAAAATTTATACTTCTGATTTACATCATCTCAATTCTGAATAATCTTGATAAAATCTTTTCAAAGCTCCAAAATAAAGGAAATGCTGAGGAAGGAGTGCACAGTTGAAGGGATTTCTTTGCATATATGAAAATTATCCCACATGAATTTGGCTTTGTTTATTTTAAATTCAATTTTAAGAGCAATGGTGTAATGGGTTGTTACCTGGAAAACAGCATGAGAACGAGAAGATGTGGCATTCATATCAGTGGGATGCTGTGTCCTGTTTTTGTTTCCACTATCCAATAACTGTAAAATCTCCTCGGAGGATTTGGGCTAGAGAAGTTTAAGTAGAAGAAAAACATACAAATAGTCGTCTATCTTTAAAAATTTTAATAAACTTTCAACAAGAAAAAAAGACTTTTAAAGAAAAGGTAAGAAAATGCATTCTATAAACTGCACCCCATTAAATATTTCCTATATAGTACTAAGCAAATGATATACAGTTGACCTTTGAACAATGCAGGGGTTTTGGGCACTGACACACCTCTCTCCTTCAGGCAACTGAAAATCCACATGTAACTTATGACTTCTGAAAAGTTTTGCTAATAACCTACTGTTGACTTCAAGTCTTACTGATTATATGAACAGATGTTACATATTTTGCATATTACATGTATTATATACTGTATTCTTATAAAAAATGAAGCTAGAGAAAAAGAAATGTTATTAAGAGAATCATAAGAAAGAGAAAATACATTTGCAGTACTGTACTCTATTTATATAAAAAAATCCACATATAAGTGGACCTGTTCATCTCAAACCCATGGTGTTCAGGGTCAACTATACTTTGGTGTTATATGAGAAATAAAGGATAAAATCTTATCTCTTGGAGGAGATAAAATATAAATGTATTAAGCAGAATACAGAGTATTAAATTTGCAAGAGGATTTTTTTTAAAAAAGCTCATTTAGAGTGACTGGGTGGCTCAGTCACTTAAGTCGGACTCTTGATTTTGGCTCAGGTCATAACCTCAGGGTTGTGAAACTGAGCCCCACATTGGGCTCCACGCTGGGTGTGCAGCCTGCTTAAGAGTCTCTTTCTCCCTCTGTCCTCGCCTTGAGCTCTCTCTCTCTCTCTCTAAAAACACAAACAAAAAAACCCCCAATCTCCTTGCCCAAAAACAACAAAAAGAAAAGCTCATTCAATTATTTCAAAGGGAAACAAAATAATATTGAAGATATATTCTAATTATTTTAACTCTGCACTTCATTATTTTTCTTCTTTCTTGAACACAACAGAAACTAAGTAAATGGCTAAATAACCACACTTGTTATCACAATAAGGAAAAAGAAATTCATAAACATACCTGATGTAAAGTCAAGCCCTGAACGACAACCCCTTTTTGGGCATCCTCCCGAACAGCAAGTGGCCCTGAATTTACCAAGAGGTCACGAATCTGTTCATTATATACCTTAAGGAAAAACAAAACAAAACCCCCCCCAAAAAACCCTGCTTTAGCACTGATGTTGAAATAATAGTGACAACATCACACATGTTGCTGATTTAAGGTTGTATTAGAATTACATCTTAAAGGTAAGCAGCAACTCATTTGCATTCATGTCACCCCTTCTATCTCGTGTTGCCATTTTCTATCATCTAAGAAAACAGAAGTTACCTAAGTTTGTAACTGAAATTTAAAGGTGGAGTCATTACACCCTCCTTCCATAATTCCTAACTTGATGATTACAGTGAAACAGAAATAAGATAGCTTGAATTGCCTTTTCCTATTTTCTGGAAATATAGGGGACACATTGTCTTGGGAATTCTAGTAAGTTATATGGCGGTGGCATGGTTTTTGCTGAAGATGTTTATTATTTCATGATGTCCCAATAGTTGAAACTTTTTAATTTTAGAGCTTAAAAGTTAAAATCCATACTCAAGGATCGACAGTATTTATTTCATTTATCCTTTAATTACATTAAGTTTAATATGCAATTCTTAATAATAAGTCCCATAATAGGACCACACCCCTCCCCCCGCCCCCAACTTTTGGAACTAAGTCCATAGGAGGTTAAGTGATTTGTCCATGGTCACAAAAGTAATAGCAGAGTAGGGATGGGAGTCCAGATATCCTCACTCTACTGCATGGCACTGAATATATATCTGTATTTTAGGTCTTTAGCAATTTTTTTTTCAGTAATTTCTGTAAGCAATTTCTTTTTTAGTAATTTTTTAGCAATTTTTTTAGTAATTTCTGTAAAAAATGCATTCAAATAGTACTATTGATTTGTTTTTATGAATTTATTAAAAGTACTTAATTTTCTACTTGCCAACCAAATGACCACATTCGATAAAATTTTAAAAAGCATACAGACTTAGGCTTTAAGAATTATTTTGTGTAAGTTATTTCCATGTTCTAATAAATAGTCTGTAGTGCTACTCTATTGCTGGTAAGATTTTCTACAATGAATGATAATCATTTTTAAATGTAATAAACTCTTAAAAGTAGTAAAATATGAAGATACAATTTTTTGGTTCTTATTTTTCTGATAAGCAGTAGTCACTTTTCAAATGACTACTTACCCATTTCAATCATACAAAATAAAAAATCACAACAACTATTCTCAAGCCAATCTACACATCAGAATCACCTGGGAGCTTTTAAAAAACATAGATGCCTCGGCCACAATCCAGATCTATTAAATTAAAATGTCCGAGGGTTGAGGCCTAGGCATGTCTATTTTTAAAAAGCTCCATAGCCAACTCTGGTGCATAACCTGAGTGGAAAGCCATTAGATTAGACATTGCCTTACCATTAATGAAACGAAGGCAGATTAAAAGGAAGAAAAAAACAAAAACATTATAAAAATAACCAAACTTCAAAATTCGCCCAGTTATAAAAGGATCTAAGGAAGAAATAATGAATATTGCCATGTTCTTTACCCAATTAAGTTCAACTCAATTTTTTTTCAGTACTTAACTATAGAAAACGAGTTTTACTTCTCTTTTATTTCCAAGTTCTGTAGACAAGAAAATTTTTAGCAACATACATATCTTAATCAATTTTTGAAATGTGAAGAACCTTTCTCAGTAGGAACCAAACTACAAGTTGTCAACAAGAGAGCTGTGACTACCAGAAACTTTTTCTCTGATACCACAAATGAATAGGCAGTAAAATCATGGATTTGTTTCTGTACTGGTATCTGAAACACTATCTGAATGCAAAGTTAGCATGCCTATCTCCTAGTTATGATTTGTTGAATGTCACCTATTACTAAGGAGGCAGAAGTCCTCAAAGAATGAGGACACAAAAGACGGTATGAAGGAGATATGATTGGCCAAACCCAGTATAATTTGAGCATACAAATAAATAATTATGGGAAAGGATTACAAGCTATTAAATAATGTTAAGAATCTATGAATCCACACTGATTTAATAAAGGAAAGGAAAAGTTCTTCCATACAGTAGAAAGCCAAGAAATAAATGTAGATGAAATGATGGAATTTAAATATCACTATCGTCTACCATTATAATAATAATTGATTTAGGCATGAATCATCAGTGGATGTCAATAGTAATAGATGAAAATTTGAGGAATAAGAGGACAAAGTATAAAGTAGTATCTTCATACTGCAGAAACTCTGCCGACACCAACATAATGAAATGGATCAAAGTTAACACAGCCAGAAATGGGACTAACTAACCACATCAGCCTCTTGTTATGATACTATAAGAACCCAACATTACTTCCCTGGTGTTTCTGCCAGTGCATAACCTGAATCTAATCATTGACTAACCTAAATTAGGGGTTTTATGACAGTGACATAAAACACAGAAAAAAAATCCAGATTGAGACTAAAGAGATATAATGATTGAATGCAATTTATGATCTTAGATTTTCTTTTTCAATAAAGGACATCATCAGAATAATTGGCAAAATCATATTAAGATTTATAGATTAGGTAATGGTGTTCTATCATTATTAATTTCCTGATTTCGATAACTATTCAGTGGTTATTTAAGAAAATTTCCTGTTTTTACAAGTCTGTAACTTAAACAGTTCAGAAAAAAGAAATATACACACATACAGAGGGAGAAAGCAAAGGTAGTAAAATGTTAACATATGGGGGATCTGGGTGAAGGGTATCTGGAAGTTCTTTGTGCTAATCTTGCTAATCAGAAATTGGGCCAGAATAAAATACCAGCAGAAAAAGAGTAAGATGTGTAACAAATACTTAAGACCAGGAATTTTAATGATTTTATACATTTGTAAGAAAATGCTATATGACAGAATAGTTTGAATGGGCCATGGAACTTCTTAAAGATTTCTCAACACTATTGACTAATATAAAGAATGATTCTGTCAACTTACCTCCAGATACGAAACTGCGGTACTACATACTTTCTCTTCTTTAATCTCATCCATGGATTTATAAAGGTCTAACATTGTTAGATACATTACTCCAGGTTCAGCAGCTGATCCTAGCATCGTGTGGGTCTTCCCAGCTCCAGTTGCACCATATGCAAGTACTGAGTTTTTATAAAAAGGGATCAAAGCTCTTTATTATGGCATACAACATTACTCTACCCACTGTCTAGTGGATAGTTCCATCTAGATATCTTGAACATAACTCTAAACTCAAGAGGTCCAAAATTAACTTATAGCCTTATTCTTAAAACCTGGGAATTTTAGCACAAATCCACTCTTCTCCTATATTCTGTATTCTGGTTAATGGTACCATCTTCCCCTCATCTGCTCCTTTTCTTCCACAGCAATCTTACAAGTTTTAATTAATCAGTTATCAGTCTCCCTATCTAGTCTCGATCTTTAATCCCTCTCTTAGAATTTTGTACAGTTTTTTTATGAAAACAAAATCTGAATATGTTAAATCTTCTTAATTGTACAATAGTCCTACATGAGAAAGTTCAAATTCCTTGCATTGGAATATTATTAGGCACTCTCTCTAGCCTATTTCTTCCTTGCTGTGGTCTAGGTATGCTAGATAGTGTGAAGTTCTCTGCATGTGGTGCTTCTTTTCTACTCTGCTGCCTTTCCACTGAAGTTCCTTTACTTAATCCAGCTGGAATACTTACACCTGTTCTAAATATTCAGCATAAATGTCACTTTTCCATGTCTTCCCTATCACAAGCAGAAACATCTACTCCCTCATTTGAGCCCTCAGTATATGCTACATGTCCTTCTATTCCAGCATGTATCACACTGTATTTCCAACTCTGAGCTCCACCAAGGCTGAGGCTGTATATCCTTCATAACTAGCAAATGACCTGGCACAAAGCAGACATTCACTACAAGTTTGCCGAGTAAATGAATTCCAATGGAACTCATTTATAAAATTCCTTCATAAAATTTATGTTTTAGGCAAATTATTTTGTTTCCATGATTCTCTCCAGTGTAACATAAAAGTGATGTGTTCCTCAAACACAAAATGAAACAAAAAACTACTCTGAATTACATATGGCAAATACTTGACATAATATAAAACCATTAAGTCCTCATATTATTACTGGTAAAAATATTTTTATAAGTTAAATCTCTCTGCTAAACCGAATATTAACAAAATACTAAAATACTTTTCAGTAGCATCAGTTAAACTGACATGGTTCATTCTGTTCTATTTTATGGAAGCTAGTAGTACATCAAGAAGTCTTATGACAGCTGGATAATAATATAAAATAAAGCCAAGAAGAAAACAAAGATTCAGCATTAGTTTGGTAGAAATTTTTTCATTTGGAGTTCAAGAAAAATTTAAATCTCTGGAGACAGTATGGAGTTTCATGAATGAGGAAAAGAACATACACTTAAAAATGAGAATCATAGCAGTTCTAATCAATAAACCACATTCTATTCTTATTTGACCAAGAGGGTAAGTCTTCTGTAATAAAACTGAATGAGTCAGTGAAAGACAGTGAAACATGTTAAAGTTTTAGGGTATCTTGAAGAAAATGTTGTAAATGGTGGTAATTACAAAAATAAGATATAAATAATGGTGTTAATTGCCTTGTAAGTATTGAATTAACTGGCCTTTGGATATCCTTCTAGGAAATAAACATGGTCATTTTGAAAGGCACATTACTACAGATCTAGTCAGAGCACTAGAGATACTTTCTGGACTGAAGATGATACTCAATTAACACGGGCTTTTAACATTTTTTTTTTTTCAAGGTACTATAAAGAAAAATGGTTCTGTAAAGAAACTTGCCAAGTGTTCAGAAATGTCCAACTTTTCCCCAGGGATAGACAGTTGTATAGGTAAGCAGCAAGAATATTAATGAATACAAATTGGGAGAAATCTGGCATCAATTCCAAGACCCATGTGGTAAAATAACATAGGAAAACTGAAAAGATGGCTCTCTATAGGGACCATAGCAAGACTCTGGAAGAGAAAGTTTCACAAAATGTATGTTATATAAGATGCCAAATTTCAAAGAAAGTCTACATTTACAGTGAAATTCTACTGAACTTAATAATTTTAAGCAAACAACCACCTTAAAATTGACTATGTTTGGAATGCGCGGGCCAAGTAGGTATCCATTCTAATGTAAAACTGAAATCAGATGGAAAAATTTAACTAAACAATTACCTGTGCAATTATATCCATTCAAAAAACTACGAAGAATTGGCTTAGTAGTATGTTCAAAAACTTCCAATTGAGTTGAAGTTTCATCAAAAACTGCATCAAATACAAATTTGAGATCCTTATTTTGTCTCTTTGTAATATCTCGATTTGCAGTTTTCTTTCCATGAAAAAAACTAATTTCTTCTTGTTTGGGATCAAAAACTAGAATATGCTTATCCACAACATGGACTACTTTATGGAATCCAGCTGCCTTTTCTTTTGTGTTTTCTGGACGCACACGAACAACTACTTTCATATGGTGACACAGGTCTTCCTCAGTGACAGACATTGTTGATTATCTTGCTTCCCCTGTTTATATGAATGCCTGAATATTTCTCTGTAATTAAAAAGGAAAATAAAGTATTAATATTAGTTCTATTGTATATAATAGGACTGGCATATAGTATTCATTAAAAAAAAGTGTTAATTCTATTCCACTTACCCGGTAAATGTTACTAGACATATATTTAAATGTATACACACACACACACACACACACACACACACACACACACAGACACAAACACATTTCACTCCTTAGTTCAAAACCTTCCAATGGTTATTTATTTTATTCAGAGTACAAGCTGAAGTTCTCTAAATGGTCTCCATTTTTACCTCATGTTTTATTATTCTTCCCTTTGCTACCTCCATTCCCACCAAGCACCCCAATGGGGTCTTTCTACCAGCCATTCTCTCCATTGCAACATGCTTCCTTCAATATCTGCATTACTTCTTCCCTTACTTCTTCCAAGTCCTTGCTCAAATGTTGCCCTCCTGACTACTCTTATTAAAACTGCCAATCCAATTGCTAATTACCCTTATACTGCTCTATTCTTTACCAAAGCCTTACCATCTTCAAATAGTATATACTTTTAACTTATTTATTGTGTCTATTTCCTCTATTCCAGTTAAACTATATACTCTTTAAGGATATGTATACTTTTTAAAATCTGTTTTGCTTATTGATGTATTCCAAGAGCCTAAAACGGTGCCCAGCACAAGGTAGACTGTATAAATACTTGAACAAATTAGAAAATCTAAAAGGTTTAAAATTTTTTTTCTTAGTTTTAACTTTTAGATTCTCAATTAATTTCTGGATAGTTGAGGTTTCTAAACTATTGATATTTGTTAGTTTATATTTACCTTTACTTTTTATTTTTATGTGAGGCAGTCTGAGAGTCAGACCATAATTTTTAAACCTAATATCATTGATGTACCCTAGACTTACATCATTACAGAGCAGATTAGGTGTGTATGCCATCTTCCCTATCTTCATACCAGGGCTAACTAATTGATGCATCCTTGGAACTATTTTTAACACTATGGGTTTGTGAGATGCAGGCAGAGATAAGCCTAGGTGTATCAATTTCCACTGCCAAGAGGCTTGCAGCCAAGATCACTTTTACTAAAAATAGTTCATAAGACAAGGTTCTTCCTTCATTACCTTGATGATTCTGAGAGATCTTTTGCTGTCCATTACCATAAACTAATATAGTGCTGAAGCCCTTGTGAAAATCAAAGCTAGGTTTTTGGGTAGCCTCGCTGTGACTGTAGTCTAAGCAGAAGTCCAGGGTCTGAGTTCTGACTTATACTTCATGTAAAAAGATCTACCAGGGTCTTGTGTTTGTGTGTGTGTGATTTAATTTTTTGTTTTGTGATATAATCTGATCATTCTCACTGCTGTGTAGATAATATACTGTAAGGAATGAAGACTAATTAGAACACTGAAGTAGTACAGATAGGAGATAATGCTGTCAACTCAGAACAAGGTGGTAGTCAGATTCTGGAAATATTCTGAAGGTAAAGATAATAAATTCTCCTGATAGATGTGGAGAATGAGAGAAAGAAAGGATTCAAGAATAACTCCAAAGTTCTTGGCCTGAGTGTTGGAAGATCTAACTTCGTAAGTTTAAGAATTTTAATAGATATCCAGGTGAAAGTAAGTGTTAAGGCAGTTGGAACCCAAGTTAAAAAAAGTAAAGTCTGTCCTCAGAGTCTTAATGCTTCAAACGGCATTAAGATTTTAGGGAACCTTTAAATCAAGAACAGGTTGATCAATTGTGTTAAATATAGCTAAAGGTAAAGTACACACTAAGAAGTAACCGTGGGATTTAGTAACATAGAAGCCAATGAGAAGAACAGTTTTGGGGGAATGATGGGACAAAAACCTGAATGAGAGAGGACTCAGTGAATACAGGAAATAGTACTGCAAAAGTGAGCAAAGAAATGGTATGGTGGAGGGGGAAGAAAGCTTAAAAAAAGACATTTTGTTTTTTTAAAGGGGATAAATCACAACAATGATGAAGCTAAAATATGTCATAAAACCATATACTTTTGGAAAGAATTCAAATAAAGCCAAAGTAATCTAAAAGCAGGAGACACTGGACATGGCACTCCCTTTTTAGACTCTGTCCTTCCCCAAAAATAGAACACTGAAGAGGAAAGGATGGTCATTTGGATTCTAACAGTTAGGATCCAGATGAATTACTACTCTGATCTTTCTTCATCCTTGAGCTTCTGTCTAACCAGGTTCCACAAAGCACCTATACCTCACTTCTGTGAACTTGGACAACTTCCTTAATCTCACTGAGTCTCAGTTTCTCATTTGTATAAAAGAAACCTCAAAGCACTATGAAGGCTAAAAGAGATAACAAGTATTAAGTGTATTAAGGCATTCAATAAATGTCAGTTCTCTTCCCTATCTACACCCATTCCTGTCTCTTCTTGTCAAAGACACTGGTTCATCTTTTTAGTGTTTCCCAATGGGCTCATGATGGCACTTTGGGTAGGATAATTCTTCCTTGTTTGGAACTGATACATGTATTAGAGGATATTTAGCATTTCTTTTTTTTATAATAATATTTTTTTATTATATTACGTTAGTCACCATACAGTACATCCCTGGTTTTTGATGTAAAGTTCGATGATTCATTAGTTGCCTATAACACCCCGTGCACCATGCAATACATGCCCTCCTTACTACCCATCACCAGCCTATCCCATTCCCCCACCCCCCTCCCCTCTGAAGCCCTCAGTTTGTTTCTCAGAGTCCATAGTCTCTCATGCTTCATTCCCCCTTCTGATTACCCCCCTTTCTTTATCCCTTTCTTCCCCTACCGATCATCCTAGTTCTTATGTTCCATAGATGAGAGAAATCATATGATAATTGTCTTTCTCTGCTTGACTTATTTCACTTAGCATTATCTCCTCCAGTGCCGTCCATGTTGCAGCAAATGTTGAGAACTCGTTCTTTCTGATAGCTGAGTAATATTCCATTGTATATATGGACCACAACTTCTTAATCCAGTCACCTGTTGAAGGGCATCTTGCCTCCTTCCACGATTTAGCTATTGTGGACAATGCTGCTATGAACATTGGGGTGCATATGGCCCTTCTCTTCACTACGTCTGTATCTTTGGGGTAAATACCCCGTAGTGCAATGGCTGGATCATAGGGTAGCTCAATTTTTAACTTTTTAAGGGATCTCCACACTGTTTTCCAGAGTGGCTGTACCAACTTGCATTCCCACCAACAATGTAGGAGGGATCCCCTTTCTCCACATCCTCTCCAACAATTGTTGTTTCTTTCCTTGTCAATTTTTGCCATTCTAACTGGCGTAAGGTGGTATCTTAGTGTGATTTTGATTTGAATTTCCCTGATGGCTAATGATTTTGAACATTTTTTCATGTGTCTGTTAGCCATTTGTATGTCTTCATTGGAAAAGTGTATGTTCATATCTTCTGCCCATTTTATGATTTGTTTATTTGTTTCTCATGTATTGAGTTTGAGAAGTTCTTTGTAGATCTTGGATACCAGTCTTTTATCTGTAGTATCATTTGCAAATATATTCACCCATTCCGTGGGCTGCCTCTTAGTTTTTTTGACTATTTCCTTGGCTGTGCAGAAGCTTTTTATCTTGATGAAGTCTCACGAGTTCATTTTTTCTTTTGTTTCTCTTGCCTTTGGAGATGTGTCATGAAAAAGGTTGCTGTGGCCGATGTCGTATAGGTTGCTGCCTATGTTCTCTTCTAGGATTTGGATGGATTCTTGTCTCACATTGAGGTTTTTCATCCATTTGGAGTTTATTTTTGTGTATGGTGTGAGAGAGTGGTCAAGTTTCATTCTTTTGCACGTAGCTGACCAGTTTTCCCAGCACCATTTATTGAAGAGACTGTCTTTAGCATTTCTGACCTCTATTATAGGCTAGTAGCATCCCACATTCCTTGATACCAAAAACTGATCTCCATACACACTTCTAAAAGCTCTTAGGGATACTGAATAATGCTTTGACCTTAAATGATATACTTTTTACCCCCAGTGATAGATAAAATACACACAAATGAAATAGTTAAATAAGCATAAGAAGACATCAGGTGATTATTTTGAAATAGACCTTAGAATCTCAAGGTTGGATGGGATCTCTTATTAATTAATTAACTAATCAACTCAACATGCTAACTATTAGATGTTGGAACCAAATAGCTTAGGTTAAAATCCCAGCTTTATTTACTGGCTATGACAGTTAGCAAGTTACTTAACCTCCTTGTGGCTCAGTTTCGTTATCTGTAAAGTGGGACTAATAATAATATCTATCTCACAGAGCTGTTGTGGGAACTTAGAACAATGCTTGGCACACAATATGCACTATAGTGTTTGCCACTATTGTTATTATTATTATTATATACAGTGCATTGAGGCAAAGAAGTATTAATAAAATAATGACATGATTATGTAAAGGTGTAACTGTGACAGACAAGTGGTGTAAGGTAAAGGTTTTTAGTGCCACATAAGACTATCATGGGGGGGACTTAGATGATTAGAGGAAGTAACAGGAGTTGAGAGCTGAAGGATGGTTAGTTATTAACCAGGTTAAAAAAAAGCATTTCAGGATGGAAAATTAATTATACATTCAATAAATATTTATTGAGTACCTGCTATGAGCTAGGCATTTTTCTGGATCTCAGCATAGAGGACAGGAGTGTGTGTGGGGGCTCCTATTTTAGTTGGGGCAGTTGAGAAAAGCTTGTCTAGTTGAGTGACTTTTTACAGAAACTGAAAAACTCTCTGGGACAAGAGTTATTTCAGGCAGCAAGTCCAAAGGGCTGTGGTAGGAAACAGCTTGTGCAGAGGACATAACAGGCAACATGGTCAATTTACTTAAACCTCGTTGCTTTTAGCTCTTTAGTTTTAGCTAGCTGCAATTTTATCTACAGCATCTAAAGAGATGCTCAATTTAGCTCAGTCCTTTTTAAAACATCTATACCCAATATGGGGCTTGAACTCACAACCCTGAGATCAAGAATTGCATCCTTCACTCACTGAGCCAGCCAGGTGTCCCAAGGTTTGCTGAGTCCTAATGCAGCTGGACAGAATAAAAGAGAAGGGAGAGGTCGCATTAGGAAGATATAATTAGATAAGAGTGGGGCCAGATTTGGAAGATCATGAATACAAGGCCATGAAGTTTAGATTTGATTTTGAAGTTTATTGGGAATTGCTGAAGGTATTTTAGAAGGCAATAGATCTTAAGTAATACTTCAAGGAGAAATATTGACAATGATCTAAACGAATTTAGGAAGTATAATCTCAAATACAACTTTGTTTTACAACTTGTTACAGATTTTAAGAAAGATATTGGTCTTAATTTTTAAAGTATCACACATTTCTGGACTTTATCAAAACAAATGAGTGAAAATAATTTTCTTAATAAAAATACATAAAGTCAACAGGATCACCAAAATGTAAAAAATCAGTCTCTGTTCAAATATACTAATGTCTTCAGGGATTAATGAAGTTTTCCCTACATTAATACATAATGCCAGGTTTTCTTTCCTAACATGGCCTAGTAAAAGAGATGGACATCTAGCTGATGCTGAATAAGGCACACAGAAAGTAAATTCTTTGACCATGTTTACTAAGAAGCAGCAAAGAAAAGCCTAAATATTGTTACTTGTATAATAATGTGTTGATTCAAAAATTCTTTTCAGGAGCACCTGGCTGACTCAGTGGGTAGAGCATGTGACTTTTGATCTCAGGGTTGTAAGTTCGAGCACCACAATGGGTGTAGTAGAGATTACTTAATAAAATCTTAAAAAAAAAAAAAATCTGTTCAGATGACTGTTCAGAAGATAGTATCATAGCCTCTGACCAATTTTGTCATATTCTATTCCTAATTATAGTTGTTGAATAGTAAGCTGATAGGTGGGACTGAAACATTAAAGATAAACACTTCCAACACCATTGTTCATTATCACAGAAAGGTATTTGTTTAGTCTAGAGAAAGCAGGATATAAAAGAGAATAATGAAGGAGCTAACGAAGGGGCTTTAGCTGCTAATCTATAAAGTGACAGGATTGGACTCTATGATAGCTAAGGTCCAATTCCTGCTCTGGAAAAGGGTATAAGAAAGTGACAAGAAATAATAGCTAATGGGGCTCTATGTTTTTCCTGTTATATCCCTAATCTCTCGTAATGAGTCTGGTAAATAGCAAATTCTCAAATATTTGATAAATGGGTAAATTAATAAATTATAAAAGCAGACACAGAATCCAAGAAAGCAATTCACCCGTTTAGAGTAGAGGCAAACATACAATATACTTCTCTGAAAGAATCAACATATTTTAGTAGAGTGCAATGATTGGCAATAATTGGCGGTCACAATGAGGACTCTGAGGCATCAAAAAAAGTTAAATAATGTGCCCGGTTTCTTGTTTACAAAATTAGGAAAATGGGAAGATCGTGTTTTATAATAATCACTGGGGGTAGTTAAAAAACCATGTCACTTAGTAAGGATAACATTCAATTTTCTGGGATAGTCACTTACATAGGAAAAGCTCATTCCTCTGCTATATTTAATGAAGAAGTGTTAAACCTTATTCTCTTCAATAACTGCAAGATAATATAAACCAAGTTGAAAAGGGAAATTCTAAACTTACAAGCAGCTACTGTTCACCCAAGATAAAATATAAGCCAATTAAGTTAGAGATTCACCAATTATATGCAAATACAATAATAAATCTAATTTAATTAATTGACTGCACATACTGATGACTTCTTCTAGAGCAATCAGATCATGTTATGTATCTCATGCTACTCCCCAGCTCCAAACTCTTCAATGACCTCCCAGCATAAGAATAAAATGCAAACTCCCTAGCATGTCCAGTAGGTTCTACATCTGGCCCCACCTACCTCTGCAACCTCTTCTTCAAATGGTATCCTCCCACTTGATTATTCTGCTTCAGTCACACTGTCCTTCTTAGTGTTCCTAAAACATTCCGTCTTGTTCTACCCTCATGGCCTTGCACTTTCTCTTCTTTGAGTGGAAGGCACTACCTTCAGATATTTGCAAATCTTAATCTCTCAGTTCATTATTCATGTCTCTGTTCAAATATCATTTCACAGAGGCTTTCCCTAAAGATTTTATTCAAATAGTGTCACCCTGCTCTTTCCTCTTCCATCCCTTACCAGCTTTATTTTTCTTCTTAGCATTTAGACTAATTGGAAAATATGTATAATTTGGTTACATATTTATTGTTTCCCCTCTAGAATATAAGCACTACAAGAATATGAACTATGTCTGTACCCCAGAACCTTGAACAGGGCTTGTTCCATATTTAGGACTCAACACATAATTGTTCAATAAATGAATGAATGAACTAATGCAGATTTTTAAGACATACGTGCAAAACAAGTGCAGAAGAGCAGACTTGGCATACGACCATTTATATTTTTAAAAAATAGATATATTTTTATATGTGTGGGCTCTTTTAGGAAAAGAACACAGGAAATTGATAGCATCAGTTGCCCCGCGGTGGGGAAATATGAAGGTATGGGTGACAGGCAGGCTTACTTTCTACTGTATATCCTTTTGTATCATTTACATTTTAAACAAGACTAGCTATTTTCATTTCAAAAACAAACAAAACAAAAAAGTATTAAAATTTACTGGAAGCACCATCTTTGATTTAATAATGTTGTATTTATGGAATACCTTCTATTGAGCACTTAGTTTAGAAATAGAAATTGCTAAGCAATTTACATACTTATTTAATCCCAGTAACAATCCTATGATACAGGTATTTATAATCATTTCTATTTTACAGAGGGATAACTGTAATATAGATCAAGTTAATTGGCTAAAGTCACACTATTGGAAGCACAAGACATGGGATTTGAACTGAGACTAACTGGATGTAAATCTGAAGTATTTAAGTCACTACTCTTTTGGTTGTAAATAGTCTCCAGAAATTTTCTCATAGAAGTTAAAAAAATATATTTGCCTATTTTTGGTAGAAACCTCAGGGCCTAGTAGAGGAGCTCTTGAATGAATATTGAAATAAAACAAAGTATGATTTCTCTCTGCCTGTGGTATATCAAACAGTTATCTATTGTCAGCAAGTACACTATTAATTGAGAACTCTTAAATTAAGTCAATAAGGTGATTACTACTAATGAACAACAATGATTATCATTTGAGCATACTCTGTATGCCAGGCATTATGGTTAACATTTAACATTCATCATCATAAATAATTTTTTCAAGATGACATAGCTATTAAGTGAGGAGCCAGAATGTAGTAGACTCAGGTCTAAATCCAAAGCTCATGTTCCTAACAACAATGCTCTACTGGAATAAGAACAGAATATTTTCAAACAAAGGTACAGAAATGCTGCACAAATTATTTTGAATGTGGAGTTATACAGTTCTAAATTACTTCTTAAATTCAAACTTAAATCTGAATTAGATTCAGGTTCAACGAACACTTTTTAGGAGCAGGAACTAACCCGGCCATACTATCATTTATATTCTCTGTGCAATTTACACCTCTTTGGAATTAACTTCAGTGTTAGAGCTAGTCCTTCCACTATCTTAAAAACATCAGGGAAGAACAAAATTTCAAAAGGAGTGAAGGCTGGCACTAACATCTGAGCTATTTTTTCCTCCTAGATTTCATAGAGTTGATAGCATAAAAGTGATTTTGTTGTGTACCTTAATCGATTCAGAGTATCAATGCACTTTGACAACATGCACTTTTAAAGTGAAAATTTTATGTACTTCAAATACTTGTTCAGTAACAGAAGAGACTAATTTAATACTGTTAAAGACAAGATAATCTTTGTTTACTGAAACAGACAATTCTTACAAGGTAATAGAAACTTAGTAACAAGCACTATCTAGTCTTTGGTTCTTATATTCTCTAGCACCAAAGTTCATAAATACTTTCCAAAATCCAAGGCGAGGTGCTGAAGGTGGTGGAATAACAACTACCAACTAAAATGTAGAATGCTTAATACATTCTACTTGATAGTCAATAGTAAATAACCTAAACTATGTATTATACAACAAAATTGTTCAATTCTGGTCGAATAACCTCTTTTCATAAACAGTAGTTAGCCTTGATCTCTCTATAACTGAGTGCCTAATGAGCTCCTAAAAGAGTCTTGCAGAAACTAAGACACAGGACTTATTCTGTGTTCGAGTCCCTTTCATTTGTAAAGCACTTTGCCAAGTCGTATCGTTTCCATACCTCATCTGATTCTTGGCAATCCCGCTAGGCAGTGCTGGCACGTCTTGTCTTGATGCTACAACTGGGGCTCAGAGGAGGTTCCCGACTGACCTTTGCCAGGCTAACAGCAGAACCTTGCAGGACAAAAAGTTTTTAAGTTGGAGAACCAAAACTCCTTATTTGATAGCTAAGCCCAGAGTTACATTTACATCTGTATCTGAAACAAAACACTCTGAATCAGGAGTGGGTAATGAACTTTACACTGTAAAATGCAGGGCAGTTAAAGTGCTCTGCCAGTCTGGGAAAGGGGCCAGGATGCCTTTTAAAACTTCCGACTTCCTCAGAATTTAAGGAAGGAGATTTCTCCTCTTCCTGATGAGCAGTCAAGGGCTTCTGATCAGGCAGAGCTATGCTCTAGCGGGTTCTCGAGTTCCTTCTTCCTTTCACTTTCTCCTCAGGGACCCCAACTACCCTCACCCCCGCCCCCCGCCTTAACCCTTCCGCGTTTGTCAACAAGCCCATCCCGTCTTCTACTCCTCAGGCGGCCGCAGGAGCCTTCCGCTTCCAGCGAGATGGGTCATCAAAAGAAGCGTCTCGAGACAAGAGGTTTCTCCTCGCGTGCCTCTCACTCACCTCAGGTACAGCAAAAATTACCGCGACACTTCACTACGATGTCCGCCTCTCCACGATTCAAACTCAGCCACAAGATTCAAACCCAAGCCAGCTTTTTCAGCACCTTGTTTCATTGGCTGCCGTCTTCGTGACGCCATCACGTCGGACGTTGCCGTGGCGCGCTGCCGCTTAGCGCCAGGAGTCTCAGCCGCACAGCTCAGTGGAAGCGGCCTTGCTGCGCGTCGCCAGGGCAACGCCCAAGGCTGTTTCCGGAGGCGTTGGCCGAGGTGGGCGGGGCTAGACCGCAGCTGAAGGTGGGAGGTAGCCACCTGGGATCATCAGGCCACCTCCAGACCTGCGGGCGCATGGCCGGGTCCCAGGGTTCAGGGTGTGAGTGAGACGGGAGCGGGCAGGGGTTGGCTTGTGCCGTCTGCTTGCGGGAGTGGTGGAGCCTGTTGGGTGTGGGTTAATGGTTTCTGACTGTTTATATTCTCCTTTTCTTCATCGACTATTGAGGCCTCCAAGGCGCGGGTCCCATGCTCTGGAAGGTGTAGGGACCTGCTCCTTTTAGACACTTTCACTGGATCGAACTGGGGTCAATTCGCCTCAATTAATTGAAAGTCCAGGGCTTTTGGTTTGAGGCCCCAGTCTTCATTTCTCAGGACTCCCAGGCCTACTCCCTTTGTTGCTCACTGTGAAACTATTTGGTGTTTCGTTGTATTTACATTTCTTAATAACGATGACTTTACAAAATAAATTAATTTAAATTTATTGGCCAAGTTCATTATTGGATGCAGTGGTTTTTAAGTCTTAGATTGTAGATATTATTTCAGAATGTATGCTTTAATAAGGAAAAATACCAGAAAAAATGGGAAATACGTTTGCTAAGCCATCTTTATTTGTCAGGATGTTTTTAATAGTGTGATCTGAATGCCACTGTTATTCTTTATATTAACATTATTGTATCCATTCAGCAATTACTGATTGTAGACTTTAGGGACATAATAGCGTAAGTAAAAATCCCTGCCCTCTTGGAGTTTATATTCTTATATGGAGCTTATCACCATAATAAATAGGATGGCACAACACATTGCAAAGTATTATAAGTGAAATAATATATGAAAACCTCCACAATATGGACATTTATTTCCTACTGAAGAAGATCAGAAGCAGTGTGTATTGTATATGATGCATGTTATATGATTGTTTCTGAACTCTGGATAGAGCATCAATAAAGATACTAATTGCTGGCTATATTACATATATCTTAGCTAATGCAATAGTTATTTGTGTGGTGCTGGGTTTGGTAATAAAATTGAGAAGCCTTTTTATTTTATTTCAAATATCCACTCACTTTATAGTACTTTACCATTGATGTCCCAGGCATTTTGTTAATTTTATATATGCTATTTAATTCTCAAAGCAGTCCATGAGATGTAAGCACAATTTATTTTACTGAAGAAAAAAACTGAAGTTTTCAGAAAATCTCTAAAGTATTTATTAGTAACTGCACAAACCAGGAAATTCAGAATTGAGGACTTTGTCTCAGAAATACTTTCAAAATTAAGTGATATTAAGATGCTTTCTTAATCTATTCTGAAGATAGGCATTTTTTAAAACCAATTTCTTGTAAAATTGCGTGGATTATTGGTGAATAAGAAGCGTTTTACGTATCTTTTTTTGACACCCACATTGTAAGGCTTGCTAACAGGTGTTTCCACACCTAATCTAAGTGCTTATTTTACATTTAACTTTAAATTCTGTCTTACACTTGCCCTTTAACTCATTCAGATGATGAGGTTCATATTCTTAAAGAATTGTATAAAGAAACTTTAATGTTACAATCAATGCCATCACTGTGCCAGCTGGCTTCTGTTTAGTTTGGCAAAACATTAAGGAGTATAGCAGAAAGTATAAGAAACTGGTGTATTTTGGAACGAAATGAAGGAAAAAGAACCAAAACCTTAAAAACATGTGGTGCTAAGGGAGACAAATTCCCACCTTTTGTTAGAAGTTGGAGTATAACTAATGCTGTTATAATAGAACACAGAAATTTAACACAGGTTCGTAATAAACCAAATAGAATGGAGATAAGGATAAATGGAAAGTTAGATTTAAACTTGCCTCAAACATTTAAAAAAAAAAAAAGTAAAAGTAAATTTAAACCTGGCAGTGGTAGGTTCTTATTCCTGCCCCCTCCAGGAACACTATTTGAAAACCCCATTGTCAGCTGGGTCCTGGAAACAGCGGAACGAAAGGCAGACGGTTTTCTGTTGCTGGGGGGGACGTGGGCCCTATCTGTCCGTCCTTGCAAGTTTCCCCCAAGGTTAGGACCTAGACGTGCGGCAAATTCGTGTTCTCTGGCACCACAGTGGTCGTCGTTGGCCCGAGTTAGAAGCCAACTGAGATTTCTTCCTGCCTCAGGTGAGGAGAAAGTGGCCGAGTCCCGGGAGCTTTTTTGAGCCCACTCCTTGGCTTTGGGGGGAACTTCCTGAGGTCGCCGGATTCGCCCAGGACAAAGAAAACGCCCCTGCTCCCGCTTCCTCTCCTCAACACTTATTCATCCTGAGTTCGGAAGTTTGTAAACAGTTTTCCCTCTTCCGAGTATAATTCTTAGGCAAAAGGATGCATTCTTCCTTAACTTTAGAAGCTCTTTCACTTTCTGTGCTTTCGGCTCCCAGCCTCCAGGCTGGGTTTTTGGCCTTAGGAATTAAATTTTCAAATGGTTTTCTGCGGAGGGAAGGCTGAGCGCAATGATGTTGTAATTGGTAGCACCGTTGAGGAAGTAGCTTTCAAAAATATCATTCACTCACCTTCGTGTTCCCACAATTAAAAGGGTAACCTGGCCAATTCTCTCGATTGAACAGCTTAAACTGAACTTTGCTGGCAAAGTTAAACGATTTACGTGGGGGAAACCACAGAGTTGGCTCTAGCGGTCAGGTTTCCAGACTCTCCTTCCTGTGACCAGAGGAAACTTAAACTATCTTAAATCATTTAGGGTGCTTGGTTGCGGAGCTGACTGCAGGAGTGCTCTGGGTTATCTGGTAGGAGAGTGGGCTGCCTAAAGACATGGAACTCCCTAATTTAGAGCTTGCCCCTTTCCATTCTCAGGGAGGTATTCAAGAAACAGCCAAAGAGGAAAATTATTGAAATCCTTTCTCCATGTCGACCCACGTTAGTAGTCAATACGTGCATAATAAACTCTTTAGGCTTTGTACCTGGAGCACAGTTGAGTACATACATAGAAATTGAATGCACAAGAAAAGAGTTAAATGCTAGCAAAAGAAGCCCCCCCCCCCATTTGTTCTACTTGCTTTATTCTGTGTGGTTTTGATTCCTATATTGGAATTGATTCACATATTTCTATCTGGACATACAGTGCAGATTGCGTAAATATTCCAGATTCCACTATTTAGGCTTATACAATACATGTCCTCTGTTATACTGTCTTTCCAAGTGGAGTAGGACTGAGCAATAGGATACTGGCTCTTTACAGGAAAAGAATGTAATTCATGAGATAGTACAAATATATAGTCAATGTAATTAAAATACCATTCAATTACGTGGGTGCAATAAATAGAGCCAGTGGTCTATGTTTGTAGCATAGAGGCTAAGATAAGCTTTCAGGCTCTGAATGCTGGAGTTACAGTTCTAGCCTTATGCCTTTCTAGGTATATGACCATTTGGCAAATTATTTCTCTGTTTTCCTCACCTGTGAAATAGAAATAATAATACTACCTACCTCTAAGAGTTGTGGTAAGGATTGAATGAGTTAAGTAGTATTTAGTAAGTGCCCAGCAATGTTAGGTTTTATTTTGAAAAATGTTAGAAACACTAGGTTAGAGGGTAATTGGGTTTACTTTATATAAGCTTTCTGAAAAACATGAGGCATAATTAATAATTTGGCTAGTTTGTCACCAGTGAACATCCAAAATACTACTTAAAACACTTATTTCCAGTCTTCTTTTTTTTTTTTTCCTGTAGTTTTCCTTTGTCACATTTGCCACATAGTTCTGTGGATTATGTCTTAGGTAAAGTTGGGATTTCCTTAAGAAAACATTTTGTTGGTATTATATTTACATAATATAAATGTATTTCTTTTCTAGTCATTACATGTGATCGACTTTTCAACATTATTTTTCATTTCTATTGCAAAAGGAAGGGAAGGCATATTTAAGCAGGATATTTATGTTCCTTTTTTTGGTGGGGAAGATATTTATGTTTCTTGAGGCATTTTGAGAATGTGGCCTTTGGTATAGTCAGTCAGGCAGGTGAAATTTCCTAAAGTAAGTTTTGATGAGAATATTAATTCTGTAGAATCTAGAGTTTACTCATCCATCCATTCATTTTTTTTTTCTTCAGAAAACACTTATGAAGCACCAAGTGTGCATCTGCTTTTGTAGATATAAAGATGTGGGTCTTATTCTTAAATAACTAACAGTAATCTATAAGGAAGAAAGAAGAGTGTTAACTTGGTATTTACTGTAGTAGTATTAAAAACGTTGCTTACAACCTAATATATAAAAAGCATAGTGTTTCCAAAAGGTTTTCTGTTAATATATTTCATAAATGCTTTTTCCTCTGCATTTGAGAGTTACAGATTGCAGAATCAAAAGGAACAAGTGTGAGAAAGTTAAGGAGTATATTAATTATTTATTTGCTTGTTTTGGGGGGGGCAGGGGACACACAAAGCATGCCAAAGTATGCTCAGCTGTGTGTTTATAAAATTATAATTTAAATTGGAAGGTGCTTCACTGATAGAGGCCTTGGGGAGATAATCTCGTCAGAGAATATTCGTAACAAGTCTGCAAGATTTTCACAAACTGATTTTTACCTTCATTTCGTTTTGGATGAACATGCGTATCTTTTTCCAGGGACAACTTTTCAAACAAAGTTAAACTGAAGATGAAGCTTTAACATTATGAGAAAAACAAATAGAAGAGCTTAAAATAAAAGACCACCTGAACCTGAAATTGGATAATATTCGTAATCCCTTCAATCATCCAGACAGCTTTTTTTAAAATTTAAATTCAGTTAATTATCATATAGTGTATTATTAGTTTCAGAGGTAGGGTTCATTGATTAGTTGTGTATAACACCCAGGGCTCATTACATCACATGCCTTCCTTAGTGCCCATCACCTTCTTACCCCATCCCCAACCCCCTTCCAGATAGCTTTTTCAAATAAATAGTTCTAATGCACTGAATCCATTCTTTAAAGTTAGAAAAATACATTTCAGAAAAATGATGACTTAATAATCAATTTTTACATCCATAATCATTAAAACATTAATGGTCTTAGAGCTTATCAGGCCATACTAAAAAGTTATATAAAATTATATATTTTAAAAATCCAACAATCATGATATTTTTAATTTTTCTTCTAGATTTGTTGACCTACAGAATGCTTCGATACCCATATTTTTGTAGAGTCTATAAAGAATTTCTTTCATGCTGGTTGGAATCTGGCATATTTAATTTAGGTGTCTGGCCAAAAAAAATACATGATACAGCACAAAGACATAATGAATATGAATCCCAGGAGCAAACAGATCAAACTGAAACTCAGGAGATACACAGATCTCAAGATAGAGATTTCGAAGCTATGACTAAATTACATATTCCGGTAATGGTGGATGAAGTTGTTCGTTGTTTGGCACCACAAAAAGGCCAGGTAAGTTGATTAGTGTTATATTTTTTAACACTTTTAAAATTGAGATATTCACTTTTCTTAATATTTACAATTTTAAAGTGTACAATTCAGTGGTTTTTAGTATATTCACAAGGTTGTACAGTCATCACTATTTAATTCAGGAGCATTTCATCACTCCAGTAGGGAATCCTATATCCATTAGTATTCACTCTGCATTGGCCCCCTTCCCCTTGCCCCTGACAACTACTAATCTTTTTTGTGTCTGTATGGAGTTGCCTAATCTGGACATTTCATATAGATGGATACATATTATATGTGACCTTTGGATTCGCTTTGTATTATTTAGCATGTTTTCAAGATGCATACAAGTTGTAGCCTGTGTCTGTACTTCATTTCTTTTTTCCCTGAACCATTGCATTTATGGATATGCCACATCCTTTTTATCCATTCACAAGTTGATGGCATTTGTATTTCTACTTTTTGGCTACTGTGAATAATGCTGTTATGAACATTCGTGTACAAGTTTTTGTGTGGACATATGTTTTCACTTCTCTTGGGTGTATACCTACCTAGGAGTGGAATTGTTGCATCATATGGTAACTATGCTTTGCCTTTTGAGGATCTGCCATAGTGTTTTCCAGAGTTGATTAGTTTTGTCAAATAATAGTTTATTTATTTATAATAATTTTTTATTATGTTATGTTAGTCACCATACAGTATATCCTGTTTTTGATGTAATGTTCCATGGGTCAAATAATAGTTTTAAAAGAAAAAGAACATGACATGGCTGAGTGATTTGGGTATGAAAACTAAGTTCTAGCATAGATTCTTGATAATTTTGGTATCTTTTCAAGAATGACTAGAGATAAAAGTAAGGATCTGAATTCTGTTCCTTGTTTTGTTAGACTTTTCAACTACCTTGATATCAGATTCAGAGTTCTCCAGAGAAACAGAACCAACAGGCTATGTGTGTGCACACGCGCGTGTGTGTGTGTATGTGTATGTATCTATACATATGTATGTACACATACACACGTATGGGAAGGAGCAGAGATTGAGTGATTGATTTCGAGGAATTGAATCTCAGAGAAAGTTGGTAAATTCAAAATGTGCACAGTAGGCTGGCAGGCTGGAGACCCAGGTAAGAGCTCAGTTTGAGGCCAAAAGCAATATTCTGGCAGAGTTCTTTCTTGTCCCAAGGAGGTCAGTCTTTGTTCTATTAAGGCTTTTCACTAATTGGATGGGGCCACCCACATTATGGAGGGTAATCTGCTCAGTATATTAATTCAAATTTTAATCTCATCTAAAAAAAAAAAAAACTTCACAGAGACATCTATAATGATGTTTTGACGAAATAGCTGGGCACTATGGCCCAGCCAAGTTGACACATTCAATTAACCATCATACTTGCCTTATTTATAGTGTTGCTGGCAGGATTATATAAAGTTTTAGATACAAAAATGCTTTAAACTCTATAAAGAGATTACAAATATGTTAGGTGATATAATATCTAAAAAGACGAAGCTAGAAACTTTCTGGAAATTAAGCACATTTACAAAAGGAAAAAAAAATCCTTATCATAGTAAATTTTTGTCAAATGTGTTTTTATAACTTAATGCTGGTACTTAGTGTACTGACTTCAGAGATATGGTTTCTTATTTTAGAAGTACTATTATTACCTAAATTACCTAAATTAGCATTCTCATTCTGAAAGTCACACCTGGCTTCTTTTCTAGGATATAGTGGCTTAGGGGTTAAGAGCAAAGATTTTATAATTGGAGGCCTAGGTTCGAATCAGTCATCTAACACACGTGTGTGCATACACACACACACACACAGCTTTTAATTTTTTTTTTGAGACTTCTTTAAGTTGGATGAGATGGTTTTCATGAACTAAGTTCTAAGCTATATACATAAAGTATGCTAGAATGGCTGGATGTTGCTCATATGAAAGCCATCTGTGATATGACTTAGGTTGCTTCATCACAAAAATACTCATTTGCCTTATCTGTAGGCAGTATATGTATAACAAGGTAAGCCCAGTGTTCTTAAATTAGATTATGTGTATAAAACATCTAGCTCAGTGCTGTCTTGTAGCAGGGACTCTAAAATACACACGAAAATGTAAATAAAATACTAAATTGAGTAAAACTTCTTGTTAAATATGACTTAATCAAAATGAAATTCTCTTTATTTTCTGGAAAGATTTATAATGCATGGATAGCAATTAATACCCATACCTAAATGTGAGCCTAAAAAAAAAAGTACATATAAAGATATATGATGTAATTGAGATATATATGAGAGGCGAGGGGCAATTAAATTAGTAAAAAAGTAGAACTGAATTCAGTGGCTTGAATTTGACCTCTGGAACCAGAAACTAAATCTCGTTGTATAAATTTGCTGAATCCTAGTAGCAGAAACTAAATATTTGGTTTGCACTAACCTTGAAGTAGAGAAAGAGCCAAACAAAAACAAACCAAACCCTACAAAATCTCCTATAAATCAGTGTTGGATCTGCCTTTGTTCTAAAACCAAGTGGAGTAAAATTAAACGATTCTACAACTTGACCTATCCTGACGTTTCATTTTGTTCAAGTTCCTGACAAATGTAATATTGGTTTATTTTGACATTTCCATTGTTCTGATTTGAGTTGGGTTTTCTAGTAACTTTTTATAGAAAGTTTAATTTTATGGATGTTATTTCTGAAAACTTTCGTGTGAGGTACATTTAGAGACAATGTTTTTTCTTACCTTTTCTGCTGTCTGGCAGACAGCTTTATTCACTATTCCCTTAATCTTCAAGTAATAAAAACTGGTGACAGTTCTTGGACAGGAAAGGTCTTGATTTCTTCCAGAATCCATTATTTGCTTCTTTTCTTCCTGAGCCTTTTCCCCAAAATTATTTTCCTTTGCAAACTATGAGTCATACACTCACTTGTATCAATCACCCACTTAATTACTGTTTTTCATATCACCTTCAATGGTGAATTTACAAATGAAACTTTTGATCATAACAAGAATTTTAAAAAATATCTAAATGTAGTTTTCAGTGAGGCCTTGGTCATTTAATAGTTATTTCTCTTTTTTTATCATTTAAAAGTTGCTTACCAAAAGAAAATAATTTTGGGAATTTCTTCTACATCATAACCAATTTACTGTATATTAATTTAGTTTTGCAAATACATGTGAAATATTTACAAATTTGGATTAAAAGAAAATAAAAATTTTTCTTATCTTCCTTTCCCTTGGGAGGTACAGAAGGAATTGAATAAATTATAACTCTTTCTCCTAGCCTAGTTCTCATTATTTCATAATCTGGGTGAATAACCGTTTGTAAGAATATTACTTATTCTAAAAAAAAATTTTTGTCCCTGGAGATGTTTTAGTGTAGGCCACCTTGGTCAATTTTTCATTCATTATTTCTTGAAAACCAGAGAAAAAGTATGACCCTGCCTAGTTGAAGATGGTAGCAGTTTGAAGAATATAGGAGACTTGGTATTCTTTGACAGGTTAGTTTGATGCCTTGGGGTTTCTGTAAGAGTGATAGGTTATGAGGGAGATGATGGACATTCAAGGACTATTACCTATTGCTGTGTAATTTTGGGCAAGTAACTTATGGTGACTGTGCCTCAGATTCTTCGTCTGTAAAGTGACCTACTTTCTGGTCACTGTGAGGATAAGATGAGTTCACACACATAAATTGCTTAGAATGATATCTTACAAGTAGTATGAACTCAATAAACATTAGTTGTTGTTATTATTACAGGGATAGGAAGGGTCAGAATTGATCACTAGATACAATAAAATTCAGGAGAAAAATGCTGAGAGACAGCAAAGGTGGAAATAAAAGTTCAGGAAAGTTGAAATCAACATGTCTGGAATTGAAAAAGTGCTGTTTCCTTTGCACTTTGGAACTCTCCTCATCACCATCCTTCAGGTCTTGAGTTAAATTTCACTCTCTCAGGGAAGTTTTTTCTGAGCCTCCAGAGGGGGCAGGTTTCCCTCTTACACATTAATGGGGGTCACATACTTTTCTTTCATAGCATTAATAATAATTTATAATTATAAATTTTATGAGATTATTTGTTCAGTGGACATTTCTCCTAATGGACTGTTCTCCATGAAATCATGGACATTTTTTTTTTTTTCCATTGCATTTCCAGTGTCTAGCACAAGGCCTACAACATGGTGGGTTTGTAATGATTTTTAAGGAATGATTAAAAGTCAAAATTAACTGGAGGACAGACAGATGTGAGGCACAAATAAAATGAATGTCCCTTGGGTACTGAGATCACTTCTTGGGCTCAAGACTTTTATATGATTCCAGCCTCAGTGTGGCAGGCCCGGTCTGATGAAGTAGTTGGAGAAACCTGGTGAAGGAACAGATAGGAGAACTGAGAAGATGAGCTGGTATCTAAACTAATGCAAAATCAATTATGATAAATATCTGATTAAGGTTGTAAGGTTGGTTTTATACATATTCAAAATAATTATCTTCTCTATTTTGATATTCTAATTTTTAATATTAATTGCATAATTACTAGATTTGCTGAAGTTGTCATGGTACCAGAAATGATAATTTTCTTTATAAAGAAATTAATTATGCTCTGTATAATGGATTTTTCTTAAGATCAGGAGCAATATTTTACTTGAAAATCTTTATAATCTTTAATGTATAGTAAACATCAACGAGAAAATCCTGAGACTGTATGTTTTGTCTCTTTAAATATTGAAGGCTGATTGGCCACAGAAACAGTTTATTTCGTTTGACCTCAAATTATTGAAAAAGTTCAAAACTTTTCTAAGAGACAGGATCAATGCTATAGCTCCTGCAGGGAGATGCCTTTTTTTTTTTTTTTTTTTTTAAGGAAGAACTATTAAAATTTCAGATAGAATGGACTGTGTCAAGATATAGTGTTTCCTCTCCCTTATTTTTTCAAAATAGAGGTTTCTTTGAAGTAAACTTTCATTTTACATTGCATTTTACCATTGTTTATTTGAAAAAAAAAAAAAGATTCTGTCTTAAAAAATCAGGTAGGTAAGGTAGATGTGTTTCCTAACCCCCCCCCCCAGGGGAGCAATTTTCTGGCAAAAAAAAAAAAAAAAAAAGGCAGGTAATAAAAGTAACCTTTGTATCAAAATACCTTCTGAAGTTTGATATTCTTTGTTAGGGTTGGGTGTAGATTTAAAAAAACAAAAACCTTGATTTATTTTCTTTTGCAAATTTTCATGATATACACATTCCTGTTATGGCCCATTTCAAGCTACCAACCTAATGTCACTGAATGTAGTGTTAGGGAGAAATATGAATAATTGGTGCTATCCAGCTGGTGTGAATAATGCCAGGTATTACTCTCATCATGCCATGAGATATCTATGAATTAATTATACAATGGCAAAAATTTTACCTTACAATTCTGAAAGTTGGCATAGTCTGTAAAGTTTTCCCTTAACTCATTTGATGTTCCCTAGTTAAGTCCTGTGTTTTATGTTTCTCTCCTCTAGAAAGTACCATGGTGTAGCCATAGGTTACTGCTTTTCATAAATTTTTTAACAGCAGAGTTCATTTTTCTCTGTCTAATAAACAATCCATTCCACATGTGAAACAGATAAAAACAGCATTGCATAGTATAAATTTGTATATATAATTTACTTTTTACAAAGTCAGTTATGGAACAGAGACATTTTGTTGAGTGCAAAACTTTGAAATCAACATCAGTGTTTCTCTTTTTTTTTCATAATTTGGATTCACACGGGTAAATTATAAAATGTAATAGTTTTTTTTTTAAAACAGTCTTCCTGGAATCTCAGCTTAATTTTTAATTAATTGAGGTAGTAAGAGAATTTTAATTATATTATAAGGGACATTATATGTTAATAAATATATTAATTAAAGGTTTGATACAGCAAGAAGACATAACAATTATAAATATTTATGCACCTAGTGTCAGGCCATCAAAATATAGAAGCAACACCTGACAGAATTGAAAGGAAAAAGTAAAAGTAAAGATTAGAGCAGAGATAAATGATGGAACAGAAAAACAATAGAGAAATTAATGAAGCCAAATTGAAGAGATCAACAAAATTGACAATCCTAGCTAGACAGACTAATAGAACAGAGAGATGGCCTAAATTACAAGATTGAAATGGGGATATTACTACCAATTCTGCAGAAATAGGATTATATAGGAGTACTATGAACAATTTTATGTCAACAATTTGGATAACCCAGGTGAACTAGACAAATTCCTAGAAACACAAAACCTATCAAATCTGAGTATACCTATAACTAGTAAGGAGATTAAATCAGTAATAAGAAAATCTGATGAAGAAAAGCCCTTGACCTGAAGCCTTCACTGGTGATTTCTACCAAACATTTGAAGAATAATTAATTTCAGCTCTTCTCACACTTATCCTAAAAAAATTGAAGGGGCAGGAATGCTTCCTAACTCATTCTATGAGGCCAGAATTATCTTGATACCAAGGACACTACAAGAAAACTATAGGCCAATATCCCTTATAAACATTGACACAAAAATCCTCAACAAAATACTAGCAAACAGAATTCAGCATCATATTAAAAGGACTATGTGTGATGACCAAGTGGGATTTATTCCAGGAAGGCAAGGATGGTTTAACATACAAAAATTAATCATTGTAATCTGTAATATCAACAGAATAAAAAGAAAAAATACATGATGATTTCAATTGATGCAGAAAAAGCATCTGACAAAATTTAACACCCTTTCATGATAAAACATTCAGCAAACTAGGAATAGAAGGAAGCTATCTCAACTTAATTAAAGTCCTAAAAGTGTTTCCTCTAAGATCGGGAAGAAGGTAAGGAAGTCTGCTTTCACCCTTCTATTCAACATAGTACTGGAAGCTCTAACTAGAGCAATTAGTCAAGAAAAAGAAAGAAAAGTCATCCAAATTAGAAAGAGGAAGTAAAATTATCTCTGTTTGCAGGTGATGTGATCTTATATGTAGAAAACCCTATGGATTTCACAAAAAAACAAACAGAAAACCCCTGAAAAATCCAACGTTTTAGAACAAATAAATGAATTCAGTAAAGTAGCAGGATAAAAAGTTGACACTCAAAAATCACTATACACAATCAATCAACCATCTGGAAAGGAAATTACAAAAAACAGTTACATTTACAATAACATCAAAAATAATAAAATGCTTAGGAAATTAACTTCACCAAGGAGGTGAAAGACTTGTACAATGAAAACTATAAAACATTGCTGAAAGAAATTAAAGAAGACATAAAAAAATGAAACACATGCTGTATTTATGGATCGGAACACTTAATATTGTTGATGTCAATACTACTCATAGCAATCTACAAATTCAGTGCATTCCATATCAAAATCCCATTGATGAATTTTGAAGAAATAGAAAAACACACCCTAAAATTTATATGGAATCTCAAGGGACCCTGAAGGGTCAAAATAATTTTTAAAAAGCCAAACCTGGAGGACTCACACTTTGTTATTTCAAAATCACTACAAAGCTATAGTAATCAAAACTGTGGTAGTAGCATAAAGTCAGGCATATAAACAAGTGGAATAGACCATGAAGCCCAGAAATAAACCTCTGCATATATGGTCAAATGATTTTTGACAAGAATACCAAGACCATTCAACAGGGAAAGGACAGTTTTTCAACAAATGGTGTGGGGAAAACTGGATATCCACATGCAAAAGAATGAAGTAAGACCCTTACCTAACACCGTATATAGAAATTAACTCAAAGTGGACCAAAGACCTAAATATAACACCTACAACTAGAGAACTCTTAGAAGAAAACATAGGACAAAAGCTTTATGACATTGGATTTGGCAGTGATTTCTTGGATATAACACCAAAGGCACAGGTAGCAAAAGAAAAAAGACAAATTGTACTTTATGAAAATTAAAAGAATAAATTGTGCATCAAAAAACACTATCCACAGAGTAAGAAGGCAACTCACAGAATGGGAGAAAGTGTTTGCAAATCATATATCTGATAAGGGTTTAATATCCAGAATATATAGAGAACTTCTAAAACTCAGCAATAAAAAAACAACCCAATTCAAAGTGATCTTAAATAGACATTTCTCTAAAGAAGATATATGAATGAAAAGATGCTTGATATTACTAATCATTATGGTAATGCAAATCAAAACCACAGTGAGGCACAACTTCATACCCATTAGGATGGCTACTATCAAAAAAACCCAGAAAACAAGTGTTGGTCAGGATGTAGAAAAATTGGAATCTTGTGTGCCTTTGGCGGGAATGGAAAATGGTAGAGCTGCTGTGGAAAACAAGACGGTGGGGGCGCCTGGGTGGCACAGCGGTTAAGCATCTGCCTTCGGCTCAGGGCGTGATCCTGGCGTTATGGGATCGAGCCCCACATCAGGCTCCTCTGCTATGAGCCTGCTTCTTCCTCTCCCACTCCCCCTGCTTGTGTTCCCTCTCTCGCTGGCTGTCTCTATCTCTGTCGAATAAATAAATAAAATCTTTAAAAAAAAAAAAACAAGACGGTGGTTCCTCAAAAAATTAAAAATAGACATATATGATTCAGCAACTCCATTTGTGAGTATATACTCAAGAGAATTAAAGGAAGGGTCTCTAAGCCATATTTGTACACTCTTATAACAGCATTATTCACAATAGCTAAAACATGGAATTAACTCAAGTGTTCATTGGATGATAGATAAACAAAATGTGGCACATATATACAAGGGAGTATTGTTCAGCCTTAAAAAGGGAGAAAATTCTGTTGTCTGCTACAGCATGGATGAGTCTTGAACACATTTTGCTAAGTGAAATAAGCCAGTCATAAAAAGACATATACTGTATGATTCTGCTTACATGAGGTATTTAGTGTAGTCAAAATGATAGAGACTAAAAGTAGAATAGTGGTGGCCAAGGGCTGGGGGGAGTAGGGGGACAGAGAGTTATTGTTCACTTGGTATAGAGTTTCAGTTTAACAAGATGAAATAAGTTATGTAGATGGATGTGGTGATGGTTGCATAACGTTATGAATGTATTTAATTCCTGCCATTGAGATGTATACTAAAAAGTGGTTAAAATGTAAGTTTTTTTCTTATGTGTATTTTAGCTCAATTTTAAAGCAAATTATCTTTTAGAAGAAAACAATTACTTGATGGTTTCTATGAATAGATGATTGTTTTATAATTCTGTGAAGCATTCAAGTAAAATGAATATTGTTGCTTTTTTATTTTTCTTTTGCAGATTTTATACTTGCAGATTTTTTTCTATGTATACTTCTAAAGTGTCTTTAATATATATTTAAAAATCCCATTAGTGTTGGATTTCATGATTAGCTTTGTGTTTATTATATGTAATGTTTCATTACTGACATTTATTTTGTTATCTTTCATTTGGGCTATTAAGCATTTATAGATTGCTACATCACCTGGTGATATCATGAACATTTTACATACTGTTAAAGTATTATAGGGAGTTAAATTTTATAGGGAGTTAACAGTATTAAACACAAAACAGACAAATACTGAATTCTTATCTTTGATCATTTATTAAAAATTTTTTCTTATCAAATATTTTTAATAAAATTTACAGTTTATGAAAATGCTAATGTATATTAGTAAATCCCATCTTACTCAGAGCGTCAAATTTAGAAATTCCTTTTAGAGTTTTGGGGTGGAGCATATGGGAATATGGAACCCACTGGTAAATTTAACATATTTTCTGTAATGGGAATGTATATAGTAAATGTTATTTATAAAATGTTTGTTCGTATCTTGTTATAAAAAGTGTGGAGAATTGATACAGAAAGGAGTTTTCTGGTTACTTTTTAAAATTTTGCTACGTATATATAAACAAATAAGGTTTTTCTAGCTAAAGGAGCTACTCAGTCATATGTAAAATGTTAGTTTCTTTAACAATTAAAATTTTTGATAAAAATGTGTCACTTAAAACTAAAAGGAAAATAACTTGTTTATGCTTATTTTTTCATAATAACATGATAGTATTTAAAATATTTATCTTACATATATGTAAACCATTTATGTAAATACATATGTATAATTATAATTTCATATTGAAATCTTTAATAAGTACAGTGTATTTCTTGAATGTATATCTACTCTTTCCAGTAAGTTGAGCATCCATGAGAATATTCTTGCTTTTCTGTCAATGAATTAATGCATTTTTGTCTCTGAATGTAATTTTCTTCATTAGAGTTTAGAAGCAAATTATAAATAGAGGGCATAGGATAAATAAGGCCAATAACTTACTTGATTCTGTTGCCTAGCCAATGTCTTTAAATTATCTTCTTATAATTTGGTCTTTTTTGTAGTCCAGAAGCTAAATCTTTATTACTTGTTACCACTAAAATATAGTTAAGATTTTTAAATTTTAAGTTCAACTTTAAAGGTAATCAGAGACTACAGTTTTAAAAATTGCTGGTTCAGGGGCATCTGGGTGGCTCAGTTGGTGAAATTCTGCCTTCGTCTCAGGTCATGATCCCAGGGTCCTGGGATGGAGCCCTGAGTCTCATCAGGCTCTCTGCTCAGCAGGAAGCCTGCTTCTCCCTCTCCCTCTGCCTCTCCCCCTGCTTATGCGCTCGCTCTCTCTCTCTCTCTCTGTCAAACAAATAAAATCTTAAAAAAAAATAAAAATAAAAATCACTGGTCCAAGTATAACCTCCAAAAAATGTGTTTCTGTGGTTATGAAAAATGATGTTCCTCTATGTCTAAAAGTCAGATATATATGTACTGATTTTTGAAATTTATTTAAGAGCCATTCTTCTAGTTCGGTAAATTAGAGACCCAGGAAGAAAACAGAGGTCCATTCTAGAAGGGAAGTTCAAAGAAAACGGAGGAGAAATAAGTGACGTTTTTTGGTTCACAAAGCACATTCTCATGAGTCATCTTGGGTACTGGTTACTTTCTATTTAGGTCAGTCAGCACTAGTCCTTAATCAATAGTCTAATCATAGTTATTTCAAGAGGTTAGGTCCAGTGGTTCTTTCCTTTCCTTTTGTTTTTCTAAGTCCCATATTATTTTTGTTTAGAGTGGTAGGAAGTATACCCTGACCTTGTAAGTTCTTATAACATTTTATTTACTTTTCTTCCACTACTTTCTCCTCAAATAACAAACTACTGAGCTGTAAGTAGCATACTTAAAATGTTATTTTATAATAAACCAAGTTGCAAAGCTTTATGATGACTCATCTTCTTATAACGTTCTGTGAACCCTCTTTTTCTTCTTTTTTGGTAGTGTTAGTTTTTGTTTCCCTTGAGTGAAACAATTACCATTTACCAGGAGGTAATGTGCATTTAAAGGTTTTATTTACTTTGATGAATGTTTCGAAAGTGTTTATGTGTATTTTTTATAGTTATTTATTTTTTTCTTCTTGTTCTGTGTAAACTTTTTACTTGTTTGTTTGGGTCTTCAATATATGAGATGTTGTTATGTCCCATTTCATGCTAATTTAAGCATGTATTTTATCCTTGTCATATTTATTTGCTCTGAGTGGTATACAGTATTTTTCTGTATTTAACATTATATTTCCAGATAAAACCTAACCTTTTCTTTTGATACACACACACACACACACACACACACACACACATACATACACACACACACATATTTTCTTCCTGGAAAGCAAAATAAATTAACTCTTGATATTGAATATATTCATAAAGATGGAGGGTTCCACATGAGGCCAATGTTTGCTGGGGAGAGTATTATTAAGAATAATAACATAGAGTTGTATAAGACTTTACTATTGGTACAGTGCTTTCATATATTATTGTCTATGCTCTTTATTAGTTCTGATCTCAGTAGCCTTTTGTACAAAATATGTTAAATGTAGAAAGTAGGAAAGGAAATATTTCTAGTGCTTCTGTTCTACTGGAACCATGTAGTAATAAATGATATTGGTTGGATTTGAATGCTTCTAGCTAATAATCAGATTATGCAGTGTGCTTTTTTTCTTCCACCATTAGTGTTAGTTCTTAGGTATCTAGTGGTTAGCCTATAAGATCTTCAGGATCTCTATTAGGTCCCTTAATCGCTGAAGTCAGTCAATTTGGCCTAATATCCCTAGAGAATATATCATTAGTCTCCCGAGCATACTAGGGACTATGTTAGTACCAGTCATTCGGAGCACATTATGCTGCTTTTGCCATCACAACACTCTGCAGAGGAGTCCTGACCCATCTCATTGGTCAGTTCTCTGGGTTTTTCAGAGCATGTTCCAAGATTGATCTTTCATTCTGGCAAGGAAACTGTGTATTTATAATGATAGGAGATGGAGATATATTGCTCTAAGAAAAGTATGGGGTAAATTGACTAGAGCTTATTAAGTGACTGAGGCTTAGAAATGAAGGTAGAGGGAACGGGTAGGGTCAAGGGAAGGAAACTGTCAGAGGATTATTTGAAGGAACAGTTCTAATACTAAAAAGGGAAACAAACTTCATGAATTTCCATCTTTATGTTTTCACTCCTTTCTCTGGGACCTTACTACCATATGCTTCATTATGTTTTGATATTCTTCCTTTGTAGCAGAAATCATGAAAGAATTAAATTCAGTCTCCCCTCACCTTTTTTTTTTTAAATATTTTATTTATTTATTTGAGAGAGAGAGGGAGAGATAGAGAGAGCACGAGATGGAGGTGGGCAGAGGGAAAGGGAGAAGCAGGCTCCCCGCAGAGCAGGGAGCCTGGATAGGTGAGGCAGATCCCAGGACCCTGGAATTATGACCTAAGCAGAAGGCAGACGCTTAATCCACTGAGCCTTCATAATGGTCCTATGAAGACTAACTTTTCCATCAGTATAGGATATCATCACCAAGATGATTTTTTTGAGCCACACATGTGAAACCAACATTTTTGAATAGAACATCTTTCTCCACATCCTTACTAGCACCTGTTGTTTCTTGTTAAGTTTAGCCATTCTGACTGGTGTGAGGTGATATCTCATTGTAGTTTTGACTTGTATTTCCCTGATGATCAGTGATGTTGAACGTCTCCGTGTGTCTGTTGGCCATTTGTATGTCTTCTTTGGAAAAATGTCTATTCATGTCTTCTGTGCATTTTTTAACTGGATTATTTGGGTTTTTTTTGGGTGTTGAGTTTCATAAGTTCTTTATATATTTTAGATACTAACCCTTTACTGGATATGTTATTTGCAAGTATCTTCTCCCGTTCCATAGGCTGCCTTTTAGTTTTGTTGATTATTTCCTTTGCTGTGCAGAAGGATTTTATTTTGATGAATTTTCAATAGTTTATTTTTGCTTTTGTTTCCCTTGCCTCAGGAAACGTATCTAGTAAGAAGTTGCTATGGCCTGTGTTGTCCTCTAGGATTTTAATGGTTACCTGTCTCACATTTAGGTCTTTCATCCATTTTGAATTTATTTTTGTGTATGTTGTAAGAAAGTGGTCCAGTTTCATTCTTCTGCATGTTGCTGTCCAGATTTTCCAACATCATTCGTTGAAGAAACTCTTTTTTCCATTGGCTATTCTTTCCTGCTTTGTCGAAGATTAATTGACTGTATAATTGTGGGTTCATTTCTGGGTTTTCTGTTCTGTTCATTGATCTGTGTGTCTGGTTTTGTGCCATTAAGATACAGGTGTTTGTAAACATATATATAGAAGCATATGGGAAATAGTGTACGGGAATAACTACTGTGTATAATCTGTCTTTCAAGTATAATCTTCTTTCTTTGAAAGTTTCTACACATTGTGTAGAGGCATATGGGAATAGCTATATGCTTAATTCACTAAAACTACACTGTGTATAAATGATCATTCAAGTAACATTTTCTTTCGCTGATATATATGTGTTTGTAAATGTATGTGTAGAAGCATGTGGGAATAGACCTATCCCTACCTGAATGAAACTACATGTTGTATAATGCATGTTTCAAGTAATGAAACAAAACAAAAAAATCCAAAAAACAAAAAACACCTTGATTTTGCTTCAGTTTAAAAATTGTCAAAATAGCAAATCATCTTAATGAACATGAAACCAATTTCTCTTGCTAAGGACTACTTTAGAACTTAAATACAAAATGAGATTTTTAGAAGTAAGAATAGAGATACCTATGAGAGAGAAATGTATAATTTTTTGTGTGTTAATGTTTGTTTTTGTAATATCATATTGGTAATAGAAACTGCCCAGATTTTTCTAAAGTTATGAAGTTTTCCATGAAAAGCCGTTAGCTTAGAGGCATGATTCATAACATACAAAACAAACAAAAAAATTATTTCATAACTTATTCAAATTAAGTATTAGAAATTATTTGAGAAACCTTTATCAGGGACATTTAATTTGTTCTGCTTAATGTGACTATTGAAAGCCATGGGTGAGAAGCGATGTTAGTGTCAGATTCTCCAGTCCCTGTAAAATCTTCTATGTGTAGATTGACACCATTATGGTTTGATTATGCTGAATGTATTTTGCAATTGGTATCTATTTAAAACTAACCTTTTTTTGTTTGTTTTATTTTCTGTGTGTTCTGTTCTGAATTTTTTATTACATCTAAGCTATCTTACTTGACACATTGGTTTTATAATTACATATGGAAAAAAATCCAGAAAGTAATTGTTTTTATAAATGATTAATGAATGACTTTTGCCAGAAATATATTTTCTGAAGACGTAATCATAAAAATCAGAATGTTCTTGTTCATAGCTAATCGATAAATAAGTATTGACTACCGGCTGGATATATTTAGTTCATTTGGGCTGCTGTAACAAAACCCCACAGATTGGGTGGTTTATAAACAACATATATTTATTTCTCACAGTTCTGGTGGTTGTGAGTCCAGGATCATAGTGCTGGCATGGTAGGGCAAGGGATCTCTTCCTGGTTCGTAGCTGGCACCTTCTTATTGTATCCTCAGCTGGTAGAACAGGCTAGCGATCTCTCTGGAGGTTCTTTTATAGGGCACTAATCCCATTTATGAGGGCTCCATCCTCATGATTTAAGCACCTCCCAAAGGAGCCTACCTCCTAATACCATCCTCTTTGGGGGTTAGGATTTCAACATAAGAATTTTAGGTAGACACACACACATTCAGAGCATAGCAAGGTACATGTTTTTCTTTCATTTGAGGAAACAAGAATATAATCTGGTACCCACCAAAAACAGTTTAGAGTTTCCTATAGAAGGTAAGGGAGGGGCAGCTAGATTTCAGGATGGGAAACTGTTATTAATATAGTTAACAAAATGAATGTTAAATGATACATCAAAGTTAATCCATTTTATAGATTTTCATTTTGCTGAAATAGAAGCAAACTCTAATTGAGTTAAAAATATATAAATATAGGGGCGCCTGGGTGGCACAGCGGTTAAGCGTGTGCCTTCAGCTCAGGGCGTGATCCCAGCATTCTGGGATCGAGCCCCGCATCAGGCTCCTCCGCTATGAGCCTGCTTCTTCCTCTCCCACTCCCCCTGCTTGTGTTCCCTCTTTCACTGGCTGTCTCTATCTCTGTCAAATAAATAAATAAAATCTTTAAAAAAAATAATAATATATAAATATATCTGTGAAGTAGGGGATTTTATGATATGCAGAGGCAGGTATTCATTTGCATTGTGATATGAAAACTACGATATTAATTTACATTTTAAATAGTATTCAAGACTGCATTTCTCACTAAGTTCGTTATGTCCCTTTAGGAGGTTAACCACAGTGTTGCACAGGTCTCTCACTCTTTTCACTGTACTTCTGTGATAATGGGAGAACAAGAATTAACTAGTTAAATGAGAAAACAGTAAACCATTGCTAACACTTATGTTTGATTTTGAATTAGAGTGATTGCATATTCAGTTACCACTTTAAGTACTATAACTGTTTTTGTTCACTCATTCTGTTTTGTATTGATTTTGGATAAAAGTCTTCTAAAATCTTACGTTTCCAAAATGTAAACTTACTTACCTTAGAATATATGTATCTAAATTAAACCTTTCTTAATTGATTTAAGGTAGTAATTTTGAATATCCATTCTTTTTCTGTTCTGTGTAACAGTGATATTCTTAGTGGATTAATTTCTCCCTTATCTAAATCCCTACATGGCTATGTATTTCTAGATCCTTTTTTTTTTTTTTTTAACTTTTCTGCTGGTGCTCATTTCCTCATATGCGGACTTACAGCAAGGTCTTCTTCACTAAATTTCCCCATAGAGCTAATCTAAGCAAATTGGGGAGTTTCTAGGTGAAAGTAGAGTCAAAAAACCTCAGATACTCATCCCTTAGATATCCACATGATAGCTTCTTTACTTCTGGTCTTTATTTAAATGACACTTTTTCAGAAATGCCTTCCCTGGCTACTCTATCTAAAATTTCAAATACCATCCCCCAATATTTGATATCCCCTTTCCTTGCCTTTTTTTTTTTTACCCATTTTCTTCAGCATTTATCATTAACATGACATATATTTTATTTTCATCTTACCTCTCTGTTGCCCCTCTTCTATACCCTCCCTCCACAGGATCTTAGAGTATAAGTTCCATGAGAGCTTGGAGTTTTGGCTATTTTTCTACAACCCTACCCTCAACCTTGAAGACAATGTCTGGCACGTAGAAGATTCCCCATAAATATAGTTGAGATAATTACTGAATGGAGGAATAACAAAAAAGATACTGATAAGAGAGATGTTAAGGAGATAGATGTGGCAAGTGATTGGATAAAGAGAAGAGAAGATAGGGAGAAGTGATAAAATGACACTGAGCTGTTAGGTCTGAGTTTCAGTGTGACAATAAAACCATTCTCTTGTTCAATAAGTATTTATATATTCATAAATATATAGTTTCTACTAATAGCAGGTACAGAGCTTTTGGTGCTGGGGTACAATGTGGAGCAAAATTAGACATGATCTTAGTTCCTAAGAGCTTGTAATTTAGTAGAAAAGACAGGCATTTATGAAATAATCATCCAAATGAATGTGAAATTCCACTGCTATGAAAGAGAATATATGGTAGTATGAGATCACTTAAGGGGAGGATTTAAACTAGTCAGAGAGGTTGGGTAAGGCTTGGCTGAGGCAGAAGTAACTATAAGCCAAGAATCTCAAGAATTAAACAGGTAAAGAGGAGAGCAAAGAACACCAAAGAGAGAAGAGAGTACACCTGTAAAGGTTTTATGTTGGATGGAAGCATGGTGAGAATGAAGGATTATAAGCTAGCCACTGCGTAGGTTGAAAATGAAAAGGTAAAGTAGTGAAAGGTGAGTCTGGAGAGGGAGTTGCAGAGGGATAATTAGGTTTGCCTTTTTCAAAGATCATTTTATCTATACTATTGAGAATGGATTGGTCCAGACCAATTATGAGGCTTTCATCCAGACAAAAATCATGAGTGGTGATAGTTGTGGAGTTTGAGAGGAACGGGCAGATTTGAGAGAGGTTTAGCAGGTAAAAAACACAGAATGAAGCTGACATTTATTAAACCACCATTTTTATGTTAGACACTGTGTTAGGTAATAGGGATACAAAAAAGAAGCAGTCTGTGGTAAAAGAGCTCTCTGGTATAAAGCATTCTATAATAGAGATAAGTATAGATTGCTTTGGGATAATAGTAAGGGAAACTGTGGGTTTCACAGAAGAGATGAAGCTAATACACATTTTCAGAAGTAACTGAGTTTTCTAAGTAGATGAGAGGAAGGGAATTCTCGTAGAGACAACTATTTGTACAAAGGCAAAAAGGTATGAGAAAGCAACATGTGCTTAGGGAGGCAAAATTTCGGAACATGGTGGAATGTCTAAGAAATGCTAATGATACAGGAACTTTATCCTGTGGGAAATCTGGAACCTTGATACTTTCCTCTTTCTCATTGACCTTAGGTTTGGCATGGAACCTGGATTTGAAACCCATTTGAGGGTAGACTTGGAAAGAGGGACAATTGGGTTTGAAGAGGTGGGGCTTTCATTTGAAATGTTCACCAACAGAAATTAGAGACCAGAGGTTGGAACTAGATATGGAGATTGAATATACCACATAGGTGATATTTAAACTCTCAAGAATAGATATGATTATCAAGGCAGATAAAAGAAATTCTCCGGTAACACATTGAATATCAAAGCTGTAGAAGAATTTGGGAGATAGAAAAAGAAGGGGTTAGAGAAGTTGGTAGGTATATAAAGCTAAGTTGGTATGTGAATGGCTACCTAGTCTAATCTACTTAATTACTTTTGGCCCAACAGCCCAGGGTTTGAAGGAAAAGGTGGTTTTCTGGTACTGTGAATAGCTCAAGTAAAAGGTAAAAATGATTTATAACACCTTCAATACCTGGACTGTTTTCTTATTTATATTTAGGATTAACTCTTCCCTTGCTGTAATTAACAATATTTCATCCAAATTCCCAAACACCCACTTGCTACAATATATGTGTATTTCATCTAGAAACTAAATCTTGTAAAATGACTTTAATTTATTTGAAAGCTTTTCATTGCTATTGTTTTATGTTGAGTAAACTTTACCACATAGATCCAACTAATCAAACTAATACTTCACTACTGATCTTGACACATTTGCTTACAAAAAGGAATTCCAAGGAAATTGCTCAGGCAGTTTAGAGGTGCCAGTTTGGAACAGGAGGTTACCAATCTCTGGTCCATTATTTGAATTTTGCTATATTTCCTTCCATGTGCTTATAGCTTCAGTGCTTTAGGCTAACATTCAACCTACTAGTTGGCTTATTACCTTTCAGAGACTGGGGTGGGTTTGGTTAAATTAAGGAACAGGGAACACTTACTTAAGTTGTGAATTTTAATTTTGTCTTTTTGGACCTACTTGATGAATTATATATGATATTCATACCTAATGACGAAGAGCAAGGACCTTCTTGTGTGTGAGTTTCCATTGAATGATCTGTAGGCATTTCCTATGGCACCCGTTTTAATCAAGGCATAAACCTTGCTTCCATACTTATGTATTGGTAGTATTGTATAGATTGGGTAAAAAAAAAAAAAAATAAAAAAAAAAATAAATAAATAAATAAATAAATTTGAGAATAGAAAACCAATTAACTAGGAATAATAGTATAATCTCTAAATGAATGCATGCTGCTATTAGGTGCACTATATACCACACTTATGGTCTATAAGAGTATTTAAAATAATAATTTAGCTCACATTTATATAATATTCAGAATTGAAAATGGAGTTTGTATGATATGTAAGAAAGGCATTCAGGGAGTATGGTTTTTGTAAATTTATTGTCACTTGCTGAAAATTAACATGAAATGTGTATGCTTGCTATAAACATTTTCAAGATTCTTAAAAATTGGAGTGTTACATTTTGTATAGTTTTCCATCAGATGATATTACTGCCAGAGATAGAAACTTAACTTTTTTTTTTTTTTTTTTTTGGGCAATGAGCATTTTATATGAATCTTTGGTTGTGCTTTTGTTTTCTCATGTTTTGTGTAAAAGTTCAAAAAGGAGCAGAAATCATGCATTCACTATTTTTCTCTTTACTAAATTCAGGGCTATATGATGTTAAAATGTGAGTGGGGAAACTAAATTCTTTCAAACTAGTTTTCTGGTCATGCACATTTTATAGGTGAAGCTTTATTATTTAATTATCTTTGATGATTTGGGGAATGCATTGACTATTAACAGAATTTTTTAGACTATTTATAGTACTAATGGTGTTTTCGCAGAGCACAGAAACATTAAATTGACAAAACACATCAATTAGCTTTTGATGTTTTTCTTTTTTGTTATGTTAATTTAGTCTCCTGACTCAGAAATGAGAACTCTTTTAGATTCAGTTCATTTACACAGCAGGTCAGTGGACTTTAGGTCAACATGTCTATGAATAGATATTTGTCGTTATCTTGAACATTTGAAATTGTTTAGATTTCTCTCCGATTTTCTGTTCTTATCTTTGTTTTAAAAATATTTTATTTATTTATTTGAGAGAGATAGACAGAGATAGCGACAGGGAGCACAAGCAGGAAGGAGAGAGAGAAGCAGGCTCCTTGCTGAGCAGGGAGCCCTATGTGGGGCTTGATCCCAGGAACCTGGAATCATGACCTGAGCCGAAGGCAGAAGCTTAATCGACTGAGCCACACAGGCACCCAGATTTCCCCCCAATTTTCATAGCATTTTATTATATTGATTTTGTTAGATTGCAGAAGAAAGGTACACTCATATACTTTGATATTTGTTGTACTTTTTTCTTTCTAACATAATGTCTAGAGGGAAAATGTTTAAGTTATATCAAATTACTTATAGTTCTTTTGTACGCTTTAAAAAAACTTTAAAAATTCAATCCAGGGGTGCTTGGGTGGCTCAGTTGGTTAAGCGACTGCCTTTGGCTGGGGTCATGATCCCAGAGTCCTGGGATTTAGGCCCACATCAGGCTCCCTGCTCAGCGGGGAGTCAGCTTCTCCCTCTCCCTCTGCTGCTGTCCCTGCTTGTGCTCTCCTGCTCTCTCTCTTTCAAATAAATAAAATCTTAAAAAAAAAATTCAATCCAATAAGTATGTATTGAATGTTTTTCATGTTGTCTAGCATTGTGTTTGGGGACCTAGGGGTTACCAAAATAGTGGGTGAATAAATAAAGAGGGAATAATCAATAGTCAGAAGATTTTATCTTTTAACTGAAGGCTTATTTTATGTTTGTGGAAGACATAAATTAAGAAGACACAATACAATTTGATCATCTAAATCTAGAGTTGGTGGAGAAAGAGCTCAGGTATGAAGTAGCTTAGGAATTCATAGAGAAAAGGGGTGGGTTTTCTCTCACATAAGGAGCACACCATTAAGGCAGCCATGTGTTTGTTGGGTGGTATGTGTGGGGATGGAATTAAATTTCTCCCAGGGTTCATAATTCAACAGGTGAGAATAATCCATATGTAGATAACCATAATAGTAATATTAGTTGAAAAGATAAGTGTTATAAGAAAGGTATGTTATTCAAGTTAGCAGAGGCAGCGATTACGTTAAATACGGGTCTTCAGAAGATGCACTATGGAGAAGGTGGCTTTTGAGAAAAACTTGGAAAGATATTTATGCTTTTGGAGGCTTGAGTATTTCATTGTTTAATTGGAAGTTTACAGAACTCATGTGGTGTAATAGAAATTGTCACCTGACTTAGCTTTTAGTACATGTATTGCTTCAAAGTGATAATGTAAACTTGGAAATGTCATTTGATTGCCTAAACTTCAATTCCTAATACAGAAGAGGAAGATTCTGGAACTGTATCCTCTTTAAGGGCTCTTATAAACTATACCAGATAATTTGTAGTTATCAGAGTCGACTTTATAAATGGACTGGACATCTTCCGTTTACCTTTCCAGATCCCTCTCTACCCTATTTGTGTCCTTGGAGGCTGACCTTTCCCAACTACATCATCTGGCTCCCCTGCCCTTTGGCTTCTGGTTGGATTACATAAATGGATGACACCAGCTGGAGATTGGAGGGTGAGGGGAAAGTGAAGTCACGGTATTTATTCCCCTGGTACCCTCCCTTGTGTTACCTTGAATTGGCTAGTTTCCCCTCCTAAAAGCTATACTTCCTGTCAGGAGGCCTTTACTATATAGCTAACCCTCTTTGATAATCACTGATAATCACTTATTCCTCTTGCCCTTCAGGGATGGTAATGTTTCTTGTTGTTGTCAGATCCCCAGGAACTGTGCACTGTTCCCTGTTCTCTACCCCAGGAACTGTGCGCTGTTCCCTGTTCTCTATCCCTTAAACTCTGTCTACGTCTTTGTAAGTAGTCCCTTAATTAAACTTTTATTCTCAAATTACCAAATTTGAGCATGCCACCATTTTTTTTTCCCTGCCAGAACTGACTGAATACTTTATTCTCTTGGGATGACTTTTCACCAATCTCTGTATCTTAAGGACTTATTACCATTAAGTGTAAGCAAGAGTCTCTATAAAATGAAAATATTCTGGGAGGAACTACCTGTTAAGTTGTCTGGCTAATATGTTAATTGTCAGTAGTTATGACTGGATTGTATGCTACTTGTTGTAGAGATGTGTGTATGTATGCTTGTGTGTGTGCCCCTTCGCTTTGTATTCAGTGAGAGCTCAACAATTTTATTTAAGTCATCATCCTAGCAGAATACCATTAGGCTAGTTGATCAAGATGCGTGGAGATTTTTCTTGTGGCAGTGAAGAATCTTTGAAGAGTATAAGACAAGGAGTGACCTGATTAAATTTCCATTTTTTTATAGGCTCCTCAGATGGCTATATATGTTGGGTGAATTTGTAAGCAAGGAGGCTGATGTTTTATATTAGATAAAAGATTATAGATATCTGAACAAAAACAACAGTAATTAGTGTGTGAAGGAAGGAGTTGAAAAATGAGTGGTTGTGGCTGTGGATTGGGTAAAGAGGAAAGCTTAACATCACTCTCTTCTTTTTTGTGTGGGTAACCAGATGGAGGATGGTGCTGCTACATGATATGAAGAATAATGGAGGAAGATCAGGTTTGGGAGAAAGATGATGAATTAATTTTTGATTTGTATTTGAGGTGCCTCAGGGACAATCTAGGTTCTCCTGTATAGAAGGCAGTTGTCTGGATTAGTCTGAAGCAAGGAGGAGAAGACCAGATTAGAAATAATAATTTAAGGAGTCATCAGCAAGACATTGTTAAAACCAAAAAGGTAACGAGGTAGAAGCAACTTAAGGAACAAGAGAAAAGGAATGGTTAAAGAGGCATGCAGAGAGCCAGGAGACTCTGATGGTCTGGAAGCCAAAGAAATAGAGCTTTAAAATATAGGCCCACCAACAATGGAAAATGCACCCAGATTTCAGAAAGGTAGAAACTGAAAAATACTGTTTAAACAGTTAAGTGAGTACCTTAGGGAAAAAGCAGTTTCAATGGAGTAATTATTCATTAGATACTAGATTCCTATATGGAAAGGACAGAAAGAGAGAGCAAGTATAAACTGATATGAAAAAATTTGGATGAGTAAAGAAGAGAATATGGATGGAATATGTGAAGGCAGGGTTTTATGTATGTGTGTACGTATGTATGTATATGGGTGAGTAGGAGGGTGGGTAGATAGGTAGAAGTAGAAACTGACTGACTTTTGTGACAATGGAGTAGGGCAGACTGAAAGTTTGAAGATACAGGAGAGGGGATATCTGGTAAAAGCCGGAGAGCCTTGATTTCAAGAACACAGGTACTAGAGTGGCCTTGAGTAGAGGAGAATCATTTCATTCTTGGGGACTTGAAGTGAGGATGGGTGTGATTAAAGTTAAGTTTGTAAGTAAGTGTCACAAAAATTGTGAGGAGTCTAGCCTGAGTGCCTTTATTTTCATGATAAGGTCAAAGGCAATGTTGTCTGTAAATCTGAGGGTTGTTTGAAGAATTTATTAAAGTAGGGGTTTTAGGAGATTGTTAAAAATTTGGAAGAGTCATTGAGAAATGCAGTGTGGTGTAGTGGTTAAGAGCTTGAACTCTAGAATTTTGCTACTGATTAGCAGTGTGACTACAGGCAAGTTACACTATCTTCCTATGCCTTGATTTTCAACTAGAAATGGAGATAATTGTAGTTCCTCTACACTGGAATATTGTGAGGGTTCATAAATGTTTACATGTAAAGTGTGCCTGGCACATAGTAAATACTCTATAAATTATAGTTCTGATTATTATTTTTGTACTTGAAACATGAGGGATGAAGCAGTAAATAAGTAGTATGGACAGGGAGAAAGTGAGCAAGAACTTAAGTGGTTTTATACATGTGAAAAGTAGAGTACTTGCTTAAAGATTAGGGTATTTGAATTAAAAATTGTTCAGTTAGGACATCTTGAGCTTATGAGAAGTTCTAGTAACTGACTGTAAGATGTGGAGGTCACTGGATTTGAGATGGACATATTCTCAAAGTATCAGAGTTTGTACTTAAAAATCAGAATGATTGGCTGCAACCTCTGCAGACTGACAAAGGTATATTGTATTGACTATTGACTACTTAAATATGACAAGTGGCATTGCTAAATGTGAATAGATTTTCTGAAATGGAAAGCTATTCTTGGTAAAGCTTTTCTCAATTTACACAATAGTTGCATTCCTAGAAAATTCACTATATATTAAATCCTTGTAATAAGTACTGTGTGAGATGTAAATTAAAGTTCAGTTTCAGACTTAATTGTTCTCCCCTTTCTTCCACCCCCTTCCTGAACTATATGTCATATAGAATTTGGATTCTTTTGCAGCACTGTGCTGTGCATTGCAAGACATCCAGCATTCCTGTACCTCATCCATTAAAACCTGGTGGCATCCTCTAATTCTTTGTACAGGCTAAGCACATTTCAAAATGCCCCCGTTGAGCACCACTGGGTTAGGGGAAAGAAAGCACAGAGTAATGTGGATTGGATCTAAGGAAAAGGGTTCTGTTTTGCGCTGTGACCTAGTATGATAGAGACAGGAGGCAGGGAATTACCTGGCAACAAAGTTTCAAGGAGAATCCTGATAAAAAGTTGAAATGTACAAAGTAGTAAAGTTTTCTTACATCTTAGCCTCTTGTCCTCATTAACTCCTTCCACCAAGAGACCCCCAGCCTGGATGTAGCTGGCAGCCAAGTTATGTTAACATTTTATGACCTGGTAAGAATTCTTGACCAGATTTGGTGAAGAGTATGATTTCAGCACAATTTGTCTTTTAACTACATTGCATTTTACTTCCTTTTTTTTTTTTAAGGTTTTTTTTTATTATTATTTAAATTCAATTAGCCAACATATGCACATTAGTACTTCCTTTCTGCTAACTTCCAAGCATTCCTTTTCTATATGAAGACAGGTGCGAATGCCTTATCTTGCCCATTTAAATGTTTATTCTCATTTTTTCTTGCCATCAGTAAATGTGTTGCTTAAAATTGTAATCACTGAATTTCTGTTTGCTTGTGAACATATCCAAATGCACTAAAATGCAGTAGAATCATTGCAGTTTCATCTTTTGCTCAAACTGATAAACTTTTAATAGTGTCACCTTTGTCTAATGTTAACAGTTTTTGTTATTTTGGAAGAATCATCTCATTTGCAGCAGTTTACTACTGGTGATCTTAATTAATAAAAAATATTGCTTTTGAAAGAGTAAAGTCAAGTTGTGCTATTTAGATACTGCCCTTATTTTAAATTAGGTGACTTTTGTAATATGGAACAATAGTTTCCATTTTAAATAAAAATTTAGGATGATAAAAAAATGATTAGGGATAAGCGGGGTTTGATGAGGTTTTTAGCTTCCTTTGTGAAGTAAAACCCTATCCTTAATAGTGAAGATTAGAAGTAATTCCTGAAGTATACATGCTTTGTAAAATATATTCCTACTTTCAGTCCCTTTCCTGGGAGAAATGCCCATGCCAAGAAAATCATTGTGATTAGCATTAATTGCTATGCTTCTTGGGTTTCCCTGCAGATAAGCCAGAGTTGTAAAAATGGAAACTTTTTTTTTTTCCCCTGTAAAGGTCATAGCAACAGATACCGTCTTGAAATGGAGCACTGATGGTCACCTAGCTGATTGAAATGGCACTGTGTAATTATATCACAATTATATGCATGGGTGGCATCTCTTTATTAAGTTACATTTCTTCTATATTAAAATATATATCATTTCATGTGAGAAAAATTAGATATTTCATAAAATCCAATTTGTTCATGTCCCTTAACCTTAATACATTAGTCTGTGTTTTAAACTGGTAGAAAATAATTTGTTCTGTCTTTCTCTTTTTATCATGGGCCCTTAATAATCTTAAAATAAATCTATTAAATCAATTAAATTAATTTCAGCTGCTTTTAAGTTCATTCTGTGGGGGTTTTTCCCTCATGAGATTTTCATAAACTATAATTGAGTTTATATTTACCCTAAAGTGAGTTTTTCAGTCATCTGTCCTTTGAAATTCACTTTGGTATGGCATGTGGTATATTAGATGAGAATTATTTCTTCATTTTTGTTACATGGTACAGTGTTTTGTTTGCTTATTTGATTGCTTATTTGTTGTTTTTGCCACCATTGACAAGTTCCTGAAAAGTTCTATGAAAATCAAATTTCAGATTCTTCTATTTTCTCACTGTGCATTATAATCTTACCGTGTTTTACTTGAATAAAATATTGAATTTTTCCAGAATATTGATTCTGGAAATCAGCAAGAGTTTGATAAGATTAAAGAGAAGGTATATTTTTTAACTTCCAATTTTCATTTCCTCAGATTTAGAAGTCTGTAGGAAATTGTATACATAATTGCCTTATGTATCATTATATAAGATAATGATACATAAGGAAATTAATTGCAGCTTACAAAATAAAAAGTCTTAATATGTCGATTTGCTAAAATATGTAATGTCATAAAGAACAAAATCCTAACTGGGAATATTACTTAAGAGTAATCTGATTTAAGAAAAAGATAAAAAATCTTAGGGTATGTAATTTTTTAAGTTTTTATTTTCGGAATATTAAAAATTGACTTTAAAAATATCTCTGGAGTAGTTGGGCCAGGGAGTAGTTGAAGGTAGGACGCAGGTATACAGTGTTTTAAAGTGGATGTTTTTGAAACATGGCAGGAAATAGGGGACCTTGGGGTTGGGAGTTATGACTCAGATTAAGCACAGACTTCATGGTAATTTCAGGCTTACTATAGTCACTTTAGTCTAGGTCCTGGAGTTTAATATATTGGGGAAGATTAAGAAAAAAAAAAAAAACAGATCAGTGAACACACTGTGATATCCAGTTTAGAAATGGCTTCCCACCATCTTCACCTCCTGGTATTCATGCTTTCTGTAGTTCCTTCCCACAGTGAACTGGGTTCAAGATCAAAAGGAAAGATATTACAGAAGTGATGGTAGTTGACTTCTGAAGCTGTTCGAAAAGAAATTGTGGCTTCTTGCTTGCTGTCTCTTGGATTAACTGCTTTCGTAGGGAGTTACCATACCATTAGAATGCTAAAGTAGCCCATGGAGAAGCCTACATAGGGTGGAATTAAGGCCTCTTGCTAACACCCAGCACCAGGTAGGTGAGCCATCTTGGAAGCAGATCCTCCAGCCTCAAACAAGCCTTTCGATGACTGTGGTCCTGGCTGACACTGACCACAACCTTGTGAGGGACTTCAAGCCAGAATCACCTGGTTAAACTGCTTCTGTATTCCTGACCCATAGAAACTATGAGATAATAAATATTTATTGTACTAAGCTCCTAAACTTAGGGTAATTTGTTTTGCAGCACAGTAATGCAGAAGTAATACACACAAATAAAAGCAGTGTTTCAACTGTGATAACTCTCATCAAGGAAAGGTATGTACTGCTCTGAGAGTGACTAACAGACTTCTGATTTAGTGTGGGGGTTTGAGAAGGTCTTATAAACTTAGATCTAAAGAATAGGAAAGAGCATTCCTGACAGGGAACAACATGTAAAATACGATTGTGGGAGAAAGCAAAATAATTTTGAGAAACCTGAAGACCACCAGTGTAGCTAAGGGTAGACAGCAAAGAAGAGCTAGAAAGGGAAGAAGGTAGAGAGATCAGAAAATGCTAGGCCTGGGACTATATTAAAGATTTTGGTCTTTATTTTAAAAAGCAGTATGGTTCCATTAAAAAGTTTTTATCAGGGGTCGTGGGGTAACTAGATTGGATATGCATTTTGTAAAGAACATTCAGATTGCCTTGTGGAGAATGAATTAGACCTGCTTCAGGTCTCAGTTTAGATAATGGTTTCTTTGAAAAGCCTTTTCTGACATTTCATTTCCAGGTTGGGTTCTTCTCCAGTCACCGCTGAACCTTATTTTCCTTATTATTGCTGTAATTATTTAATTGCATGTGGCCCCCAATATTCTAACCTTGGGAGGATGGAGGACAAATTCACCATTGTATTCCCAGTAAGCACTACTTCATCTTTTATGTAATGAAACTCATTAAGCACTTGTTTAATTAATTTAGGCAGGTATTCTCATTTGGCTCATTAGGTTTCATATGTGTGTATCAACCATATTTCCTGCTTCGCTTATTGGTAAAATATATAGCCTTTCTATTTAACAAACAACATAAAATAGCTATACTCCAGGTTCTTGTCTTAGATTATGACTTTGAACTCTTTGCCACTTAATTCCTTTAAAAAGTTTGGGGGAAATAAAATTTATGAAGGACTGCACTATACTTGTATCGTATTTTCACTTTCTTAGAATTGGTTTTACTGAGTCATGTTATTCCATAGCTTATATCAAGGGATATGAAAAGCAAAACAGCTTTGAAACCCATTGTGTTCACTTCCGGGGGTGGAGGAGAATGTAGTTTATTGTGATTTCTTTATGAGGACTGATAGGAAATTTTTTTCAAGATGCAATAAGTAGGAAGACTGATTTTTTTTTTTTTTTTTTAGATTTTATTTATTTATTTGACAGCCAGAGACAGTGAGAGAGGGAACACAAGCAGGGGGAGTTGGAGAGGGAGAAGCAGGAGTTAGAGAGGAGAAGCAGGCTCCTTGCTGAGCAGGGAGCCTGACGTGGGGCTCAATCCTAGGACTCTGGGATTGTGACCTGAGCCGAAGGCAGATGCTTAACGACTGAGCCACCCCGGCGCCCCGAGGAAGGCTGATTTTGAACAACTGTGATTTGTGTGTGTGTGTGTTTGTGCATGTGTGTGTTTTAATTTTTTTTGCAGATATGGCTATTGAGGCATCTGCATACGTTTCGCTCTTTGCAGTGGTTTCTGGGACACTCAGATAAATTTTGTGGTTGCCTTTATCAAAGGACATAAACATTCTGTGTTCTGTGTTTTGACTAGTAGTCTTACTACTGATTTTAATTATACTTTTTTATTTCTTCCATCTTTATTGCCGTCTTCATCCCCTTCCCATCTCCATTTCTTTACTTTTTTATTTTCTGTGCTAATTTATCTTTGTAACTCATCTCGAATTTTCTTTGAATCACAAAGCATTAAAAATTACATGTAGACATCTACAGCGTAATGGATCTCTTTTGGCTATTTGTTTGGGAACTGACTTGGTTTTAACTTTGACTTCTCTCACTGGATCCTCTAGACTCTCCAGGTTATTGAGACTGGCTGTGGTCAGTCAGCACCTCCTCTCCTAAACTCTATTTTGTGAATAAAGGGTCTTGTTTATCTTCTCTGCAGTCAGGAGTCTTTCATTCCTCTTTTCTCTGGTTCTTTACCCACTCTCCCAACCTCAAAACATGTTTAAGTATTTTAAAAATAGTTGCCTTTGTTATAACTCTGTGATTTAATAAAATGTTTGAGTTAGGTAGAGGTAAATTTTATACTAAAAGCAAGGAAAGATAGTTACTTTTTTATGTTTTTTATATTATGTTTTGTAGTTTTTTTGAAGAACCATTTAAGGCATTTATTTATATTAATTCCAGAAAGGTCAGTAATCTTGGATTACACTAAGAATAAACTAAATCTGAAAAAAATTATGAGAAAGTCCCCATGGGCTAAATGTATTTTGATGATTTTAGGCTTTTGTTCATATCTAAATTTTATTTCCATTGCTATTTAAAAGCATTAGGAAGTATGGGATAGTTACACATGATGAATAGGTACATTTAATTAAACACTTTAATATTAGTTATTTATATCCTCTAGATGGTTTTTAAAAACTAGCATTCTGTATGGATATATTTGCAAAACTGATTTTAAAGTAATATATTTTCATTGTTTTGTTAACAAATCAGACTTTTCAAGCTATTTCTGACTATTAAACCTTTCTGGAAAGTTGTTCCATATCCTTCCGGTCATCTAAATTTATCACAGGCCTTTAACTAAGAAGGTTGGTGAACCTTCTTTCCTTTTGATCTTGCATCCTGGCGGGTGCTTGGATATTTCTTCTGTAAGAAAAGTTTTGGTGGATGAGTCAGTGCACTGAGTCATAGGCAGCATGAAGCCTCTAGTGTTCTATACGAACTAATTGGAAACAGTTTCAAAATTAATTAAGGCACAGTTGTCAGCTCAGTGTTACTGATTGACATCCCACCAAAGTATTTTGTCTTTTGGCAACTCGCTTAATTGTTCTTTAGTATTTAGATTTTTGTTTTGCTTTATGTCTTTTTTTTTTTTAATCTGTTGAATAGACCTATAGTTACCATGTTGATTTTTTTAAGAGCTCTTTTATGATCCTTATGTCATTTGTATTTAATTTCTCCCTTGCTTGATGCCTTTTTTTCCCTTAAAAATTATTCAGTACAATTCCTTTTCTTTTTGGCTTGCTAATTTATCAGGCCACGAGAAAAGTTTTTTATGCTCCACAGAACTAGTTCATACAATAATAGTATATTGATTTGTCAAATAAGAACCCCCTCTCCAACTAAACACTATGATTTGGTAAAAAATTAAATGGCTTGCATAGATTTCTTTACATGCATTAATTTGACTTTAATAAATTCATTAAAGATGACATGTTTTTGAACGTTTCTTTTTCTTTATTGTACTTATATTTGTTTGAAAGTACTTTCATTTGTATGAAGGCTTTTGCAAGGGGGACATTGATTAGGTATTCTTCATGTTTACAGAAGATCAAACAAGAAATCAAGACCAGAAAGAAGTTTTAGCTGAAGAGATCAAATATGTTCTGACAAGATGATAAAATGCTAAGATGAATTAGTAAGGAGGGGGGAGGAAAGAAAGAGAACTACATATTAAGTGTCTACTAATTTCCAGGCACTTCACCTGTATTATTTCTTTAAATCCTCCTAGCATGTCTGTGAGATGGGACTTACTTACCCGTAATCAGATGTGGAACTTGAAGCCTCGCAAGTTATTAACTTACTGAAAGTCCTTCCCTGTATCTGTATAGTAAACACCTGAGGCAATCTATATGGCAGCTCTTTGGTGTGCTGTCTCATGCCAGATTTGGGCACTATGCCAAAGGAAAATGTACAAAAAATATTTGTTCTAGCTATACAGTAGACAATCTATATGACAGTAAATGGATACACATTTTTAAATCATTCCTCTTAACCATTACTTTTGAAGTTATTTCATTGAAATTGAGAAACATTTTACAATTGATGACATGTCAGTTTAATTGGCAGCATCTTTTTTCATAATACATAAGATTAATGCTGCATCTTATAATCAGTATGATCTTAAGAGTTGTTGGAATACAGTAGATGGTCTTTGTTCTTCTCACTTCTTAGAAATGTTCAAGAACAAAGGCAACCATTTAACCTTTTGGGTTTTCTTTCATTCTTCCCCAAGTCTGTTCTAATGAGATGGTCTTTAAAAACTCAATGGTCAACTAAGTTTTAGAAACGCAACATAATCTATCCTCTTCGAGATTTTCACTGTACACTAGCATGTAAGAATTTTAGCCAAAAAAAAAAAAAAAAAAAAAAAAAAAAATCAAAATATTTTAAACTTTGTTTAACCCATTGTTGTACCAATTTATTTGACCAAAGAATCTCCCACACTCTGCCTCTTTCTTATCTGTTTGTGCTTGAAGAACTTAATACTATGCATGTAACTTTGGGAAATGCTGGATTACATGCTCTCTTGCTTAAGTGTCACCAGTTAAGAGTCTAACATTTCTGAGGGTCAACAGTTTTTCTTTTTCAGACTTCTTACCCAACCTCATTTTATTTTTATTTTTATGGATTGGCCATACCTCATTACCAATTCCTTGTCTATTTTTTTTTTTTTTTAAGTTTCTGGAGTTGTATCTTAGTGTATAGTTTTTCCTCTTTGCTAGCAAAATTGTGATATTTGAAGCTTATTAACTGGGTATTCGGTGTTTCATTAAGTGTTCTAAAGAGCCAGAAAATTCTTGGTAATGTGTAAATTACAAATGTATATTTTACATTTGCTTGTATTTTATGACATCTAAAGGTCAGTAGGTTATGGGAGCTTCATTAACATATCTTATGCTGATCTCTTCAAAGGTATGATATTTTTCATCTTCCAAGGACTCACTAAGGAGGAGTAAATCTCTGTTCCCTGCTGTTTTTCTTATTTATCTCTTTATATCCAGACCCTGCCCTCCCCTCCTCTCCTCTTTCTCCTTTCCTCTGCCCTCCCCTAATATCTGGACTCAGTTTATTTATCAGTTCTGTGTTTTGTAAGGATCATTTATTTAATCATGTAATATTTGTTCACTCTTATTCCCAATTTTATTCTACATTTTAGTAATATTGCTTCTGGAGCCCGTTCTTACCACTTCTTTTTTTTTTTTTTTTTTTAAGATTTTATTTATTAATTTGACAGAGAGAGACAGCCAGCGAGAGAGGGAACACAAGCAAGGGGAGTGGGAGAGGAAGAAGCAGGCTCCCAGCGGAGGAGCCTGATGGGCTTGATCCCACAACGCTGGGATCATGCCCTGAGCCGAAGGCAGACGCCCAACGACTGCGCTACCCAGGCGCCCCCCTTTCTTACCCCTTCTGTACAAAAGAGCCTGCCTATGGCTTTTTATGCCTAAGCTAAGCTAACTTCTTACCAGTCTTCCTGTTAGCCAATAGATGATCTTGTTTTTTCAGTCATCTAGCATTCAGGTATACTGATTTTATTGCACTAATTTCCAATTTCTTCCTTGCTTACTTATGGTAGTTGTAGCTGTGCTTGTAGTGATCATTCCTGTCAGCAAGTATTCTTGAGTTTGTGGTAGGTTTCTGAAACTGTAGTGGCCATCATGGAGTTCACGTATTTATGCTTTAAGTACCCTATGATCTCAGGAAAACCCATTAAGTCATAACTTACTGCATTCATAGCATATAAAGGGGACCCAGAGAAGTATAATACTGCATTAAGGGTGTGGGAAATGGGATTAGAAATGTGGACTGGTGCCAGATTGTTTAGCAGTTTTACTGCCAGGCTAGGATAGCTCTTGAGTAAGGGAATAACATGCTTCATTTTTCCTATCCAGCTATGTATTTAGCCTAAAAACTTGAATTTATTTCAAGAAGCTTGATGCTTTATTACCAGCACATCTTTTTGGCTTCAGTCTGTTTTCTGATTTTTTTTTTAGCCCTTTCTACTTTGAAGAACCTATGTCATAGGATTTTCTGATGATTAAATTAGACATTGTTCATAAAGCATTTAACAAACAGTGCTTGGTACATACGGCAATGACAATAACATGATGACAAAAAGTACTGGAATATGGATGTAGCCGAGGTGTTTGGGGGGGAGCTTAGGGGTGGGAGGTGAAACCACACAATCTGTTCTAGTCTAGCAAGCCTAGCTGGGTAGCAGACATACCAGCCCAGGGCCATTCTTGCAGCTTGTATTTTCTAGACTGGAAATCAGGAGACCCGGGTTCTAGTCCCAGCCCTGTGTGACTTTGCCCATCATCTTTCCTTCTAGGCCACTATGCCTTCATAGATAAAATAATTGATTTGAATTAGGTAATTTTTAAAAAGTATTATCCCAGATTTAAAATATATGATATTTTGGGGTTAGGCAACTGGTGATTAAGGATGGCTAAGGAGAACAGGAGAGTAGGCCTATCTCTTTTATTTCATTGTGCTGTTTCTGATGGATTATCTAAACCAAATGGGTGAGTGAATGTTGAGGATTCATTTGCTTACAATGGAAAAATTATATTAACTACAAAAAGGACCTATAAAAAAAAAAGCACTATAGCAAAAACAGTGCTTAAAATGCATTTGTGTTTTTCAAATTGAGAATCAATACATAACATTCTGAGGCAAGAAAACATCCTTGCAAGTGGAAACGGCTCACTGAGTCAACTGAAGAATTTAGAAAAATAAGTTGGACAGTATCTGATATTATTTACACTTCTTACACACCTGAGGTCAATGTAGCCTCTTCCAATTTCAAATATACAGACTTCAGGCCTGTCATTGCTCCAGATACATTTATTGGGCAGGCAGTCTTAAACTCTTAGCCTGATTAAGGTTGGAAGGCTTAATCATCCCAGTCTTCTTCTCATGCCTTCCCGTCTACTACAGTGCTCGTTTGTGTCAGATTGTCAACAAAGTAGTTAAATTGGAAGATTTTTAAGATACCTTTCATTTCAGTAGTTATACAGTGTCAGTATGTACTGATCTTTCTTCATCTTGGTCCATGTTTCATTCTTAGTGGTTCTTTTGCTTTCCCTTTTCTGTTACTGCCTGTTTCCCTGTTGTTATTTCTATTTGGGCCATGGCAATGAGGTAGATTTGTGTGAGAAAGATTATGGGAACAAAGAATTTGATCAATATCTTCTCACTAACACCACTTCCACAAGCAAACACACAAACAAATATCTATTATTTTGGATACGGAGAAGGAGGAGACAGAGAAAAATAAAAGGAGAAAAGGTGAGGATATTGAGTTGGAAAAGGTGCTTGGGGAATATTTGTACCGAATTTGAAGTAGGGATGTTTTTAAAAAATGAAAGATCGTCCCCCTGCATGTACATATATGCCTCCTCGGGGGTGGGGGGGAACTAAACAAAACCCCCTAACATTTATATAATTTCATTTTAAAGGATGGGATATGTTGCTATCACTTCTAGTGATCAGCAGTTTAGGAATCCTGCCCACGAGGGATAGAATGTTAAAAACAGCAGAGAATAATTCCTGTCTATTTAAGAGAGTTGAGGCTTTAGCCTTACTTTCTTATAAAGCTTTATTTATCAAAGGTATTCTCAGGAGGTAATGATAAACCTGAAACTGTTCCAACCTGTGCTGAAATACTCCCACACCATGTTGTTGGAATAGATTTAAGCACTCTGTGTAAACCCATGCCAGAAAGTTCTTACCATTTGAAGTTTCTGCCCTCGGTTGGATTGGGAGGAGGAATTTCCCATCTGTTCAGACAGAAGAACAGTGATCAAAAAATAGGTAATGAAAAAGATTTCCCTGTTTGAGATGTGCTTTTTGTGGATGAAAGCTTTTCATTGGAAGGAATTGTTTGTTTCCACATGACAAATATTTGGACCTGATGTTCAAAACAAGTATTTGGACCTGAATTAAAAACAAACTTATAGCTTTCAATATTGTACTATATAATTCACTTGTTTTGGTTGGTAGTTGAATTCAAAACCCAGTAGGTATTCTTTTGCTTAATATCTCACCTCCCCACTTTAAAACACCACATCATTACCTTCTCATCTCTTAGCGTTGATGACTGCAAGAACTTAATTGGTCACTTACCTTCAATACATCTTCCACTCTGCTGTTCCATGGATCTAACGTTGCATCTGATCATATCGCTTTTCAGTTTAATAGTCTAGAATCCTGGCAAATGTACAAGTTCCTTTACCACGACCATGAGGCCCATCCTACCTATTCAGGCTCCTCTTCTGCTACACGCTCTACTTGCCTCTCACATCAGACTTCTGATGTTGTTTTATGCCTTTGTTACTCTGCATATACTTCTGGCCCTTCTTTCTTCCATGATGGCATTTATTGCGCTATTTCACTGTTCTTTTTTTCAGGGTGACATTTATTTAGTTGTCTGTTATCTTACCTGTTTCCTCTTTAAAACTGTGGGTCATGGCTACTCTATATTTTCCCAACACTTAGCCCATTTACCCCTCCTTCTACATCTTATAAATTTTAGTTTGCCTTTGCTCAACAAGGTTTAGAATCGCATGTGAATTTATGGCTATTCTTTAAGACCCCTGTTTCCTAAGTTTTCCCCTGGAAAGGAATCTTTAATCTAATTTTTACCCCTGCTATTATTGATCCCACCTTCTTCCTTCAGATTTCAATAATCAAGTGCAATTATTTGCCTCTGAAATAGAGAGGGTCAGTCCGTGGCGTGAGTGTCTGGTTTATTCATACTATTTAACATTGGTTAGTATATCTATATTACTGCTTTTCTTTCCTGAGACTTTTCGATTTTCCTTCTGTCCCCTTGGCCACACCTGCTACTTTATGCATATTCTAGATAAGTGGATTTGGGTTTAGAGAAGTGAAATGAATGCCCTAACATCATAGAGCAGGGAAGTGATAGAATTAGTTTTATATGGCCTCAAAGCCTGTGTGTGTGTGTATTTATTTATTTTTAGTTTTATATGGCCTCAAAGCCTGCGTGTGTGTGTGTGTGTGTGTGTGTGTTTCTGTACCGTACTACTGGTTCCCTTAGGTTCATAAACATTATGCCTAAGCTCCTCTGTAAAATCATCTTGTAACCTCTGCTGTTCATTTCTCATTTCCAGATAGATGACAGGGAAGGAAGTGGGACTCAGGATACAAAATTTTTCTTTCCAGTCAATTTTAATGTGGTTTGTTTATCTATTTAGTGGTAGCCAAATGGTGGTCACATCACATTCTTTTTTATATTTTGATAGTTCACAGAGAGCAAAAGGGAAAAACTTACGAAGAATTTTTTTTAATTCACAGTCTTTAGGGGATGGTTTTTAATTTTGAAAAATAATTTTAATAGAAGTATTCTAATGTGTGATTTATACAGTTGGGCTTGACTGAATGGAAAAGGAGGGGGTGAAAGGAGGGAAAGCGGAAGGCGGGGAGAGAGAGAGAGACAGTTAGATGAGCCCATGAAAATATCAGTCTGTTGGCTGCTTATGAGAACAATTAAAGAATTAGAAAACTTTAGTTTCCTGTTATCTCGAAGTTTTGTCTTGGTGACCCAGTCTACTGAGTGGGCAAAAGAGTGTGCTCAGAACACGATGGAACTGGCATTTAGAAAATCCAACAGATAAAATATTACACCCACTGACTCATGAAACAGAAACAATTAAGGTCCCAATTTAGAATGATTCTGGACACAGGCTCTAATCGTTAAGCTCGTTTAACAAACATCCATGTGGTAGAGTTGGAAGCATGAGCTAAGTGAAGAAATTAGTAGTGCTGGGAAAAGTTACAGTTTAAAATTTGATCCTTGGTTAATAAATTGACTCATTTGCATTTTAGTATAAATCTCTAATATCAATTGAAATAATGTAACTGTTTGAATTTTCCAACTAGTGTTCTTATCTGATGTTTCTATTATTGACTCTTTTATGCATAAATCATTAGGTGCAGAATTTAATCTTAATTTCAGATAGGCATTTTTGTTTATTTAGTCTCCAGTAAAGGGATCTGGAAAGTGAATTAGAAGATTCAACTTGCAATTGAAAGTCAGATTCTAGTATAGCGGTTAAGAACACAGGCTGTGGAGCCAGACTATTTGAGGACAAATCTCTGTTCTTCCTCGTGTTACTTGCTTTATGATTTTAGACGAGCCATTTACCTTCCTTTTGCTTCAGTGTTTTCATTTAAAAAAATTGGATAGTAATAATACCTACCTTGTAGGGGAACCAGTTCACCATAAATGTGAACAGTTGTAGTTTCTGTCCTGCCATTAACTTATGTAATTTTATCTGAGTTACTTTATATCCTTGGGCTTTGTTTATTTTATTTATTTTGTATGAGAAACTAAGCTCCAGTTTTCCTTCTGGTTCTAGAATTAATTTTAATAGAATGAAGTAGACACATAGTGGCTTATTGCATAAGTGTATATGAAGCATATAGCTTTTGATATTAAAGAAATGAATAAGGTGTCTGATTTCAGAAGTCTGTGGTTTAGTATTGTGTTACTTTGGACAAATTCTTTTCTTTAAGCTTTAATAGTATGTATAAACTGGGTTAATAAGAGCTATTTCATGGGGGTGTTATGCTCATTTTATGAAATAATGTGCAAAATGCCAATTATTATGCCTGATACATAGTATATATTAAAAAAATGCTACTGCTCTTAACTCCCACTTACATACACAGTCTGTTTCTCTATCTCAAAGGAACTTCGTCCTAATCTGTGTATTTGTATATGTGTCTGTCTCAATATGGGATGATTTTAGCATATGACTTAAGTGAATTTGTTGATTGCCAGTGAATTTGTGAGACAAGACTAGGCAAATTTCATCCAGCCCTCTGTGGAAGGGAGAGCCATGTTAAGGTTGGTGAAAAGTAAGAAGCCACAAAAGATAGAAAGAATGTCTCCTGATGGCATTTATTCTAGCAGCATCAGAATTGAGAACACAGGGAAAAAGAATTATGAAACCAGTGTTAAGGGTAGGTGGATCTCTAGTTGTCTGCAGTGCTAATGCAACATTTTGTAGGAAAAACCAATCCTAGCTCCTTCCCTTCTGAGTCCTTTATTTTGTTGAAGTCTTTCTGTGCCTTAGTACTGTACCGTATTTAGTAATTCCCCAATAATAAGGATTTGCAGAATGTATTGCCGTTCCATAAGAATATGACATTGGGTCTTTATCTGGTTTTGCCACAGCTTGTTAGGGCTTGAAAAAAACCACCTAGCTTTTCTAACGTTCACTTAACATTTCAGCCTCTTCTTTCTGGGTATGGAGAGAGGAGGGCAGAGATGGAGATTGGAATAGATGGTTTAAATGTCTCCCAATTCTAAAATGTTATGGTTTATACTATTAATCTAAATATATTATGCTGCACAGCACAGAGTAGTCAATCTTAGAGAATGCTACCTTTATTCCAATAAAATTGCCTTTAGAGCCAATTCTTGATCTGTCAAAAAGCACAGGTCTTGCTACTTTACAGTCTGAGTAATATATCCTTCTCTCTTTAACTTTACTAGAATTTACCTTTTCTTCTTCTTTTTTTTTTTTTTTTTTTTGTTCTCTCCCTTTCCAGGTTTCTGGGGTAGTTCTGTTTGAATGAATAGCCCATAGACCCTCTTAGCAAGAGTGAGATGGAGGGGGTAGTAAGACCATAATGAATGTAGGAGCTGGAGATTTGAGTAAAGGCCAAGGAAGAAAGAACAATGTAGAGAAGAGGTTAAGAGGTGGGACTTGGAGAAAGACTGCCTGAGTTCAAATCCTGAATTCTTTCTATGCCTCAGTGTCCTTAAGTTTAATGAGGACAATAACCCTCAAGAGGACTGTATTAATGAGATTATGTATTTGGTAGTGATCTTTAGACAATGTTTCGTAAGCACTAAATAAACACTTGCTAGTATTAACTATTATTTTAAAGGTTGTTACTAAAAATCTTATCAGGATTATATCAGGAAGCAGATCAGGAAACGTGGACTTCATTTTTGTGATTAATGTGAATTACTAGAAACTGGTGTGCCTAAATTTGAAAACTGCATATGTATAGATTTCCTCAAAGAATGGTGTTCTGCCTGGAAAAATTTGTATGTTCCCATGTGTGTTATTATTCTTTAGGGTCTAGAGTGTACCCTAGGATAGGAAATTAGATTTGGAAGAGACCTCAGAGAAAATCTTTTTTATCCTTTGTACTTTTTGGAAGATATGATCCTGAAAAGGTACCCAGTTAGAGAAGAAGGAAGAGATGAAGACCTGAAATTTCTACTAAGGCATATATAACTTGGAAACATTTTCTGCCTTTTTTTTTTTTTTTGGATAACTATTTTTTTTTATTTATAATATTTTTTTATTATATTATGTTAGTCACCATACAGTACATCCCTGGTTTTTGATGTACATTTTCTGTCTTTAAAATAGATAGAATGGTTAGAAATTCATCTTTCTATTGATGTCATAAATGCATTTGATGTTTTTGAGCTTTCAACATTAACACATCTCAATGTATTAGGAAAGTGTATCTTTAGTTCAAAATACAGTAATTCTTCCTGACCATGGATATTTATTACAATAGAATCTCTAAAGCCTTTAAAAATAACCTTTTCAAATAGATAAATATCTTTGCCCATAAACATTTATGTCATCACTTTGTAGATGGTTTAAGTCACTCTTACTCTTCTTTTGAAATGTTAAAAATTCCCAGTGCTTTATTCCCAGGGAGGGGGGAGGGAATAAAACAACCAAAAAACATCTGTATAGGTCACTTTCTTAAATGATGAAAACTCCAAAAAATAATTTTTATGAACTGTCAAACTTGTTTGTGGGCAAAGTTTTTTCTGCTCTTATAAAATTAAGTATATCTACTGAAAAACTTACAAATGATAGTATGGACAATTATTTTATTCTCTGGTAGTGTTAGCTAGCAAATCTGATGGCTCTACTGAGAAGATAATGGTCTTCAAACACAAAAAGGAACAGAAAATATCCTTGACATCAAGACTCTGCAAAAACAGACCCTTTAAATATTTTCTGAAAAACATGGATGTTTAATTTGTGATAGATGTAAGGGAAATGATAATTATCACTTATTCCTGAAATTATAAGCCCTTATTTTCTTAATTCATGAAGAGTGTAATAATTCTACAGATCTGTTGTTGTTAAGTGGTCAAAGAGGAAATGATGACATCTAATCTGATGACATCAGATTAATAGTATCTATTAATAATATTAATAGATAATATCAAATAAATTAATGACCTGACTTAAGTGTCAGAATTAGGATTTTTGTATAATCTGTTCAAGAATGACTTCCTTGATGTCTTTTATAAATACAAGTGCATAGTTATATACTGATTTGCAGAATTTATTCTTAGTGTGACCCTGGCTTTTTTTTTTAATTTAATTTTGTTTTGTTTTAAGTAGGCTCCACACCCAGCGTGGAGCCCACCACAGGGTTTGAACTCAAGACCCTGAGATGAAGACCTGAGCTGAGATCAAGAATCAGACCCTTAACCGACTGAGCTACCTAGGTGCCCCATGAAAACTTTTTTTTATATAGGAGTTAATGTACTTAACTCTGTCATAGAATTTGTACATATGAAATCAATATGGGTAGTGAGATTTTTGCAATAATTACATAGTAGGCATTTGTAATGTAGGGTGATATAGGCATTTGTAAAATAGTATGATACTGGTAATGATTAACATTGCCCTATTCCTCGTATATAGAATGTACCAAATGGCCATAATATTAAAATAAGTAAACCAATATTAGAACATTCCTCCCTTTAATAAATCTAGCAAGGCAATAGAACTTCATGATGTAGCTCTTCATCTAGTATAGTGATTTTTTTTTTTTAGGATTTTATTTATTTATTTGACAGAGAGAGAGAGACAGCCAGCGAGAGAGGAAACACAAGCAGGGGGAGTGGGAGAGGAAGAAGCAGTCTCCCAGGGGAGGAGCCCGACATGGGGCTCGATCCCAGGATCTTGGGATCATGCCCTGAGCCGAAGGCCGACGCTTAACGACTGAGCCACCCAGGCGCCCGGAGTATAGTGATTCTAAATCCTATCGGACCTAACATCCCCTTTTTACTATAAATATTTTGTAGCATCTCTTTTCCTGAACATATATCCAAATATACACAATAAAAAAAATCAATGTAATATACTAACTACAGTTTAGAGAAACTTTTTTTTTTGAAGATATATTTATTTTAAAGAGAGCGCGTGTGCATGTGTGCATGAGTGGGGGGGAGGGGCAGAGGGAGATAGAAAGAGTCCTCAAGCAGAATCCCAGCTGAATGGGGAGGTTGATGTGGGGTTCCATCCCAGGATCCAGAGATCATGACTTGAGCCAAAATCAGGAATTGGCCACTCAACTGACAGAGCCACCCAGGCACCCCAATTTGGAGAAATTTAAAAGGAAAGTAAATCATAGTAAATATTAAGTATCACAATATGTAAATGCTAGAAAACAATGATGTAGTGTATATTTGGACTTATGAGATGGAGTAGATCGTATGTCATTCCATACAAGAAACATAGGAAATTGAAAGAGCTGATGTGGGTGGCTGGGCGGCTCACTTGGTTAGGCATCTGCCTTTGGCTGGGGTCATGATCTCAGGGTCCTGGGATCGAGTCCTGCTTCGGGCTCCCTGCTCAGCGGGAGTCTGCTGCTCTCTCTCTCTCCCCCTGCCCCTCCATCCTGCCATGCTCTCTCTCTCGCTCACTCTCTCTCAAATAAATTAATAAAATCTTTAAAAAAAAATAAAGAGCTGATGTACAAACGAGCACTAGAATAACATGTGATGTTAAAATAAGTAATAACAGACTATGTTCATTAGTTTTTTATTTAAGCAAAAGGTTAATACCTTTAGCCAAAGTAGGAAAACATAGCAAGACAAATTATGTACTATCAAATTGGAGACAATGAATTGGGCCTTATTTTATGTGTAATATTAAAATAATTCTCTAGATTGTGACATAGGTGGTAGAGTTGTGAAATAGAATAGAAAATATGACTTGTGTTTATTCTTCTACATCAAGAAAAAAGGAACATAAGAATGATAATTTTGGGGTGGTGATGAGTTCAGTTTGGGGTCTACTGAAATTTGCCCTTTTGGCAGGGCACTGTAATGGAGATATATTCAGCAGGAAGTTGAAAATGAGAATTAAAATTCCAGAGAAAGGTTACATCAACAAGATTTAGTTTTGAAGGTCATTCACAAAGCAGGAATCATTGAAGTCATAAAATTAGACAATATTACAAATAAGAGGATACTACTACTAATAAAAATTAACATAATCATCGTCATCACTGCTAACATTTGTTCATATTTATTATGTGTCATGCACTGTACATCTATTTGACATACGTTTTCTTATATATTTCTCACAAAACCCATAAAAATGGTTAAAATTGTTGTCAACATCTCCTTTTTACACATTAAACAATGGACACACAGAAAGGTTGCCTTACTTCACATAGCTAATAAGTGATAGTGTTTGAATACAAACTCAGGCAGTTTGGCCCTAGAACCCACTTTCAATGAAGAAGTCTTGAATTCATTCATGTTGTAGTGAATAGAATAAAGTAGAGTAAATTACATTGTCATGGAAGGCCAAGGACAAGAGAACGATAGCTAATATCACAGGATTCAGAGCATTTTAGAAAAGGTCATTGGATTTGGTGATTAGTAAGTCCTTGGGAAATGGTCATTCAGTAATGTTATAAAGCCCACAAAAATTACCCAAGCCTGTGTTTTCTTCAGGCTTTCTAGAAATTTTTAATATTCTATTTATTTGTCCAATATCTATTCTGAACTTTAATATACTTTATCCAGATTGAATTTGAGCCCTAGCAACCATGGTGTAGCCATTCTTTTAATAAATCCTATGTCATTCTCAAAGGAGATTTATCAGAAGTAAGCAATCTAATTTTGGATTTGTTTGGAGCGGTAGAATCTGTTGAAAACACCAAAAAGAATGATTAAATTATTTCTGTATGAAACAACAAATATTACAGAAAAGTTCTGTGTGAAAGTGAAACAATTTTAAGTATGATTTGTACTATGTAGTTCAGAAGAAGCAACTCATCGTTCTTGGGTGTGATAATGAAGAGAGAAATATTCATGTGGGTGTTTTGATGATTAATTAGTTGTGTGTAAAATGCTTGAAGAAAAAAAAGTATGGCATAAATTTTAAATATTATTATTGTATTCCCAGAATTCTGTCAGGCTTCATGGCTGTCTTCCCATGTGCCCATCTTTCTGTACCTTTTGCCAGAACTTCTTTCCACAGCAGCACTGCTTTTGCTGTCATTTGAAATCTGTTCCAGATTTTTTCTCTCATAACTCTCTCCACATGCTGTTACTTGGTTATCTAATTTTAATAGGATATTTATTATTCTATAACTATATATAAAATTATATATATCATACACAGTCATCATAGACATAGCATATGTAGACACATTTCCTCACTCTTAGTGACTTAGGTAGAATAATTTTGTTTATATAATTTTCCCCTAATCACCTGACCCAAAAGTGGCTTATTCCTTGGGAATTTAATTATATTTAACTAAAATTTAGTGATCTGTTGCTAATTCTTCAATGTGCATTTCTTTCTATTATCTGGAAGCCTTCTCCTTGCCCATTAAAGTAGGAACCTCAAGTTGAAAACTTGCTACAACCAACATATCTTCTCTTTTATTAGAATTATAATTTAATACATTTTCCAAATTATAATTTGTACCTTTTTAGAAGAGGCTCTGTTTGTTTTGCTTGTTTGTTGTTTATTATTTAAGAACCAAACACCCATTCTTTTCCTAGTATGCTTAAATTTATTTTAAAAATTAAATATGAATTTTAGAGGTAATTGTAACAGCTGAAGAAAATGCAAACATCAAAATATCACATATAGATCTCCTTAAATAGAAACATTAGTTATCCTTGGGGATTAATCATTGCCAAAATGAAATTACTGTATTTCCTTGGTACTTTATTTTAATAGTTAATTTATTACATATACAAACACATGCATGTGTGCGTGCACGCACACACACACACTCTCTCATTCTTGTACCCTTTCTTTAGTAGTCTAAAACTAAAACGGGCATTTAAAAAAATGCTTATCCGTGAACAAAGTGAGTACGTATTTCGTCTATTCTCTCTATACTGTGGTTCCGACCTAAACTTTTGATTTTGTTTATTTTTTTTTCCTCTGAATTAACAAGTTTTGCTATTGAAAGGCACAATCATTAAATAATGGGGCTTTCAGGAATTTTGAAGATCTTTGCTTATTATAGCCAAATGAATGGTAATGGCTATCAAGGCAGGAGTAAAGGTGTGTACGTTTTGGTAAGTCTGAGTCAGGACTCTTCATTGCAAGTAGTAGAATCTGATCCTCACCATCTCGTGTGGAAAAGGAATTTATTGAAGTAAACTGAATAGTTCTCACGGGCAGCAGAAGCACTGGAGAACCAGGTTCAGAAAATGGGCAGGAAATCAAGGGAAGCTAAGCAGTGGCAAACATAACCAGCATCATGTCGCTGAACAGTCTAGGTTGGGAATCTGTCATTGATCCCAGTTCCACTGGACTCTCTATCCTATTGCTGCTGCTAAATTTTCAACACTTTTGCCACACCTGAATTCTCTTATCCTCACATGGATAATTTTTAACTGTCCCTGAGTCTTACTTAGCATCACTCCGTCAGGATTCAAAATCCCAGATGGAAACATAAAATTGCCTGAATGTAGGTCACTTATTGCCAGGGAATGAGAGCAGAAGGGATCATCTGGTCCCTGCAGCTTATTTATGGGAAGATGAAGGATACTTCTTACCAAGGAAGCCCACACAAGGGTATTTACTCCCGTGGGAAGTTTTTTTGATGCTGGATATTAAAACAAAAAGTCTTTTATATTATAAGTCTTTATTTATATTATAACAAAACCCTAGAATCTTTCTTAGATGTTATTTCAGTATCTTACCACGGTGATCTGCTTAGATTTTCTTTTATCCAACATAAGTTAACTTTTAAATAATTTTATGTCCTTGTTTTAGTCTGGGAAACAGGGAGAAAAATTTGTTAGTGTCCATCTATGAAAACCCTTTATGTTCTATAAGATGGTAATGTCCCAATCTAGTTTTTAGAATTAAAATGAGAAATGAAAACTCTTTAAAATTTTAAATTCAATATTTTTCCTACATTTGGGGAAAGATTCTTATACTGACATCAATTTTTATTCTTCCCCTTCTTTCTCCTTCCCCTCCTCCTTTTTCCCTCTCATCCTGTTTCCAGCCCTCTTTCCCTTTGTCACATATTTATCGAGCACTTCTAAGTGTAGGCATGGATGTCTAAAAGAAAAAGAAAACAATGGCACCCTCGGCCTGACCCACCCTTGAGGAAGCTCAGCAGTCCAGTATAAAACTGCAGACATGTATGTAAGCTAAATGCAAGTGATTACTATTATAATTGAGATATGAAAAAATGTTATAAAAATAAGAATGCAATTTGATAGGTCATGTAGTAGGGAAGCATAATTTACTTGCTTTCACTTGCTTTTAGAATCAGTAATCCAAGTGATGCTTCTTTTATTTTTTTTAATTCTGTTTTTTTAAGAAGATTTTTAAAAGGATTTATTTATTTATTTTAGAGCAACAGAGGGGAGGGGATGGAGCACAGGGGGAGGAGCAGAGGGAGGGAATCTTCAAGCCGACTTCCCGCTGAGCGCAGAGTCTGACACAGGGCTCAGTATCACCACCTATTGGATCATGGCCTGAGCAGAAGCCAAGAGTCAGAAGCTTAACCAACTGAGCCACCCATGTGCCCCCCAAGTGATGCTTCTTTAAAAGAGAAACTTTAAAATATAGAAAAACATAAAGTGTAGTACAATTAACACCCATATTCCCATCCTCCTAAGTTAGCTGTTTGTCATAATTCTTTTCAGTTAATTTTTTAAAGAGATAAAACATTAACAGATAAAGCTGAAGTTCCCTTTAACAAATATCCACAGTTCCCATTCTCAAGTCCTTTCCTCAAGAACAACTATAGTTTGGACTTTTAGCCTATAGGCGACAGGAAATCCCTAGGGTTTTTAAAACAGGTGAATGATACGCTTATCTGTTTTATTAAGAGGATATTTCAGAAGGCAAAGTGATGGTTAGATCAAAATGGAGAAAGAATAAATGGTAGAATTAATAATGTTTATTTAATCATCTAGGCAAATGATTCTGAGAGCTTAACTAAAGCAATCACTGTTAAAATGGAGAGGAGAGAGTAGATTTGAGAGTGAAATCTGAGCGTTAATTCAAAGGGTTGGATAAGTGGTATCTGAGTTGAACTTAAGTATGATGTGGGTGTCATTTTATGTGTTTTGAAAACTTCATGGAAGAAAGATTCTCCAGATGTTTCTTATCTTGGCTCTTCAAATCTTTGAAAGCTTAGATTTAGAACATTTATGAGGCTATTTTCCTACTTTCATTCTTCTCTAATGTGCATTATTGTTATTATTATTTATTTCTTATTTGAGTATATTTGATACAGAATGTTACATTAGTTTCATGTGTACAACTTAATGATTTGACAAGTTTATATATCCTCCTATGTTCACCACAAGTGTAGCTATCATCTGTCCTATTACATTACTATTACAGTATCATTCACTGTATTCCTTATACTGTGCCTTTTATTCCCATGACTTATTCAGTCCATAATTGGAAGCCTGTTATCCCCCACTTCCCTTCACCTATTTTGCTCGACCCCCCCCCCTTCCCCTAACAGAAACCGTCAGTTTGTTCTCTGTATTTATAGGTCTGATAATGCTTTTTGTTTGTTTGTTCTGTTTTTTTTTTTTTCTTTTTAGATTCCATTTATAACTGGAATCATACGGTATTTATCTTTCTCAGTCCTACTGATTTCAGTGAGCATAATCCCCTCTAGGTCTATCCGTGTTCACTCAAATGGCATGTGCTCATCCTTTTTTATGGCTGCATAGTATTCTGTTATATATAGAGAGAGTGAGACCACATTTTCCTTAACCATTTCTCTATTGATGGACACTTAGGTTGCTTCCACATCTTGACTATTGTAAATAATGCTGCAGTAACCGTAGGAATGCATAGATCTTTTCAAATTAGTATCTCTGTTTTCATTCTCAGTAGTGAAATTATTGGATCATATGGTATTTCTATTTTCAGTTTTTGGATGAATATCCATTTACATTCTAACAGTGCACAAGCGTTCTCTGCAGCCTTGCCAACATTTGTTATTTTCTGTCTTTTTGATACTAATCATTCTAAAGTGATGTAAAGTAATATCTCATTGTGGTTTTGGTTTGCATTTCCCTGATGATTAGTGACGTTGAGCATCTTTTTATGTGTCTGTTCACCATCTGTATGTCTTGTTTGGAAAAATGTCTGTTCAGGTCCTCTGTACATTTTTTAATCAGATTTTTTTTTTTTTTTTTTGGTGTGGAGTTTTATAAGTTCTTTATAAGTTTTAGGTATTAATCCTTTATCAGATATATCATTTGCAAATATCTTCTCCCATTCTGTAGGTTGCCTTCTTGTTTTGTTTTTTTTATAGTTTCCTTTGCTGTGCAAGAGCTTTTTATTTTGATGTACTCAGGAGACTTTGCTTTTATTTTCCTTGCCTCAGGAGACTATCTAGAAAAAAGTTGCAGTGACCCATGTCAGAGAAATTACTACCTGTGCTCTCTTCTAGGATTTCTGTGGTTTAAGCTCTTACATTTAAGTCTTTAATCTATTTTGAGTTTATTTTTGAATATGGTGTAAGGAAGTGGTCCAGTTTCGTTCTTGTACATGGAGCTGTCCAGTTTTCCTAGCACCGTTTATTGAAGAGACTGTCTTTCCCCCATGGTATATTGCCTTCCTTGCCATAGATTGACTATACAATTGTGAGTTCATTTCTGTGTCTGTTTTTGTGCCAGTAGCATGCTGTTTTGATTACTGCAGATTTGTAATGTATCTTGAAATCTGGTATTATGATACCTCCAGCTTTGTTCTTCTTTCCCAGAATTGCTTTGGCTTTTTGGGGTTTTCTGTGGTTATATACAAATTTTAGTATTATTTGTTCTAGTTTGTTATAAAATGCTGTTGGTATTTGATAGGGATTGCATTGAATCTGTATATTGCTTTGGGTAGTGTGGACATTTGAACAATTTTAATTCTTCCCATCCATGAGCATGAGAATGGAATATCTTTCCATTTGTGTCATCTTCAATTTCTTTTATCAGTGTTTTATAGTTTTCAGAGTACAGGTCCCTTACTTCTTTGGTTAAGTTTATTACTAGGTATTTTGTTCTTTTTAGTGTCGTTATAAATGGTATTTTTAAAAAATATAATGTACATTATTTAAAAAATAATTTAGAAATTAAAGGCAAATGATATAGAAGAATACTGTACAGCCATTAAAACTTTAATGTAGGTTTATAGATATGAAAGGTGAAATACCAGAATTACTGTAGAATCATAGCAGGTGATTGGAGATCGAAAATATCCCTGTAATTAGGGATGATCACTGTTTTTTTGTTTTTGTTTTGTTTTAAAGATTTGTTCATTTATTTTAGAGAGAGTGCAAGCATGTGAGTGGGGTGAGGGACAGAGGGAGAGGGAGAGAATCTCAAGTGGACTCCCTGCTGAGTGCGGAGCCCTACACTGGCTAGATCTCAAGCCCCTGATATCATGACCTGAGCAAGATATCAGGAGTTCGTTGCTTAACCAGCTGAGCCACCCAGGTGTCCCAAATACCCCTTTAATCTGGATGATCACTGTTAATCCCCTTAGCATATATCTTTCCAAACTCTTTGTGTTTGTAAGATTGTTTTCTTAGGGAATTGGAATCATACTCTTCATACTTTTTTTGTACGTAGCAAAAAATTTAAATATCTTTTTTTGTAGTGTAACATTAAGAGCCTCACTTGGGAGCCAGAATGTCTGAGTCAGATTTCTGACCCTGCAGCGTACTATCAGTGTCCTTGGGCAAGTTACTCTACTCCTCTGTGCATCAGTTTTCTCATCTATAAAATTAGGAGAGGGGTATAAAAAGGGTTAAGTTAGTCGATATGGAAAAATGTTTAGAACACCAGGACCTAATTAGTTGTAAGTATTTGCTATTATTATCATCCACTCTTCTTTTACACTATGAACTTTTATTGACTGAATACTATTGCGTCATATGATACCCAGTCTTGGGAGGTATGAGTGGACCTGGCTAGTGCTGCCAGTTATTACCTATGTGACCTTGAACCATTGACCTAACCTCTGTGAGATTATTTTTACATGTGAGATGGGCTTATGATGGTACTATCTAGGATTTTTTTGAAAAATAAACTAAAGGATTCATGTAAAACACTAACTTAGAAAACTGCCTGGCACAGAATGCACACTCAATAAATGTTACCCATTATTTTTGTCAATGTAGAATAGCTTCATCTATTTAAAAGTTTCTAAAATTAATATATATTTAAGATGTCATTAATATTAACATAGTTAAGGGCATCAGAAGGGTGTCTTAAGTTTTTAAATAATATTTTTAAAATTAAGAAGACATGAATTTGAGGGACACCTGGGTTGTTCAGTTGGTTAACCGTCTGTCTTTGGCTCAGATCATGGTCTCAGGGTCCTGGGATCCAGTCCTTCATTGGGCTCCCAGCTCCACGGGGAGCCTGCTTCTCCCTCTGCCTGCTGCTCCCCCTTCTTGTCCTCTCTCTTTCTCTCTCTCTGATAAATAAATAAATAAATAAATAAATAAATAAATAAATAAATAAATAAAATCTTTAAAAAAAGGCATGAGTTTGATAAGCTTTGATAAATTAATAAATGTAATAATTCTAAGCTGGACACACTAGGGGAAAAGTTCCATATAAGTAAAAGCTGATTCACATTGTAGTTATTTCTTAAGCTTCTGCTTATTAAGGTATTTGGTAAGTCTTTTTAGAAATGAAATGTTTGATAGTGTCTGAAAGAACAGGTATAAAAGTTTGAAAATATTTCATGTAAACTTGTTGCAGTAGTAAAATGAAATATATTTTGTTCTTATTTCTACTAGGAATAGATTTCTCCATAGAAAATATATAGTAACTTTTTAAAAAAAAAATTTGGCCTCAAATCAAGAAAAATGCTGATTTCTACAAAGATGATTGAAACAAATGTCTTCAAATTTGAAACATTTGGTGGCAAAGCAGATGTTTTATTTGAGACAAGTGTTTCAGGTTATGTGAAGACTCCAACTAAAATGTTTTCTATGCACATAAAAAGCTGTATTTAATATGAAATATGGCAATGTAGGCACAACATTTGGATTATATAGATTAGGTAACAAAAAGTGAAAATTAGAACATAGAACCCTGGGAACTGCAAAATTAAATTACTCACTTACATGATGAGATGAATTAGGAAAGCATTTGAAGTTGTATGCTTTCTTCACCCGATATATTAATTTTCTTGCTTTTCTTGGCATCAGTTCCTCATCTGATGTGATAAAAGTGATAGAATCTTTGGAGTTTAGATCTCCTAGAATACCTTTAGGTCTTAAGAAGGAATATGTATGTATGTATGTATGTATTTATTTATTTTTAAGAAGGATCATTTAATGTGAAAGCCTGAAGAGAGGTTATAGCTTAAATTGCTTTGGGTGGATGGATGGATAGATGGATTTAGAACAAAAAGTTAAGCAACCCTTCATGAGTTCATTGTATGCATATTGGACTAGACTTTAGGACATTACTATAACTTAAGAGTATAATTTTTACTATATTATCACATCTCTGATTTGGGATTTTCAGTGCTTTTGACTCCTTTAGAAGAAATACTGAATCCAAGTTATTTGCTCTGTACTTTCCATAGAGGTGGAAATGATTTGATGCTTGACTGACTGATTTGCTTCTATTATCATTTGCCTGCCCAACCATTCTACTTAGAGCAACCTTTACTGGCAGTGTGGTTGCTTATTCAAGATTACGCCAGTATGAAAACTCACACATATACACATTCACTGCTCTTAAGCTAACATTTTATGTGGCAATTTATCATCAACATTTTTCATATTAATAAATATAAATAAATACAGTGTATATTTACTATGTAGTGTTCTGTTATAAAATGTCACAAATATTTAGACAATTGTTAGAAATTCACTTTGTTTCTAGTTTTTGCTATTATTCATAATTTGAATAATAACAAGTGAAAATTGTTAACTCACTATGTAATTACTATAGTCACATCAGTTACTTGGCACAGAACATTTTATGGTGTTTGGTACATATTACCAAATTCCCCTCCAGAAAACACCTGCCAGATGATATTCTACCCGCAGTGTTATCAGTGTCCCCCCTCCTGCAAGGCTAGATGTTAATACACTTTTTTACCAACAGCATTTTATTTCTGTTTTAATTTGCATTACTTTATTATATATAAAGTTGAACATTTAATTATATGTCTGTATGTCTTTTAATGTGCCATTTAAAAAATTGGGTGCTAATCTTTTTACTGTTTTTGGACAAAAACTCAATATCATTGACATGTATACTTTCAAATCATAATCATTATTAGCCTTAGAAAAGTGAGTAGCAACAAGATGATTTTTATAAGCAATGCAAATAAAAAGAATAACATATTTTGAACACCAGTTTTCCCCAGTTCTTTGGTATTTTATTTCATTTTTTAGGACTTTTCTTCTACTAGTGGTCTCTAAGACTTGAATAAAAATGATGAGTTCTGACAATTGCTATTGAGTGTTTGATACCAGTGTTTCCTTTTATTGTTGGTGAAGAAAGTTAAAGTATTAATAAGTGAAATTTATACACACACTAAGTCTTTCATATTTTTACTAGCTTTAGTTTTTTTCCTCTCAACTCTGAGAAGAGCTACAGAGATAAAAACACTGACTGATGTAAATTTATTTTCCCTTCTTTCCTGTTTGTCCTGTGGAGCTAGAAAATGGCCAAAAGGCAAGATAAATATTAAAGAAAATATTCATGCCCAGAGGCATGAATAACTAATCTGTTACATAAAGATAAGGTCACAAACATATGTGTAGGAACACATTGATGAGTCATAATTGTAAGTAATTTGTTACTAATAATATTTAAAGATAATACATTTAAGTAATAAGTCAGTGCTTGGCTTATACTTCTCAGCTAGCATTCTCTTAGTGTCATTGCTACCAAAATTTTGCAATATTTTACTTTTAAGTTTTTAAAATTATAGCTGATTCAAGTTAATGTTACAGTAATGTGTTAATTAATATTTTGCAAATATGCTCACATACATTCTTATAGGGGAGAGAGGGTAAATAATAAGTATTGGTTAGGAATCAAACTCAGTTGTACCTTCTCTACAGAGTAGGCCCCCGTGAGTATCTGTAGCCTGTGGAAGCCATCTTCTATCAAATGTGTAACAGAGAAAGACTGTTAAAAATTCCCTGATAGGTAGTTCCTGGGTAAAGGAGATATATTAGAAGTTTGTAATGATGAAGTCTACTTAATCCACGTTTTACTTAATAATACTAAAATAGGTATTATAAGAAAAGAGAAAATTACATTTAAAAAATAAAATAACTGCTTCATATATTTATAATTTTTATTTTTTAATATATATATATATATATACACACATACACTTTTTAGTTTGAAATCTATCTCCAGGACTCCCTTAAATTGTATATAATAAGCTATTCTATAGGACCGGGGATCATATTTCTCCATTTATTTACTATCCTGCAGTGTGTTACATATTGTAGCCATTGACTGATAGTTTTTTTTTTAATTAAATTGAATCCTGTTTTTAAATAAGTAAAAACTAAAATTAAAAACAAGTGAAACCAGGTTTATTTTAAAAGCATTCAGTTTTGAGTCAGACTGATTTCGGCTCAAATCCCAGCCCCACTTCTTAAAAGAACTTGGACGGGTTGCTGACTCTTGAGCCTTAGTTTCCATATCTATCATTATTTGCATTTGGGAGGATGAAAATACCTATCTTTTAGAACTGTTATTAGGATAAAATATATACAATGTAACTAGCACAGATGTAACTAGCACATGATAGCTATTGAACAGTAGCTATCATCATCATCATCATTTTTACTATTGATTAGGATCCACTTGACTGCTGTGAAACAAAAGAAATCCATTTGTTCTGTAATGCACTTAGAAATAAAACAAGTCAGGGGCACCTGGGTGGCTCAGTTGGTTAAGCATATGCCTTTGGCTCAGGTCATGATCTCGGGGTCCTGGGATCAAGTGTTGTGGCTGGCTCCCTGCTCGGAGGGAAGTTTGTTTCTCCCTTTCCCTCTGCCCCTCACCCCTGCATGTGCATGTGCTCTCTCTCTTTCTCTCTCAAATAAAAATAAATAAGTAAATAAAACAATTCATCATTTTTTACCCTCTAATGGTTTTGGGTTTAAAACTGTTTTGCATATTATTTTTAAGCCCAGGGCAAAAGCAACGTAAGGAATCATTTATTTCAATTCTGTATGTTATTTATTCATTCACTTAATACATATTTATAGAGCTCTAACTATGTTTTAGGTACTGTTCACAGCCCTGAGGATATAACAGTTAAAAAGAAAACATCCATGTTTTCGTGGAGTTTATGATCTACTGGGAAGACATAATTAATACATAAATAAATACAAAAACACATTTACATATAATATATATTTATATATAACATAAATATATGTATGCACATATATATATTTAAAATATAGTAGAATCAAGTATTCTGTTTTACCTGTGTTAAGTTTTAGATGCATAGTAGAAATTCAAGTAGAAATGACAAATATGACATTTGGGTTTTTGGGTCTAGGGAATAAATGAAAAGTTAGGCTATGGAAGGTATTTAAGGCCATGACCAGGGAAGACAGTAATTTGAGGAATGAATCATGCACTATGAAATGCTGTGGTCAAGTAAGAAAAGAACTGAGTTTTGTCTAGATACAGGTCATTGGTGATTTCATGAGGAGATGCTTCGGGGGAGTGGTTGGGATTGAAAACCTGATTGGAGTGGGTTAAAGAGATAATGTTATAGGGAGAGCAAATACAGGAAACGTGTATCACAGAATTCTGTATTATTTTCAATAAGTGTGAAATGTTTTACATTCAACAAGAAAATAAATGATTTCTTAATGTTTATATTAAGATTTGCTTTTCTTTGTATACATCATAATTTTTACGCTGTTTTTACTAATTTATTTGGAAGGGTAATTGTATGAATTTGGATGTTACGTTTATAATAAAAAAATTGTCTTCTGGTTTATACCTTGAGATGAGAACATGTTGTATCATAAAAGTTAATTATAAATAACCGTAATTCACTAATTGTTTTTCATTATTTACAATAGTATATAGTACCTATATTATGGATGAAAATGGCATAGGTGACAGTATGGACAAAGCTTTAAATACTACAAGCTTGGTAATATAGTGGGATAATAATTCTATATAAAATATTTTTAAATGAAGTATATTTATCTTTAGTACTTGCCTTTACATTCTTGATTTTACCCAACACAATTCTAATATAGCATTTTAAAAAACTTTCTTTTAGAGAGAGGATGCTGTGGTTAAATAAGCTTAATCCATGTGTTTAGTATACTTGTCAAAAGCAAGGAGATTCCTTGAATAGAATAGAATGGCAGAACCTGTGAAGAGGTACTCATATTGGTTAATCTTTAAGTATGTATTTTTGGGAATAAATCACTTTACCAATCACATATTTTCATTCTAGTAATCAGAGAGGATGAACACAGTGTTACACTTGGAAAGAAACCTCATAAAAATATAAAACAACACTATTCTTAATGAGCTTAAACTGAATTATCTTAAATAAATCTTTCCTGGAAACCTCTCAGAAGTATATAATAGAAAGCTTCAGAAATCTCTGAGGTATACTAGTTCTTTAAAAATAATAATTAATGAATATAAAGTAACTAAGTTTCTCCACAAATCTAGAGGTGATTCTGGGCAACAGTTAGGTGGGTTTGTAAATTTTCACTTATGCTTATGGTCCTCTTTGACCAGCTAAATAAATCCCAGCAGAACTTTGAGCCCATGTGTTCAGTTAGGTAGCTGGAGATTTTTAGAACGTTTGAAAATTTATCATTCAAGAAACGCTTAAATAGAATTGTAAGATCATACATTGGTAGACCATGCAGCTTTTAGAAAGGATGGAGGGCTGCTAGGGGAGGTGGGGAATAGTAATTAAGTATAACTCAGAGTCATTCATTATGAGGATTGAAGAAGAGCATATCAAATAGTACTTGGGACATAGGAAGCACACAATAAATGCAAATTTTTTTCTTAATGTCCATCTTTCTAAAATAATGAAAACATCGTTACCTCATAGTTGCTACACTAGACACATCGTATAATTTTATATTTTAATTTGCCACTTTTTTGTAGGGAAAACCTATAGATGCATATTTATATTTATGTTTGCACATGTATAGAACAAGGTATGAAAAAGAAGCACTCCTAACTTTATAACTGGGTGGAGGAAGTAGAATATAATTAATAGTAATAAATAATTCATTTTCAGTATTATTTATTGTTTGAAGTGTTACAAATAGCAAGTATTTTCTGATTTGGAAGATAGTAGAGAAGAAAAAAGTATATATTCTGATCTGCAAAGGTCTTTAGAGATGATAGTTTCACCACTTCATATATGTAGACACCTGTCCAAATGCTTGCCAGCAGAGCTAGATTAATTTCTACTTAAAAGTGCTTAACTGAAAAATTAAATAAAGGATATATACATAAAAAAAAAGTGCTTAACTGCCACTATAAATTAACTGATTACTTGGGGAATAGCTTTACTCTATTTTTTATGTATAAGAACGTTTGAGGTTTTATGTCACACAGGCAAGTAATCAAATATATGGAAAACATCTATTTTTGCTTTTATAAAATGGTAGACTGTAACTTAAATATTAATGTTATTGTATTTGAATTTATAATTTAAATATACAAGCAGTGCTTTCTTGGGTATTTTTCATCTTTACCATTTGATCTTTTTAGGTTTCCCCCTACTCTGGCCTGTGCCAAATTAGATGAATATTTTATTCATTGCCTTTCCTTACAGTAGTTTTTATGGTATTTGAAAATATAATGAATACCATTTCACAAAATTTTATCCAATTAACTTTGTAAATGGGAAAATATTCTGGAACATATCATAGTTGACTCAGCCTATTTCTGGCATTTGGTTCACCAAACAATGTATGAATCACATGTGTTATTTGAAAATAAATTCAAATGTATCATTGGAAAGATATTTTAATATGCTGACACAGTTTTAAACCAAGGCATATATGGTTTTTAATTTGTGATTTTTAACAATGAAAATTATTAAATAAGTTCAGTCCTTTGTTTGGATTTATTTAGGGATGAAAAATATCAAATCAGATATTATTCACTTACTGAAATTAATTTACTATGAATTAAAAATGATGTAATAATATCAAGCAAATGTTTAAAAGAATTGACTCTTGACTCATGCCTAAATGTTAACTTACTAGTTTGTAATTTCATAACAATAAATAATTGTTGAATAGAAGTGCAGAAGAAACAGAAAGATACGAAATGTCTTTCAAAAAGTGATACATAATGTCAGTAGCAAAGCTGATGTTAGGACTTACTTGATTTTGTATTCAGCCACCTAGTTTGGTGCATTCTAAATACTGTGCTTTTCAGCCATTTGAACCATGGTTGTTACTGTAATTTACTCAAAGTCAATTTAATGACATAAATATAGATAACCAATTCTTTTCTGTTACTTTTTTTTTATACTGGGAAATATCATTGCTAACTTCTTTCAGTGTAAAATAATAATTTCCTAAATGAAACTGTGGTTGTTTGTATAAATCCTAGTATAAAAATATATAAACTTGCTTCTTAGTAACCCATTCATCTTAGCTTATTTTTAATGTTTGCATTCATGAATTATCATTTGTCATAATTTGTTCAATGTGTAATTTAGGGATATAGCTTATTGTTTTTATTTCCTACAACACACTTAAACTTGTAATAAAGTATAGCATATAGATGGTATTATAAACTGACTGAAGTAGTATGCCAGTAAATTTATTGTTGAAGTTTTATTTCTCTCAGAGGCCCACAAGAAATTTTAAATTTAATGTTGATTCATAATCCCAAGTTTAATTTCTTTCTTTAACATGCATTTAGAAATTTGGGGATATAAACCTTGTTGCAAAGTCACTAATAATTTGAACTACCAAATGAGATTTTTGTGTGCTTAATTTAATGGCATTCCATCTTGTGTATCTTCGTTTTTTTATTTCCCAAAGAAAGAAACAAAGTCTACAGAATGTCATAACAGGTAAAGATAGGATTATGCATAAAGTCAATATCAAATATTATCTATGGAGGAAGAGACCATGAAATAACTTGCAAGGAATTTTCTAAAAGCTCTAATTTGAATTCTTTTTGAATTTTGTTTATACACTCCTTGTATCTATTCCTTGAGTTATTATTTTGACAAATGTAAACAAATCTGGGTCAATGTATAGTTTCAATTAAGCATGGAGGAAGTGGTAATAAATGACACAGACCAGTTTAAAAACCTGACTCCATCACTAGTTTTATCAGTTGAAATGTACAACTGGTGAATGATTACAGGAGTAAACTTCCATGTGTGAATCATTTCCATTTGATGATTCCCTGTGGCGATTAGCTAGCCAGTACAGTAAACTTCACATTTTATTAAATATCAGTAGGATGTCATACAAGAGTATTTTATGATTTGTCCAAATAACATTGTAATGGAAATTTCAATAAAATAAATGACTCCCAATTGATCACAATCAGCTGTGTTTTTATTGCAACAGCACTTAGTTATGAAGCTATTACTACAAAGTTCTTTGAAACAGATTTCATGTGTATTTGCAATGTTATTGATTTATAATTTTTTCTTTTCAGGGCTCCTGCTGGAGCCTACTGCAGTGCTCTGTATTTTGAGTTAATGCAATTGATCTGCTCTTAAATGTTGATTATACTTTATTGACTACTTTAATTTTTTTCTTGATCAATAGTTATTCAAAAGTTGATTTAATACTGTTTGTTACTGATGATTTTAAGATTACTTCTCATAAAGAGAGACCTCTGGCATCTAAATTTCCTTTAATAGTTCTCCTCTTGTGTGTGACAATAACTGTTTATTTAGAAAAGAGAAATAGATGGCCTCTTTTTGCATTTATCCCAAAACATGAATAAAATCCCTTCCTCACATGGGCCTCCCACCCATAGCTAGCAATAACAAAAATGATTTATATTTTCATAAGTGATATATAAAATTAAGATCAATTATTTTCAGAAATTGTATGAAAAATCATTACTTCAAGCATTTATCAATCTTTTGTTTACTTAACTCTTCGGATTTAAATTTCCAGCACACTTGACATGATGTTAAGTTATAACAGAGTCATTTTAAATCTATTTAAGTCAATTAAGAATGTGAAGAAGATCTCTCTGAATTTATGGTCAGATATGTTTAGATCCTGTTTATTTAAGAATTACAGAATATTTGAGCTTGAAGAGATTATCCTTTTTAATCCCCCTGCCTTATCATTTAGGTAATTAAGGCCTGGAAAGGCAAAGTGACTTCCTGAAGTCACATAGCCACATTTTTATATAAAGTACTTAGCATGACGCTTGCACATGAAGTGTTTACTAATTATCTGTTGACATATTTGTTTCAAAACCTGGGTAAGTGATCATGACAGAAAAGGCAGAATTAATATTTACATTAGGTAGAATTATAATGTGACAATACAAATTAAAACATTTATTAAAAAATTAAGGGAACTTTTTCTTAAAATTTGTAATGGTGGAGTAAGGCAATATTTGCTATTCTTAGCTCATGTACTTTAGTTTTAACTTGTTTAACCAAAGTTATAGATGTAGAGTGGCACTAATGAGAATTACCCACGATTTTATTTACATTATACTGTATAATGAAGTTATAACATTGAGCCTATTAATAATAATTTTGCTTGACAGTAGAGAGATTCTGTGTTATTTCCCAGAAGGCAAATGATGCTTCTTTCATATAATTATCATAATAAATTTTATATTTTAAAGTTATCCCTGAAGTTATAAATTGATTTGTACAACTGAACTAGCTTTGTAATGTTTTTACGCTTTCCAGTAGAATTTAAAAATTGATGACAGTACTTTTACTTAAAATTTTGTCTGAAATTTTAAAGTAAACATTTACTCTATGTAAGTAGATGAAACTTGTGAAAATTTTCTTTTTCTTATAATGTCATTAGTTTGGGTTTCAGGGTAATTCAAAAATTTTTTTCCTCTTTTGTGTTAAAAGGGTTTTTTGTACTTTAACAGATAATCTTGAGAATTCAATTTTTTTTGTACTTTTCCAGGTATTCTTGAGAATTCAATGATTAAAACTGGAAGACTTAGATAAAACTTGGAGTAGAGGCTTAATTAAAGAGATAAAAAGATCTAAATTTTACTTGTGCTTTGTGTATAACATAAATTTACCTTTCAAAGGCTATATCTTTTTGTAAAAAATATTTTTTAGTATAACAGTCAATAATAGTCATTTTCACAACTTAAAAAATCTTTGTGTAAAAATATTATATGGAAATAAATCTGTGGTATACTTCAGGCTTTGTCGGTAATATTCTAGTGTTTAATTATGAACTGCGAATTTAAAAAAGCAAGTAGTAGTATATTGTAGAAGAGTTCTTTTGGCACAGAAATATTTTAAGAATAACAACAATTACGTGTCTGAAATTAGATAAACTTCTGAAAGGCAAAGTTGATTTATTTTTTAGCTTCATGTGAAAACTAATAGTCAGAAAATAGCTTAGCATTGTGTTCTGATTGTACAATATCTTAACTAACAGAAAGTGCTGATTGTTTCTACCTAATTTCTCCTTCTAGCAAGAGTAAGAAGAATTTTCTTGATCTGGACTAACACTTTAATATTTATTGTTTTCTATTAGCCTGCTTCTGATCTCTCTTTGCTATACTTAGTGTGTACATATTTAAAGCCTTTTTCATAGTGATTAACCAAACCATCTGAAGATATTTGGAGTATTATGTTTTACTTCAAACATAGACAACTAAACTCACTTCTTGCTTACCTGTATGTCTTTTCAGGATTGAGTATTCATTTGAAGATCATATCTTCTCTGTCTTATGGTATCTTCTCTTAGAACTATGTCAAATAAATAGGCTTACTACTTGCATTATGAAGACATAAATGATATTGTTGGACAACAAATGATAACACATCCTGCAATCCACAACTTGGCATAACTAAAAGATTTCCTGGCTTTAAGTGATTATATGAATTTGTTTTGTAGTCATGTTTGCTGCAACAGAAATCTAGAATTGGATATAGAAAATTGAGGGTAGGTGTTTAATTTTAGGTGAAGTGTTGATGGAATGATTGAAAAAATTGACTCTTCATCTAGCTTAATGTTTCTTCTTTAAATCCAGAAGGCATGAGTTAAGATGATTTAATTTAGAATGGATTGAAAATATTGGACTGTTTTGGTTGTTTAGTAAATAGAAGTAACTCAGAAGCACCACTTGAAAAGAAAAAAACATATATTGGGAAGACTAGTTTCCTTTTGTTATTAGATTTATGGCAATTTACAGTTTTTGTTTTGTTTTAAGAAGTTATTCCCTTGTATCCTAACATAATATAGCCCTAGTGCTTAAAAATAGACTTAATTTGCATGTTACAATTATTGTTTAGAAACCTAAATGGTCCCTGCAGTAATGCTTATATTTGGCATTTTAGTACCTTCGTAGCTTTGAAAATATTTATATCACTCTGGGTTATTGCTTCAAATACTCCAATCATACTTTTTGGAAATGTGGGGGTGTGAAAATTGAGGGAGGGACAGGAAGTATACAACATAGGTTTCATGAACTTTTCAAGAATAGGGACCATGATCGACGTTTTTGAGATTCCCATTGCAGTTGAACTCTTAGAGTGGTAGTAGATCTCTTACACTGAGACCTTCAAGCATAATTTTGACTATCCTATTTTTCTGTTTTTTGATATGTGATGTTTTGAAAGAGTTTTTTTTTAAGTTTATTCCCCCTTTTCAAGTTTTTATTTAAATTTCAGTTGAAAGACACTATTTCTAAACATATTTGAGATAGAATTAGATGCCATGCCATTATTGCCACCATCAAATGTTTAATGGCAAAAATAATATTTGTGTAGCGATCTACAGTGTAAAAATCATTTTATATGAATTATCTCTATTCCACACAACAGTATTAGGACTCACTGTTATTAAATGACTTGTCCAAGGTCATTTAGAGTGGAGACCCTTTTCTAAATGAACCCCTTTTGCTAATTCCATGTTCAGTGTTCTTAAGGGCTCCTGTGTAATTTCCAGCACTTTATTAGGACTCTATTGAATTATTTATGCTGAGAATTATACCTTATACCAATACCTGTAGTAAAGAATACCTGAAAGAAGCCCATAGTGTGAATCTAAGATTTAAAGTAAATAAGAGTAACACTAATTCTGGATAACTTTAATGAATTTTGATAACATTGTAAAAATTAAGCAAAGTGTTCATTTAATATCAATCTAAAGTTTATTTAAAGCTTTTCCTGGTAGGTAATATTTTCTTTAAGGATTTTATAGACTTCCTTTCTTTTTTCTATTTTAAGGAAGCCATCTCTTTGTTCATCTATACTTAACAAATATTTGTCACCTGCTATGTGCATAGCCTTGCTGGAAGTCTACATATGGAGTTTCTGTGTTGTCCTACTTATTGTTTCAGACATTTAGGCAGTATTTATAAAAGTCAGGATCCTCCAGAACCATCATCAATAAGATGGATACATATGTATTAAGAGGTTTATTTTAAAGAATCGGCTCACACATTTGTGGGGGCTGGCAAGTCCGAGATCTGTAGGATAGGCTGGAATCTCATGCAGGGGTTAATGCTGTAGTGTTGGAGTAGTCTTTCCTCTTTCTCCAGGAAACCTTAGTTTTTGCTCTTAATGCCTTTCAACGGATTGGATGAGGCCCCACTAATACTATGGAGGGTAATCTCACTTACTTAAGGACAACTGTAGATGCTAAGTACAGCTACACAGTGTTTTTACAGCAACACTTAGACTAGTGTTTGATTAAATGACTGGGTGCTATAGCCTAGCCAAGTTGACACATAAAACTAATCTTCACAATACAGTTGATTTGAAAAGTTACCTATAATTGCATCCCTCCACATGAATATGATGAGGTTTACACATGCAAATGGTTTTAAAGACTGCTGCTAGATTAGATATGTAAATCCCAGCTAGTACCTAAAATACTTTAGAGGAGACAGGGTGATAAAGCTCGTGGATCCTCAGAATCAAAAAGGCCACTGTTTACAACTTGGCTTCATTGCTTATTACAGTTTGTTTTGGGAATAGCTGCTTAACCTCAAAGTCTGTTTCCTGTTCTATAAAAAAGGGGAACTTTCTGTCTCACAGAATTAGATGAGTATGCTAAACACCCAGGAGACTTCCTGGCACACATTAGATGCTAAATAAATATTAATTCCGATTCCCTTTTCCCCTTTATTCTTTTGAAAACAAATTTTGTTTAATTACCAATATATTTGTATTCATTCAACCATGTATACATTCAGCAAATATTTATTCAGCTCTATGTGACAGGTACTATTTCCGGTATTAGAGATACAAAAGTTACATACCCTTTCAGAGCTTGCCTTCTAGAGATGAGACACAGATAATAAACATAATAAAAAAGAAAGTTATAAGTTAGATTATGTTAGATTAGATAAGTGCTATGGAGGAGAAGTAAAACAAGAAAGAGGTATAGGGAGTCTTGAGTGTTGGTGGTTAGAAAAAGGGTTATAGTTTAAAATAGTTTTATCGAGGACAGGTTTACTAAGAATATTATATTTAAGCAAAGACCTAGAAGAGAAGACAGAGCAACTACTCCGGCCTTGAATATCTGGGCTGCAATGGGGTAGCCAGATGGGACACTTAAGTGCAAAGGCTTTGTGACTGGAGTTGTAGTTGAGGGACAGTAGGAAAGGTCTTGTAATTGGAATAGAATGATCTAGGAGCAGAGAAGTAGAAGATGAAATCAGACAAGTCGGGTGAGGTGTACTGGGCACATTTTGAAGGGCTCTGTGAAATAGAAGCCATCAGAAAGTTTTGAGCAGAAGAGTGATGTGATCTGATATTTGTGCTACTCAAAAACAAATTATAAGAAATTATAGGAGGTTTTATTAAGAGCATAAACTCCAAGGATAGCCTTTATAGGTTCAAATGGGTCTGTAGTTTATTAACCATTCAAGCTTAGGTGAGTAGTAACTCTCTATGTGCAATGGAAATAATAGTAGCATCTCCCTCAGAGTTGTTATGTAAATAACCCCCTGCTTGGCATGTAGAAAGAATCTAATAAATCTTTACCATTATTGGTAGTAATAATAGAAGCTTCTAACTATAATATACCCAATTTTTTGCTAGTCATCTTGAGTAGATACATAAAACCTGTTCTTGTCATTAATTTAGATATAAAACAATATTGATAAAGTAGAGATAGTCATGAGTATTAAAGAAAAATGCCTTTGCTTATAAATTCATGCTTCCAATTTTGAGAGGGTCAGATTTTGAGAGGATCTAATTCCCTGAAAAACAGATTATCTCCTCTGATGATACCATCTTTTTGGTAAGTACTATCATCATTCTTTTATGCAAGTAGTTTTGAAAGTTTTGTGACAACTTTAACATTTCTTCCAAGTATAGTGTTTATATCCAAACTAAGCTTTGGTTCTTATGAGTACTTCTTTATGGTGGCATTCCTTCTGTCATTTCTCTCATATGGACCCTTTCCTCTCCATCTGTTATTATCCCAGTGCAAGTCCTGTTACTTAGTGGGCTCTTGTCTATTATGCTTTTTGACAGTGAAAGTAGTAGGTATTATTATAATCATTATTGTTGTTGTTGTGATTGTTATTTGGAACACTCACTGTGTGCCAGGAAGTATTCTAAGCACTTTATACACACAAATTCATTTAATCCTCATTATAATACTGTGAGGGCAGTGTTTTTGACTCCATTTAATAACCAAGAGAGCAGACTTAGAAAGATTAAACAATCTAACATTCAACTTAGTCTATTCTGTTGCTTCTAACAAACCTTGTATTTCATACACTTAAATCAATTAATGATTCAAGAATAATATTCTTCTGCTTTTGTTCTAGATTTTTTCTGTCCCCTGGCACACTTTTTCCCCCCTCTGTTATACTTAGCTAATTCTAATCCAGGCTTGACTTGGGGCCATCTTCTTTGATGAAGGAGACTTTTCAGACCATGACTGCATAGAGTAATATTTGTTTCTGTACATCATATTTTACTCTTTGTTAGTACTGCTATGTAATTATATACTGGTATTTATTAGTATGCCTGGAATTTTCTTTCTTATTATAAAATCATTTTGTAGATATGTGTTTGGTCTGTGCAAGTAGACTGAATGTCCATCAGGAAACCAGGAGTATATTTTATTAGTCCTTGTATTTCCATACAAAATTTATACTCCAAAAGTCTATATTCTGCATACAAAATTTATACAAAAAACATATATCATTTTTCTTTACAGTCAAGATAATTAGCTACTTGATTTTTGTATGACTGTTGCTTCCTTTGAGTCAACTGGCCGCTTCAAAAGTTATATAAAGTTTTCTGGGTCAGTTTAAAATTTAGAAATTTTGAACCCTTTATTCCTAGTAATATGTCAGAATACTGGTGCAGTTAGATTTGCACCACTGCCCAATTCATTGTCTGTAGATAGAATTGTTTACACACTCTAAAATATGATTAGTAGTGTGATAAAATTTTAGAGGACAATAATAAAAAGTTGAATCATTGTGTGTTACACCTGAAACTAATGTAACATTGTGTGTCAACTATACTCAAAAAAAATTTAAAAAAAGAAATAAAGATTTAAAGATCATCTAAATCATCTAGTAAACTGTATTGTTTTGTTGATTGGGGCTGAATTAAAAGAAAATTTGAAGATATTTTCTTAACTTTAAGACATACCAAAGACAGGCTAATTATGAAATTGTCTTATTTCAGATAGATCATTGATTTTTATTCCATTTAAAATTCTTTGAAATTTCTCCCTCTAGAAGTGTTACATTATTATTTTTTACATTATTTTTAAAAGATTTTATTTGAGAGATGGAGAGAGCCTGGGGGAGGGGCAGAGGGACAGGGAAGAAAGAGACTCCCCACTGAGCGCAGAGCCCCATGCAGCTGGATCCCAGGACCCTGAGATGATGACCAGAGCCAAAGTCAGATGCTTAACCGACTGAGCCACCCCGGCGCCCCTAGAAGCAGTAGTACATTATTGAGAGGCTCCTTTTAAAGACCATCTGTCAACTGAAAGTTCTGTTAGTGTTTCTTCAAATTCAGAAGCCATAAAGCAGTTTTTTGTACGCCAAATTACTTTTGTATTTAGTATAAATTATCATGGAATTTAGGCATTTTGTGAATAATTATTTAAGTGCATTTAATAATAGTATTATTAAATAGCACTATACCATTTTCAGATTTCCTTTATGCATTCTATCTTATTTCCATATCCTAATAATCTGGTGATGTGGGCTAGGACGTGTACTTATCTCCATTTGCACATGAGGAAATCGAGGTTCAGAGAAGTTAAGTAACTTGCCCAACTTTTATGGCAATTAAAACATAGACTGTGGGCCAGAAACTAGATATTCTGATCTTCAGTCTCCTTCTTTTACACCCTGCTGCCTCATTTATATCTATATATATATATATACACACACGTGCACACAGTGGATTGGATGCCAGTACTTATATATATATGTATATTGGTCTGCTTTGATTGGTATAAAGGTAATGTTATTTAGAGGCCAAATAGTAGAAAATCTTACTATCATTGGTTTTATTTTAATGCTGATAAGAATTTAGCATTGAAACCATGTTGAAACTGCCATCAGTAAAATGACTTGTGTCCCCCTGACCAAAAGAAAAAAAAAAAAAAAGGTTTGAAAAGAGCATTTGCTGAACACACTGATTTGAGAGCTCAATATCCTATTATTTTCACATGATTTTTCCAAATACTATAAACAATCTATATTTTTAATAATTCTTAGAAGAAAATACCTGTCTGGCATTCTCAGAGAAAGTGTGTCCAGAATATGTTATATGAATTTCTTGATGGTGTAGATAAAAACTTTTTTTCTTATTAAAAAAGATGCTGACAGATTGGCACTGTCTGGGCCAGAAATGCCTGTGAAATTAAGCTTATTGAGACCACCCTTGTCATGTTATTTTTGGCTATTTGTGTTAATTCAAGCGTTGTATCTGCAAGCAGATCAAGTGTCAGTCCATTTTACGTGGTTAGGACTTATGATTGAAATTCATCCGTGTTACAGATAAGAGCAAACCTATTTAACACCAAGAAAGATGAAACTCTAATTATTTAATTTAAGTGAACATACTTACAAAGAAGAGAAAAAAAATGTTTTGTTACAAGTAAAGTCTTCTGTTGTGAATAGGATGGAATTTAAGCTACAAGATGAAATGTTTGCAAAATTTAGGCAGAATGAGTCATAGTAACACCAGTACTCTTGATAACATGGGAAAAGAGATAAATTTATTGCAATGCATTGATTGTTTTGTTTGTGGTATAACTTTTATGTTCTTTTGAGACTTTTTTTTTTCCTTTACAAAAGCCCATGTAATAGTTACAAATAAAACAAAATAAGCGTGTAGCAGACAGATACTCAACAAAGCTTGACAAGACAATAATAAATCAACGGGTTTGGTAGGAAAAATGTTTGTTCAGAATGTTAGTGACTATAAGGTTGGTAGCTTTCTATGTTCAGAGTTTTGTGTTCTAATTTATTTCAGGTCTATAGATGCATCAGTTTGACAAATGTCTACCTGTCAATAGATTAGACAGATACATAAGTAGAGCCTGAGAGAAGTCAGTGATAGTCGTGCATGATTCAGTACACAATAGTAGAACAATAGCTTGCCTTAGCGATTATAAACATTCCAGTGTCACTGTAAAGCAGATAACTTCTTCTAGTGATTTTTTAAAGTCAGAATATCCATTATATCATATGTATCATATCATGTCCAAATAACTAGCTCATTTTTCTTAACATTTCCTTAACATTTCCTTCACTAATTACGTCAGGGTACTCCCTTCTGTTGCATTTGGTAAATGTGTGCCAGGTATACTGTATTTGGGGTGCAATATTCCCAAAGACTGCATAGTGTAATTTGGATATATAATGAAAGTAATTAATCTTACTTTTTTAAAAAAAGTATCAATGTTTTTGACTAGGATGAACTTCAAAAATATAATTAGAACTTAATGTTCTTTAAATATTTTAGGAAATGAAACTTCTTCCTCCCACTATGGATAAATGCTGTTTTAACTGGCCCCATTACATTTCTGGGTTTCCAGCTTTTTATTATTATTATTCTCTTCCAAATCTCTGCTCAGCAGGCCCCTCACTTCACTGTTTCAAGTTTACTACAAAGAGTTACTCTATTCCCACATGGAATTCTTACACCTTTGTTCTCCTACCAAGCTGCCTATATCTTCTCATACTTCTGATTTTCTCTCTTTTAGAGTAAGAAGTTGTTCCTCGGCCTTTCTAACACTAATTGGAGGTGGTGGAGGCAGAGTATCAGGGTGGTAGGGAGAAGAAGGAAATGCCTATTTCTGCCTATGTCTCTAAGTGTACTGCCAATTATGTTTTCCTAAGTAAATGGCTCTGATATACTCATCTGTGAAATGGAATTATTTTATGTACCATACAATCCGTTATAAGAATTAAATTAGGCCTGGTTTTTAAAGTGTGTGGCATAATGCGTGCTGGCACATAATAATTGCATAATAAATGTTGTGTCCTATACTCCTAGTTACCAGATCGGATGCTTTGTAGTTGTTTCTTATTTCTCACTTCTCCACTCACTGCATCTAATTAGTCTATTCTACCTCTACAGACAAAGCAAAGTAGTTAGGATTACAGGTTCAGGAAGCAGAATTGTTTTTGAAATCTGTCTCCAGCATTCATTAGCTGCATCTCAGATACATCTCAGATAATTCACCTAACCCTCTCTTAAATCTCCTGTTTCTCTTCTGTAAAATAGTAATAATAATAGTAACTTACTCAAAGTGTGGTTTTGCGAATCGCATTCACTCAGCTGAATGTGGGTGAGGGTGTGTGTGTTTCTGCCTTTGTATAAAATGAATGAATGATGCAGAGCAAATGTTTCGCACCATTTTGGGTGTAAAATAAGCATTCAATAAGTGTATTATACATTCTTATTATCATTATTACTCTCCATCCCTACTGGCAGTTCAGGCTTTGTGTCCTCTTACCTAGGTGCTTGCTCTATACCAAGTCACCACTATCTTCTCACAACCTACCATCCTTCTAAATCTCTTGGCAGTTACATTATTTTTTGTGCTTAAGAAGTCTTCAAAGCTGTTCATTATCTAGCAGATATGATGCAAAGTACTTACCTTGGCTTTTCAGGACTGCTACAAGTTGACTTTACAGTACCTTCCAGCATTATTTCCAAGTTTGTTGCATAGGGCTACTTCTAGGATGGACACAGGGAACATATCACAACAAATAATAGCATCTTGCACATACGTGAAAGTTTTTAATTTCTTCTTGTTTCTGTTTTCTCGCATTTTCTCTTTTCTACTCTCTTCTTGTAATACATCCTGCATTCCAGTCAAACTTGCTCTCCCTCTACATGACATATCCTTTCCTACATCTTATGTTTTTGCCAAGATTTAATTCTCTTTGTTTTTATTAATTATTTAGTAGGTATTTATTGATTATAGTCTGTGTCATGCATTGTTTGGCATCCAGGACACAAATGTTTAGGGCATCTTCCAGAGTATTCTAGAAAGAAAGAACAATATATTAAAGGTACTAAGGCCTCCAACTGAAAACTATGTGAGAGCAAGGGCCATATCTATTTTGGCCTACTCTCATATTTCTTTTTTTTTTTTTTTTTAAGATTTTTTTTTTTTTTTTTTTGACAGAGATAGAGACAGCCAGCGAGAGGGAACACAAGCAGGGGGAGTGGGAGAGGAAGAAGCAGGCTCATAGCGGAAGAGCCTGATGTGGGGCTCGATCCCACAACACCGGGATCACGCCCTGAGCTGAAGGCAGACGCTTAATCGCTGTGCCACCCAGGCGCCCCTACTCTCATATTTCTAACTCTAAAAATAGAGCTGTGCACATATCGGAATTCTCATAATTGTTTAAGAATACAATTTGAGAGAGATGGAACAAGGCAAAAAGGTAAAGACATGAGACAGTTTAGCATGTTTGATAATTGTATGTGCTTTTATTATATTTTATAACTGGCTACAGAATATGTTGTAAAATTCATGTGTGAGGAGTGGGAGATAATGTTAGACAGAAATGCAGAGGTCTGAATCTGAAGAATATTATTCATTATGCCCAGAAATTTAGACTCTGTCATGTAGCTTGGGGAGCTTCTGGGGGCAGGAATGTCACATGCTACAATTTTATTTCAGAAAGAATATCCTGTTACCAGTGTAGCAAGAAGAATTAGAAGTCAGATTGAAGTATGGGTATGAGTGTGAACCTGTTGAAATAGTAAAGCGAAGAAATAAGGGGGCCTGAATTTAAAATGGGAGTAGAGAAATTTAAGGCATATTTATATAAAATCAACAGGACTTGATAGCTAATTAAATTTGGAGAATATGGAAGCGTGAGAAGAAAGGGTGCTCTCTGACTTCTGCCCAGCCTTGACGGCCCAGCTGATTTGTAACCTACTCCAATTTTGTCCGTCTCACTACTGTTTGAAATACATAGGTTTTTCACTTCTTGTAAAATGTTATATATGCTTTTCTTATATTGCTTATTTCTTTTTATTAGTAATTAGTTGTATGCATGTCTAATTCCCTCATCAAACTGGAAGACCCATAACTAAAATCTCAATAGGTATTACATCTTATGACCTTATCTGTACTGAATGTTCAGTAAATATACAGATTATTAATTAATGCCATATATTTTAATTTACATCCTGAAAAAGAATCCTGAAGGTCAAACATATGCCTGAGGCATTTCAGTATTTCAAAATGAAACCTGTTGCAAATAGGTGAAGTTTTCCACAATTCTTTCAAAAACACTTCAATTCTAAATATTCAAAATTAGTAATTGCCAGAAAAGGAAATATTCATAGGAAGAAATTTTTCAGTGAAATCAGGCCATATTGTTTCCAAATTCAGATGAGAACTTACTATTAAAAATCTTGCACAGATTGGAAATGACTAATCAACATTAGGAAAATTGAAATTGAAAGATCTGCCCTCGTGCTGTTCATGGCTAAAAATGTTTTCATGTCCAATTTTAACAGTGTTGTTCCAGTGTGAACATTTCGATGTTTAGAACTGTCGGATTGGGAAAAATAAATCATTTAACTATCTAGTCTGTGCAGGATGATCTTGGGTAAATCCCTTGATTTCTGTCAGTTCCCCCTTCGGAGAGCAGCCTTAGCTGGGTTTTAAAGGATATCATATCTGAGAGGTAAAAGAGTAGTGCTAAGTATACTTCAGAAAGACAGAGCGTTATATATTAATGGAATTAAATTGGATTATTTCAATGGGTTCTTCTAGCTCTAACTACCCGTGGGTCTATGATTTTAAGTATTTTAATTCTTTGTTTTTAATTTCAAGATCAGTTTGAAAACTGTAACCTGTCAAGAAGTCAGTCGTCACCAGTTGCTATTATACATAATGGGTGTATATTTACCTGAGGCCACATACACAACATAATTGTCTTTGGAATTGAATCCAACAGAGTTATCATCATGAAGTCCTAAAACAATTTAGAATGGTAGAACAATGATTGTTTCCAGCTTTGTTGGAGGCTTAAGGTACAAAGTTCCCACATATATGTCTATCTTCATTAAGAAAAAAAACTTTTTCAAAGAATGATTGTTTATTTCAGTGTAATTATATCATTTCAGTGGAGGAATATTATGAGATGAAGTGGAAAGAGCATAAAAGATTCATGTTTTAGTATTAGCTCTGCCCTCAACTAGCTACCTTTTTGGGCCTTGGTCTCCTCATAGGTAAAATGAGGAGGTGGAATAAATAGTGTGTTATGTCCCTCTAAGCTCTGAAATTCTGCATCTGTACCCTGTTCATTATCAGATTCATAGCTATAGCTCAACTATTCAAGTGTGACTCATGGTGCAAGGTAGAATCTAATCATTTCTATATTTAGAAGACCATGGGGATAAAATGTCATTTAGTTGTATTTGATTAAAAGAGCAACCTAAAATAAGAAACGTTCATTTTCTTATTTCAAAAGCAAAGGATTCTGATCAACAAATAAGAACATGGTGCATTAAAGTTACATAAATATCAGATCATTATTAATGTTCTGAAAAAGTTCTCTGCATTAATGAAGCAACTTGTAATATTAGGAATATATTGATGTTAAATGACTCCTAAAAGTTGGATATCCTGTGACTATTTTATGTGGTCTTATGGTAACGAGTCTTGTATCTTAAGGAGTATTTCTAAATTCATATGCACAAATGTGTATTGTTATCTCTATCATAGTTACCTTGGGAATCTGATCTCTTTTTTCATACCACATCACTAAATATTTACTAAGCATCTACTGTGCACTGATGCTGTTAAAGTGGAGGCAAAGTTGGAGAATTGTAGTTATGAATGTTCCCTCAAGTGGTGGTGTTTTCTTTAATTCACTTTTATTTTGATTCTGAGCCCCAATCTCCCTGTGCTGAGAAGCCATCAATCATAGTCATTCCCCTTATCCCACATGAGCTATGCAGAGGCCCTGCATCTTATTACTCTTCTTATACCACCCTTAGTTCACCCTGAGATGCCTTTTGTTGTTAAAAAAAAAAAAAAAAAAAAAAAAAGGCCCTCTAGGACTAAACGTTCTGCTTCTTCTATGCCAAAGAGGGGTATGGAAATCTCTGGTAGCACTGGAAACCCTGTGTTGAGGGTCCATCCTCCTTCAGTTCCTCATATAGATAGCTGCTTTGAGATCTTACCTTCTGTCAGTCATTTCATTAGTCCTGCACCTTCTTGGAATTTGTTCATCATTCGCATCTCTCTTTTACCCAATTTCAGTGAAATCTTTCTCTCTTTTCCTTAAAGACACTAACCTACCCAGGATAACTAGCACTGTTTCTGGGCTTTTTTTTTTTTTTCTTTAATACTAACTGATAGGAAAGTGGTTGTCTCCAGAGGATAGGAAAGATACTTTTTTCTTTGTGCCATGTAAAAGTCTTCAAGGAACATACTTTCTAAAGCTCTAAATACCTAGGTGCCTGCTTGAAATAGAAGGAGGGAGGAAGGAAAGAAAAAAAGAGAGAAACACACACATCTCAAGAGTTGTCCTGCTACACAAAGATTAAAACATGGTTTCTGAGAGCCTAAATTCCAGTGGGAATGCGTGATCTATAAAAAAAAAACCTAAAGTTTTCTTGTATGATTTTTATAAAGTTATTTCTGCCATGATTCTTTCTATGCCATCCACTTTCTTATTTTTGTCTTTTGTTCGTTCCTCCCTTCTTTTTTTATTTCTTTCAGAAAAGGCACAAAATTTAGAGTTGGTGACACATGGTTTAGAGTTCTCTTTCCTCACTTGCTATTAATAAGATCTTAATCAAGTCACCTTATCTCTCTGCACCTGAGTTTTGTACTTGCAAAAATGGAAATAATGCCACTTGTCCATAATTTTGTTAGACCATATAGGAAAAACGTTAATGCTCGATAAACTATAAGGTATTGGGCACATATAGACTTTGTTGATCTAATGCAGAAGAGAGCCAGGTATACCAGTATTCAGTTCCTGCATTTACCACTTACTAGCTTAGTGTATTCTTAGTTTCTGTATATGTATAAATCTGATAACACCTACTCTGTGGTTGTAAGGAAGAAATAAGATATTTTTATATATCTCTGTGAAGTAAACAGTGGTACATTTTTTCCCCTTTTCTTAGATAAAGCAGTTGAGGCTCAGAGGGTTAAAATTATTTGGTCAGGATTATACAGGTGAGAAGTGACATTGTCAGAATAAACTCTTGGTATCGAATATGGGTTTCATGTTTTAGATAAATTATATCAGATACTTTTAAAAAAAGAGTTCCACGTATGTTTGTAACATAACGTACGTATGAATACACACACACATCCATGCAGATGAGACTATATAGAAGCACTGCTTTGTAACACTCAGATTTATTTGTTCTTGTGCATTTGTCCAGTCTTATTTTATCATCAACTAATACAAATTAAAAAATGTGGTCTTATATCAAGTAAGTGACCCAGGAGAAGGGAGAGACTAATTGGCTCCCTTTTCAGTTGTAGCTCTGGTTGATTCAAAAGGCCTACATTGATGAGCAATGTATATCAGAATTTTCAAAATTCTTGTCAATGGCTTCAATAACCTATTAACCTAGGACATATGGTGGGGTTCACTTGTAGTTTTATAAATCTCATGTCTCCCACTTTGCTTTGTGTTACACTTGACTGGTAATAATTAATTTTTTTTCCCTATGGAAACTTCCTTGATTGTCAGTACATCTCCAAGGGCATAATCATGATATATTAAAAAATAATCATGTAAAGTATAATCATCATCTTAGATTTTCTAGAATATTTTAAATGATGAGGATTTTTCTTTTTAATTATTGATTGGGACTTTCCTGGCTTGGGATAAGGTAATCATATGCAAATTGTTTTATTTGCTATACTCTTAGTTTAAGTGCAGGATTATAGCAAGACTTGATATTGGAGCATAACAAGAAAGTAATTTATACTTTTGCCTTGGAGAAGTTCTTTGCTTAAATTATGCTAAACCCCTAGCACTTTTAAAACTGAGGTATGGTAAGGTGGGAGATTTTTCCCTATTCATAAAATAAGTATACAGACTGAGAAAGGAAATTATTCAACCTTGAGATTACAAGTATGTACTCCTAACAACCATACAAATAATAAGAAAGGGCGCCTGGGTGGCTCAGTTGTTTAAGTGTCTGACTCTTGATCTAAGCTCGGGTTGTGATCTTGGGGCCATAAGTTCAAGCCTCACGTTGGGGAACTTAAAAAAAAAAAAAAACAAGAAGAAATCAAGTGTTGTTTTAATATTACCATTTATAACGTTTAAAAGAGTGTATAGCCATGTCTTCTGTGCCAACAGTGACAGAAGTGCAAGCTTTAGTTGTGTTAACATGCATGTTAAAACCAGCGCTTGCACGTTTTCACCACATTTACATCTGTCTTATAATTTACATCCCTCCTCTTTTCAGTTTTGATCAGAAGATTTAGTCCATGTTATTCTTCAAATAGCAGGCTAACTTTTTTGAGGACCTGATCAGAGGAGGGGACTCAGCATGGTAGCTGGTAGCAAAAAATCAAAGCATACTTGCGTCTTGTTTCTAACCACTCTCCTGGAAATAAGTTGTAGCCTCCAGGGCAGGGAAATGTTCAAATCCATTTCAGGAATTTGTCTTCTTGTGCAGTGTACACATTAACTTTAAAAATTTTTATGTTTAAATGTTTTTAATAGTTTGATCTATAGTATATGTTATCTTTCATAGTATTCAATATTATTGGAATGATTATTTTTATTTTCATAACACCAGTGAAGCTTATTAAAGGACAAATTAAACTACACTGAGAGTGTCTTGACTTACAAATCAACCACAATCAATTAACTTATTCACAAATATGTTTCTAATGGTCCAGGTCTGGTTTCTTGCCCAACTGAGACCTATTTTCTTTATAGTGTGGCCCAATAAAAGACCAAGAAGTAGATTCAAATCCAATTAGCTTTACTGTTTCTCTAGAATGATCTAAACATGAAAGATAGCCACCCCTGTACATCATAACCTGTTGTCCTGGCAAAATTATTACTGGCAGATCTTATACTCTCAAAAGTATCTTGGTTTAGATGAGCAATTATATGTCACCTTACCAACTAGGTAGGTATCGATGGTATCTTCTTTTCTTCTGACTTTCTTTTTCTTTTCAAAGCCTGGGGAAATCTAAAAACACTGGAATTTTAAGTGTCTTTCCCAAAGATATATAGCTACTTTGTGACAACTCTAGAATTTACCCTAGTTGTTTTGACTTAAGCCTTGAGCCTTTTCCAGTTCAGATTTTTAAGGATTTGTCCTGTGACTGTTTATTGTTCGGTATATTCATTCTTTTTCCCTCTATCTCTTTCTGTCTCTCTCTTTCTTTGTGTTCTTGAATATCTTCATGTGTAATATAAAGCATTTAGAGAAATTGAGATAAAGTGAGCCATACTAATTTTAAGCTATCTCCAAATAATGAGAAATTGTTGGAAATACTATCATCAGCCAGGTGCTGGAGAGCATTAAAAAGCTAGCAGCATAGCACTGTGGCCAGTTTGACCTTTGGAGGAAAATGTAAATTTGTCTTGAATTGGCCAGCCTGTGCCAGAGATTGTCATTTTACTGATACTCCAACTGTTTCTTTCAGACTGGTCACTCGTAATTGATCCAGGTCTCATATAGAACAAATTGAACTCTAGGCAAATAGTTTTAATTGTTTTTCCAATTGCTATCAGCTCTGAAAATCAATATGTGCTTCTAGAAATTAGGGTAGCTAGCAAGAATATTTTGTTCATGCTAGGTAGTAATTTTCTTTTTCTGTGTTGGCTAGATTTTTCTAGATATGACATTTGGTTCAGGAGGACACACAAGAGCCATTCTACAGAAGGAGTCAGATATTACTCTGTATGCCTTAGACAGAGACCCAACAGCTTATGCAATAGCTGAACAGCTTTCAGAATTGTATCCGTAAGTAATTCTCTTGTATAATTATTGAATTTTGGTGCTGAGTTTTATAGAGCTTGGTTTACCATTTTGGAATTTGTTCTCCCTTCTCTGTTGTTATACTTCACTCTGCTACATATTTTCTCCCTTTTTCTCATGAAAGAATTAACGTAAATATTGTTTTTAGTACCTCTTAAAATGATATTACTGCCTTTATCCTTTCTGAATTCATAAAAATAAATACAAAAATGACTTATGGCTAAAATTTCAAGATGGGTTGAAATCCATCCATGAGTAATATTTTGACAATAGTTTAAAAAATAATTTTTAAAGAATTTATGAGTTACAGTTTCCAAGAATTTACTGAAGTAAGTAAGTATGTGAGAATTCTGCAGAATTCATTAGGTCACATACATCAATGTAATGCAGTTGTTTTCTCTGAATTCTTTTTGAAATTCACAAGTAAATTTAGAGCAATCTATCCCTCTGTCAAGAATTAGGTGAGCTTTCACTGTGGAGCTTTTTAAAAATATAAAATATTGTCTTCCTGAGTTGTTAAATCATCTTCCTTTAGAGAAAATTTTAGATTAGTGAATTACGCTATGTTGTTTAAAAGTTTTCAGTCTGAAAAAGGAAAATGTCTTGGAGCTAAGTTGACTACCTACAAATTTGTAAAGGGCTATTTTCAGGAATAAGGAATTGTTCTCTCATGCTTCAGAGACTGAAATCAAGAAAATAGATGAGAATTTTAGAGGCCGATTTTGACTTGATGTAAGCCAGAGTTTTTTGCTAGTTGTAACTGTCCAATAATGAAAAGGTCTGTTTGGTGAAGTAGCAAAAGTATCACCATGGAAAAGTTTAATCACAGACTAAGGATAGGAAGTTGAATTATTAATCTAGAATAGCCTTTTTCAACCTCTCAGGTCCCAAACTCTTTGCAAATCTATCAGTGTGATTAATTCTCCCAATAAAAATTAAATAAACACACCTATATTTTTGTTTGCAACATCAGAGGGTTCAGTGGGAGTGCATGAAATCCATTTGGCCCCAGGTTATTTTCTTCTAAGAAAAATATGAGAATAAGGTTTAATGATATGATATATATATATATATATATATATATATATCATATATATATATATATAAAACTGTCTCTGTCATTCTGCAATGTAACTTATATGCATCTTCTTTAAGAAGCTCTTGTACTACTAGCTCTTGTACTAGATGTTTGTGAAACATCTTAGGAGTTCACCTGATTATGACCTGAGTGTTCATAGAATGAGTATAGGTCTCCCATTATATTTCACTGTCATAGAAAAACTAGATTTTCCTGGATATTATTATTTCTAATTGCAGTGAATTCCAGTTCAGTTTTTCCAAGGTCTTTTATTCCTTCAAATAGCCTCCTTTTCCCAGAAGGAACTTAAAATTTTATCAATTTTATCAGGTGTAATTTGTTATCTAACAGGAATCTTGAGACTGTATTCTCTTTCCAGTTTATAGTTGTAGAAACTGTTAGCTTAGGTTAAATGATTTGCTAAAAGGCATATATGACTAAATAGGGATAATGCTGGGACATGTATTCTCCCCATCACCTAATAATCATAAATTTTTTATTGAAGTATAGGTGACATACTATTTTACAATAGTTTCAGGTGTACACAACATTTCTACACATTACTCAGTGCTTACCATGGTAAGTATAGTCAACATCTGTCACAATACAGCATTATAAAATATTATTGACTCTATTCCCTATGCTGTACTTTTCATCTCTATCACTTATTTATTTTATAACTGAACATTTGTACCTCTTAGTCCCCTTCACGTACTTCTCCTATCCTCCTGCCCACCTTTCCTCTGGCAACCACTAGTTTGTTTTTTGTTTTTAAGAGTCTGTTCTTTGTTTGTTCATTTTTTTTTTACTTCTTAGATTCTTCATATAAATGAAATCGTGTGGTATTTGTCTTTATCTGTCTCACTTATTTCACTTGGCATTAATACCCTCTAGTTTCATCCATATTGTCACAAATGGCAAGATTTCATTCTATTTTATGGCTGAGTAACATTGTATTGTATGTATATCTTAATTCATCTATCAGTGGGCACTGGGTTGCTTCCATGTCTATGCTATTGTAAATAATAATGCAATAAACATAGAGGTGCATATATCTTTTGAAATAAGTTTTCGTTTTCTCTGAGTAAATACTCAGCAGTGGAATTACTAGGTTGCATGGTATTTCCATTTTTAATATTTTGAGGAACTCCATACTGTTTTCCCAGTTGTTGCACCAATTTACATTCCCACCAATAGTACAGGAGCATTCCTTTTTCTCTACATCCTCCCCAACACTTATTATTTTTTTTGTCATTTTGATACTAGCCATTCTGACTTGTGTGAGGTGATACCTCATGGTGGTTTTGATTTTCATTTCTGTGGTGGTTAGTGATGTTGAACATTTTTTCATGTGTCTGTTAGCCCTCTATATGTCTTGTGTAGAAAAATACCTTTTCAGGTCCTCTGCCCATTTTAAAATTGGATTGTTTGTTTTTTTTGGTGTTGAGTTTTATAAGTTATTTATATTTTTTGGATATTAACCCCTTATTGGATATATCATTTGCAACTGTCTTCTCTCATTCAGGAGGTTGCCTTTCTGTTCTATTGATGAATTCCTTTGCTGGCAAAAGCTTTTAGTTCCTCTCTCTTTGATGTTGTCCCAGTAGTTTACTTTTGCTTTTGTTTCCCCTGCCTGAGGAGACATATCCATACTAAATATGTTGCTAAGGTGAATGTATAAGAGATCCCTGACTTCGTTTTCTTTTAGGAGTTTTATGGTTGTAGGTCTCACATTTAGGTCTTTAATCCACTTTGGTTTATTTTTGTGGGTAGTGGTCCAGTTTTGTTTTTGGCTCACAGCTGTCCAGTTTTCCTAATACCATTTATTGAAAAGACTGTCTTTCCCTCATGCTGTATTTCTAACCCAGATAATCATGGGTTTATTTCTGGGGTCTCTGTTGTGTTCCAGTGAGCTATTTGTGTCTATTTTTGTGCCAATACCATACTGTTTTTTTGTTTTTTTTTTTTACTGTAGCTTTGTAGCATATCTTGAAATCCGAGATTATGATTCCTTTGGCTTTGTTCTTTTTCAAACCTAATAACCTCATTTTATTAAGTTTTATACTACCTTGACTCAAATCTTATTGAAACTTTTTTAGTTCATCGGTAAGATAATTCTTTACCAAGTATGATAAATTAGTTATGGAACAATAGAATAAATCAAAATAAGGCAAGAAGAAGGAATTAATATGGATAAAAACCAGAATCAAAGAAACTGAAAAGAAGAAAGAATAAAGAAATTCCAAGCGATCATTCTTTGAAAAAAGCAAAATTCCTTTACAGCCTGATTATTAGGGGAAAAAAATGATCAAAAACATATGATTAAGATTGAAGGGGACACCAACCATAGACACAAGATAAGTTAATCATAAGCTAATACAGCCATAATTCTGTGGTAACATGTGAAACCTCAATGAAATGAATAATGTCCTAGGAAATATAAATTATTAAAATTGACTGAATAATTATAAAACTTTAATTGATGATTACCAGAAAAAAAATAAGAAAGGTAACTAGAGTACATAGAACAATGCACCATGACTAGATTTGCAGTTGTTACTTAGCTCTTAAAAATTAGAAAAGAGCATTACCTTTTATGCTATTCTTGATCATGGTAAATATGTAAAGCTTTTTCAGTTCATTTTATATTGAATTTAACATAGTTTTATTTCTTAATCCTCTGGAAGTAGTATAAAAGAAAAAAGAGAAAAAGTCTAACCTCACTGAAGAATATAAATGCAAAATTCAAAAGGAAATACTAGCATATCTAATTCACATATCATTTAGTTAAAAGAATAATACCTGTGGCCTAATTAAAAGAATAATACCTAAGAATACCTAAGAATACAGAGATGCCTCCAGGTCAGACAGCCAATCAATGACAGATTGATAAGCATGACTGTAATCAGCTAGCTATTCTTTTTTTTTTTTTTAAGATTTTATTTATTTATTTGACAGAGAGAGAGACCGCCAGGGAGAGAGGGAACACAAGCAGGGGGAGTAGGAGAGGAAGAAGCAGGCTCCCAGTGGGGGAGCCTGATGTGGGGCTTGATCCCAGGACTCCGGGATCACGCCCTGAGCCAAAGGCAGATGCTTAACAACTGAGCCACCCAGGCGCCCCTCAGCTAGCTATTCTTATTAAAATCTCTGTGTTAAACAGGAATATAAGTAAACTACTTAAATGTAAAATATCCTATTATCGAAGGACAAAGAGCAGTTATTTTCCCAAAAGGTGAAATACTATAACAATTTAAGTCAAAATCAGGATATAAATATGGATTGGATTCTATAAAAATTTACAATCAGTGTTTTTGGAACTTATAGCATTTAGAAGTAAGAAACTAGTTAAAACATTCTTCTTGTAATGATTTGACCAAAAGACTTGTAACATTAATAAGATGATACAATAAGATGGTTAGATAAAAATTTAAAAATATACTCAGTAGTAAATACTTGGAAAGGGAAATAGGAAAAAAAAAATCCATTCTCAAAAGTACCTAAAACTATATAGAATATTTAGTAATAAATTTAACAAGAAGGCACAGTTCCAAATTAAAAAAAATAAAACTTTATAATTTTATTAAAGGACAAACAAGATCGAACAAAAGAGAAACATATTTATTTTGGTGTAGTATGAATTAATATTATAAAAAAAGTTAGTTCTCCTCCAAATTTAATGTACTTCCAGGAATTATCTTAATTGATTTAACTTTAACTGATGTATGCTTGTTTTTTAATTTATATAATATAATGTTAAGTATATATGGCTGGGGGAATGACAAGATCTTTTTGGGGAAATAAAAAAGAGAGGGGAAACTTGCCTTACCAGCTGTCAGATCATACTGTAAAATCACTATAATGAAATCAGTATAATATTGGCACAAGAAGAGGTAAGCAGATTAGTGGAAGATAGAATCCAGATACAGATTCAACAATATAATAGGTATATACTATACCATAAAATAAGTTAATAGGAGGTGAAGATATTTCAATTCTTTGAGAAAAATAATGCATTCTTAAGTAAATGGTGTTAGTACAATGCTCTTTGAACTTAAAGAACATAAAATGGCACCCTGTTTTCAGTCAGATTCAAAAATAACTTTCAGATAGAGTATGTATGAAAAATTGAAAAAGAAAATTCTATAAGAAAATTGAAGAGATTATATGGACAATCTAAGTGTAAGAAGTTTCTTAAGACTACAAATTACAAATCTGTAAAATTAAATATTAGAAATAGCTAATATTTTATAAAATTTTAGAAGTATATGGCAAAAGTAATATGGTGTATTTTCCAAACAGTTCATTTGGGCAAAGAAATATTAATAATATAGAGAATAGGAACAGGATTGGCATTCTAGGGAAGGAAAATACCATTTTCCTCTACCCGTAAGTTCTCAGCTGGAGCAGATGCACAAGAGGAAATGCATACATATTTATTTTTTACATGACATAGGAGCCTCCATAAGGAAGTGAAGACCCTAAGACATGGTTACACTTGGTTATTCTATACTAGGTTTGATGAAGCGTGGAAGATTATGGAAAGATACAATAGGACAAATGCTGTGAGCTAAGTGTAGTAAACTGGGGGAAACTTAGCAAGCCCCATTCATTCATTCAGATTCTTCTTCCCTTCATCTTCAGAGATAAAAAGCCTTCTTTCCTCTGCATATAGGGAGGGCATCTTTCACATGAGGGTCTTAAGACCTGTTTCGGGAGAAGCTCAGCAAATTCTTCCTTTATGTGCTGTTTTCTCAAATTCCTTGAGTTTAAAATATTTAGTATCCCAAGATGCTGTATTTTGAGGTTACATGACTGGATATTTATCATGTAGGAAGAGTTCTTCCAAAATTGATAATACAACGAAATCCAATTTGGAAAATGAGCAAAAGGTATGAAAGGGTCATTTGTAGAAGATTAAGGTATGAAAAAGATGCTCAACATCAATGGCAGTGATGAGGGAAATGAAATGAAAATAATAATGGTTAATGTTTTGCATTTATCAGACTGGAGGGACAGAATAATTTTGAAAGTGAGGAGATGGGGAAAAGGATATTCATCCATTTCTCATGAGCATCTTTTTCTATTAAAAAATACATAACATGCTTAGAATCTATCTCATCTAAGTAAAAGAATCAGTTTCTAAGGAAGCATATCTTTAGAGTTATCATAGACTTTGTGTATCCATTGTTTGTATATATAATCATGGAGAACTTGAGAAAAAAGGAACTAGTTGTGGAGGGAGGTATGGAGAAAGGGAAAACTGGTGAAAAAAGACAAACCCAGAGATTGTATGAATCACATCTCTGCATAATATGGAAAGTAGAAAACGCCAAGCAGTGGCATATATTATTTATGAATACCCACATATGTAGTTGTAGTATAAGAATATACATGAGATAGAGAAACACAAATTCAGCCTAGGGATTATTTCTGGGGATGATGGATGGAGGGATGGATGGATGGATGGATGGATGGATGGTTGGAAGAATAGACAGATTAGATGATTACCTTCTTAAAAATACATGTGTAATTACAACTTGTAGTAAGGTGCACAATAAAGGAAACATTTTGTCATTTCAGTGTGTCTTTTGAGGAAATATACTAATTTCTTTCTTTCATTTATTTATTTTGCTGTTGTCAAAGAGGAGCTTATTATGCCTCTCCTGAAAAATTCCGTGTTCTTGACTCTGTCAAAATGAATTAAAAAATAGAAACTAACATTTTCATAGAAAACTAAGAAATTCATAGGAAGGCTGAATTTTAGGCTAACCCATTTTATGTCTTTCAAAAAAGATGGCATGTCAGATCACCTGTTGTTTGAAAACTGAAACTTTTCCCCGTTGCCTCTGAAGACTGTAAGAGAGAAAACACATATAAATTGGAGCAGTGGGGTATTTGCTTACTTTTGCCACAGTGGAAGATGGATGTTGGAAGACAGTTTTTAAAAAAAAAATTTTTTTCTAAATTCAGGAATAAAATGTACTTCCTATACTGAGTTTGGAGAATATAGACATATGTAAAGAAAAAAAAAAAAATCGTAATTGATCCTATCATTTGACTGTGATTTTAAGATTATAAAAACATAGAAACCTGTTATTTTCAACAGTTCATAAAAGTAGAGAGCTCTTTGGAGTAAATTTATAATATACAGAAAAATATAAAGAAAAAATTAAAATTATAATTCCATCACCTTTATCACTAGTAACGATTTTGTGTATTTCATTCCGTCTTCTTAATTATATTTCATTGTATGTACTATTTCTTGTGTGTACTTTCTTGGATATTTTTACTTTTTATACTTCTAGTGTTAGAATATATTGGTCAAGTTTAAACATTTTGATCAATTGTATTAAATATATAACTGATTTAGAAAGAATTGACATATTTATTCTGTATCCCAATGCAGAAGCATGATATATTTTTCCATTTATTACAGTATTTTGTGTTTCTCATTAACATTTTTTCTTTTTTTTTTTTTTAAAGATTTATTTATCTCAGAGAGAGCGAGCGAATGGACACGTGTGCGACCTTGGGGAAGGGCAGAGGGAGAGGGAGTGGGAGAGAATGAATCCCCACACAGACTCCCTGCTGAGAGCAGAGCTCAACACTGGGCTGTATCCCAAGACTCTGAGGTCATGACCTGAGCTGAAATCAGAAGTTGGATGCTTAACTGACTGAGCCATCCAGGCACCCCTTAATATTTTTTTTTGATTAAAATGATAAAATACAGAAAAGTCTGAGAAGAAAATGAAAATAACACTTAATCCCACCACCAGTATTAATAGTTTGGTATATTTCTTTCCTTCTAATCATTTTGGTTATATATGTTTATGCATTCAATATGCATAAGTATATATTTTATAAATTTTGATTATACATACATTATCAGGTTATTATGTTATAAATTATACAGCAGATTATTATATATCATATTATTACTTATATTTTATTATCACATTCCTATTTCATTAAATTATCTTAAAGAAGGAGAGGGAAAAGCAGACTCCCCACTAAGCAGAGAGCATTACTCAGGGCTCCATCCCAGAACCCTGAGATCATGACCTGAGCTGAAGGCAGATGCTTAACTGACAGAGCTCCCAAGGGCCCCTGATGTTATTGTTTTTTTTTTTTTTTAAGATTAAACGTATTTAAACAATTTTTTTTTGTTAAGTATGTAGAAGAAAATAATATTCCCATTTTTATTTTCTTTTTTTTTTCCCCACCCCACTGCTCGTCTTTTAAAGTATTATTTTGGATTTATTTATTAATATCTATTATAATTATTAATTAGCCTTTGCACTGTTTGGCATCATATCTAATTATTTATACTTCAATCCATTTAATTAATATCAGTGCATGCCACTAGCCTTTTTTTTTTTTTAAGATTTATTTATTTATTTGAGAGAGGAAAAGAGAGCATGTGTATATGTGTGCACAAGTGAGTGGAGGGGCAGAGGGAAAGAATATCCAAGCAGACTCCTGATGAGGGGCAGCCTCACAGGGGACTTGATCTTAGGACCCCTGATGAAGACCTGAGCTGAAACAGAGAGTCCAGCATTTAATCGACTGAGGCACCTAAACACCCAACTACTAGCCTTTTTATACTACAAATCCTATTTTGAGTTTCATGTAGGCTCCTATCTCATTCAAGTGCTCACATCTTTAAGTAATTTTGTCTGGAAATATGAAAAGGGAAAACATCTCTGTCTTTGTCTACAGAGACCGTGTTATTCATGCTTTGTCTACAGAGACCGTGTTATTCATGCTTTCTTACATGAAACAGCTTGATTTAGTATAGCATTTTGGGCATTTTATGGGTATTATTCCTTTTCTTCTAACATGTAGTATTATGGAGAAGTCTGAGGTCAACCCAGTTTCTTTTTTCCCCTCTGAGGTAATGTTTCTCATTCTCCTCCCCAGGCTGGATGCTTACTAGATATATTTCTTGACTATTTTTTATATTTACAAATTTCACTAAGAAATATTACTAATTGGTCTCATTTCTTTAATTTTCCATGTACTCTGTGAACAGTTTTTGTCTATGGATCATGTCTTTTCTCTACGAAGGAGTTATTGTGTTAGGCCCTACTCTTTTTTCCACTTTCTAACCTTTGAGCACTTTTTATTTGTTGGTTAGAGTTGTATTATCTGTATGCTTGACCTTTATCTCCTGTTTTCTGCTACTTTTCCTTTGCCTCAGTATTCTGGGAAATCTCCTTAAGGTTATTCTCTGTTAAAGATTTGGGTTTCTACAGTGTTGATTGTGATTTTTATTGACTCTTGTTCAAGTTTTAATTCAAGTATTGGATATTATCTTTCCCTGTAGCCATATTTAATTTGTTGATATGATCTTTTCTGCCAATTCCTTTTTATTTCCTCTCGTTTTGTCATCTCATTTTTATGTTTTGTTTAATAGCTAGCAGACCTATCTTGAAATTTATGGAATCCAATTCTGTTTTTTGTAACAAATCTTTTTCAAAAGTATGCTTTTGCTCTGTGTCTCAAGTACAGTTTTCCTTTTCTCTTCAAGGATCTTTTCATAGGCCCCATCTTGGTCATGTATTTATGTATGTAGTTTTTACTTACTGTTTGCATAGGGTTTTGTTTTTTGTTTTTTGTTTTTTTGACCTGCTCATTGTTCCGTTATGTGGGGCTAGAATCTTCACTTTAGATTTTAAGCTAGAAAATTACTTGAGGTACATGGTCTCACTGCAAATATTTAAACGTTTTGTAATCCTTTCCTAGGATCTGCCAATAGGAAGAGGATTCTATTTTCTTATTCTTACTGGAGAACGCTGTTCATAAAAACTACTGTTCCCATAATCTGTTATTCCTGTGGGTTTTCCAGTCATCCCATTCTAAAGAGATTCTTCATATCCAGGGTACCTTTTGACAGAACTATTCATTTCTGCCCTTGGTGTTATTACATTATATGAATTGTAATTCCTAAATGGATATAATAATAAAGGTATTAGTGCCTGGATATGAAGAAGTGGCAGGGTAAAATGGACTGCATAGCCTGAGAGTATTCCTGTCAACACAGTTTAAATAATCCCTTCAGGGTTTTTTTTTGTGTTTCTGAGGTAGTGAGTATGAATGGAACATTCTTAACCTTTCAACTAAGTGTCTCTACTGCCTTGAATCAGGCTCTAGTCTTACCTTTGGTAAGAAGAGATATTTTTCCTGTATTCTGCTGCATTTTTGAGGAACATTTTTAGGTATTGATACTATTTGAACTTCCATTGTTTTGTTTGCTTTCAGGGAAGATTAAATAGGTATCAATAGCTGGCCTCCATTTTTTAAATTAAAGTTTGTTCCATGGTCATTAAATTGGAGAGTTACAGGGATGCCTGGGTGGCTCAGTTGGCTAAAGCATCCAGCTCTTGATTTCGGCTCAGGTCATGATCTTGGGGTCATGGCATTCAGCCCCGTGTAGGGCTCAGTGCTCAGCATGGAGTCCGCTTGACATTCTCTCTCTCCTTCCCCCCCTGTCCCTTCTGCTCATGTTCTCTCCCTCCCTCCCTCTCTCTCTCTCTCTCTCAAACAAACAAATAAATAAATAAATAAAAATCTTTACAAAAAATTGGGTGAGTTACAAGTATATTTACTTGTATGATGTGATCTATTCTAAATTACCCATATGATGTCTTCTAAGTTGTATAGTCTGTTCTCTGGCACTTGAAGTTTACCATTCATCTTTTCTTCTTTTCAAGCCACCATTTCTTATTTTTGGTTACATTCACACAGGAGGCCAGGGCAAAGGTAAATCTAGGCCTCATGACTTAGGGCTTGCTGCTTGTGTTCTTTCTACCACACTATAGTATTATACTAGAAGCAATTTAGTCATATTCTCTAGCAGAGCCAGTATTCATACCTGGGCATTTTATCTCCAGGGCCAGTGTAAAAATCATGTAAAGGAATACACCATCTTAAACAGTCCTATCTACCTAAAATTTAGATTTAGAATAAGATATGAGACACAGCTGTTATTAATCTTACTAACCATAGGAGGTCAGTTCTCCTATGCACTGTCAAAAGTGGAAGAATTTTTATAAATATAAACAAGCATTTAAAAAGTCCCATTTTGAACTATTGTTGATGGTCTGTCACTATTTTCACTATTTTTGGCAGTATAATCATTACTAAAACGAGACCTTACATTGTGCCCCACTGAATACTATTAAATATAACCTTTACCCAAGCGATATCTGCCTTACAGGATGAAGGTGTTCGGGGACGCGAAAGTATGTGATTTTTTGGTATACTAAACATTTAGTTCCAAGACTTGAGAAAATGTGTTGTATGAAGTAGTTTTTGGGCAGTCTGGCTATTCTAGTGGTTCCAGGGGGATGAGGACATAGTCCACGCCTTCACAGAGCTCATGATGTAAACAGAAAGTAGATAGGAAAAGATAATTTCACTGTTATTTAATTGCAGTTGTGATTATGACTAAGAATGAGTACTGTATGTTCTAGGAGCAGTATGTTCTAGTCTAGTGTAGAATATCTAGAAACCTACCTGAGTATGTGAATTGAAGACAGGACCTGAAGGATGAGTGACTGTTAGCCAGGTGAAGAGGGAGGGATGATAGAGCAAGAGTGAGTATTTATAATAGAACAGAATATCCAAAGATCTTTAGCGGGAAAGAGAATGTCAATGAAGGGACTATAAAATGAACACTATGAATGGATGAGAGGGGTGGAGTGGATAGCGAGGTAAACTAGAGCCATATCATATTAACACCTTGTTAAGGATTTTGGACTTTAAGAGCAATGGGAACGTACCAACGTCCTGAAACAGGAAACTGACATGATCATATTGCATTTTTAACAGGTTATTCTGCCTGAAGAATATGGGTAGGAAGAAGGTAAAATCAGAAAAGATTTAGTGAGAACAGTTAAAAGGCTAGGAATGTCCACTCTTTATGAAAGCTGGTGGTGGCTGGGCCTTGAAGATTTCCTTTTTCTGATCATCTTAATAGAAATTTTACTTTGCTCTGATGGTCCATGGCTTCCCATTTTAATGGGATTCTAAGAGACTAAAAGACTTCATTCCAAGGTAAAATTAGGTTGCATGCTTATAGGTGAAATTTAAGTTAATATTGTGATATTAAATTTTAAAAGAGCGTTCAAGAATTCCCGCTCATCTGACTTGGCCAATATAGGGTAGGAGACAAAGAATGAGGAAGTTCAGTCCTGCATGGTCCCAAGTCCTACAGAGTATTTGCATTCTCACAGAAGACTTTCAGTAATTAGCTTTCCTCCAGAATCTGTCCCATCTCTTATTTTTCCTCTCTAGGCAAACAGTACAACCTGGGAAACATAAATTTTTATTGGGTGAATGAGCCCAGTCACTAGTCCTACTTAACTATTACTTTTCCCTCACCCCTTGTGTCTAATCAACAGTAAGGATCTTTCAGTTCTACCTCAAGACTGAGCAAGGAGCCCGACATGGGGCTCGATACCAGGACCCTGGGATCGTGACCTGAGCCAAAGGCAGATGCTTAACCAACTAAGCCACCCAGGCACCCCATGAAGTCTTTTTATTGGGTCTTGATCAACATTTTATGGATTGGAATGGAAAAGAATAGGAAATATAGATCACATGAAGTTAAATTTAATTATTGTTTTCAATGAAATATGTATGCGTATGTATAGATACATATGTGTGAGTGTGTGTATATACACACACACATATTGTATTTTTTATTTTTAAATTTTTATTTTAATTCCAGTTAACATACAGTGTAATATTAGCTTCAGGTGTACATGATAGTGATTTAACCATTCCATACATCACCCAGTGCTCATCACAACAAATGCACTTCTTAATTCCCATCACCTAGTTAATTATATATTGTATTTTTGTATATGGATTGCAGTGAAACCATATTTTTCACTATGTATCTTGATCAAAATATTTTGAAAACTACATTCCTCTTTGGCTACATTCCACATATTCACATTGTATACTAAATGTTCACTGAAAACAGAAACTCTAATGTGTATCCATATCCCTAGAACCTGGCTCTGTGCTTGAAATATATATGGAAGCTAACAAGTGTTTGTTTATGGTTCACACAAAAAGAAACCAGTGGTGTGGAGGGCAGTTATATCTTTTAGTATCCTGTTTTTTGGAAAGCCCAATTTGCCTGGAGAATTAGAAGCCCCTGAAAACTGCCATCCCTTAACCTGTACTTTGCCTAACTGTCTTGCCATGAATGAGACAGGATGTAAGATATTAGACACTGACTGTGAAGAAAGGACACATGGTCGGGAGTGGAATAATGTTTCAAAGTAAGAGATAAAGCATGATGTCTGTAATCAAAAACACTTATAAAGTATGACAGAAAGTTAACTTTTCTTCTGACTTGGAACTAGAATAGTACCCCGAAGAAGGGATGATGAACAAGCTGAGAAAGGTACCTTCTTCTGAGTTGACTATATGAATTGCTTTTCTCCATTTTTTTAAGTCAACCCTTAATCTTCTGAATTCTTCAGGCGTACGGATGATCTCCATTTGTCCCTAGACTTTCCCTCCACCCTTGTCCACGTTGAATCACAGAAGATAACCTTTTTATGGATTTATCAACAGGCTTCCTTGTCTTCTGGCTTTTGGTTGAGTTCAGCAAATGGGAGGCACTGGCAAGAACTGAGAGGGCGGAGAAGAGTGAGGTCAGAGTGTGCATCAGCAGTGGCCACACTCTTCTTCAGAGATCATTGTTCATAGGGCTTCTATCAGATGCATCTCTGCATTCTTCAGGATTTCACTTGTCACTCCTTGTCCTTGCCTTTTCACCTCTTGGCTTGGGATGCTTCTCACATCCCTTTTGACTCTCCTTAATCTAGTCATACTTTTGTAAATAGTCTCTTCATGAAACTTTTTCTAGTTATCCCTGCTTGGGTGTGCTATTTTTTTCTTACCAGAAACTACAGACTTACAAGGTCTGTGACCCTTCTTTATCTCTGGATCCTCCTTCTGTGATCTCATGTGGATCTGACTATGACAAAAGTCCATCTCCACTGGTGGAGAAGCAGTCTAGATTTTGGAATCAATCAGTCCTGGTTTGGAGTCTTATTTTTTTTAGATAAGTGACCTAAACTTTCTGAAGTTTATTTCATCTCTAAAATGAGGTACTGTTAATACCTCAGGGTGTGTTATGAGGATTAAATAAAATTATGCAATTAAATTGTTTAGCTTAAAATTATTTAATAAATGTTAGCTATTGTTGCTTTGTTATAACTGTTATATAATACACAATTATACTAATAATTATTGCCATTATAGAGTATGGCAAGTTTCTTTGGCATATACCAAGATGATGACTGCTTTTTATTTCCTGTCTTTACCTGCTTGGTTCCTTAACATGCACAGATCAGAGTTGGTCTAAGATTTCAAGTGTGGGACACTGCATCCAGCTTTCCTCACCTTGCAGTGTTCTGGAATCTATCTTTTATTACAGATTCATTATCAGTGTAAATACAGTTCCAAACACTGCTCCACTGAGCTGTATCATTGTCTTCCTTTTTACCTTCAGTTCCCCAGACTTACTTTTTATTGATTGTGATTTCTCTATCAATTCTTGGCTTCACATTAAAATAATGAATGTCATCAAACAATAAGAGGATACCTTTTTTTTTTTCCTATGTGTCTGTCCTTTGGAGGTCTCCTTCTGTATTCATATGCTGCTGTTTTCCCAAAAGCTACTTTTTCCTCATTTAAGAAAGTTAAGGTTTTCCAGCATTTAATTTTTAGTCCTCTCTTGTTCTGAAACCTGAAAATCCTGTAAGGCTGATTCCCGAGTTCTCTTTATTACTTTTAGATTTGAGTTCTTATTGTTTATTATTTAGCTCATTACTGGCATGGAGAGACAGAGTCTGCAAGTGTTTATCTTAAATAAAATCTTTGGTTTTTGTGTTCTGACATTACAAACTCAACTCTAGGTCTGTATAATTAACACCTCTATACCCATCCCCAAATGGTGTTATTATAGATTAATTTCTTCACTTAGAATATTTGACTTAAAGGTTTGCAAAACTGATTCATGGAAGTCAACATGTGTATTTGAAATGCAAATCATACTATGATAACTATGAGAAAATGAATTACCTCTTCACAAACTTAAGATAATCCGTTTTTATTGCCTACGTCATTTGAACATATCCATATGGTACCAGGATGAGAATAGCAGCTTGTTCAGCACAAGAAAAACTATACCTAGAAAGACTTCATTTATTTTATCTTGGGTAAACAATACACAGTTAGAGACATATTTTATTACATATGAGAAAATTTTAGTAAAACCCTTTATATTTGGGCTTCTGCAATATTAAAAGAATGAAAACAATAGTTGTATTTTCTCTAACATCATAAACCAATTAAATCAAAATAAGTTTGCTATAATTACATGTATAATCCTCCTGTTCTCTACACCCTCACTTTTGTCTGATATTTAAAGGAAAACTGAAACAAACAGCTGCTAGATTAGATTATCTACTTTAGTATTTTATCCTTGTTTCCTGAGAGAATACAATCTAAATTTAATACACAATTCAACATTCATTTTAGTGCCTGCTGCGTATAGCCTGCTGCTTGACATGGGGAATGCTCAGAAGCCCCAAGATAAGGTCTCTGTACCATGAGAGGGTTCATTATCTAATACATAGACAGGTAAACCATAATGAAATCAGTTAGATAAATCTCTTGGAAGGGAAAATACCAAATATATTCTAAATCCAAGCTTAAATTATTTTTGGAATATTTATTCTTATTTCCCTAGTATTATTTGTTATTCATTTAATGTACTTCAAGAAACCCTATTTTGGGGCAGATATTGAACCACATTCTGGGAATACAGCTGGATAAAAAGAGCAATATAATCCCTTCCTGCTTTATCAAGAATGACAGATATTAAATAGGTGTTTACAATAGAGAGCAAAGAGTGTCAGGACCCAGAAGTATTAGGTATTACAGAAATAAACTGTGTTTTAAAAAGATTTATTTATTTATTTTTAGAGAGAGAAAGAGCATACGTGCTCAGGGGGAGAGGGGCAAAGGGAGAAGGAGGGAGAGAGAATCTCAAGAAGACTCCCGGCTGAGTGTGGAGCCTGATGTGGAGCTCGATCCCACGGCCCTGAGATTTTGACCTAAGTCGAAACCCAGAGTTGGGCACTCAACTGACTGAGCCACCCAGGTACCCCCGAAATAAGCTTTCATATCATGGAAGAACTGATTGTATGTTATTTAAATAAAATACCATTACTGCAAATATATATGAAAAGGAGGAGTACTCATTACATAACACATATTATGGACATTTCATAGGAGCAAGTACAATGTCTGTAATAACTAGATCAAGTTAAATGAGCTATTCAGGTAATACTTACATACAGTAGGCTTTATTCCATGGTACAATCCTTATTGTTTTTCACAGATGAATCATAGCTTTCCAGATAAAGTTAAACTTTCTGGCTTACCACAGGGGGCTATTGAGGACTTGGCCTCTGTCTTTTCTGTAGAATCATGTCCTATAACTCCATGCCAGTTTCTTCATACTGTCTGTGAAATACTAAACTACTTTTACATAAACTCATCGTGTTGTGTCATACTTTATGTCTACATGCTGTTCATTTACCTGAAGCATTATTTATCCCACTTATCTTTCAAAACTAAGCACTCTGGCCACTGGGAGCTCACCAGTGACTCTCTCAGTTTGATTTAATGTCCTTCTTTTCCCATGCAACTTTTGTCCAAGCTCTTAACACTGTTATCTTGGTTTACTTCCATATATTATAGGCTCCTTAAAGTATGGTTCTATCTTACCTGACTTTGTATCTTCCAAATTCTGCAGTAGGTCGAGTAGGTACTTGATTAATATGGATAGATGGGTAAATGAATGGATGATGATTTTCCATTATCTGTATCAAATGTGTAAAAGTCAAAATTAGATGTAATTTGCTAAGTTTATCTTGCTTTCCATTTCACAATGTAAATATAACACTTCTAAATCTCCAAACCACTGTTTGAAATAATGGTATTCTAGATCTAGGTTCTACAGAGAATTAAGTGGCTAAGTGCAGATTCATCTACTCACTGAATACTTATTAAGAAATTTTAGGAGATAAACTTTGATTGGATATACTTTACAATGAGCTAAGAGCCCTTACTACCAGTTTTACTGTGGAGAAACTAGTTATCACTTCTGTTTCCATTTGAATTCCTCACATCCATGGAACCGATATGGAAATATATATATTCCCATTACAAAAAGGTGTTTAGATACCACATGGTCTAAGAAATTTTATTCCCTTTTCTAGCAATGCTAGCCTATTTTCCTTTTGCTGAAACTGAAAAATTCAGATTTAGGATGTCTAACTCCAGTAGATAAAATTAATAATTTTTTAAAGGAAAAAAGGTCAGTACTATATGACATTAAATAATCATGTAATGATATCAGGATGCATAGAATAATTTAGAAAATTCTTTTTGTATTAACATCCTTATTTCGTATCTGAAAGAATTATTTTTCATATAAGCCGGTATAATAAAAGGAACATATTGTGTGCAATGTGTAGGCTCAGCGTAGGATTTTCTGCACTAAAACGTTGCAATGATACTGGTTAATTGCTAGATTTCAGGCACCTTTCTAACCTTCTTTTTAGTGGGTGTGAAAGGGTTTATTTGTAAGAGATATTGCAACTGACAGAATTTTATCCTTTTCCCCTGGAATCTCAACAGCAATTCCCATGTTAGAGGCATCCCCAGAAAGCTCGTCAAAGGATTTCCACCTACACTCTGAATATCTAACAGGGTTTGACCCATTTTTTCCCCTTATTAAGGTAACAGCATACACATCATGAAGAAAAATAGAATAAGAACTAGTCTAAGCTTGGAATTTCAAAAAGTTATCTACCTATATGCAAGAATTGAAGTGGAAACCACAATTAGACTTTATTTCTTATTGTATCCCTAATAAAAATCTAAATTTGTCACATCAAGAAATCACATCTGGTATCATCAGTGTGATTTTATTTTTAGGTTGTAAAATTTATATTTGTATTATCAAATGCAACAAATGTGAATACCAAAAATGAAACACATTGTAAATCAAGAATACTCCTTTGTATCTGATTTTAGGATGCAGAGTATTGTTTTTTTTTTTTTTTTTTTTTTTTTTTTACAAACTACTTCATTGAGGTATGATTGATACAAAAAAGTGTATATATGTAGTGTATATAACTTGATGAATTTGGAGATAAGTACATGTTCATGAAAGCATCACCATAATCTATGCCATAAACATACCCATTACTTCTAAAAGTTTATTCCTACCCTCTTTATTATTATTTTTTGTGTGTGATAAGAAGACTTAACATAAGATTTATCCTCTAAGCAAATTTTAAAGTATACAATACAGTATTATTAACTTTAGGCTCTATGCTTTACAGTGGATCGCTTGGATTATTGATCTTATATAATTGCAACTTTGTACCCTTTGACTAATACCTCCCCAATTCCTCCTCCCCCCAGTACCTGGCAACCACCATTTTATACTCTGCTTCTGAGTTTGACTATTTTAGATTGGGACACAATGTATTTGCCTTACTGGTTAAATAATGCAGATACTAATAATGAAATGAAGACTAAGACTTTGAATAGTAATACTGGTAAAATTCTTTAAAATCAAGCAAAACAATTATAATGTAAAGAATAAGAAAAAATATTTTAAAAATAATTTTGTTCATATAAATGATTACATCTGGTATTAAATTTCTTTATCCATCTGAACTGTAAAACTTTTTTTTCCCGCCTGTGACATCTAAATACTCATATATAGACTGTGGCTGATTTTTTTTTTTTTAACCTAAAGGATCAAAGTGTCTTTAGAATACAAGACTGCCTTCAGTTTTCCTCTCTCATTAACTGTCTGACTTGGGGCAAGGTCCTTTATATGTTAGTCACCTCGTCTTCTTCCTGATGAGTGTGGTATTGTAGGCTTTAAGAAAATAATGTGTAATTATTTAAACAAATGTTAATTGTTGTTACTATAGCAGTTGCTTCTTATGCTGTAGTTGATTTGTAGTCAGTCACCCAGCCAACATCCAAGTACAAATATATGTGGTATATTAGTTTTTCTTTTCTAGTTATGACATCATCTGTCTGTATTCATTGTTTTGAATTCCTCCTTCCATTCTTTCTTGGATTCACCCAAATATGATTTTCAACTGCCCCACCTCCCAACTCTACCAGAACCCCACCTATCAATGATACCAGTGGTACCACATTGCCAAATTCATTGCGCCATTCTGATTCCTCATCTTACTTGAACCAGCAGCATCATGTGATGTAGTTGACTACATCCCTCTTCTTCAAACTCTTTTATTTGGGTTTTCTGGTTTTCCTCCTTCCCAAGTTCCTTCTCATCTTCCCCTTATATTTGTGGTTCTCTGGAGCTCATTCTACTGGCCTCTTTTCTGTTGACAGTCATCCCCTCGGTAATCATAACTGGTCTCAGAGCTTTAAAAACTATCTACCCATTGATGACTCATATTTTTATCTCTGGACTTATCCATCCAGTTACTTAGTTAACATTTTCACTTGGCTGTCTAATAGAAATCTCAAATCTAACACATCCAGACAAAGCTCTTGATATTCCCCCTTAAAACTTGCTTTGCCCTGAATCCAAGCATCTGTTAAGTACAATTCTATTCTTTCTATTTACTCAGGCAAATAAAATTTAAAAAATTTAATTAAAAAAAGAATATTGTCTTTTTCATATGCCAGTACAATTCTGTCTGGATATCCTGTTAGCTGTATCTTCAAATATACACAAAATATGATCCCTATAAACTACCTCAGTGATACTACCATGGTTCAAGCCAACCTCATTTCCTACGTGAATTTTTGCCTCCCAACTGATCTTCCTGCTTCTGCCATTATAATATTTTTGTGGCCTATTCTTAGCACCAGAATAAATTATTATAATTTTTAAAAACAAATTAGACCATGTCACTACTCTCTTCTGTGCCCACCTCTATTTTACTTCATTATAGCTTCCCCAGCCTTCCAGCTTCCTTCCTATTCTTTGAAGATTCCAAGCACACTGGAACAACAGTTAGAGAGATATGGATTAAATGATACCTGGGTAAGAAATTGGATAGTGGAAAACTCTTTTAATCTGCTGTTGTGTTCCAAACTTGAAAAAAATAAAAGCCAAATGGAATTATTTAGCAAGATGATTGTCAGTAAATGAAAGATGTATTTTTAAAGATCTTATCAGATTTCTCAAAATAGTAAAATACTCTGGAAACATTTTCTTGAAATATTGTTTTATCCTAGCAACACAGACATTTGTTCATTTATTTAACATATATTTTTTGAATACTGACAATGTGCCAGGCACTTTTTTCTGTGGCTTGGGTTAAATCAGTGAACAAATTAGACAGTACTGCACCCACGGGAGTTAATTCTAGCAGGGCAGAACCCATAATAAATGTAGTAACTAAATTGTCTAGTATGTGAGAAAGTGCTACATGCTATGGAAAAACCACTGGAACAGAGTGAAGGGGATTGAGACTGGGAAAGAGGAGAGTATAAAAAAACCTAGTTGCAGTTTTCAGGAGGGTAAACAGGATCTCATTAAGAGTGGGACATTTGAGCAAAGATTCAGAGAAGTTGAGAAATTAGCATGGGATGGATCTGCAAGGATGAGCATTGAGGCAGAGGAGCAGCCACAATAGGGTGAAGGCAAAAGGGTTATACCACCCATACCCAGTATTTTCAAGGAAAAGAAAGGAAGTCCATGTGGGGAGTAGATAATGAGCAAGTAAGATATTAAGAGTAAGAAATGATGTCAGAAAGCTAATAGGTGGGAGGAAGGGGTGGTAGTGGTGCTCAGATGACAGATCCTGCAGAGCTTTGTAGGCCATTGAAATAACTCTGGCTTTTATTCTGAGTGAAATGGGAAGTCATCACAGATTTTTGAGCACAGGAATGAATGACATTATCTGACATGTTTTAAAAGCACAACTGTGGTTGCTATGTTGAGAGTACTCTCAAGAGGCCAAGGCAGAAGCAAGGAAGCTAGAAATAGGGGGTCTATTAAAGTAATATCAATGAAACTGTTTAAAATTCTAATCTTGATTAGAATTCTTAGACTGTCAGAGGTAGGTATTTGGTAAAAGATCTATATGTATGTTTGCATGTTATTAGCATGTACTTGTCAGTTCTTAAATATTCATGTTAAAATTTGTGTTAGTATACTTAGATTTATTGATTTCTTCTCTTGCTTTGCATCATTTCTACTCTGGAGTATGAGCAACTCAAAGACGGAAATGATGTCTTATTCACTTCTATTTTTTCAATGCTTAGAATTTGTTTCTTGAATTTAATTTGAATAGCTCAAATATACCATTAATACACAAAAATCATCCTAGAAAGAGAGAGAGCTAAAGGATAGATTCCAAATAGTAAACCTTGGTCAATGATAAATAAAGAACGCCATTTCTAGAATATAAAAGTGCTCATTTCTTCAAATATAAGAAAAGGATCTCATCAGATTGCAAAGTCATATGATAGTTTCCTTGTCTATGTTTATCCATTGTATTATTACTTTTCACTTTCATTAGTGTCTTTCCCTGTTTTGATAGACAAAGTTTTACGTTATTTGAACTTTCTGTATCTATTTTAATTTCAAATGATAAAAAATATATATTTACAATAGTCTTGAAGAGTTAGGGAAAAGGACTTCTAGAGTTGATCTGACTAGTGATTTTCAAAGTGTTCTCTGTGAACCCTGTAAGGGTTTCCTTGAGGCTGCTGTGAAGGGGAAGGATAGGCTAGGCTGGCAGAGAACTAAATCTTAAAATCTTGCCCAGCCTTCTGTAAGAGTTAGTTACTGGCAGACATCAAATTTTGTACATTGTTTTCTAGACATCATATTGCTTTAATAATTTCATCAATGTGAGCGTCTATTATTGAGTGAATGCTTGTCCTTTTGAAAGGGATAATACAGATTAAACTTCCTAGCCATGAATGACCACATGTATTTTTATAATCTCTTTAAAAATAAAAGAGCTTATTGAGGAAAAATAAATTTTGTGTCTTAATAGAAGGATAAGAAAAAACAGCATGAGGGTAAAAATAATGTGTTTAAAACTGATATTCTAGAGGGATTTTTAAATGATTTTGAAGATAAATGCCAAAGAGGAGTTCCTCAAACATATGGAATCTTGGTGCCATCATTGGTTTAAGTGTATGTCTCCAAGCAGGACTTGTAGCAGAGTATTCAGTTAGCTGCAGGAATAGTGGTTTGGTTGGAATTAGTCTTATGACTTCTTTTGGTCACACCTTTTCTCTCTTGGTAATAGAAGATACAATAATACAATGTGTTATTTGGTACAGTTATAGTAAGTTCAGGTGGGAAAGAATATCTAAAAACATAAACAGATGTGTTTGCTGCCTTGCATTTCTGTGATTGAAGACTTTTATCTTTCTACCTGATTTAATAAAAGATTTGTATCATACTATTGACATTTCAACTACTTTTTTGAAAGAAAAACTCTTTTATTCTATTCTTCCTTTTGCCAGTGTTATAGTATTCAAATACCTAAGCAGAGTTATTCATATTAAAGTATAATTTAAATTAAGAATAACATTCCAGGATCTCCAGATGGGTTATGTGGAAGTATATAAAGTAAGGGACAAATCATCAATTTTACTGACCACTGAAATTTACTGACCAATTTGCTGCTCAGCTGGGTAAGCTCAAATAGTTGGAAATGGCTAGGACAGTCAGTTCAAAACAAGTTTTAAAAAAAGTTCAAAAACAGGCAAGTAAATAATAATATTTAGTAATGTAGTCATAGATTGCAAAAAATAAAAAGCTACAAAGAAAAGCAAGGGAATAATTAGTGCAGAATTCAGGATCTTAGTTATATCTTGATATTAGGCAAAGAAGTCAGATTGCAGAGGATCAAGATAATTTTCTATTTCTTTGCCTGTTGAGTGTTTGCAAGAGTATCTATTTTACTGTTATTCTTTAATCTTTAAAGTATCATTTATTATAATTTTTTCTTGTCCTGATCTTTTTTACTCTACCTGAATTTTAACATGATGTCATTTACATAAGAATCAATATAACAATCATTCTCCATAGATTGTGGTATTTAAGTAGTTGAGTTCCAGATACATAAGATTATTGGGGGTGATTTCTTATTTGTTTTTCTTCTCCCCCCACCTCCCAACTACATGCCAAGGTTCTAACTCCTAATTTTTTGTTTTCACTGTGGTTCCGGGATCTGCATTTCTAAAAGCCCCTCCAGGTTATTTTGACTATTTATGCAGGTTGGAGAACTACTGTATCTATTATCCAAACATTGGAAACAGTATTAGTGAGTGCCGGAAGGATTCTGGGACAAAAGGAGACTATCTCAGTGAGGGGATATATACACAATAATTGAAGAAGAAGCTAAACAGGGAGGCTTTCCAGAGATTAGCAAGGCCAGAGGTCAATACTAATCCTGGGCCAGAGGGACAAAAGCTAGGGGTAGTGCTAGAGCTCAAGAACCTGGGTCACTGGTTGGAGCTGGAGCTATGGAAAAGAAAATGAGAGGAAGTGGAGAAATACCCTGAATGCTTTCTTCCTCTGGCATTCTGATCTACTGTCATTATCTTCTACTGGCTGACCCTCATAGACATCTGGGGAGTGCAGCCTTTAGCATTTAGCCCCCCCTGAAATAAAAAGCAGAGGAGGAGGTTAGAAGATGGATCTGAAGATAATCAGGTCTAGGAACCGAACTGATGTCCAGCTAGATGATATTTCTTTTTAATTGACTTGGCTTCTTATATTTTGGGCTGTCTCACTTGGAAGTCAGAAATACTGAATTGTGAAAAATCACCGATAATGAACTATTACAACTTGTATTCAAACCCAGCTCTACCCTTATTCATGTGAGACTTTGGGAAAATTACTGAATCCCAGTGCCCATTTCCCCATTTGTAAAATGATGAGAGTAATTAATTAACTATGTTTCTACTTCTGAAACTGTATACCAAAAAGGCTAAGCTAACTAATGTGGCCACAAAAGGATATTTTAAATTTTCAAGGGAAATATTGTGATACTCAACACCTGTTTGTATATAGCCAACCCACTAGTTTAAGTTAGTTCATGATTTCAACATTACATCATGCATTATTTCTTTCAATGATATTATATCTTTACAAAGCTTGATTTTTAGTGGTTATAAAAAAAAAGTAATACATGAAAGGCAATATGGAAGTAAGTAAGGTTGGTATTGTTCAATCTGATGCCAAAATTTGAAAAGTTGTACATTGTCTAACAGGAATACATGTACCTTTAGAAAGTAATTGTGATTAAGAATAAAATAGAAATATTTATTTTTAATGTGTATTTCAAGTGGCTCTAAATTATGAAGACATAAATACTTGTTAAGTTGCTTGGCCCTAACTAAAGGGATAAAAACTTTTGGATATTTATTTTGTCCTGGGAGTGTTGTGAAAAAATTACTGAAACTCTAAGGGTGCAGTGAACCAAGCAAGTTAACCTCTCACCTACTTCATAGCATCGTTAAGAGGATGAACTGAGCTAATAAACGATTGAATGATTTTAAAAGTACCTAGCAAGTAATAAGTGCAGTTTAAGTGTCACATACTTAGGCCAAAAGGCATGATCAATAGAATTATAACTATTGCCAGTAGTACTTCTATTACCATGAAAACCGGGAAAAACTGACCTAGGGTTTTTATGGTATTGTTATGGGGCACCTTTGAGGACTTCTAGCTCATATCTCTTGCTAAGATAAGATACAGTAGTGATGCACGTAGCTGATGTCTGTGAGAGAGGATGGCCATCTTCAAGAATTGCACTGTTCAGTAGGGTAGCCACTGGCCATCATATGACAGCTTATTGGGCACTTGACATGAGGGTCATGTGAGTAACTGAATTTTCAATTTTAATTAATTTAAATTAAAAATTGAGTACTTGGTTTAATTATTTTTTTAATTACTGGAAGACTTAAGTGTTGTGGAGTAACTTGGGCATGTGAATCTACTCTTTAAACTGTACTTTATGAAATCTAAATGTAGATCAAACATTTCTGATGAAATTTTGACATTTGAATGCTGTAAATATAAAAATACGTACTGGATTTCTGAGCCTTAGTGTAGAAAAAGAGAATGTAAAAGATCTCATTAATAATTTTTACATTGATTAAGTTATCCACAGTGGACCTATCCATATAATTTAGCACATCCCTATAATTTTTCAAGAGGAAAATTATTGAAAATGGAATATGTGAATTTAAAATAGGCATATTTTGAATTGTGGTACATATTGCCACAGTTTTACAATTTATAATAATATAGTTTCAATTTTGTTTTGTGACTGGTTTTCTTAATTTTCCAACAAATATTAAATTTGTTCATGAAAGGGAACTTTTCAAAAGAAGTGCGTTTATTTATGTATTACCTTTCACTAGTTTGTGAAGTGAGTTGGTTTATACTTTTATGCTATAAATATCAGTTAGCATCTTTTATAATTTGACCCATAAATCAAGCCTTCTATAAGGCCAGAACCTGAGAACATTTTCAGATTGATTGGTAATTTGAACAGAGCTTCCTGGGGGGAAGAAAATACCATGCTGCAAATCCGGAACTAAAAACTCATTCTCTCCTTATTGGGTTGCTGACGTCTTTGTCCCATAATCAACTTTTAGAAGTACAGCAGGTGGCTTAAAGGTAAAGTGAGTTAACAATTAATAAGGCTTTTCAAAGCTTTTGCGTCACTTTTCATTTCCAAATCATTTACTAACAAGTCACCCAAGGGGTTGAAATCAATCAGAAAAATAATCAAACGAAAGCTGTAACACAGCTTATTTTAACCAACAATGGCTAGTTAAAGTAAATTAAAATAGATAGCTATAGTAATAATTAAAGAATGTTTTTAAACTGTTCAAAATGGTATTTTTGAGTTTGACAATAGTTTCTATCAAACTCTTGGTAATTTATATTTAGTTGAAGACAGCAATGAGAGTGAAAGAAAATACTTACCGGTTTATTCTGTAAATCTCATCAGGTTACTTACTGGTTTAAAACCTTCAGTGGTTTCTTATCTTTTAAGGATAAAATTCAAAGTCCTTTTGTCAGAAGTTGAAAGCCATTTGTAAGCCCGTCTACCACCCTGTCCCTATCACCTCTCCTTCTTTTATTCCAGTCTGCAGTCCCTTCTGTTGATTGTATCTATAACCCCTTTCCTGCTGCTTCAGCTGGTAAACTGCTACTCTAGCAAGCCTTCCTTGGCTTCCCAAGTCCAGATCACATATCTGCGTTGTGTTCGCTCAGCATCTACTTCTTATCTCTTTCAAAGCATTTATTGTATTATAGAGCTTTTACCTGTTTGTCTCTTCTATCTTGATGTGAATATCTTGATACAAGGATTTTTTCAGTTCTCATTGTTTAAAACAGTGGTGTATTAAAGGATCTAATAGATGTGTGACAATGAATAAATTGGAGAATAAGGCATTTCATGTGGGAATGGATCAATTGCAGATGGTTTTAAATTCAAAGTGTGATACTTTTTACCCAGAGAAGCTAACTAATGTTACATAACTTTTCTAATTTCAGTTTACTTTTCTACTGCAACAGTAATATAAACCAATGGAAAACATTTTAAAATCAAAGAAAGAAGTAAAAAAATTCACTCATAGTGACCCTAATATAAAGTCTGTAGCTTTTTTGCCAGTGGTATGTATGTTTGTTTGTTTGCTGGATGCTGCAACCTCTGACTATAATTGTTGATTTATTTTTTTCTTCATGCAGTTCTATCAGTTTTTGCTTCGTATATTTTGAAGCTTTATTATTAGTTGAATAAAACTTAGAATTGCTACTTCTACCAATCCTTGTGCTATTAGGTACTTAACTAAAAATTGAAGTACTCCTCTGGTACTCCACTTAGTTCGTGCTCTTGTCCAAGAGTTTGTGCTTCCTAAATCTTGGTATTTCCTTGTTGTTTTGCATTTTGTAAGGGGTTCAGTAAGTGTTCATTAATAGATAAGTTCTTTCTTTACTTCATTAAACAGGTAATGTTCATCATTATGCACATAGATATGCTGTATAATTCCGCTTCCCTGCCCTATTAAACAAATGATGTTATCATGTGATATTGCACTAATTTGGTATGACACTGATGAGATATTTTAAAACTTACTTTCCTTTAAAAAATGATGTTTCTCCTACATCAGTTGCTTCATTTGCTTCTTGCTCATAAACGTAGGGGTAGAGGAACCTAACTATGTAAGTTTCTGGGCAGCATGCATGTCTGATGCGGCAAAATTAATTATTGATTCAAAGGCCAAAGCAACCTTCTCTTCGTTGGTTTTCTTGTCCAGAAAAATCCCCTTCAATTCTGCTTTTCACCTGCCAGAAAAAGATCTTCTCTCTTGTTATCAGTGACCTTTGACTTGTCGGTAGCATTCAAAATATTGTTATTTCTGCATCACTAATAAAATGTTTCAGGTCAACCACCTTGTCAGTTTTAGCTCTTCACTTTACTATCCCACTTGGATTATTTGTGGTCGGGGTGTAAGAGAGGAGTTTCAGGGGTTTCTGCAGATATTTTGGGGAAAGGGTGATTCTTGAATCGAAAATATCAGATGTGGATTTTTCTTTCATCATTTTAAGCAAAGCCTTCCCCACAATCCCATCTGAAATATAACTTGCTCTTTAAGCCTCTGCAACTTTCTTTTTTTTTTTAATAATAATTTTTTATTATGTTATGTTAGTCACCATACAGTACATCCCTGGTTTTTGATGTAAAGTTCGATGATTCATTATTTGCGTATAACACCCAGTGCATGATGCAGTATGTACCCTCCTTAATACCCATCACCAGCCTATCCCAATCCTCCACCCCCTCCCCTCTGAAGCCCTCAGTTTGTTTCCCAGAGTCCATGGTTTCTCATGGTTCATGCCCCCTTCTGTTTACCCCCCCCTTCATTCTTCCCTTCCTTCTCCTCCCGATCTGCCTATTTTTTATGTTCCATAAATGAGTGAAACCATGTGGTAATTGTCTTTCTCTGCTTGACTTATTTCACTTAGCATAATCTAAGCCTCTGTGACTTTCTAACCTCCCATTTGCTTCTCAGTAATGCAGATCCTGGTATTCCTATTAACTAGAGGAATATGTGAAGAAAATTTGAACAGATAGCAAAATTATTCCTACCCCACTGTATCTACTGTTCTCTAGCGAAGGGGTAAATGGGAATGATCATTTTTTTGCCTAGTCCCCTGTTACTAAATTAGAAACTTCCTATTTTGGTCAGAATTTTGCTTCATTCTTCACATATAACCCTCTTAGCCATAAATTTTATAATAAATAAAGCTTTTAGCTTTAAGGAGCCAAGCCTTTCAACTAACTCCAAACTCATAAACTTCTCTCTCAAGTAATTGTTGAAGGCCAATTTTACTCTTGCTAGGTCATCAATTTTCTTGTATATATGAGTCATTACTCCAGGGCTCTGAGATTCCCTATGCCATCAGAAGTAGTATAATGCTGTAATAGACTTTGCTTGTAATAACTGACAAAACCCTAGATGCTTCATATATACTAGGTACCTGGTGCTCCAGGAATCAACATTAGAAATATGTTGCTAACTAGTCTCCACACATGAATTACATTCAACACCCTGTTATCTCAGTTCTCAGGCTTCCTTAACTCTAGTGATTTTTTCTTCTGTCCTACCTCAGCCATCCATTCACGTGATCATACTCTAGATCTCTAAAATGTTCATTTCGAACATTCTGCTTTCTGATAACCACTTTCTGTCCTTCTAGATACCCTACTGAAATACTCCCTCTGTCCTTCAGTATCTTGGTGACCTCCAACCTCTAGTTAATGCCCAATGACTATAATTCTTTTTCACTATTCATCATCTTCTTCAAGTCGTTGCTCATCTTTTTCCCTTTCTTCCTCTGCCATACTGCCTCACAAAAGGTCCAAATTTTTTTAAAACCCACCTAACTCCACACCTGTAACTGAACTTTATTAGTCGTACTGGCTGGATAAACTTCAAATTTATCACCACAGATTCATTCAATTAACTGATACTTGCTGAGTATCAGCTGTGTGGTAGGCATGCTCTGAGTGCTGGGAGTATATTTGTGAACAAAAAATACAAAAATCCTTTCCTTCATAGAGCATGCTTTCTAGTAGGAGGTAAAATAAAATGTATATTAAGTTATCAACAATTGCTAAGGAGAATATATAGTAGGGAATGCAAATAGGAATGCTGATGAGAGAAAAGGATAAGTATTACCATCTTAGCTAAGAAAGACAGCATCGCTAATTTCAAAGGGACAATTATTACTGCCAGTAAATTTCCATTCTCTTAGACAACTATTTCCAAACCTCCACTCTTCAATCTCTAGCTCCTTTTCCCTCTCTCTCTCTCTCAGCCACTGACCTTGCCACCTACTGATAAAAAGGATGCAGTAAAATATGAACTGTTTCATATTTCAACCATCAGCTCCACCATCTTACCTGTATCTGTACGTACTCACTGTGCTTCCCCTTAGTTTAATGGAGAAGTACCTTTTTTATAAAGTAAGCGTGTACATTCAAGCATTGAATTCTGCTCTCTTTTTCCTTCTCAAGGACTTTGTCATTGAAATTTTCCCTTTCCTGCATTATTAGTCTATCCCTCTCTATGGGACATCCTCACCTTTAATATCCCAGTTTAAAAAATTCTGTCTTGACCCCATATTCCTTTACAGCTTTGCTTCATTTTTATCTTCCATTCACAGCAAAACTCCATAAAAAAGTTGTCCGTATTCACTCCCTTCAGTTGTCCACTTCCCATTTCCTCCTTAAACCACTCCCATCAAGCTTTCGTTCTCATCACTTTACTGAAATAACCACTTCTTCCTTTTTAATATAATTCTTTTTCTAGGCTTCTATGACCTCAGAGTCACTGGTTTTCCTTATTAATACACTTCTTGGTCTCCTCCTCCTCTACCAGACTTCTAGTTTTGGAGTGTCTCTGTCCTTCTTTTCTGTCTACATCCTTAGAGTTTGATTCCATGGCCTCTAAGGTCTGCTTTTTGGTGATGGCTCTATACATCATCTCCAGCCCTGACCAGTTTCCTGAACTCTGAACTGAATTTAGACTAATTAGTGTAGACTAATTAGGTACTTGAAATTGACACTTCAACATGGCCAAACCCAAAATATGTTTTCACCCCCACCAAAATCATCATCTGTTTCTTGTCTCAGCAGTTGGCACCCAGTTGCTTGGGCCAAAAAACCAAGACGTCATCCACGATTCCTGTCCCTCACTAATACTTCTTGACTGCTCCAAAATATATTTCTAATTCAGCCACTTTTCACCATCTCTACTGCTATACATTTAGTGTAACTGCATCATTTCTATCCAGGCTTACTGCAAAAGCCATCTGACTTTTCTGTCTGCCTTTACTGGGCTCTGCCTATCCAATTTTATCTTTGTCCGAGCTCTTTCTTGTTCAGTGTTCCATCCATACTGTCTTTTCTGTACTGAGGATGTATCAAGTTCATTTCCATAGCAGCTACTTAGCTTTTGCTATTCATTTTGATCAGAACATTCTTTGTTGTGTGGCTGTCTCTTTCTTGTCATTCAAGCCCAAACGTTTCAGCCTTCTAGCTGAAAAGTAGAAGTAACCTCTTTCCTCATCTCTACCATCACTGTTCTCTATTTACTCTGTTTTATGTTCTATATAACACTTACCAGTACCCAGAATAATTCTATTTATTTTTTCTGTGTGTAAATGCTTATGATCTTATTCTCCCTCATTATATTTATAAGTCCTTAAGTGCATGAACTTGTTGTCCTTACTTACCTCCTCTCTCTGTTGCCTGGGACGTGGTAGGTGATAAGTAAGTATTTGTTGATTGATTGATTCCCAGAGAAGACTAAAACATGAAAGAGCTGCCCTCAGGCTCCCTACAGTTGAGCAGACACATGGGTTTGAAGAGGAAACTAAAATTTTGTAGACATGGAAAACCTTTGTAAGCAAAGCTAATAAAATTCTTAATAAAATAGGGAAGAATGTGGAGACCCCCAGATTATGAGAACACATGTTATGCAGCTAAAACCTGAAGGGATTATAGATTGTTGGCTGGCAGGCTCACTTCTTACCTAGGCATCAATTTAAAAAAATCCATAATTTACTTTGGTTGAGCCATAACTATAGGCTATAGAATAGAGATGGCAAATAAATTTGATTTTGAGTGTTAAGGCCTATTGCTTGGTAGTTGCCGGCCCTCTTTTCATTTTGTTAACAAGTATGATGGAGTTAGAAGGAAAACCTGCCAAAGGTGTGGAAAGTGAGAGTGGTAATGTAAAGGCCATGTGTTTGGTTTACATTATTTGGAATGCATAAACAAAATGGGATATTTCACAGTTTCTTGATAGGAATATTATATCTGAGGATTTCTTGAATATTTGAGTCCTTGATATTTTTATGTCCTTGTTGGAGAATCAGGCTATAGTAAATCCCAATTAACGTAGACCTGTATTTTCTCTGGCTCAAAGAATATAAAATACCAACGAAAACAAAACAAAATGATATTAGAAACTCCCTATTTTGTATATCACAGTTATTTAAAATACTTAAAATATTTCCTTGCAGAATGTGGCTGTGTTTTTTGTAAGTAACTCTTTTTGAACTTATCATTTAAGGGATAAATACTTTATATTACTACTCCTAACTAAGATAACCATTTTTGAAGAGAGTGCATTGTCTAATTTTCTTAATAATTCTTATAGGTCTTGTAGAGGCAGGAGTAAAAAATGTTTGACTACTATAATTCGATCTCTTTGTTTTCCTACCTGGGCCAATGGACCAATTTAATAATCCTGCCGTTTTTCACCAGAAGTGTTCTAGTCATTGCATTTCAGGAATTGTGTCCTACCTTAATGAAAACCCTAGACTCTATCACTGTTATCATTTTATCCATTACTTTCTAGAACCCCCAGTGAATGCAGTTCTCATCTATGGGAGTAGCAGTAGATACCAAATGAGTCTATAGAAATAAATACCAGACCAACAAAGTAAAATCCCCAAATTCTACATCTTTCATAGCTTTTAGCTGAACATAGCTTTCAGAATGTTACTTTTATAAGCCCATCAGAAACAAGTTATTTTTTCTAGATCATTTTGAAACCTTATACCCCCCTTCTATGTTACTTTCTGTCTCAGAGAATATGGCCTTATGAAGGTGGATGGGTAGCTGGATGGATAGGTGGGTAGATATAAGATAGATAGATAGATAGATAGATAGATAGATAGATAGATAGATAGTAATGCCATACATATATAGTACATATATAAATATATAATCATAGATAGGTATAGAGACAGATACATTGTATATCTGTGTATACTTCCTTCCATCTCTTAATACCTAACTTCCAAATGCTTTTTCTCATTGACTTCTTGGTCAGTGTATCTTTTAAAATGTGGTACTCTGAATTGAACATAATATACGCTGTGACACTCCAGCCCCACTCCCCCCAGGAGAGTATAGTGACATTCTGTCTTCCCATCCTCTGGAAATAAGCCTTCGTTTAAAAAAAAAAAAAAAAAGGAAGGAAGTATACCTAATAAGGTATAACCTAATAAGAAAAAAAAAAGAAGGAATGACCTAATAAGAAAAAAAAATTTGAGACATAGATTGAGGTACTTAAGAACATTAAAAATATGAAAATCTCTTGATTTGTAAGAAATTGCACATCCATTTCCTTTTTGTGGATATAGTTCTGAAGTTTCATGTATGGGAAGACAGGAAGACTGATAATTTAGTTTTGTAGTGAAGGACAGAGTTGCATAAAGACTAAAGCTAAAGTATAGAAAAAATTAGTTAAATATATATATAGCTTTTTTAAACTTCAGTTTTGTGAAAATCCGAATATATGTTTTGATTTATTTTTATTGAGAGTAGGATAAGAACTTAGATGCCTGTGTTTTGAAACACTATTATATAATTAATTATTTTGTATTGTAATTGTATTTCTTCCCATTAGAAAGCATCATCCAAGTCTTTTCAGATTTGCAATATAGTATCTTGCCCGATTTCTAGAACTCAATAGATGTCCAGCTTGTTCCATGGACCTTTCTTACATTGAACAATTGTTCAAAGGCTTATTTTTTCCATTTGTAGATTCTATGAAAGAGAGTATGAAAGAGAGCATGAGAGAAAGCGAGAGCACAAGTGGGGGGGGGGAGGGGCTGAGGGAGAAGCAGACTCCCTGCCAAGCAGGGAGCCCTCACAGGACTCAATCCCAGGACCCTGACATCACAACCCAAGCCGAAGGCAGACGCTTAACCAACTGAGCCACCCAGGCACCCCTCAAAGGCTTATTTTTGAAAGAGCTCTATCAGAGTTAATATAAACAATAATTTTTAAAATAGCCTTCTTGTTATATACATATCTGCATGTTAGTTGCTTGGCCTCATTTTTGTCTTTCTTTTTCCTTTATGTTTTTCATTTTGTTTACACATAAAATATATAGTCATATTCTGACTTATATTGTCCTTCAATGTGAACAGAATGCCTTTTTACCCTGAAAAGATGCTAAATGCTTTGAGGGCAAGAGTCAAATAATAGGCCTAATGTGGTTCTTCCCTAGGGCTCAGCACAGTGCTACACACATGCTAGTTAGTTTTGTACACTTGAATTCTAAGTTACGTTTAACCACATAGACCCATAAGTTCAGGCCTGGAAAATTTCATGACTTTGCGTAAGTTGCACAGCTGGTTGACTCCCTGCTGTCGTAACCCCCTTTCAAATCTTATGATCAAGGAAAGGAAGGAAGGAAATTCTTTTAAAAATGTGAAAGTGTTTCATTTGGCCTAATTCTCTAGTATAACATTTTGAATAATATTGCTTTTAGACTATTATTGTATTTCTATTATTATTCACACTACAATTTATTTTTATTCTTGACCTAAATTACTGCTTTACATATGATAATCCTCATTGATATCTCACCATTTTTCCCATTCATTATAATAGAATTTTTTGTACATTGGTGATTAGAGCAATAGAATTAGTGGTTATCTGGGTTTTTTTCCCTCAACTACTCAAAAATCACTGTGGACTTAGAACCTTGCTTTAGAATATGCTCTCTGGTGAAGGACCCCACTCCCCTGTTATCCCAGATCCTGTGGTTACATGTCACCTAGTTATTGATCAATTTAAAGATCGATTATGTGCAGGAACCAAGAAAAATCATTGTGTACCAAGATTTTGTTCTGCATATTAGAGAATAAGTGTGTAAAGAATTACAATGCCCTTGAATACAGTTTCCTTAATATATTCCTTTTCATACCATGCTCACAGTCTCTTGCAGTAGACCTCAATTCTGAATAGACTTTGGTTCTTCCACTAATTAACCATTTGAACTTGGACAAATTACTGGCTCTCTTTGAATTTTTTCCTTATCTGTTTGATAAGGGCTTAGTTAGGCTATATGATCTCCAAGATTTCGTATAACATTTAAGTTATGAATATTGATTATAGAAGGATATGACCATATGTAAGCATCGTATATGGAGAAAAGAATCATTCTTACTCACCTAAGAATTTACTCGTAGTAATATTTTGCATCAATAATAGCTATAATATATTGACCACCTAATGTACAAGTGTCTGTGATTCACAGAGATCAAAGTAATTATAGAATATGTAATAAGCTAATCAGAGACTTAATGAAATGAATTCTCTATGTGATGGGAGTAAGTACAAATTACCAAAGATGGCTGATGCTATAGAAAACGGTGGCTAACCAAAACAGGTATTTTACAGTCTATCTATGTTAAGGTCAGGTTAAGCCCTATTTAATGACTCATAGGCAGGTATGACCCTCATTTCCTGCACACTTCCCCTCCCCCTTCCTTTTCTGAATTCCCTATCTTTACAAGGTCTGAATTATCCAACCAAATTAGTATTGTGTGGAATGTGATGATGAAGTCTTGTACTCTGCTAAGGTAGAAGCTAACTCACTGTCACCATCATAGAAAGGTTAGAGAAAGACCTTTTCTTGACAAAAGCATGAAAGCATTGGTGAGTGAATGAAATTGTTGATCCTTTAGGCCTTCTCTTCATTATCTTCTGTTTGGAGTCTAGACATACATGCATGAGGTCCTAAATACAGTATCTGGTGAGCATCCTAATGAACATTATTATTGTAATCAATAAATTTTAAAAGTCAATGTACCTTGTCAGTCATAATTTTATCAGTTTCCCTTCGTTGGTATTACTGTTGGAGTTCTGTGGTTCTTTCCCTTCTCTGTCCAGATTCACACCCTTGGTAAGCTCATCAAGCCTAATGGCTTCAAATACTATCTTCATATTAATATTCTCTCCAGAATTCTAGACTTGTATACCTAAATATGTTTTTGACATCTTCACTTGCATATGTAATGAGATCTCAAATTTAATATGACTGAAGCTGAACACTGGATCTTCACCCAAAATCTGCTCTATTTATAGCCTTCCTCATTCTTCCAGTTGGTCTGGCTAAAGTCCTTGGAGACATCCTTGATTTGTCTTCTCTCATCCTACAACTAGTCCATCAGAAATCCCATTGCCTCTAAATTCACAATATATTATAAATAACTAGACTGCACCACCTCTACTGCTACCGCCGTAGTCCTAACCACCATCTTTTACCTTGATCACTGCAATAATCACTTACCCAACCTTTTTGTCTCCTCAATATATTCTCAGCACTTCAACCATTAATGATCCTTTTCAAACATAAATTAAGGTATGCTAATACTTTGCTTAAAACTCTGCAATGGTAGCTATTTTACAAAAACCGAAGCACTTACAAAGCCCTACAATATATATCCTCCCCACCTCCTCTCTGCCCCTTGAACACTTTGCTTTGGTCATTCTGGCTTCCCTGCTATTCCTCAAAATTACCAAGCATGCCTCTGAATTAAGCTGATTGCATTAGCTGTTTCCTCTGCCTGGAATGTTCTTCCCTCTTCTTTTCTCTCCTTCAAGTCTTTGTTCAAACATCATCTTCTCAGTGAGGCCTACCTGACCACTTTGTTAAATCACAACCCAGCACTTCTGATCGTACTCTTTTTGTATTTTTTGATGTCACTTATTACCTTTGAAACTATATAATTTACTTATTTAAATGTGTATTATCATCCCCCACCCCTACAAGAATATCAGCTCTATGAACCAGAATTCTAATGATTCTCAGTAGCTTAGAACAGTGCCTGGAACACTGCATGTGAGGAACACTTGTAGAGACTTTATGTGCATTATTTCATTTAATTATTATTTCTGCATGTACAGAGAAAGAAGGCTCATAGAGCTTACCTAACTTGGCTGAAGTCAAAATTTGATAGCTACTGGCATGGAGATTGTCTGTCTAAATCTTCTGCTCCTTGCCTTTCATGCAAAGTAAGCAAAAACAAGGAAATAGAATAAATACATATATATGGATTTGTGTGTTATTTGATGGATAAAACACTGTTGTCTAAGTGTCTACATATAAGAATAAAATCTTTTCTATTTTAATATAGAAATAATAAATGAATAACACTACAATTTAAATATTTTCTTGCGTATAAATCACTGTCTTCATCAGTCACTTAAATATATATTGCTTTGTTTTGATATTATTTCAGTAAATATTGTGGCTGAAACAAATTTTATTTTTCCCCTTTTTTTACACAAATATATCCTCTATGCAGTCCATAGTAAGACACTGGTATAGAAAAACTGTTATCATTCTGATTGTGCATTCTGTTTGATGGATTGTTCAAACCTTATAAGATCTCATTTGCACTCACTTTAAAATAAAATTGTGTCAGTTAGCGTCTTTTCAATGTTAAATATAATACATACTTGGAGAACATCTTTCAGGGGTTTTCAAATTACAATTTCAAGTCTAATCCTAGGGTTAGGTAATATAATTGCTCTATTTTGATTGAAATTCCTATATTTACTTGAGCAACATCCTTTCTGAAAAGTGACTGATAGTCCTATATGAACTAATATAATACGCCCCCCATTTTTTTTTTGGCATTCTATAAACTTATTGTTCCTATTGCTCTAAGTCCCTGGTTAAAATATCATTATTACATCTATCAGGGGTGATTTACAGTGTATGAATCATTTTGTCTTTGAGATATGTAAATATTTCCAATTTGACACGGTGCTAAAAGTGGATAACTTAAGTCCAGACAAAGTAAAATATAGCGTTTTTTTAAATCTGAAATTTAAGGAGCAGGGCATCCTAAACCACCAGATACTATTTTGGTATAATCTATCACCTTTGTTAACATTTTATTGGATATAAATCATAACATATCAGGTTGCATAGCGACAATATGGTTCACCAGGCATTCTATTTTTATAACTTTATTTAAAACTGACATGTAACTTGCTGTACCTGAAACCCCAAGTGAGCCAGTTATTGGAGTGTAACAAAGTTTTGACGTCAGAGTAGCTATTTATTCCACTGGAAACCATTAGCGATGCATTACCCTTTGGCACTGCTGTTTTTTGCAGAAACATGGTTAAAATTTTATGACTGATTTTGACCAATTAGATTTCTTTCCCTCTTAGAACTAAGAAATTATATATAATACACAAATATATATACGTGTGTGTATATAATATGCATATGCTTTATATTCCCAAGGTGTGTAATATATACTGAAATATGTTTACATATATGTATATATACATTATGCATAAAAAGCCTTTCAAAAGTTTCTTCTCAAAAGCCAAGTATTATGGTTTTATTTTCTTAACTTTAAGACTGATTACTTTTTTACAGAAGGGCATTACCTACGTATTAGTATTGTTTTTTAATCACTGTAGTTGTGGATACTGATTAGCTGCATAGTTGTATCCTGTTTGTTGGCATTATTGCTGTTGCTTTTATTTTAAGAGACTCCTTAGCATTTAATTTGTTTAGTACCAATTGTAGATTCTTTGGAAGTGATGGGGCAATACCATGTTATACAAATGTAATATAATCAGTTGCAGACAGGTTTTCCTCCTGTGTAAGTTTGCCTGTTTTTTTCCCCTGAAGATACTAAAATATGCACTGTGCATCCACCCATGGAGTTAAAGTCCCTTGACTCCTGAGCCAGCCAAGCACCAGTTTATATGCTAAGCTCTGCCAGTGCATTTCAAATTAGATCTGATGGGACCACCACTTGGAATTAAGAAAAGGAAATTTCTTGAGCTTTTTATTTAATGACCTAGCTGCTCTTAAAACGTGAAAAACTTTGCCAAATTTGTGTTTGTGGAATAATTCAGTTGTGTCAATTAAGGAGGTGCCTGCATTTAATCTGAGAAAAGAAAGTTAATTTTCTCAAAGTCCAAGTGTAAAACCTCAAATTCAATTATTATTATTACTATTATATTTAATGTGTCATCTGCTTATTACTCCTCATATATTATTGAATTGGTCATTTTTCCTCAAAAAATTCAAACACCATTATATGTAAATTTAACAGGAGAGCTCCATATTGGTAACCCTCTCAGCACGTTATATATTGTTTTCAATTCCATCTTTTCCCTCTTGAAACTCACCAAAACTCTTCTGAGGTGGAAAATGTGTAAGATGAGTTCCAACTCCAAAAGTCTACTTCTTACAAAGCATCCTAATATTGCACATTGGTTAAAAGTAGAGGCATTAGAAACAAAGAGTAGACAGGTTTAGAATCTCAGCCTGCTGCAACCTCTTACAGTCAACAGGTTATTTTAAATTCTGAGTCATTTTCCTGACCTGTAAAATAGGTATAATAACCTCAAAGATTATTGTTTTTGTAAGGATTAAATGAAATAACAATGTTTGGCAAATAGTAATAACTGTATAAAAGGTAGACATCATTGGTGCTGTTGCAGTCATGTCTGCAGAGGCAGTATGGCATAGCATCAGCTTTAGAACCAGACTGCCTGGGTTAGAATCCCATCTGTATGACTTAGTAGTTCTGTAAGCTTCAAGAAGTGCTCTAGCTCAGGGGGAATGAACCACAGGAGACTATGGACTCTGGGAAACAAACTGAGGGTCTCAGAGGGGAAGGAGGTGAGGGGATGGGTTAGCCCGGTGATGGGTATTAAGGAGGGCACATATTGTATGGAGCACTGGGTGTTATACGCAAACAATGAATCATGGAACACTACATCAAAAACGAATAATGTACTGTATGGTGACTAACATAACATAATTTAAAAAAAAAAGTGCTCTAGCTCTGCTGCCTCAGATTCCCCATCTATAAAATGGGGGAATATAGTAGTACCTACCTCAGGTGTGTTTGAAGATGATATGCTTTAATACAAGAAAAGTACTCAAAACACTGCCTGCCACATAGTAATGGTTCAATAAATATTAGCTATCATTATCCAGAAATTATGGAATAGGAGTTTCCTGGTATTTTAGAGGTTTTGGTTTTTTTTTTTTTTAATCTAGTTGTGGTATTTTATGATGATTAAATAGGCTCAGCTATAGAAATGATTTTCCCAAAGACATACAGCATTTGTAGAAATTTTGACATCCGGCCCACCAATCCTGTAAATAGCCTTTCAATAAATATTTATTGTAAAATTCACTTAAACACAAATGAAATAACCCAAATAATTGACACTAAAACTTGGATGAATTCAATTTAGTACATACTGCAAAATCATGTTACTGCATATTTTACTATTGTTGCACTTTGTAAAGTTGAGATATATAGTCCTTCCAGGAAATCTAGTTATGCTGTCATGAGGCCAACCTGGTTAATTCTGATTCAAGATTGATATTTGGGTTATTCCTGTTCTTGAGTATACAATAAGTTTTTTTTAAATAAGGCTGATAATTTCAGTCTGATAATACTTGCCAGTGACCTAACCTAACCATTCGTATTGGTGACATAGATGCTAGATCTCTTTAATTCCATTTGTTTGCTGCCTCCTCTCCCTCTAGGGTAGATGCTAAAACTAGAGCAATAAATAGACTTTTTCTCCTGGCTTGCTATTCCACCTTAAAAAATATATATATACACAGCTCAAGAATTACTATATTAAGAAGTTGTTGAATCAGTTTCATCAGAGAGATGTGCAAACAGATGCCCTGAATCAACCTCTGAAAACTATCTATAGTAATACTTTGACATCTCGGTCTTAGAATTAACTTGACCTGAGTTTAATTCTTAGCTTTACCGGTGCAGCTATGTGACCTTGAGCGAATCACTCATTATCAAATATTTATTGAGCACCCATTCTGCTTCCTACTAGTGTGCTGGATAATTTTAGAGAAAGATGTATGAGAAAAATATTTTCTAAGCCCAAGTTTCAGTAACTATAGACTAAAGGTAAAAGTGTTTACATTATATAATTTATAGGAATGTGATAAAGTTAAAACATTCTGTGAATAATAAAGCTGTGTACTGTTATTTGCTGTGAGATATTTGAGAGTAGGGAGCATATGTTACCATTGTTACCTTAGTATCTAACATAGTACCTGGCACAAAGAAGTATTCAGAAAATGATAACAGACTGATTTTCTTAAAAATCTCAAAAGCATTTATCTATGCATAGAAGAATATTAACATTTCAAAATTGATTAAATCTATTATGGCCAACAGCTGGTATTATTACTATGTACCTCGAGCCACAGTAGCCTCCAGATTTTGGGATAGTTTAATTTATATGTCACATATATAAATATATTGAGTGGTTGAAAATATAATTTGTACATGAACCTAATAATAATCTTTGAATGATAAAATCTACTTAATTGGCATAGGAGTCAACTCCTTAAAATCCTTTTAATTATTTGGACACTACACGTTTATTATTTTTTTATTTTTTATTTTTTAGTTTAACTGGGGTTTTTTTTGTTTGTTTTTTTTAATACTTTTTATTATGTTATGTTAGTCACCATACCGTATATCCTTAGTTTTTGATGTAGTGTTCCATGATTCATTATTTGCGTATAACACCCAGTACACCATGCAATATGTGCCCTCCTTAATACCCATCACTGGCCTATCCCAGTCCCCCACCCTCTCCCCTCTGAAGCCTTCAGTTTGTTTCCCAGAGTCCATAGTCTCTAATGGTTCATTCCCCCTTCTGTGTACCCTCCCTTCATTCATATATGTTTATTAATATTATGAAATGGATTAGAAATGCAAACTGGATAGCATTTAGCATACTGGATGGCATTTAACAATCTTTCATGTCATATATTTTAAGTTAATAATGTAGGGAGTAAAATCTTGTAGACCAGGAAAGTGTTGGTGGTAGGCAACATTAATCTGACCCCCCACCCCCCCCCAAATTAGATTATGGGGATCATTTTTTACGTTGTATTTCCATATTTGAACCTACTTGCCCTAGCACCTTTTTGCAAAATAACAGCACTCAAGATATATCTGAATTAAATCCATGCTTGGTTTGGGAGATTATCCCCTGCTAATATGCACTTGAATATTCTTTTAAAATGAGAAATGTTACATAGTAGTTACAGGACTAAAACTTGGCAACTGAAAAATACAGAAAGCCTTTTCAGAGAGAGGTCACTGGCTGGAAAACAGTATGGCTAGAAGAAATTTCCTTCTGACACATACCCAGCTAATTAATTTGCATTTACAGAGAGAATGAATTTTTCTTACTCCCATTGAACTTAAAGAAGCAATGAAAATTCACTAAAATTTCACACTATCAATTTTAATTTTTCTGAACTTAAAAAAAAAAAGAACAGAAAGGCTGTATTTTCTTTTCCTTCAACTAAAACCATTAGCTATTTGACATAATCTTCTTGCTATATTATATAATGACCACTCTGAGTTTCTAAGCAAATGAGAACCAGTAACAGGACAGAAGTCTACAGGCTTTCTTCTTCTCTGGATGCATAATTTTATTATTATTTTTTCTGGATGCATCATTTTAATATGCTGGTAATTGTCAGCAGTGGTGTCCAGTCAGTATTCAAGACCACAGGAAAAACATGATATGCCTTCTAGAACATCAATTTGACTTGTTAAATTAAACTTGGTTTTATAATTAAACATTATTTTATATTAAAATGAATACAGATATAGAATAGATAAACAGGTACATTAATTTAAACATTAAACATCAGACTTCGTGGTCTGAATTTTGAGCTAATAACTGTTCTCTTCATTTGAAAAACACTGCTGACTTCCGTTATAGATTTTTTTCCTTCATCTTAAAATGCTTGGTTTTATTTAGTGATTTTTATTTATTTAAACTGAATTTGAGGTGCCATTTTGAAGTCCATCCATCAAAAGATACTAGGGTAGGAATTGGTAATTTCAGATTTACTAGAACTAGGGCCAGTTGATAACATGAAGGCAGGTTAGTGAGTGCCCCCATACACTTCCCTCTGTGTGCATGACTTTATTACTTACCACCAGTAAGTGGGTAATTTCTCTTTTTCTCTCTGCAAGGGGTGACATATACACTTACTTCCCAAGCTTCAGTGTTCCTAACAGCTGCTGTCCTTTGCCTTATGTAGCAACTGTTGGCCTTTACTATAATAGTAAGCATTTAATTTTTCCCACTCATTTACTTCATGCTTGTTGTATATACTCATAAGGTTTACAAAAGCTATTATCAGCCTCAAGAATTTACCATTCCTCATGGTCTTGATAAACATGCCTAAAGCTCTTTTCTTTTTGGCTGTACCATTGCACCTTAAAGAGGGCTATGATTGAGAACACTTCTGGAAAATCTCCAAATTGTAGCATGCTTGTCTTAGTTTTGATTCTTTAGGTCAGTAGTAAAACATCCATAATTCGTAAACACTCTCTAGATGATTGTGATATATACCCTTAATTAGAGACCTCCAGATTAAATCATCTGGCCTCTTCAGACTTGATTCAGGCCATCATTCAAGCATCCTGAATCAACAATGCCAAGTATTCAAAACTATTAATGTTTAAATCGTGATAGAATTCCCTTAATAACTGATAGAATCAGTGGTATATTTTGACAGTGTATACATGGCGATTAAAGGCTGAATTCATCTAAACTACTTCAGAAGGTGTAAATTTTAGAAATGATACCTCAGAGAAATGGACACTTTTTATTCCAATTACCATATTAAACTTTTAGAAAATTGGATGTGAGGGTAGTATGAAAGGAGTGAGGTTTTCCAGCATGCAAAACCCAGAGACATATTAGAAATCATAGAAGAAGAAGTTTAAAGACTATTTTGTAATTACTATCTATTACCCAGAGAAAACCAGACTTCACATAAATCTTTCTATATATTTCTGGGATTTTTTTTAAAGTGTCCCATGGGGAAAAAGAATACTCCAAAAAAGAATTTTGTTTAAATAATGTTGTGACTGTAATACCGTCTTTCAAATTAAGTACTTCGAAGTTTTCTCTTTTATTTAATGAATTGAATTTAACTTTAATTCCCTGGCTTTAGTTTGATGAATTGTGAATTTTATTTTCTTTCTTAATAGAACATGCTAGCATTTTTTTCCTTTGATATTGTAGGTGGCAAGATATTGTGAACAAAAACTTAAAATGCACTCTTAAATTGATGGATTGTGATTGCAAGGTAGTTCTGTAAATCTTCGTATAACTCTTAGGCATGTGAAAAATAAGTGTCTAAAACTTAATGCCCACGTAACAATTGGATTTAGTTAAGTACTTATGGGATATACACTGCATAACTATTTGTCCTCTCCAAAGCCTATATAAGCAACTTTGTATATTAACATCTCTTTTTTAGTACTTTGATCACATTTACGTGTGATGGAAAAACAACAACATTGAGTTAGTTATACTAAGTGTTCTCATCTTTCTTGCCTTTTAAAAAATAGTAATGCCTCTCATTATTATCACCACCTTCATTATCAATCAAATGTTTATTGTACACTTACAATCTTTTGGGTGCTGCAGATACAAAAAGGTATATGACATGTTCCATGTGACCCTTACATGATTTAGGTTCGTATTGCAGAGGAAGCAGGATGCATACAATGACATTACAAAGTAGCATATACTGAGGGCCAAATCAATCATCAGTAAGCTCCATAGCAGCCTAGAAGAAGAAATGATCACCAAGCACTGGAACAGTACAGTCCTTATATATGGGGGTTAGTGAGGGTAAACACAAAGGAAATAGGTATTTTTATGTGAGAATTCTATGAGAATTATCTCAGTTTTCTTTAACTGAAAATATTTTTATTTCCCTTTCACTTCTGAAAGAAATTTGCCAGTCTTTTGGCTTTATTTCCGTTCTGACTGTTGCTCCTATGAATGCAATATATCCGTTTTCTTTGACTGTTCTTAATATTTTAATTTCCCTTTGTCTTCACAAATTCGGCCATGATGCTCCTAGTTTTTGTTTTGTTTTCTTTTGGGGGGGGGTGTTTATGTGTATATCTTCTTGGGAGTTTATTGTGCTTTTTGAATATGTGGCTTGAAATCTTGAATCATTTTGAAAAGCTCTTGGTCATTATGAACATTGTTTTTACCTCATCTTCTCTCTCCTCTCCTTCAGAATTCCAGTTATACATATGTTAGACCTCCTTACCATGTTATGTGTCTTATGCTCTGCTCTATATTTTCCAAATTATTTCCTCTGCCTTTTTTAGTCTTAATACTTTCCACTAAACTACCTTCTATGTCATGAATCCTTTCTTGGGCTATTTTCTAAGCTATACTTAAGCCTACCTATTGAATTCTTAATTTCAGTTATTGTGTTGATCTGTTTTCCATTTGGTCTGATTTTCATTTTACTGTTTTCTATAGAGGCATTTTTGGGTTCAAATTACTTAGCTAACCTTTCTTTTCTTAAGCATATTAGTTATCTTAAATCCATTCTAATAACTTTATTTTGTATCCTGTATGTCTATTTATATTATCTATTCATTAAGATTGGTATTTGGGCTTATCTCTTGGTCTGTCTAGTAATTTATTTGATTTCACACATTGTTTTTGAAAAATCATGGAGCTATTTTGAGAGTCTGAAAGGTATCTTCTTCCAGATATAATTTATTGTAGCTTCTGGTGGGCAATTCATCTAACACCATATCATCTTATTGTAGTATGGATTGAACTGATTGGAAACTGATTGGAAACTGATTTCAGTCTTTGTGTGACTGACTAATTTTAAGCTCTGCAATCATTGGAACTTTATGTTTTATTTACTTATCACAGGTAATATAGAATAGTACCTGACATTTGGTAGTTATTCAGTAAATATTCATTTGTTGTTTGTTTTTGTAACTGAGCACTGTACAGTCTAATTTCTGAGCTCGCTATGTATAAACTCACAATAGCCATAGGACTATAACATATTAATGAGTGGAAAACTTATGAGGCTTGCTAAGCTGTTTTTCCAGAACAGGGGAGATTACTCCAGTAAATAAATGTTGAAAGAGTTACTGAGAGATACAAATACAATTACATTTATCATTTTAATGTACATTATTCTAAAATGTACATCATGGGGGCGCCTGGCTGGCTCAGTCAGTTAAGCATCTGACTTTTGATTTCTGCTCAAGTCATGATCTCAGGGCTGTAAGATCAAGCCCTGTGTTGGGCTCCCTACTGGGTGTGGCGCCTGCTTAAGATTCTCTCCCTCTGCCCTCCTCCCTCCTTCACCCGTTTCTCCCTCTCTTAAAAAAATGTACATTACGAGTTGTGAGTGAATGGCTAAATCAGTTTTTAAGAAGTATTTCCTGAAGGGAGAGACCATGTCAGCAAAAATAATGCTATCAAAGAATTTGAGCAAATTATGTAAAGCAGAAATAACGTCTTTTCATTCCATATCTACAGTGTATGGAAATATTCTTTGAACAAGGTCATCTCTGAACAAGGGCATCAAATACACAATCAAATTAAATATATACAGTATATGGAAATATTCTTTGAGCAATAGCATCTTTTAATACTTAAAAGTGATCATAATTAATATGAAAACCAAGATATCCTAGATTATATATAAATATGTCTGCAAAGAGCTCTGTGTGGTGTGGTAAACATAAACATATCAAAAAGTGAACAGTTCTCAACATCACTTCTCATTAGAGAAATGCAAATCAGAACTATGGTGAGCTATCACCTCACATCTGTCAGAATGAACAGCACAAGGGATAACAGGTGTTGGCAAAAGTGTGGAGAAGGAGGAGCCCTCTTGCACTGTTGGTGGGAATGCAAACTGGTGTAGCCACTCTGGAAAGCAGTATGGAGGTTCCTTGAAAAGTTAAAAATAGAACTACCCTCCAATCCAGCAATTGTACTACTAGGTATTTACCCACAGAATACAAATTTACTATTTCAAAGGGATACATGCACCCTGATGTTATAGCAGCATTATCTGCAGTAGTGAAATTATGGAGAGAGTATCCCCATTCCACTCTACCACTGTTGTTTTAAGAAGAAATAAACCATCTCAGTGATTTATCTAAGTTTATGCATATACCTTTCTATACTGTGTACTCTTGTTCATTTTTATATTCCTGTGCCCAGCACCTAGTAGATAATCCTTATTCAGCAAATATTTGTTGAGTGCTGAATCTGCAGACCTATAGCTATGAAGAGATGGCAAACATTAAAAACAATTAAAGTATTTTAATAAAAAAATCAGACAAACTAGGCAGATGTGTCGATCATGACAAGGTCAAAATGGTGAGGAGTGAGATCTGAAGTGGAATTAAATAAATAGAAAGTTAAGAGGTATTACAGTGTAGTGGTTGAGAACAGAGACTCTGTAGCCAGACCAGCCTGTGTTTGCATTCTAATTCTACCACTTACTAGTTGTATGACTTTTACCCTTGCTTCTTCATCTGCAGATTGTGGGGCCATAATGTCACTGACCTCATAGGGTTATCAGGAGCATGAAATGATTTGATAAGTATAAAGCACGAGGTCTGGCACACAGAAAGTACCCTACAATGTTTGCTCTTATAGTTGTTCAACTTAACTACATGTTTCATCCATTGTTTTGGTTCCCTTTGAATTCCTTACTTGGGAGGCCTAATGAAGTGGTAAAAGCAGTCATGACCCCTGCTTTGTGCCTACATATCAATAAAATTTAATGACTGCAAAATAAATAGTACATTGGGATTTACATGAAATAATGTTTTTGGTAATGTAAGAAGGACTGAGAACCACAGTAAGCAGACCAACCTCCTAAAAAAAAAAAGTTATTTGTATTTTGCTCTTCTTATCCTCTTATGGGATGTTATTACCCAAGTATGTCCCCAAGTGCACACACAAAATAAATGATTAAGGTTTATGATGAAGTGAACCCTGGATTCAGTTCACTTTAAGTTCAGTGAAACAAGCTTTAAGTGTCTGGATAATGTTCCTGGCAGCTTCTTAAGAAATGTTAGTTCTTGGGGCTCCTGGGTGGCATGGTCAGTTAAGCATTGGACTCTTGATCGTGATCTCAGGATTGTGAGATTGAGCCCTGAGTTGGGTATCAGACCCTAGCCCCTTAATCTACCTCTGAGTTCTAACGTCAACCACCACACACTACTGCATGTATCTTGTGATGCCTGTAAGAGGAAGCTGCTCTGTAACATGAAAGTCTCACTCAGTAGAAGGGAATCTAGGGGGACATTTTTTTTTTTCTCCTTCCTACTTTCAGTTCATTCCTAAATACAAAGAAAGTGGTATATTGTTTGCAAAAATACCCACTATAATTCTTCTCTTTTCTGTATGTACTCTCTTGTAATGTATCTTTACTACTCTTTTTATCAAGAGGTGAAATCTGATTTTATAGCCCTCGAGTCTGAATTGAGCTATGGGCTTGCTTTGGCCGATGGGATATTAGAAAATGGGGCACAATTGGGAACTTAAAAGGTACTTGTGTATTGAAGTTGGCCTACTTTGCTAATTTTGGAACAAGACCACTCAGTGTTGAAGCTTGGACTACCTGGTTAGGTCCTAGAGACACATGGTCCAGTTACCATCCTTACCCCGGCCAACTTCCCAACGTTTAAGTGAGGCCACATGAGACCAACTAAACCTCAGTCACCCACTATCAAAAGAATCACCCAATTGAACCCAGCCTAAATTGCTGATGCACAAAATATGAGCTGATAAATGATTGTTGTTTTAAGCTACTGTTTGGGGGTAATTTGCCACACATCAAAAGTTAGATGATTTGGAAGGGATCAAGACCATCATGGGCCATTTTTTGGTTTTTGTCAGTTGCGTATGTCTGGATTCCATATTTGTTTGCTATGGTAAAATTCATTACTGTACTTGAGGATAAAGGTATATAATGCTTTAAAGCATTTATTTAGTATTACTGGTTAAGGTTAAGGTAGAAGAGTGTTAAATCCTAGGAGGAAAAGTATAGTAGTGATATTTTTCTTCCCTAGCCTATCTCAGAGTTATTCTCCAAATTCAGACTTCACATATTTTAAATTGCTTTATCCAATTCTGCACAAATAAGTCTTCTCTCCATGAAACTGAAAATTATTTATCCGTGGGCAGCCAAAGTAACTCTTTTGTATCAAGCCTTTTATAAACCATGGGAGTTTGGGGGTTTTAAAACCAAGATGGACAATACTCACATTAACAGTAAGATGTTCAACCCTGTGAGTTGGATCCACTTTTATAATTTGTAGAGGAATTTATCCTTAAGCCCTATTACTAAACTTTATGTGCAGTTAGAGGAATGATAAAAGTTCCATGGTCAATCCTAAATCAAATATACAGTGAGTTGTAGCTACTCTTACATCACTACCTCAGTATATACTACTACACTTAGTTCTTTATAACAAACAGGCCCATAGCCTGTACTGTAAGTGCAGATGACTTGCTAGAATCAAGAACATCACAAAGAACCTAAAAAATGGCTTCCAGTAACCAAGGTATTGTTGAAACTCTACTGCTAAGCACCTTGGCTTTTCTTGGCTTGGGTTGCAGAACCATTCTCATGTAGCATGTGCTTTGAGTCACAGGCAGTATTCGACTTACATCCTGGGGAGTCTAAGGTGATAACAAATGAAAATAATGATGATTTGAACACATCGTGCATTTGTACTTATGGCTAAATGTCCTGATTTGCCTCTATTTTTGTGACCATCATGATCATTCCTAGCCAATTCACACTTTTCTGTTACTTGTTTTACAACCCTTGTAAAATACATATGCAGAAATACTGAAAATTAAAATTTGAAGGAAGGGAGGAAGAAAGAGAAAAGGGGCCATGAAATGTGCCTGTCCAGTAAAATTAGCCTCACATTAATTCCATATATGAAATAATGCCCCAGGGTCTGAAGTTAAGCCTAAGTTTTCATTTAATAGATTAGTCAGTAAGCTTTGTGGATGGTTTTTTTGACTGTGAGAACAATCTAATTCTAGAAACATGTAACTGATGCAGCATCAGAAAACTCTGCCTTAAACACATGATTTACTTTGTGGTGTTTCCACATGATTACTTTTGTTCCCATATGATATTCTCATACTTGTGTATTAAACTGAGTTTTGTACCACAAGGATTACATTTTAGTTATTTACTAATAATCAGGCATAAAACTGTATGAGTGTCGTGTGTTCAACAGTTATGTTTGCAGACACCCAAGAATGCAAATTTTCCTTATAAGATTTTTTTTTTAATTTTACAAGTATATTAACTTCAAGCAGGATAATAGCTGTAAAACCTGAGGAATTAAGACTGTGAAATAGCGATTTGTTTGAGGTTTTGCTGTAGTATAAAGAAGATTTCTGTGGTTAAAGGTACTACCTGGATCCTAAAGGGTTGTAGTAAATGTGCAGAGCAGAAATTATACTTAGATTTGCAACAATTGACAAAACAAAGGTGCACAAATACGGTAACGGAGGAAGCTTAGCATCTGTGTACATGAAAAAGACTGAAAGGGCAGCAACTTCTTGCTAGACATGTCTCCAAAGGCAACAAAACAAAAGCAAAAATGAACTATTGGGACTTCATCGGATTAAAAAGCTTCTGCACAGCAAACGGTCAGCTAATAGGCAACCTAAGGAATGGGAGAAGATATTTGCAAATGACTTATCAGATAAAAGGCTAGGTATCCAAAATCTATAAAGAACTTATCAAACTCAATACCCCAAACCCAAAAAAATCCAGTTAAGAAATGGGGAAACGGTATGAATCGACATTTCTCCAAAGAAGACATACAAATGGCTAACAGACACATGAAAAAATGCTCAGCATCACTAGGCATCAGGGAAATACAAATCAAAACCATAAAGAGATACCGCCTCACACCTGTCAGAATGGCTGAAATTAACAAATCAGGAAATGACAGATGTTGGCGAGGATGCAGAAAAAGGGGGGTCCTCTTACACTGTTCGAGGGGATGTGAACTGTTGCAGCCACTCTGTAAAACAGTATGGAAGTTCCTCAAAAGTTAAAAATAGAACTATCCTATGATCCAGCAATTGTACTACTGGGTGTTTATCCAAAGGATACTCACATAGTGATCTGAATGGACACCTGCACCCCAGTGTTTATAGCAGCAATGTCCATGATAGCCAAACTATGGAAAGAGTCTAGATGTCTATAAACAGATGATTGGATAAAAAAGATGTGGGGTATTTGTGTGTACACACACACACACACACACACACACACACAGGAATATCAGCCATCAAAAAGAATGAAATCTTGTCATTTGTAATGACATGGATGGAACCAAAGGGTTTCACTTATGCTAAGTGAAATAAGGCAGTCAGAGAAAGACAAATGCCATATGATTTCACTCATATGTGGAATTTAAGAAACAAAACATGAACATAGGGGAAGGGAAGGAAAAATAAAATAAGATGAAAATTGAGAGGAAGGAAAACCATAAGAGACGTTGAACTCTAGGAAACAAACAGGTTTGCTGGAGGGGAGGTGGGTGGGGGAATGGGGTAATTGATTGTTGGGCATTAAGGAGGGCACTTGATGTAATGAGCACTGGGTATTATATGCAACTGATGAATCACTAAATTCTATCCCTGAAACTAATAATACACTATATGTTAACTAAATTGAATTTTTAAAAAAAGGAGCTTAAAAGACTGAAAGGTATTGGGTAGCATAGGCAATGGTCTGGAATAAATTCTAAAACTGTTTTGACCTTGAGCTGTATTAATATAATAACTAAAATAAGAAAAAGCCAGAATCAACTTTATTCTGTATTGTTTATTATGGAATTTAGATCTAAGGATATAGGCAAACTGGAACATACTCAGAAAAGAGCAAGTAGCGCGATAAAGGTTTGTGTTTTTGTGTGTTTTTTTTTTTTTTATGGAGAATAGCAGAAGAAACAAGAGTTCTATGGTTTAGAGAAAAACTTGAGCATAATAGCTATAATAGTTATGATGTTTGCCATTGTAAGAAAAAAAAGCAATTCTAACTGGCTTTAATAATGAGCGCAATTTATGGGCTCATATAACTCAAAAGTTCTGAGATAAGTTGGATTTTAGGTGAGGCTCAATCTAGTGACCTAGTTAATCTTTCTGTTTTGCTTTTTACAGTTTTGACTGAAACTGGCTGCCACTCTCTCTCTTCTTTGGGTCAGGATATCTGCTGGCAACAATTAGGGCTATGTGCTTCCTTCATGTCAAGTGAGAGTCTGAAAAACCTTTTTCTTCCTATATAGCTCATTGAAAGAAAGAATAATTTTCTTTTCTCAAATCCCTAGGAAATATCTCTTGTATCTCATTGGCTAAAATTGTGACATGCCAATCTCTGAACGAATTACAGGGGCCATGGATTGGTATGTGCAAAACAGAAAGGCTAATCACAGATCTACACCTTGAGCGGAGATATTATGTCCATCAGCATTCTCAGGAGCAACAGAATTAGCAGAAGATACACACACACACACACACACACACACACACATATAAAATAAATTTATATATATAAATTGTGTATGTATGTATATCTTCTACTGTTTCTGTTTCTCCTGAGAATCCTGACAGATATGATATATAAATATATAAAGGGATTTATTTTAAGGAATTGGCTCATACAGTTGTAAACTGTGGGACTGGCAAGTCTGAAATAGATAGGGCAGGCCATCAGGCTAGAAATTCTCTGACAGGAGCTGATATTGAAGCCTTGAGGCTGAATTTTCTTCTTTCCTTGGGGAAACCTCAGTTCTTGCTCTTGGAAAACCTTTCACCTATTGGATGAGGCACACCTACATTACTAAAGGTAGTGTCCTTAAAGTGAACCGACTATTAACCTTACATTTACAAAATACCTGCATGGCAACACCGAGATTAGTGTTTGATTAAGTAACTAGGTAATGTAGCCTTGCCAAGTTGACATATAAACCATCATAGATATAATCAGTCCCTCCCAAAATACATGGCTGAAATTTTGAGGTCCTGTTGGAACAGAGATTGGCAGCTAAGAGGCAGCCAACAAATATCCCTTAAAATGACTAAGAGTAGATATGTGAAAGGCTTCCATGGTTGTAGGTTTTTGGTTGTTTTATGTAGACTAATATCAAGGGAAAAAAATATAGAAATAGTGAGGAAACAGTTATCAACTAAAAAATAATTAGCTAAAAAACAGTAGTGAGTTCTGATTATTGGGAGTGTTCAAACATGAGCTAGATGATTAAAATTAAAGCCCAGTATTATGTGTTCTTGACATCTGGGGAAAATTGGGAGACCTTCCAGTGGCCCAGCCACCAGTTCTCCTCCCCACTGTACTCCCACAGATAAGGTTCCTGAGCCAAAGGACCCTTATTATCAAAGAGATAAGTAAAAATATCTGCTTATCCCTGAGTAGCAGGTTTTAGTTCCCTGCCCATGGAATTACCCAAACAAGCCAATCACATTCTTTCATGGGAACCAAGGGTAACGTCTCCTTTGATACTATAAAACCTGCTTCTTATAGCCTCTGCTTGTCCACTCTGTTTCTGAGTGCAACCCACATGTAGCCATGCATGGTATGGGCTGCCCTCCTCCCCTGGGCTGTAAGGATGTGTGATTAATAAACTGTCAGTCTCATCTGTCCAGTGGCCAGGTGCCGTGTTTCAACCACTTCTATAATCCTGCAACGGGAATCCCTCCCTCACCAATGGGGAGAATGGGAGGTAGTTAAAACGGTGACTGTCCCCTTATCCCACCCCACCTAGCAGTGATGGTGGAGAAGGAAAAGATTTGAACATCAGTTAAATAATTGGAATTAGTGATTTGTGAGTTGCTTTCAATCCCAGTATTCTATTATTTGTGTTCCCAGTGTTACTAGCATTCATTGTGTATTTTCCAAATACAGATATAACAATTTGTCTTTCTACTATTAGCACACATCAGGTTGTTTCACAAATTATTCATTTATATATATCTGCCTCTCAGTTCAAATCTCAGTTTTATTCATCTTTATATACTTTCAGTTAACATAATATCTGATATATAGCAGATAGTCAGTGAATTTTTGATGAGTGAATCTGAAAATCAGTTTCTCCATCAGAATTTGGGAAAAAAATTACCAATGAACAATGAAGTTCTCCTTAAACATAACATCAAAAATATGAATTCCCCAACACCATTGAAATCCAGGCTTGTCCTACCCACCTGTAGATGGAGGGAATGAGGTCTTGGGAGAGTTGCCAGTTTTTTCTCTTCTCATTCCTCATCCAAAATGCATACCAGTTGCCCTAAGGCTTCTGAAGAACCCTGCAGGCAGCATCTTGCTTTGTGTAGGAAGGAGAATTAGTATAGCTGCAAGGTGATCCCAACTTCTTCCTTGTCTATTGATTTCGAATGCTCCATTCACTTCAAAATCCCTGCTGAAAGCTAAAACATTGTTTCTGCAAGAAGGCATTTATTTTAAGCATAGTTCATGCTTCAGGTGTGCAGCTGCGCAGTAGTACCCCTATCCTAAATAATGGGAAAAATATGGAATAATCTAAAGTGTTTGCCTTGAAGATGTTTGACCTATCTTTTTTCTGTGATCTCTGTTTTATTATTTATTGTACTTAAATTGGCTTACTCATTAAATTTTTTTCTAGTTTTATTGAGATAGTAATTAATGTACAGTACTATATAAGTTTAAGGTGTACAGTGTAATGATTTGACATATATTTTATGAAATGATTACCACAATAAATTAGTTAAGATCCATCATCTCATATAAATATAAAGAAAAAGAAAAAAATATACATCTTGTGATGAGAACTCTAAGAATTTACTCTCTTAACAACTTCATATATATCATACAGCAGTGTTAACTGTAGTTTTCATGTTGTATGTTATATCCCTAGTACTTATTTAACTTATTTATCTGGACATTTGTACCTTTTGACCACCTTCATCCAATTCTCTTTTCCCCATCTCCTACCTCTGGTAACCACAAATCCGATCTCTTTTTTAATGAGTTTGGTTTTCTCTCTCTCTCTGTTTTTAAGATTTCACATATGAGATCAAACAATAATTGTCTTTCTCTGTCTAATTTCACTTAGCATGATGCCCTCAAGGTCCATCTGTGCTATCACAAATGACAAGTTTCCTGCTTTTTTTAATGGCTGGATGATACTCCATTGTGTGTGTGTGTGTGTGTGTGTGTGTGTGTGTGTGTGTGTATACACAATTTCTTTATTCATCTGTTGATGGACACAAGTTGTTTCCATGTTCTGGCTATTATAAATAATGCTGTCATGAAAATGGGGGTGCAGGTACCTCTTCAACAGAATGTTTTCATTTCCTCTAGATGTATTTCCAGAAGTGGCATTGCTAGATCATGTGGTAGTTCTATTTTTAATTTTTTGAGGAAGCTCTATACTGTTTTCCATAGTAGTTGTACAGATTTACATCCCTACCAACAGTACACAGTTCCCCTTTTTCCACATACCTTCAAAGAAATATACAATAAACTGTGTTTATTAGCAAAAATAAAATTACATTAAATCACTTCTGGTGTTGAAACCAAGGATGTAAATTTTCCATTTCCATATGTCTTTATATAGTACCAAACATGTGATTGGTCCTTAGTAAATACATATTGTTAAATAAGCTAATAATAGGCTGTGCTTCCTTCCATTGATCATAGACCTTAAGAATTTAATATAACAAAGTCTTTTCTCCATCTCCTGCGTTTATTCACAGTAAACAGATCCGAGCTATGTTAGGCCAGTTCAGCCAGGCAGAAGCCTTATTAATGAAAGCTGGAGTGCAGCCAGGGACTTTGGATGGAGTTCTTTTGGATCTTGGGTGTTCCTCCATGCAACTTGATGCTCCTGAAAGAGGTTTTTCCCTTCGGAAGGACGGCCCCTTGGACATGAGAATGGATGGTGGCAGGTGAGTATCGGTAAAGCATTTCTCCTCACAACAAGAAATCAATTTTGCAGAAACACTCTGGATTTAATTTCCTTTTAAGACTGTAGAATTCCCATCACACGCCCACACCTAACACTATCCATACATAATAAATCAGTTTCGTTTGCTACTCATTATAGACTTTAGTGTTTCTTTAGATTTGAGATTCTAAAAGAAAAATCATTGCTGTCTTTATACAAAATAGTGCAGAGGATAACTTTCATACTGATTATCTTTTTTATAGGTACAATGTGGGCTTTTAGACTATGAACAGTATTGATAAATGCGATACTGAAACAATGGTTCCATTTCTATGCAGGCCCAACTATGCCTCTTGTGAGATGTAAAAGAAACTATATTTAGTGCATATTCTTTTGAAAACTGCATAAAATGCAAGATTCTGGATGTCAGCGATTGTATGTTTCGTCCTGTCTCTTGTACAGTCACTTTGGTTTAATCTTCTCCAGAGAAATTACAGTTTATGGTACTGTATCAACATAGGACTATGTATAGGACAGCTTTACACCTCCTCTTCATTCCTCTCCTACCCTGGAAATACTAGTTTGTTCTCCATTATTCAAAGAGGTACATATAATACAAAGATATATACATATATACATATAACACACTTTACTTCTAGTAAAGTATAGGATAAGTTCTTTTAAACCTAAATTAATTTTTAAAGTTTAGATTAGCACTTGTCTCTATGCCTGACATTGGCTCAGGGATGGAATAGCCTGTATGTACAAAGCTTAACCATGTTTTTCTTTCTCATTTCATGCCTCACCACCACCGCCAAATTATGTATCACGGCCCTTACCTTTGGGAAGCTTACCTTCTAAGAGAAATGTTAGATTTTCATATATTTAAATAAACAAACCATTCTGTTACTGATACTAATCTGCAGTTCTAGACCTGCATAAACATTTCTACTGAGACAAATAGGTTTTCCAAAATGTCTTCCAATCTATTAGAAGGACCTGTATATAAGAAATTTAATGTCCTGCTTAAGTCAGCAAATTAATATTGAGTTGACTTTGACTTCTTTCCCATAGAATGCTTTCTTCGATGGTAATTATTCACATACAGCCTTTTCCCCATTTTGATATGACCTGGTAACTTGGATTGTGACCCATACTTGTTGGAAACTTTTTGTTCTGAGTCTTACACCTTCTTTTGCACAAGTTGGCATTCATAGAATGAAGAATGTGATCATAAAAGAAAATAATGAAAATCCTTTAAAAAGCAGTGACTAATAGTAAAGGTCAAATATCTTTTCATGTTTGGAGATTGAGGTTGTTGTGCAGAGGTAATAAAATGTCAAGCAAATTTCTGCTGTTCCTATGTCTTGTTAAAGGAGGATGCCTTCTGAAATACAATGAACAAAGCTTCTAGTTAATGATATTAAATCCCTATATTGTTAATATAAAGACTTCTCAGCAAATTGTAGTCTGTGAATCAGAGTTCTTGAGGTTTTCCCCTAAGAACCTGAAAATAAAATTGCCCTTGAGCATTAAACTCTAAGTCAATACATAATGGGTGAGATTAGAGTTGAGCAAATATATCTTAAAAATCAGGATGGCTTCCAGGTAGATAGCATAGACTGTATAACCTAATCAAAGATATGAACTGATCTGAAGAAAGTATATGGCATTCAGAAAGAGGAGGTTGGTTCACATGAATTCATAGAAAAAGAGAGTGAGTCATTGCAAATATGTGCAGTACTTATCCAAGTGGTGTTATGGGGTGAAGGAGTCCAAGCCAAAAAATATGGCCAGTCAGATCCTGGAGGCTGATATATCTCTGCAATGAAGAGGCTTTCTTAACCTGTTGCCATTTAACACTGGAATCTTATAGCATAGTTTAGTCTGTGCTATCCTGATTTCCACAACAGCTCTCAGATTATAAAAGGTTATCATGTAGCAAAAAAATAGAACTTCAAGGACTTGCAGGTCTACTTCTATTATCAGTTGTATTCTTCACTGGAAGTTAATAAATTGTCACTTATGTTAATATTTTCTTTATGTCAGTGCAATTATTTTAAATCAGTGATCTCTGGGGAACTGACGAGATCTCTCACCTGTTAAGTTGGTGGGGGGGGGGCAGATTTTTGTATCTTGACTTCATGTGAATGCCTATTCTGAAGTCTCCTAGTAGTCTGTTGGCTTTTCAGTGTTACCCCTTTCGTCTTGTGCCACAGTGGAAACTTCTACATTGCCATTCAGTGCTAACATGAGGGTAAAATAAAATTATGCCCATTACCCACTGAACTATATTTGAGCAAAATGCTGTTTAATGGTCTTACTTAAAAGTAGAAAGGTATTATAAGAAACTGCTGAGTACATCCGTACTAATCTTAGAGTTGTCCTGGTAGAGCTGGACTATATATAGCCTATGGGTCCGATTTTACTATCATTAATAAAGTTCATTTTGATGCTCAGTGGTTTGGACAGTTGAATACACAACTGTGAAAGATCTAGCTAATATGTTGTCCATTAGGCCAAGAATGATGATGGGCAAATCTAGGAACGGTCAAGATCTAAGGGACACAGACATTCATTGAATTTCTTTGTGTGCCAGACATTCTACTGTCTATTTTACAATTCCATGTGCCCTTAATTCTCCCAACAATTCTGTGAGGAAGGCATTGTTATTTAATTTTACAGGTTAGAAATTGGGGCTTCAGTACGTTAAAAAGCTTACACAATATGAAGAGCAAGGCTGGGATTCTAACCTAGCTTGATCTGACTGTAGAGATCAAATCTTTATCCTTAAGGCTATTATTGAAGGAACAAAGCCTATTGAGATGGAAACAGGCCTACCTTATAGGATGTTCATTGGTCTAGGGGTGCCATGGCAGCCCCCCCCAAAAAAAAGAGAGATCTGGAAAGCAAGGTGTCATTCTTTCTCTCTCTCTCTCTCTCTCTCTCTCTCTCTCACACACACACACACACACACACACACAGTAAGAGAGAGGGGGTGGGGAAGAGGTCATGGCAAAATAGGGCACAAGTCAAAGACAACAACAGAATTTTCTCCTGGAGGCACTAGGCATGCTAACAAGGTGCAGTATAGTATTTTTAAGAAGGGATTCAGGTGTTTCTTCACAGCCCCACTGTGGTGTAGTCTTTAGGTCTTAAAGCTACCATATCCTTATTACTTTAAGTCCTCAGAGTGTGATACTGACAATCAGTCCAACACATTAACTACAGGAGTAGTAACATTACTGTTAACAAAGCTATCTTAATAATAAGTAAGGTCTCGGTTAGTTCATCACTTAGAATTCCTTGACACATTTCCCTAAAGGAAGGTAAACTGGGATGGTCTGACAGAGTGAATGCTATTTCCTACTACTGTGGTCTATTCCATTTGGCTAGAGGTTGTTTTTCCTTGTCTCCTCCACCTGAAATTACCATCTTAGGCTTGTTTAGTACTATTTCTTGGTTACTAAGTTTTACCCCATGGTCACTTTAGTCATGGGTTTATAAGCCAATATCATTAAACATCTGAAATAACATACATTATTACAATACATTAAGGTTGTTCAGTTTTTTGTGAGGGAAACTGACCAGGAGTATCTTCTTATATAGACTTTCTAAATTCAATTTGTGCTCCCATATAAGTACTCAGTTACTTTATAATCTCAGAATTAGTTAAGTTCCTGAGATATAGGCTCATTTAAATATCAGTCAGTATCTTGTATCTTCTTATAGTGAAAAACAGAATCAAGCAGTAATTTAAATTTTGAACAAACTAAATCCAAACATTTTCCATTATTTTAGTTTAGGGGAAATCTGCATTAGTAATAATAACTTCTTTGTTAATTAAAGGTTAGTAAAATATTTTAATTTCCCTCTGCCCTTGACCTTGATGAATGTCACACACAATCCACTATTGCTATTATGATGGGTATTTGAAATGGAAAATCTATTTCATTCATTTAAGATTTAAGTCTCTGACTTAAAAAAAACCTCAGACGCTCTCTTAAACTGTGTGTATATGCCTGACTTCAGTACTCTGAAGTTTCACCTCTTGTCAATGAAAACTGACGTCAGCAAACTAATTGGCTCTTCTTGTGCGTAGGTACCCTGACATGCCCACCGCAGCTGATGTTGTGAACGCGTTAGATCAACAGGCACTTGCATCCATCCTGAGAACATACGGGGAGGAGAAGCATGCCAAGAAAATCGCTTCAGCAATCGTTCAGGCACGCAGCCTCTACCCCATCTCCAGAACCCAGCAGCTTGCCAGCATCGTTGCAGGTACCCTCATTAATTCTGAACAGTGTCTGAGGGCGGGGGGGAAATATATATATTAATCCCCCAAACTCCCAGAGGGATTCATTTGTACTTAAAATCATGCAGGATAGAATCTTGTGTATCCTTCTCTCCATACCAGTTTTTGCAGGCTTCCCTCCTCCAACACCTCTCCCCCACACAATTTAAGAAAATATACTGTAGTTGCTGATTAGTTGAACAATAGATTGTTTTTTTATGAGAGGTAATTTATCATTTGTGCCTACCGAGGTGAAGTGTGGAATGACAAGAGCAGAAGAATTTCTTGATCCATCACAGTGGTTGATAAGCATTCTGTATAAGATCTGACATTACCTCTCTTAGTTTCACATTTCTGCATTTTAATATTTTGGGCAAAAGGAGAATTGCATTGCCCAACTGCTAAAATAAAATCCAGTGACTCATACATCTATTCTAAACAACCAGCTAACAAAGGGTATGTGATGTATAGGTTATTCCACTTTGTGAATGCTAACTAAATCAGCCTGAGGGGCTTATTGAAACATTTCATCTTTTCTGCTGTTTGCCACCATAAACCTCTTGAACTTAAGTCTAGCTAGGAGGCGCTTTATTATAGCCTTTCTGTTTGAAGCCAAAGTTGTTTCACAGCTGTGTTCCATGATGAAAGTCTTCCAAGGCAAAAATACAACTCCTGCAGTTATTTAACAGAATTCCAGTGTTAAATTCTCCACTTGTTGGGCCATCTGAAACCCTACATCATTCTTATTTACCAAATGTATTAGGATTTCTTTCCAATGGCTCCTATTAAGTTACTTAAGCAGCTAAAGAAGTAGAGGAAATGAATAGTTTTGTATTTTATAAAAAGAACCTAATATTGGTTACCTCTCTTTTAATATTATCTATAGTTTAAGGAATAAAAGTTGATTATGAATTCATTCAGATCAAGATTTAGCAATCATATAGCAATTGCTTTACGATATAATTTAATAGGACTATATTTTACTTAGGATAATAAAATATAAAGAATTGACCAAGTCTTTAAATTTTTTAAGCTTTATACATACCTCAAGGCCCTTCTAACTTACCACTGAGATTCCTGTAATCAAGTAGGAGCAAAATTCTTGTGGGTTATATGATCATAAAATATTCCATGGTATCTTTTCCCGAAAAGAGTTTGTATTAGCAGGCTGCATTAATTTACCCTCTGTCTTGTATCCCTTTCTTTCTACTCTATGCTAACTATTACTACCTTACTTAGCTGTATATGTTGTTCTCTGTCTCCCATATTTATATACATGAGAAAATCCAGAGTCTTCTGGTGCTGAAAATGAGGACTCAGGGCTGAGGGCATCCTAGAGATTATCCAGTCAAAAAACCCCATCTGATAACTGAAGAAACTGAGCCTCAGGGGAGGGTCAGTAGTTTCCTCCAAGGTAGACAGTTTAATTAAAGGCAAAGCCAGTACTAATCTAGAATTTGGAAGCTCATGAATTTGAGGCATAACTGGGAATTTAACTTTAAGATATTGAGTTAACTTTTTTGTCTCAGTGTCCTAATCTGCAAACTTGGGGTAATAACTCTGTGGCATTACACAGAAATTATATCAAGATGTAGAATAGAAATAGTTTAAGTATTTTCAGAAAGATTATGATGTGAAAAACGTATTAGGGCTATGAGAAATGATATCATAAGAATAAGAATATTCACATATGTGTAGACTTTAATAAATTCCATTAAAAGATTGAGTTCCCCGTAATGAGTCCATTTTTATGGCTCAAATCAGCTCATAATAATACAAATTTATTGATGATATAATTCTGTGAACAAGGGGAAAACAGGAAAAAAAATGGGTTTGCATTTTGTGCTCCTTTATTCAAAAACTATTTTGGGAGAGGCTGCTTTATACCAGGCATTTTACTGAGTACTAACAGTAGAATGGAGAGCAGATCAGAACCTTTGTTCACAAAGTTACTGACTGGTAAGTGACTGAATAAAAACATAGTATAGTAAACATGGTTCTTTTACTTATAATGGAAACCCTCTTATTTATTGTAATCTTAAGATTGTGTGAGTAATAGAAAAAGTTGGTACATGTGGAGAATTATAGAACCTATACATATTTATATATGCATGGAGATGCTCGAGTCTTAATTGCAGTTCTACAAAGTCCATTCTTACATAAACCACACCCATGACATATCTTCTACAAGCTCTGATTTTATTTTTATTAAAATGAAGTTAGAGTTTAAAGGTACTTTCAAAACAATCTGAACATATTTTCTAGATTTTCATAATTTTTCAATCTTTCATCATTACCTCACGTATATCTAATGTCATTGCCTTTTTACATGACTCACCTTAATTGAGAGTCTCCAAAGTGTCTACATTATTTTTGATGGGAATAGCAGATGTCTTTCATTTTGCATTCATATTTCACCAGCTTATGTAATATTTGATTAAATTAATTAGTGGCAAAAGTAAGTGCTCTTGGCTATAAGGGTATAGCTCTTTTGGTGGAAGCAGGACTGTATAGGAATGCTCAGAGTAAAATACTATCCTGAGACAGTTAAACAGAGGAAGGGATTAATTTGTCAGGTCCCTTAAATAGAAGTCTCTTAAGAGAACTACTCACAGAGGAAATATGGAAAGCAATGGAGGGCCCAGTAAGGTTCCTGTATTAGTTTTCTAGTACTGCAGTAACAAAGTACCACACATTTGGTGGCTTAAAATAACAGAAATTTATTCTGTCACAGTTCTGGAGATTAGAAGTCCAAAGTCAGGGCATCAGCAGGGCTCTAGGGGAGAATGCCTCCTTGACTATTCCTAATGTCTGGCAGTTGACAGCAATCCTCGGTTTTCCTTGGCTTGTATATGTATCACTAAGTCTTGCCTCTACTATCACATGGGATTCTCCCCGTACAAGTTTTTGTGTCCAAATTTTCCTGTTATTATAAGGACATCAGTCGTATTGGATTTAGGGCACGACCTAATGGAATATGTCCTCAACTTGATGATATCTGCAAAGACCCTATTTCCACATAGAGTTATGTTCACAGGTTCCGGGTAAACACAAACTTTGGGGGACACTATTCAACCTGGTACAGTTCCTAAGCAATATCTTTATTTAATAAACATGTGTTTTGGCAGGCTATAACATGCTGTGACTATATTTTGGACATCTTTTCTGGTTCTAATAAAATCATACTAAGTATGTTCAAGATTATCAAGCACTCTGGGAAATATGCCACAGTTCCTGACATAGTAAAACGCATATATTGATGGAAATATGAATCACTTCCTTTACTTTCAAAAAGTTAATAATCCATTAGAACAAGGAAGACCACAACACTTGTAATCACAGTATACTTAGTGCAATTACATAATAATTCAAGTGATTAAGCTGTAATTTGTAAAACGTAAAGCCTGGTGCCTTTTGCTAGTACAAGTAACTACAGTTCCAGTACTCTGCCATATCATGTGAGCACCAGAAGATGGGTTCGAGGCTGCAAATTGGAACAGGATACTTACAACTACCATGAATTGCTTTGTGAATTACCAAATTAGTAATTTATAATTCCAGAAACAACCTGTGGGGACTTCACTATTCATACACACTATTTAGAACTACTAGCCAGAAATTTTAATATTAATATCTAGCACATGTTAGTGTTCCCTCCCAAAATAATTCATAAATAACAAACCACATTTTGTTAAGCCTAGTTTATGTTCTAATACAGTTATAGCTAAAAAGTTAGATTTATGAAATCTAAAACTTGAAAATGACCTGAGGGACTAATTTAATATAGAACCAAACTCTTCATCACCTCTAATAAATGGTCATCTTGCTTTAGCCTTTTCATCTCCATCTGTCTTACTCCCCCTTGTATTTCTGTGAAGAGGAGCACATTTCAGTCTGAAATTGCTAGTTCCATAAATAGAGACCTAAAGTCTTTAGAAAGGATGAATTCCTTAGAATAAAATCCAAATTCCTTTACATGGTTTGCGAAGCTTTTCGTGGACCAGCACTTACCTGTCTTTTCATTTTCATCTTTCTTGCTCTCCATAATAATCTCTGTTCTAACCATACTAAAGTTCTCATAGTCTCATTTTTCCAGCACACCGTAGTCACTCTCACAGGCCTTGTGTATTATTAACATTAACTCTAAAGTCCCCAACCCGTGTCCTTTCCTGTAGCTAATGCCAGCTCATCCTTTTGAGAGCGTAGTTGAAGTGTCACTTCCTCCAGAAGGTTTTTTCTAGTTCTACACAGATTAGTCGAGATGTTCTCCTCCATGCTCCCGTAGCACTGCATTTCCCTGTCATAGCACTCCCACTGTTCTATTGCTTGCTTCCTATTTAACTTCTCCCCTAGACCTATACTATCCAGTACAGTTGCCAGTAGCCACATGTGTTTATGGACTCTTGAAATGTGGCTGCTCCTAATGGAAAGTTCATATATGTAAAATACACACCTTAATTTGAAAAAAGACTTTAGTGTATCTCAAAAATTTATATGTTCATACTGTGTTGAAATAGTCATATTTTAGAAATTATTTAATACATACAGTATTAAAATTATACCTGTTTCTTTTTGCTTTTTTAAGGTGGCTATAGAAAATTTTAAGTAATATATGTGGATTGCATTATATTTCTATTGGACGGTTCTGCTCCAGCTGGTAAGCACTGTGAGGACACTGTCATGACTCTCTTACTCATCACTGTGCCCCCAGTGCTTAGCATAGTTTTGGCCCTTGGAAGGCATTTGATAAATACTTTTTTAAGGTTTATATATAAAATAAACAAAATCACAAAGATCAGGAAGGTTCTACTTTTATAAAGTTGGTATTTGGTGAAATAGTATCAGTGTAACTACAAAATTGGTGTTCCAATACTGGTTTCTGATTTTAAATAAAAGCAAGTTTAAATATTCTCAAAAAACAAAACAAAACAAAACAAAACAAAACAAAAATTGGTGTTCCATCTTGGAGGTCATAAACAGTGAATCCCTCCCATACCAATATGCTCTAATAACACTAAGTACTCAAGTAAATTAGAAAAAGCACATTACCTTCCCAGTACTTTAGTTTATTCATCTTTAAGCTGAAATGATATTTTTCCTCCCTTATTCTTTAGAGATGCTGTGAAGAAAAAGAAAACTAATAAACTATTTTTATTAATTAAGAATTTTTAAAAATGGGAAATGGTACATATAAAAATCTCTCAAGCTCTCCAGGAAAAAGAAGATTTATGTACTTAATTTTGTAAAAAAAACCTTGGTTGTGGTCTAGATTTTACAGAATTAATGTATATTTGAGTTATGTAGTCTTAAAAATGGCATTGGTTCTAGACATGCCTCTGAGTATTTCCTCTAAAGGCTGTCCACATTTTATTCCATATTCCATTGCTCTTTCCATTCTCTGGATACATCAGCGGAAATTTAATCATTAAATTAAATTTAGTTTAATGAAGAGATTTTACTTCAAGTCCTGGTTCTGCAGCTTGCTACTATGTAAACTCGAACAGTTCTAGGCCTTATCTTTCTCATCCTGAAATGGAAGTGAATAGTATTTATGATAATGATCATTTGTTACTTTGTTCATAACCCTACTATGTTTTGCTTAAATTCATATTGAAATTCACTCACAGTTTCCAAGCTCATGCCAAAATCAAAGTATGCCAATCACTTTTCAGATCATTGGGATTTAGCTTCAAATTCATAAAAATAGATAATCAATGCACTGACAATCAAGAAGTGACAGAAGGCTTACAATATCAATTTTTGAATGTGAACAAAGAGGGGGGTAAGCTTCTTAGATATATTTGGTTCTTGTTGATTAAATATATAGACTTCTTATTCCCTGACTGAAACTTTTATGTAACCTTTATTCTGACTCATGAACTGGGTACATGGCCAGAGCTTAATGAATGCTTGTTGAACAAATAAATCAATAAAAAGATGTGTACATTCCCAGCCAAAGTAAAATGAAAATTCAGGGGGAAAAAAGTATAAGTTGTTAGGTATTACTGAGAATCAATTGTACTCTGCTCTTCACACTGAAGAGGGGGGAGACCTAAGCATCAAAGTATTCAGTATAAATTAAAACAGCTTGAGGAATAAATTGAGACTCTCCAGGACATGGATCAAAAATTCTCAAGTTCTTTGTCTGGTTCCACTATTTATTTGCTCTGTGAACTTGAGTAAGTCACTTATCTTCCCAGATCCTTATTTTCTCATCTGGAAAAGAATAACTAATTCTTGCTATGACCAATAAATGGTATAGTATATAAGAAAGGTCTCTGTGAATTTTAAAGTGCAAATACAACTGTAGGCATTTTCTTCTTCTCTCTATCCATACCTGGGGTGATCCAGGGAGCAAACAGATACACTAACCAGAACCATGACTGTGGTCGTATACCAGTGAATACCTGTCCACAGCCAACAGTGTGATCTGTGATAGGCTCATTGCTTCATTCCAAGCTGTTCTTCCCTTACGGATTATGTGACTTTTAGAAAAAAGAAGAATCATGTTTTGCTGCATTGGTACATATAAGGTATATCTTTCCACAGTAAGCAATAATAGCTTATGCCTCAGCTTGTATCTGAAATCATCTTTTTCCAGCAAAGTTTTGTTAATCTGGAGAGAAACATTCAAGGTACAAAATAAATAAAGTGCAGCATTCGTTAAGAAATAGTCATTGCCACCAAATTTTAGTGGACCTGTTTCCTGATGAAGTTAATCAGATTAGTTTGCCATCCCTTTATTGTTTTAATAACCTGCATGTTGTGTCCTCCATCTTTCCCAAAAAGCACTCTGGATACTAACATGGCCATGATTAAGAAATAAATGAAGATGTCAGTGAGTTCGATTGTCACTCTGGTGGAAAATGGTATGGTCAAACCTACAGTCAAAGTTGGATGGCTTTCCAGTGAGTCATAGTTGTCATTGTCACCGCCTATGATAATGCACTTATTCTGTCATTTAAATCTCTTGAGTTCAATCTGTTATACACTGTGTACATTAATATGGTAACTTCATGCCAACTAAATTATCAAATGACATTTCATAAGTAAACTTATTTCTTATTTTAATAAGTAATCTTTCCAAGAGACATTCTGTACAAGAAGCCCAACTCAGAAGAGAATGAAATGTGAAAAAAAAGAAAAGAAAAAAACCTGAAAATCTTTTCTTTCTAAAAAAATCTGGCAATTCTCAGTTTGAAGTGTCAAGTGGGGAGCAAGGATTGCCCTAATCCCAAGTGACTGTGACCCAAGCCTAATTTAATGATGATGATAACAATAAATGCTAACACTTACTGAGCAAATACAAAACACTGTCCTAAATTATTTTTATGTATTAACTCAGTCCTCACCAATAATCCATAAAGCGGGTAGTTTTTATCCCTATTTTACGCAAGAATAAGCTGAAGCACAAAGAATCTAAGTAATTTGTCTCTTGTCAGGTGGAGCTGGAATTAGAAGCTAGTAATCGTACTCTAGACCCTGTGCTCTTATTTAGGACTACTCTAGTTCCTTTTCTTATGATCAAGGTACAGTATGAACTGTTGCTGGAGAATGCTGACAACTCGGTCTTTCAGTATCTCACATACTCATACGGGAGACAGTCATAAAAAGCAGCTCACTCTGTTACCCTGTGACAAGTGCTGTATATAATAGTGTCATGAGCAAAAAGATATGAGAACCCAGAAAAGGGAGAAGTTGATTTCAATGTGGCAAGAGGGTTTGAGTTATTGTGGAGAGGGGTTAGGTAGAAGTTACAGAAAGGAGACCTTTGAGTTGAGTCTTTTAGGAGAAGTGATGGCTATTTATAGAAAAGTCCCTTGGACCCAGTAGATACTTATTAACTGCAGAAGTGAAGAAACAACTGAATAAATAAATGAAGAAGCAGGTAGGATTTCAGAGGGTTGAGGGGAGTAGAAGATAGGCAATTCAGGGTCCAATCCCAGGACCCAATAGAATTCCAAATCCCTGGAATTCCTTCCCATTATCTTGGTATCCACTATCCTAATTGTGACCTTGAGTTGGGGCAGGTTTTTAGAACAATAGATTGGCATAATCAGGTTCTCTAAGTGTTACTGATTATGGCTGAATTTCAAACTCCTTCTATGGAACAAGAGAAGGGAAATGCATCCCTTTACTTCATTGCCCCATTTCTTATTATTTTATATTTTGTGTACTTGTACAAGTGAAAATTAAAGTGATTTGCTGGCATCATATGTTCTGCACATAACAGTTTTCACATTGGTATTAATTTTGTAAATATGTATATAAATAATCTAGCCATCTTGTCCTTATCTGTATTGATTAAAAAAGAAGAAGAAAGATTATTTGTTCCTGTAACTAGTTATTCAGAAGGCTTAAGAATTTGGTGCTGGATATTTGCAGGAACTTTCAATTTAAGAATTAAGATCAGGCAGTCTTCTGTATTAATTGTACTACCATCTTGTTTTTGAGATTGACATGTATCAGATCACATCTACATGGGAGGTATAATAACATGTCTTTACTTCACCATTAAAGTACTGAGAGGATCAACAGTTTGCAGTGCTTTTCCTAAAAGGAGGTTTTAGACATCAGCCATTATATTTATATGTTGGGAACATTTTTTTGAAGACAGGCATCTGCTTTCATTTTCAAAGTTTAAATGTTTAAATCATCCCAAAAGAATGTCAAAGAAAGAGAACCCCAAATGTTAATAGGTTGATAAAGATCAAAGATTATATTTCTAGGGCTGGGAGGGGAAATAGTGAATGAAAATAGTTTTGATGTCCAAGCTTTAATCATAACTGAACACTAACAAAAATACTTCCAAATTCTTTTATATCTTTTGTTTTGTGCCAAAGTTGATAAATTTTGGAATATTTGGAAAAGATATTCCTAGGAATTTAAAAATAAAAGGAATCTCTATTAATTTTTCATATCTTTAATATATGTAACTTTTTTGTGTCTTTCCCCATCTTTTTATTTTTTGTCAAGGATATAGCAGTTTTGCCATTTCCCAAACATTGTAATTTATTTTACCCGTTTATTCTTTATGTGACTATATATTGCTTCACATATTTTTAATTACCTGGAATCTCTTCTACCATATTACAAATCACAGAACATGTATTCTCCCTTTTCATTTGCATATAGCACACAGTAAGCAATAGGAAATACTTGCTGACTTCCTACATTCTTGTAATGCATGATTATTCATTTAATGACTTTCTTATCAGCTGGGCTACTAACTCTTTGAGAGTAAGGATTAGATACATCTTTTTCATTGTTATAGCCTCAAGACCTGATAAAGCATTTGGCTTATAATAGATGTTTAATTACTATTTCTTGAATGAATAAATCAATGTCCATTTCTTTGTAGTTCTTGTGATGTTTAGAAAGTGGATGAGACCAGAGACAGCTCATAAAGAAAGTCTTACAACCAACTAGTGTCTTCAACAATAGGCACTTTTTATTAGGTAGACTCAGACCTATAATAATAAAAGAAACTGTCATAATTTTTTTGACATTGTAATGTCTTTTCCTATTCTCTGAAGGGTAAATAGGTTCAATATGTCATACAATACTGGGTCAGTCTTCTGTATTTTCAGTTTCTTCATTAGCAAAGCAGGGACTTTGACCTAACATTGAGATGAGACTCATTTTGTATATACATTACATATTCATTTAATCATCAAGTATTTATTGTGAGTCCACTTTCTGGTAGGCACTAATGAAGTTGCATAAATGATTAAGACAAAGTTTTCATCTTCTAAGAATTAAAACAAAAGGTGATTTCCCCTATTTAGATGGTAGTCTTCACAGTTAGTTCTTATTTGGATATATCAAAATGTTTACGTTTTTCTTTCTTTTTTTTTTTTTTTTTTCTTAGCACGTGATTCCTACTCCTTTCTGGGATCAGTTTTCTTCTTACCCAAGAAGAAAACCTGTATTTTGATGTTTTCAGTGAGTGCTACATTCTCATACCTTATCTAAATATATCTTTATTTTGTCCTCACTTTTGAATGATAATTAGTTGATATACAGTCAACAGGTTTATGATTATTTTCGCTCAGTACTTTGAAGGTAATATTTCATTGTCTCTTGACATTTATTATAGTTGATGAAAAGTCTAATTGTCATTATTTTATGGTTGGTCTTTTTCTTTCCCTGGCTACCTTTAAAGATTTTCCTGTCATTGATGTTTAATTGTGATGTGCTCAGTTGTGATTTTGTTTTTATTGGTCATTAATGAAACAGAATGAACTTCTTTAATATTCTCCATTTTTGGAAATATCAGACATTGTTTCTTTCCATATTTATTTCCTCTACTTTCTTGACTCCTGGGCAGCAGTTATGTCTCTCATATTTCCTGTGTCTTTCCCTCTCTATATTACAATCTAGGTAAAATCCTTTCCTGGTTCTCTAAGGCCCTCTTAAAAAGATAGCTAATCTGCTGTTTAACCTATTTGTTGAATTTTTAAAGTAGGAACTAGTCATTCCTACAAGTTCTATTTTTTAAAAATACTGTTGTTCTTTTTCTTTCATTATAGTCTCTCAATTATTTTAAATCTTAATTTATTTTAAATATAGTAAATATATGTAGTTATTTCATATTTGTGCTCATTTGTTCCATTATTCTAGTTCTTCCTATTTATTTCATCTGCTGATTTTATACACACTCACACACAAACATATATATGTAAAATGTATACGATGCGAACATATCTTCAGTGGGTTTTACATACACACACATCCCCTTTAGGAACTCTGCTTACTTTATTTGTTGTGGTTTAACACTTGCGTCTTCCTTTTTCCCTTTCTTTTTTCCACCTGATCATCTACCTGCTGTGCAAAAAGTAAGTTAGGCTATTGAGGTGGTAGAAATCAAAGACACATTTAAGCAGACTTAAGTAATAAAGAGTTATTATAAGCTATATGTCATAATAAGAAGGAGTTATTATAAAGCTATTCATGTTAATAAGAAAGACAGTTATCTGAGCTGCACAGTGAGGGTTCTGAAAGACCAGAAGACAACTCAAATGGTTGTTCAGGATACTACACAATTTTGCAACTAAACTATCATGTTGCAGCCTCAACAGGAAACATCTTTGTCTCTCTGTTCTAATAAATTATCATTATTTTGGTTTGGCTATTCTCTATGTCTAGCTACTATGACTAATTTTTTTCTAGGATGACTAGTTTCTGCTTAATCAGATCTTTTCTTTCTTGTTTTTACTTTCTCGTGGCTTCTACTTACATAATCTTTTACTGTGTGTTTTAGTTTCTGCTTCTTTTGCCAATTATTACTCTTTCTCCCTTTTTTCTCATAAGCCCGTCTTTCTTTCTCTTTGCCTGGGATTCAAGCTCCCTAAAATAAAGGATTTAATTTGTGCCATAGTTATCCTTAGCTTTTCCTTGTTTGGCAGAGTTTTACACTAGTTGCATTTAAAATGGCTGCCATTGGATTTACATGGTAATAGCACAGTGACCAAAGCTTAAGGAACTACTTAGTACAGTTCCAGTCATGTAATAGATTTTTCCTCAGGATTGTAATTATTTAAATAATGCTTTAAAGAAGGAGCTGTTCTTGAAATTGGCTGTGACTAATGGGGAGGTTTTTTTCCCCTTTAAAATAATGTATCTACCTATGTAAACAAAGTAAGCCATGTAATTCGTGTCTTTTTCAGTAACGTTTTGTTGAAACAGATGTTGTATGACTGTTGTATAACAATTCTTCTAATATGCTACCAGAGCATGGTAAAATTTATGGTTTCCCCAAATCTCCAGTGGCAATCAAACCACTCTGCTGTCCAAGGCTAATGTTCTTATTTTGAGATTCTCTCTTCCTGTCCTGTCTCCCACCCACCCCACCATATATAAAGCTTACACTGAAATGTCTTCTCTTCTCTCTAGATTGTCACTTTTAGCAGGTCATCTGATAAACAGACAGACAGACATGGCCCTGGCTCAGACCACATTTCCAAGGTCTACTCCCACATTTCCAGTGGTCTCCAGGGCATCTCCCTGAATTTCTTGTTAACACCCCAATCTCAAAATGTGTAATGTGGCAAATTCATAAGTTTCTCCACCAAAACTGTCTTCACTTTCTGGATTTGTTGTGCATATGGTAATACCTGGATACCATTCAATTCCTTCTAGTTGGCTGGCTGACCATGCAAATCTGGCTTCTGACTCATACCACCACTGATGACTAATAAGACTCCTTTCCACTATTCTTGGTTCCCAGCTAACGATTCCTTACACATTCTATACTTACCTGATTATGACTAGCTGTAGTCCTGACCAGCTTCCACTTTATCTCTTATCATGCAGTGCCCGATTCTATTACTCTTTTTTTTACTCTTCACTTTACTTTACATAGGTATCTTTCACTTTGCATCTTTAATTCTTCCCATGGAATACTGTCTTGCCTATTTTCTTGGAAATCTTGCAGCACCATTTCCTCTACCTTACCCAAGTTCCAGGTTTTATCACCATTCCTTGGCCAAGTCCAGTCTCCTTAAGTCTTAATTCTACTCTGCTACTAATTGACTGTTACTCAAGATAAGTCACTTTTTCTCTCTGGTCCCAATTTTATTTTCTTATAAAGGGAAGGTATATGAAACCATTCAGTCTCTAATGTTTTATGAAAGTATGACAGACATTTTCCTAGTCTCTGGTTTGGAAACTTCAGAGATAGTTTTGAATCATTTCCTGACAATCCTTCCCCTGCCCCACAGTTTTCCATTGATCAGTTATTAAATTCTACCCTGATTGTGGCTTTTGATTTAGTTCTCTTTTCCACACCTACCACCACCACTGTTTTCTTTTTTAGACTATTACAGTAGCCTCCTTAGAGGTTTACCTGCTTTTACTCTCTCCCCTTAAATCCATTTGTTATATTTAGGAGTGTCTGCCCAGCCCACACTCTCTTCCCTTAGAATTGCCCAGAACTCTACCAATTCCTGATACCTGATAAAGAGGTTGAATCTAGGTAGCCATATTTATACCACGTCACCCCAGAAACAACTAATTAAGTCATATAAAATAGATACTTCTCTCAAAAATGTGAACCACAAAACCCAGAAACTATACCTATATGGTATTAGGAATGTAGAATTGAGACCAGATTTGCCTTTCTGTCAGTCCAGAGCAAGGTGAAAGTCATAGTTAAGAGAACTGGGAACCAAGAGCAGAGTGAAGGAAGTAAGTTTGCAGAAAGAAAAGATGTCCAGAAAATGGAGGAGATGTTCTCACACACACACACACACGAATGCACACAAATGCATCCACAAATACAGGTGTGGAATGAGTCCTTGTCTGATAGCTTTTCAATTCCCTTAAAGTTGGCTATTTGTGATCCCCACATTTCCTTTATTTTTTTTTTATCTTAAGTTAATTTTGAGTGGGCTTTGCTCCATTCCTTAACATCCAGCCCATCCCCTAAGACGTCACAGTTTTACTAATCATGTAATTTACTTGTTCAAAAACTTTCATTGGCTCCCCATTGCTGATGCATTTGACCCCAGCCTCCTATGTTTGATGTATTTGGGTCCATTCTCTGGCCCGAGCTATTGTTTTCACACTTCTCTTTCATCATCCTCCTATATTCTTACCTAATTGTTCTGTCCTTTTTCCCCAAATATGACTTGTACTTTCCTTACTTACGTCTTTGATCATGCTGTATCCTTTACCTGGAAAAACAACAACAACAAGAAATAAAGAAAACAAAACAAAATTCTTCTATCTCCACTTCTAGGGTACAGCATAAGACCTGGGAGTGAAAATTTTTCATGATTGCATCCCTGATTTTCTGAGTAGGGTGTAGTCTTTGATTTAAACTATCGTAGCGTTTTGTCCATCTTTTATCCTCCTCATGGCAGTGTGGTAGAGCAGGAAGAATATAGCCTTTCAAGACAGAATTGCATTCAAGTCATGGTTTTGCTACTTAAGGGTTGTGTGATTTTGGCAAGTTATTTAATCTTTATGTGCCTCAGTGGGAAAAACAGTAAGCAAATAGTCAAATGAATAGAGAACTATACATTGTGTAAATATTAAGGAAAAAAGTACAGGGTAAATGAGAAAGTATTGTAGTGAATATAGCTTGGTTAGGGTTTTAAGAGAGGCCACCCTAAAGAAGTGGCCTTTAAACAAACACTTAGAATAATAAGTATCCAAGGGACAAGTCTAGGAGGAGAATTTTCAATACAAAAAAACTACGCATAAACAAAAGTACTTGGGCCCTTCTGTATCTCATTTCATCACTAATATTTTTTCTTCTCTTAAATATCACTTCGCTCTCATTTTTTTATTATTTCATGTTTCATGTCACAATTTGTTCTGTTAGTAAGCTTGATTCTCGTTGCTTTATTTCTATTATGTGACATTTTATAACATAATCTTGATAATTGCTAGCATCAATTTTGTGTATCTATTAAGCTATGCCACTTTGGTAGTTGATTAACCTTTTCTTCTAAAACACTGAAATATGAATAACCCAAGGCAGGCACTGCTCTTTTAGTTCTAACATCTCTTGATTGTTTCCTTTTGATGACTTTACTTTTTCTACTTCCCTAATCTTTCAGTAAATTTTTTAAAAGATATATGTAGATGATAGATAGATAGATGATAGATAGATAGATAGATAGATAGATAGATAGATAGATGCTTATCTATGTGTGGGTATATATGTCTTTTTTAAAAATTTATGTGTATTGGGGCACCTGGGTGGCTCAGTCAGTTAAGTGTCTGCCTTCGTCTCAGGTCATCATCCCATGACCCTGAGATCCAGCCCCTCATCTAGCCTGCTTTAACTCTTCCTCTGCCCGCAGCTCCCCCTGCTTGTGCTCTCTCTCTCAGTCAAATAATCAAAATCTTTAAAAAAAAATTATGTATATTACGTATATATCCCTTTTATATGTTCATAAGAAGTCTAAGCTCTAGTGAGATATTGGACATCTAAACAAATAATTCTAAAATGAAGCAGAATATTTTGCCACTCCCTTTATCTTTTCTTTTAACCACCCCTCCTTTCCCGTTGACTTTATGATGACATAGTCTCCCTTTTATGTCCCTCCCACCTCTCTGATTGTACTTTTTTGGTACTAATTCCTCTTCCTGTGCTTGTGCCTTAAATGTTTTTATTTGCTGGGGTTCAGTCCTTGGTTCTTTTCTTACAGTACATATGATGCTGGGCATCTACATCCATTTCCCCAGATCTGACATCACCTGTATTCCCATCTGCAGCTCAAATCTTTCTGCTGAATTCTAGGCCAATATTTGCCTGACTTTCTGAACATATCAATCTTTTTATCCTACAATCATATAAAGTTCAGTGTTCCAAATCTTATCTTGTTTACCTCTTTTTTTCTTCCAATGCACCTAACCACATTTACCCAAAAGCCCAAATCAAAACCTTCAAATCAGCCTTGAGTTGAATTGAAAATGTTTATCAATGGAACTTTTCAATTCTGCCTCCTAAATTCTTAAATCCTTCTGTTCCTCCCCACCCCGGGTTTCCACTGTCATTGTTTTACTGTAAATTTTTATTATCTTTGCCAGAATTACTACCTTAGTCTTCTAAGTGGATTATATTTTCTGTCTGCCTCAACCTCCTCTAGCCCAAACTCTACCAGAGTAATGGTGATATGTGTTAAGGAGCGCACTTGTTGTGATGAGCACTGGGTGTTATATGTGAAGTGATGAATCATTAAATTCTACTTCTGAAACCAATATTATACTATATGTTAATTAACAAGAATTTAAATAAAAAATTGAAACAAAAATAAATGAAATAAAATATACTTAGAGTTATGTTTATAAAATAGAAATTTCATAATAACACACTTCTCCATAAAATTCTTAATAGGTTCACTGTCATCTATAGGACAAAATCTAAACACCTTAATATGAAAACAAAGTCCTTCGTGATCTGGCTTCTGTGTGTTGTTTTAGCCTAATTTCTCTACTGCCCTCCCCACCACAGCACTCCATGTCTGCACCAAACTGCTCACCATTCAGGTTCCCAGACTAACTTTCTGCTTTCTCACTTCCATCCTTTTGTATATGATCTTTCTGGGCAGGGTGTGTCCTTCTTCATGTCTTGTCTTACCCCCCACCTATCCCCCAAAGTCCTTCTACTTCTTTTAGGACTAGGCTTATGTATCATTACTTTGGATCCTTCCTGAACTTTACTTTTCACCATTCTCCTTAAGTTACTCATCTTTTCAATATATTGATATATCTGATGTTTACCTGCTGTTTATATATCTGATGAACATTTGCTTCATTACACTTTGTATCCCTTATATACTTTTGTAAGGTCTTCAAGGATAGAGTGATCACATCTAATTTACCTGAATTGCCTCAGCACCTATCTCTTAGAGAATATGTTGAAGAAGTCAACAAACTGGATTAAAGAAAGCAAGAACTATTGAGTCACATAGATTTGAGTTGACTGTGTCATTTTCCAGCTTTGCAAATTTGGGCATTTATTACCGTCTCTAAATCTCTGTTTCTTCATCTGCAAAATATGGGTGATGATAACTACCTCACAGGATTCTTGGGTTACTAAATCAGACAATGTATTTTAAATGACCAATAGAGATCCATCTCTAGTAGATATCTATTTTTTAAACTTTTGTTGAATGAACAGATAAAAATGAATGCATGAACGATGGATAATTAAGTGAGTGAATACATTTGAATGAATAGAATAAATACTATAAAAATTTTTATAATGGATTCACCAAGAAAGACTTTCTATACAAGCAGCTGCCTTACTTTTTAAAGGGATGGTTAAGATGTCAGCAGGCAGCAGCGTAGCAGTCGAGGCACTGGGAACCTGAACCTTGAGAATGTGAGGAAAGGCTAAGACTAGGGAAAGCATCCTTTTTTTTTTGTTGAAAACATTATTCGCTGCTGTCACTTTACCCTTCTGCCTGTTTTTTCTTCATCACATTAAAGAACTCCAAGGATGGGCTGGCTGCCAACTCATTCAAGGTACATCAGCATCTCATTAGCCAGATGACAAGTTAGGCCTCACACAATAAGCTGTATGGATTTTGAAAAGAGAAAGTGGGTTGTTATTAATAATAACATAAATTATTATTGTTGAATGGAGCTTTCTGTTGCCTAATCATTATTATTCAATGAATTGTTTTAGACACAGCATACATCGCAATGGTGTTAAAGGCACTACATTTTCTTCCTTAGGAGAAAAAGAATATTAACACTAATTTAAAGTCCACTGGAAAGCATTAATTTAGAGTCCTGTCTGTTTCAGGTACCTATCTCAGAAATTGAAGCTGAGAAAGGTAATCTAGCAGGTAGGATTTTTAAGTTGTCGACTTCATCTCTGTACTCTTTAGATGCAAATGGACTTTGATGACAGACTCCAATCGTCAAGCCAACATGTTGTATTGCTATATTGCTTACCCATTTTTCTTTATTAGTCCTTTTTTTTAATGCCTCATGCACCTTACATCATTAGTCTGGGTTTATGTCACTGCATTCTATTGTGTCACTGAGTAATGGAAAAAGAAATTAATTTTGGAATTATACAATAACCAGGATTCAGAGTTCAGCTCTGCTGTTTACTAGCTGTGTGAACCTCCACAAGTTATATAACCATTCTAATCTTCTCTAAGATAAGGATAATGGTTCCTAACTTGTAAGATTGTCATGATGATTAGAAATTACATTTTAACACTATCTACCCTAATGGTAGGCATATGATAGGCACTTGATAAAAGCTAGTCAGTACAAAGAATTATTTATCTAGTTGTTGATAGAATCTACTTCACAAATACATGTAAAAAATATGTAAAATTTATGATCATAGAGAAAATACAAGATTTTCTCTATTATAAAAGTATCTTCATTTGTTAGTCATATATACAATATTTATATACAACATATACAACATTGTTAAGAAATTCAAGTGAGGGTCGCCTGGGTAGCGCAGTTGTTAAGCGTCTGCCTTCGGCTCAGGGCGTGATCCCAGCGTTCTGGGATTGAGCCCCGCATCAGGCTTCTCCGCTGGGAGCCTGTTTCTTCCTCTCCCACTCCCCCTGCTTGTGTTCCCTCTCTCGCTGGCTGTTTCTCTGTCAAATAAATAAATAAAATCTTAAAAAAAAAAAAAAAAATTCAAGTAAAAACTTTAAGAGCATGTAACACCACTCTACCACCAAAACATGATTATAATTTTACCTATTTTATCTCTTTATCTTTAGTCTCACATTTTTCAGTTGAAATGATTGAATGTGCATAATTTTGATTTCTTCAACTTGATATCATGCCACCTTTATGGCACTATACTGTGTGTCAGTAAGAGATATTCAAATTTATTTAATTATACCCTTATTATTAGATATTTGGCTTACATCTTAGGGTTATTACTTTGCGCATATTTAAGGGATTTTAGAGAATTTTAGATTCTAGTCTAAATCCCCTAGTGTGATTAATGACACATATGTGATGTAAGTCCTTGAAACATTGTTTTTCAAAATGGATACACGTCCTTCTAGAAACTAAAAGCCTTCCCTAGACATTATTCAAAGCACTGCTCCTAGACCAAGTTAGTAGGATAGAACAGGTGGAAAAATAAAAGATGGGAGAGTGTGGTTCAGTATTGAATTTGGATGTGGTAGGAAAAAAGATATTTATCATCTGTAACTTAATTAAAATCCACATGCTATTGGCCCTTGGAGAAATGAATCATCTATTCTTCAATTTAGTCAGATAGTCTGTTAGTCTTTCCACAGGCCTATTATGAGAAAAATTATGGTAATACGCACTCCCTACTTTCTGAAAGTAGTACATGGTCCCTGCCTTCTGGAAGCTTATGCTTCAGTGAAAGTGACAAATATCTTTCAAAAATCATTGTAATACAGTTGAGAAGTGTTCCATTGCAGGTTAAGTTGGGAGAGTGGGCAACTTACCTTGGAGCCCAAAGATCAAGTATGAGTATGTGCTGACCTTATAAGAAAAAGAAGAACATAGTTACATACCTTTTCTTGTTACTATCTCCCAACTCTGGGAAGTGTAAATGGCCCAACTCTGAGAGCAGTACTGCACACCCTATTGACTATTCCTAAAGGTTCAAATAAAATATCTTATCATGGGTCTTAAATATGCTAGAACTTTCTGCTTAGACTTCTTTATGTTCACAACATTTGGCAAATAGGCCTCAATCCCTCCTTAAAGATTCAATAATTAAATTTAATATTGACCACCTAAATAGATAAAAGGAATCATGATTCACTTTGAGATATCCCATCTATCCTCAGCATTTTAAGACTTAGATACTATAGAATTATAGTACTATACTATGTTATGGTATATTATATTATAGAGTATTACAGTATAATGTATTTTATTGAAAAGTAATACATGAAAAATATCAATCCTTTCCTTTAATTCTGAGCCATGTTTCTTATTTCACCTCAGCAGGTAATATTCCTCTTTACCTTTTTTGCTCAAGCCTATAACTTGATTTTTTCCCTATTGTAGGAGGATTTGTAAGCCTCAACCACCCATAGTGAGATCATGTTGTCACCAGACTTAACCTGGTAGGAGTTGGGGATTAGATGAGACACTGAAGAAGTTTAAAAAGAACCTCACTGAGTAAAGCCAATTTTATCCAGAACCATTCAAGTTCACAGATTTTAATTAACAGTTTGAATTTTGTAATATTACTTGAATTTCAAATGGGTGAGAATTTAACACTGTATTATAGGAGCCCAGCAAAAGGACACGAGTTGCGTCACAGACACTTATTAAATGTGATGGAAATTCAACAGACGAATGCCAGCAAACAGGTGCAAGAGCTGAATTAATTTTTAAACCCTACCACTCAGGGGGAATTGCAATGCATCACGTTGACAGCCACAGCACGTTGCTAATTTCATTCACAAGCTTAAAAATCTCAATACATTTGAACATGTGAATGTATTAAATTTTAAAAAGTGTAAGTAGCATAAGGGTATCCCAGAACTAAAAATGATAATTTCTCTCTGGGACTTCAAGTCATTTATCTAGCCAGAAGCATGGTGTTTTTTTATGAATGAAATCTATCTTACCACTTCCCCATACAAATTGTGTTCTGTTATTGTATGTTGTGCAGACTGTTACTAAGCAAGGTTTTCTCTTACTTTTAATATGAAATCCCTGTGAGTCAGCAGAAAACTTAGTATTCACTGATAAGAGTTTCCAACTTCTGCTTTCACGCATGAAGGGGGTTCTCCATCTCTGCTTCTGATGATGCTAAGTGGTAGTATTCCTGGAGTTAAATATATAACAAAATAAAATTAAATGAAGGCAGGGGTGCCTGGGTGGCTCAGTCAACTGGTTAAGCGTCTGCCTTCGGCTCAGGGCGTAGTCCCGGGTCCTGGGATTGAGCCCCGCATCGGGCTCCCTGCTCTGCTGGGAGCCTGTTTCTTCCTCTCCTACTCCCCCAGCTTGTGTTCCCTCTCTCGCTGGCTGTCTCTCTCTCTGTCAAATAAATAAATAAAATCTTAAAAAGAGAAAAAAAAAAGAAAAAAGAACTAAATGAAGGCGGCAACTTTTTTGGTGGTATCACTAAAAGTGGTAAATTATAAGCTGAAAACTCAGAAAACTCTGTTTTTACCAGGGATTCACATACTTTGAGGTCCCCGATACAGTTGAGAATTCAATAAAAATCCTGGATTATCTCCACATAAAATTGAATATACACACAAAATCTTACAAAGATTTCAGGGTATTCATGCATCTCCACACTTAGAATACCGTTTATGGTACATCTTGATCTTTGGGACTGGAAGAATATCTCTTATTTAGTGGATTTTTCTCTTTGCCACCAGGCTTTAGATCTGGGACTGAAGATATAAAGGAAGATAATAAAATATCTTTGGATCTTTTGCAGCCTAGTAGATGTTAATAGACCAATAATGTAGAGTGGTAATAGTTTGTTGAAATATGTATAAAAAAATTGCAAAAGCTTCCTGGAGAAGATGCCACCTTTGTGAGCATTAGGGATGAGTAGACATAAACTATAAGAAGAGCGAGAAAGGCATTTTAGACTATGAAGAGAACAAGGATCACTGCCCTGTCATTGCTAAAATATTGTATTTACAAGAAATGCACAATATCAAATGTATAGAAAATCTTTCAGTCTTCTCTTAAAATATTTCTCAAGAAGCTTTAAAGAAAAAGTAAAAGGAGCTGGATTTAATTATCCAAGATTTTAGCCATCAGAGCCCTTTTTTCTAATTGTACACAAGCTTGTCCCCCCATTTTGCTTAGCAAGAGCAAAAATTAAGCACTAATTTTTGGAACATAAAAACAACATAAAGGGCTCCTTTCCTAGCAAGTGAGTCAGGAAAAGCCCAGTGTGTACTGCATTGGATGAGTCTAGATTCTTAATCAAAAACAAGTAATCAGTACTTGCCCAAAAGTCTTTTGATAATGACAGCAGTAGTAACTGTTTCTTTTTTAAACACACTATCAAGAAAGCTGATGAAAAAGAGAGGCAAATTTATAGTCTAATAACCTGAGCTAACAATATGTTATTTTCAGTAGAATGAAAAGGACAAAAGCCAAAGGTATTCATTACCATTCCCAAGGTAAGAGACCAGGGCAGTTGCCGCCTTCACCAGATGTGCAGTCTTTAGGCCTAACAATGCACATCTCCCCAAGGGAAAAGTGGAGAGAAAGCCAAACTCTTGCAACTTGATGCAAGGTGATTTGGGTTCCATTACAGCATCTCTCAGTAAAAGGCTATTCAGGCTTAGAGTAAAGATTCCACCCTCTTTTTCTCCCAGAAAATGAGATTGTTATATAAAACACTGGACATGGAATCAGAGCTTCTGGAAATCATTCTGAGCCATGTGATTTCATCTTAGTTTCCCTAAATTCTGATCAGGAAAAAGGAGATGAGATGGTTTGGTGTATATACCATCTTAAAATTGTTGCGTTGTTTTGAGCACACGTAAAGACAAGAAAAACTCAAGAACATACTCAGGAGACTGAAAAATAACACACCTATATAATTGAGTTAAAAAAAAAAAAAAAGACAAAAAAACTATGCTAATCTGGCCTTGCCAGAGTGTGTTTCTCAGTGAGCTGGCCAGAAATGTTATGTCTCTCATCTGGAGGAGTTAGATTCATTCTGTATTATAAAAAGAATGGTTGTAGGGGTGGGCTTCATGTTAAAAAGATCAAATTTCCATTTGAGTCCTGTGAACTTAGAAAGTGACCTTTAACCCTCAGTTTTTCACCTTTAAATGGAAATGAGAATATCTACCTCTTGCCTTCAGAATTATTATAGGGAATTAATGGCATGATTAAGATATGTGAGAAGTGATTAACACCAAACATACTTTAAGTATTTTCCTCCCCAGAAAACAAAATCTATGGAACGAGTAGTTGTTTTTAAAAATTAAAGTTCTTATTTCAGAAATTTTGGAAGTGCTAGGTAAACAAAGTTTAACAGTTACATTCAGAGCTTTACCATGCTAACGGACATTGTGGGTCTCCAGAAGAAGAGTATGGCATGTTGCATTTCTCAGACTTTACTTGCCAACAGACACACTGGTATTTGGTTGGGGAGTGAAGGTGTTATATAGTTAACTGTCCCCAGAACAGTAGATTGGAAAATGCTGTCTATACAAGGGTCAAGATTCCTTTTTTTTTCCTTTTTATTCCCTTAATAGTGTGTACAATCCTTGTTTCTAGCCCTCCTCACAATATTTACATATCATTCTCCTTATTGGGTTTGAATTTCTTGAGGGCAGGAACTACAATGTCTTCATAAACATTTTAATCCCCAGTGTTTAGTACACTGTGCATAATAAATATTGTCTGAATGAATGAATGATGTATTATTTAGGATGCAGTTACTGAATTTTACCAAATATTGCTGATGCCAATTTTAATTGAAATGATTTCTGTTAGCCTCAGATTCCATGCAGCTAATAAATGGACTAAATAAATTGGGGTTTTAGATCTCTGAAAACAAAGAGCCTGTTTTAAAATGATTCACAAATATATTTCATCCTTGCGGAAGTATGCTCAAGAAAGAAGATGCCCTGTACAGAAAGGTGCTCCATGAAAACTAGAGCACAGGAAGAAGGAAAGAATAGAGACAAAAAAAAATATTGTGTGCTTAAGATTCCAGAAGACAAGTTGTATACTTGGATGGCAAGAGAAATCTAGAAGTTTAATTATGGTAAATAATCAGGCCAGGTGAATGTAATGCCACCTGGAAGGTTTAGGTTAGTTAAATTAGGGCTCTTACAGTTTTTAGCATTGGTCATTAAATAGTCAAGGTCAAACTAAAAAGTGATTCTTAATTTCTCATTTTTTTAAAGATTTTATTTATTTGAGAGAGTGTGCACAAGAGGGGGGTAGGGGCAGACAGAGGGAGAAGCTGGCACTCTGCTGAGCAGAGGCTCGACCCCAGGACCCCAAGATCATGACCCAAGCAAAAGGCAGATGCCTAACCAACTGAGCCACCCAGGCGCCCCTGATTTCTCATGTCTATGCCATGCTGTCTTCATAGTCTTAAGGCTTAAATGCCACTTTGTAAGCTTAGAAATGCACCATTAATTTGTACAAAAGGAAATTTTATACTTCATTTTGGATACTGAAGTCTTTTAATCTGGTACCTAAATCCAATGAGCATTACTCAGATGCTTCAGAGGTTTCCAACAACCCTCTACCCCACCTACTCTCCTGTTAGTAGAGAATGAAAACAGAATTAGTTTGGTAGAATCTTCAAATTAACATATCAAATCCCCTCCTCACCTATTCCATTGTACAACTGAGAATAGTAAATAAATAAATGGATGAATGGCATTCATAAAGTGACTATACGGAGTATGTGCTAGGTGTTTCTGAACATTTTCTTTATTTGATCTTAACAATAATCCTGTGAAAAGTGTTAACATCTCATGTTCTAGTGGGAAAACAAACTCAGAAGTTAAGTGTCATTGCCCCATATCAAACAGCTATTAAAAAGTAAAAGATCTGATCATTGAACCTAGTTTCTCCTTTCTATAGCCCAGCGCCATTTCTATTACACCATGTTGTCTTAATATAAGTATTGTCATTTCTTAGGCTTTTCCATATGGATGTTTAAGTTGCATATGTGTAAGCATAGTACTCACACAAACAGCCTGACCATAACTTAGGTGAAGACAACTATTAAACTTTAACAAAGGACATGTAAAATACTAATGGAAATACTATATTCCCTGGATGGATTTTATGATAATGTAAATTTTATCCAAATAAGCTTAGAAATTCAGTGCAATTTTAATCAAAATATTTGTTATATACTTTATTATTTCTAAGTTTAATTTAGAATAATAAATGCATGAGAATACCCGAGAAAATTTTTTAAGGAAGGATAATGGTGAGGGTAGGGGAGTTTGTGCCTCCTGATAGCAAAACATACTGGAAAAAAACAACAACAATAATTTGGTATTGGCAGAAAAATAGAGAAATACATCAGTAGAACACAGTTGAGAATCCAGATCTATTTGTATATAAAAAAAATATGATCAAAGCAATACTTCAAAGGAGTGGGGTAATAATAGGACAATTGGCTATGTAATTTTCAAAAAATGTAGTTAGATCCCTGCCTCATACCATACTAAAAATAAATTTTCAGTGGATTAAATATTTAAATATAGGAAATAAAACTAGAAATGTACCAGAAAATGTAGAGTTGATTAAATCTACATAATGTTGGAGTGGGGAGAGCTTTCCTAAACTTGATAAAATCTAAATTAAATAAGTGTAAACTATCATTTGCTCACTATATTAGGCTAGTTAAGGTTAAAAAGAGTGCTAGTTTTAGTACTAATGTAGATGTGGGGAGATGGCCTCTCTCATGTACTATTGATGGAAATAAATTGGTACATCTATTGAGAGAGTAAATTTAGAAATATCGGTCCAAATTTAAATGGGCACAAAGAGTCTTTGACCTAAAAACTCTAATCCTATAGACTACTATCATAATAGGCTCAGATAGTTATAAAAAATTTTCCCACAATGTGGCTGTCTTTTTACTTTGTAGAGTTTTCCTACCGTGCAGAAATTTCAAATGTGTAATTCACATGTTTACTGCAGCAGTATTGTGATAGCAAAAATAGAGACCATCCTAACTGTTGCTGTGATAGCAACATGAGCTCCACCAGAGTAGAGACTGCCTCTTTCTTAATTAGTGTGTTCCATACCACAAACCACAAATATTTGTTAATGAACAAACAAAATGAATTATAATGCATCTATACAACTGAAATTTTTAAGTAAGCTAAGCAAACAAAGCAAGTTGCAGGTTATTGTGCAGATCATTCCCTCCTTACAAATATATGCATAGGTATTTTTATATACAAATTGTCATATATATTAGAAAAAAGTTATAAAATATACCTTTCGTTTGCTTCTTGGGGTGGGATTTAAGGAGTAATGACATTAACGTTTTACTACATATACAACTGATAATATTTCTTTTTGCCTTTTTTTTTTAAACAATGACTATGTTTAGAACCTTAAAGTACAAATGCAGTCATTCTTTAAATCCGCCAGCTCTTCTTGGTGCGAAGGATTTATGGCAGTGAACAAACAGTTCTCTGTTTTCACTGAGCACATCATCTAGTAGAGGAAGACAGGTGGTAAACAAGTAAATATTTGTCCCTAATAAGGTATTATGAAAAAAATTATATCGTGTAAGGAGACTTTAGTGACAGGATGCTACTTTTCATAACTGTAGTTAGAGACAACCTTTCTAATTCTGTGATGTTTATTTTTTTTTTAAGATTTTATTTATTTGAGAGCGCACACAAGCACTGGAGAGGGGCAGAGAGGGAGAATCAGGAAACCGATGTGGGGCTCAATGTGGGCCTCGATTCCAGGACACTCAGATCAAAACCTGAGCCAAAGGCAGATGCTTAACCAACTGAGCCACCCAGGCGCCCCTAATTCTGTGATGTTTAAGAAGAGACCTGAATTAAGTAGGGAATAAGCCATTCGGGTATATGAAGGCAGATTTTCTAGATACAGGTCAAAGGACCTAGGCAGGACCAGAGCTCAAGGTCAGGAAGATGAGGTCAGAGAAATGGGAGTGGTAGGAAGCAGTGGTTGCATATGACATAGAGACATTTGGCCAAGGTAAGAACTTCAGTTTCTCTTTCATGTGATAGGAAGACACTAGAGGTGTTGAACAGTGTAATCACATGATCTAATTTTTATATGAAAAGGATTGGTCTGATGGTTGTGTGGAAAAGGTGATGATGGCTTGGATTAGGATGATAACAGTAGAATTGGTGAGAAATGGTGGAGTTCTCAATACAATTCAGATATGGAGCCATGAAAAATTGCTGATATGAAAGAAAGGGAAGAGTAAGAATATGAGACTGTCAGGAACTTTAAAAATCCTGCAACAACAAACCTGATTTAGAATGTGAGAATGGAGTGCCTCTTACGAGGCAGAACTCTTAACAATTTTCTTGAACAGCTAGGGTCAATCTCTATGTCAGGAATTTTCCCAACATTACTGTGAGAGATGAGTACCAAATAATATAAAATTGAGTTGAAATTACAACTTGTTATCCCATAGTGGATTTAATGTACATTTACTTTTAACTATACATTTTTAAAGTGTACTTAACTTGAAAACATCTTGCTATTAAATGTATGTTAGCCTTTAATTCCTTTTTGTAGTCAGTTTTTCTGACATAATTCTGCTATTATAAAGTATTAGAAGAATAAAAAACCTCAAAATATGAAAAAAAAGTATTAGGAGGAAAACAGTTCTGCTATTTTGAAGAATTGAGAAAACTTGTGGTTTAGGATTTCATAGATATTAAGTGAAATTAAAGCTTACAGAAAATCTCAACAATATTATGCACTAATCTTTGTGGGAAAAAAATGAGGTGAAGTCACTGAAGGTCTTGATGACCATTACATTCTCATGTCTTATTTTATTCTATAAGAGAAATATGCAAAAATTCACCTTGCACATTGGCTCATTTCAGTTAATAAAGGCTTGTAAGTTTGCATTTCTACAGGTTAAAATTATTTGCAGGTGCTCTGTTGCAGGTGCAAATAATTCATTCATTTAGAATATTTCCAGCCAGTATCAAATATCATTAAATACATGGAAATAGTTATATCGAGATAACGAAAATGCTGGCAAATTTGAGAGTTCATTTGCCCCATTAAAATCATAATTCAGTACCTACATTCACATTTGGCCAAAAAGTAGGACATTTCATGACATTATTTGAAAATTCAGTTCATAATGTTTTCTGTGACTAAAAATATGATCTTCATTTAGCCATTCATTGATGTGACTGAATATTATAGTCTTCATATATCCATCTAATGATGTGAACGAAACTGTTTGTAATAATGATCCTGGATTTTCATTCACTTATCCATTTATTTTTTTTCCATTCATTATCTATTTATTATCTTTTCAACAAACATTTACTGAGTGTTTACTATAGTAATTCTTAATCTTGGCTGCAATCAAAATCCTCTGTGAAGCTTTTTAAAAGTAGTGATTACTGTGTAATAAACCCCTGAAACTGATTCCAGAGGTCTGGACTGGGGCCAGGCATCTTTATTTTTTCAAAGGCTCCACAGGTGATTGATGTGCAGTCAAGGTTGAGAATCACAAGCTTCTCTGTTAAGTACGAGGGATATGAAGAGTGAACATGAAATAGCTCCTTTTCACAAGTCAAGGTACTGAGACAGAGAAGTAAACTAGTAATTGCAGTAGAGTGTGACAAGTGCACATCTCTTCCCACTTAGAACGCGTATACATTGGTCTGGTGTAAACTAAGTCCATTGGTGGACTAGAAAACACAAAAAGGAGATTTTCCCTAATCACCAAATCAAATGAGTCCCTATTTTCTGTCTTACCTACTGTGCCTTAATCAAGTGAATTAGCCATACAAGATCTGTGACTAAAATCAGAAAATGGAAGAGTAGAGAGGACCAGTTTCTATCTCTGATAACAGGATATGGGATATGAGAAAGAGGTGGAGGAAGAAAGAAGGGTTGCTCTTCAAGGGCAAGGACCAGGTCTTATTAATATTTTTCTTCCTTTGGCCTAATTGAGAGTCCAGCAGATATTCCCACATAGTCTCTGCTTACCTAGGAGACTCTGTCCCTTGCTCTCTGGCCAGTGACTTACACAAGCAAACCCCTTTTTGCTACGTTATAGACACATGACATTTACTGATTATCTTTAAACTCTCTAATTCAGACAAAAACACCTTGCTTAATCCTTGATAGTAGGATTGCCTTTTCTTGTCTTCTCGTCTATCTGTACCATTGCCAGTTGATGTTTTGTTTTTACCATTTTAATTTCCATTACCATATGCTGTTTAAATTCTTTTTTTCTTTTTAATTTCATTTTATCAAATCTGCATTGTCAACCTTTCTTGCTATAAATTATGGAAACAAAAGTATGAGTTTATAAAGGAAGGGTATCCCTGGAAATTGAACTTATCTAAAATAAGGCATGATATATACTTTTGATCCCCAGAGTGGCACCAAAAAGCTCCACAGAACACATTGCCCATTGCAGTCCTTTATCATCCGATCCATGAGGATGTGACTTGTGGAGTTGATAGGACTACCCCTGGAAATCCTATCCAGGAAGCCCATTGCACATAGTCCAGATTAGGATTCCCCAAACAAAAACAAAAAAGCCCCAGAAGAAAAGCTTTTCCTGGTTTGGAGTTATCCTATTATCTTTAAGACCATTCCTAAGTAAAATGGAAGCTCTTATTTTCTTTCTCCATGATATGACATTGACAAGGCCTACTTAGACCTTATAAAGAAAAAACTGATCACAGTCGTTTTAATTTTTCAGCTGCAGATTCATATGCAGTGTGGATATATTTAAAGTGAATATTAATTATATAAACATGAAGTTGCATAATATAAAATATGAATAAATTCTCACTTTATGTGAGATACTTTGAAATAAAAACAGATCCCCTCAATTAAAAGAACTAGTCAGGAATCTCATAGTTTCACAGCTAGTTGGCTGAATGAATTATAAACTATAACTCTGCCACAGGAAGGTGCCTTTTTAGCTGATAAAGAGAAATGCCTACCATACTTTGTTCTGTCAAATGAACCATGCTATTGTTTATATTAGAATTTACATGGTGATTTCAGATATTACTTTGTTATTTTAACATTTTCTATTTTCATTATTTTTTGAAAATATATTCATTGACAATATCAAGCAAATATTATTAAGCTCTCTTCCTTTCTGTTATTTCATCAAATTGGTTAACATATAGTCAGGTATGGCTAATTCAGTACTGTTAATAACCACGTCCTCAAATAGCTATCTTTGAAATGTGATAAAATGCCAAGAATGCTAAGCAGTTGCCATGTTGAGCCATCCATTTAATTTCTACAAAATATTAGGGATAATGTTATGAAACAAAATTTTAAAGCATTAAAGCAAAAACATGCTACATTATTTGTTGCTTCATGTGCTCGCCCCTGCCCCCAGCTTGGGTCTTTCTGTGTCATCCGCTGATCGCACAAGGCACTGCTGCCAAGCTGCTTCCTATACCCAGGTGTCACTCCCAGTCCAGCAGGAGGGGATCCCCATCCCACCCTGCCTCTTCTCTGTGGGCTCCAAGAGCTACCCCAGAGACCTCAAACAGAAACAGAAGCTGGGGCCTCTTTCCAGATAGGTCCTTGACCAGGAAAGTGTCTCTCTCCTTTCTTGCCTAAGGTCAAAGTAAAACATGAACTGACAAGTCAAAGCACTTGTATCTGCTGCCCTTTTCCCTACCTCTCCTCCCCGGAATGTAATCATGGAATAGGGAAGGCCCCCATGAGGTCAGAGGGCACAGGACTTACTGTCATGATTTTTGTTTTAACCTTCATAACCTGCCGAACCTGTTTTCTTCTTATGAGAAGGCCGGGCCCCAGCCCGCGCACATGCTGTTCACATGCTGTGGCTGGCGTGTGTCTGCTGTGCCGGGTGAGCGGAGATGCGTCTCAGAACAGACTCCTTGCAGAAGCTCCGGAGACGTGGACTCTAACCCCACACAAGTCACTACACAGACTGCGGAGCAGTGTTCACCGCTCAGAGTACTTGTCGTGAGTGCGCATCGTCAGTTTAAACACTGCTCTCGTCTTCTTCATTACACGGTCCTCAGTGTCCACCTCTTAAGAGACAGTGCTCGCCCCACCGGTCCTGTCTCCTCCAGCCTCCTAGTGACAGCAGCAGCGGGAGGGACGTCAGGATGTCTCCTTCCTTCCTCTTGGCCAGAAGTTACCAGATAATACTGTCTCTTTAAAAATAAAATTTTAAAAGCTTTAAAAAAATGGATGTTTACATCCTATTTTAAATCAAACTACATGTGAATTGAAATTTATTTTATAATACATTTTTTTCTTTGAGAGAGTTAGTTTTGAATTATGCAAGATTTAAATCATGCAAGTCTTAGGAATACACCCTTCTGAAGTGTCCTCAAAATCCAAGCTCTAAAATATGAAGAGTTGCATATTTGTTCAGATCTTAGAGTGCTTAAAACACATTTCCCAGTGACCAGAACTCTTTCTGTGGAAAGTGGAGAGATTGAATAGCAAATAGAAAAAAGGTGACCACCCTCTTCAGCTTTAACTTTGATGTTTTGTTTCTGAGAAACCTGCTTGTTAGAAGATAAATTCCCTAACATCTAACATCTTCTAGCCTTTCAGCAAAGTAGTTTTTGTGGATGAAAGAGTGAACCCATACCATGGATTTGGTTAACTTTTAGACAGCCAGATTCTCAGCTCCCTGGTACAAGTAAGATATTATTTCTTTCATTTTCTGATCCAGTTTCCCAAGAAGATTAATCAAGTGTATCTTAATGTACTACTGGACTTACAGGTTACTAAAAGGTGAACTAAGATATCAACCTTGTATAATTTACTTTGCTGTAAGAAGCATACCAGTGAAACTCAAGTGCCAGGATGGCAACCGTACTTTCTGATCTTCATCCATAGAAAATCTGGACTGCAAGGATTACATCTCTATGGCATAATATTCTCTAGGAACAAAAATTTTAAGACATGATCAATCAAATAAAAAAATTAAATAGAAACTTCCTGTATAAGTTCATTGAACATGATACTTTCATATCATATTTGTATGCCAATGGAGTAAGTCTAAGAAAAGTTATATTTATTGATTTATTTAAAAATCAGCACTTTTTGTTTATCCCTATTCTTGAAAACTAGATGGAGCTTGTTTGTTTTGATTGCATATTTAAAAATGTAAATAGTATCATACATGCATCATTTTGTAATTTTCTTCTTTTACATATTCTAGATATATTAATCCCTTACCAGATATATGATTTGCAATTTTTTCTCCATTCTTTTGGTTGTCTTTTCACTTTCTTGATGGTGTCGTTTGAATAACAAAATTAATTTTGATGAACTACAATTTTCTTTTGTTGCTTGTGATTTGGGTGTCATATCTAAGAATTTTTTTGCCAAATTCAAAGTCATTAATATTTATCCCTATGTTTTCTTTCTAAGACAAAATTCTTTCTAAGAATTTTATAATACTTTTCGCTCTTACATTTAGGTCTTTGATTCATTTTGAGTTAATTTTTCTGTGTAATTTAAGGGTCCAACTCCATTTTTTAGTATATGACTATCTATCTAGTCGTCCTAACATTGTTTGTTCAATTGACCGTTCTTTCCATTTTGAATGGCTTTGACACTCTTGTCAAAAATCAGTTGCTCATAGATATAGATGGGTTTATTTCTGGGCTTTCAGTTATATTCCATTGATCTCTATGTCCATTGTTGTACCAGCACCACACTGTCTCATTACTATTGCTTTTTAGAAAGTTTTGAAATCCCTAAGTGTGAATCTTCCTTCTTCATTCTTTTCCCCTCACCTCCTGCCCAAGATCATTTTGGCTGTTCCGAGTCTCTTAAAATTCCATGTGAATTTTAGAATTAGCTTGTCAATTTGTATTAAAAAGTCAGCTGGGATCTGATAGAGATTGCAATGAATCTTAAACCAATTTGGAGGAGTAATGCCATCTTAAATTTAAAAATATATATATTGTTTGTAGCTTCTGTAACGTAAGGTTTACCTTTCTTTTGTTAACTTTATTCCTAAGTATTTGATTCTTTTTGATGCCATTGTGAATGGAGTTTTTTTATATTTCTTTTTTGTATTGTTAATTATTAAGGGTAGAAACACAACTGATTTTTGCATGCTAATACTATATACTGCTGCTTTGCTGAATTCATTTGTTAGGTCTCATACGGTTTGTGTGTATGTGTTTGTATATATGTAATCTTTAGTGTTTTCTACATATAAGATCCTGTCCTCTGTAAACAGAGATAATTTTACTTCTTCCTTTCCAATTTGGATGCCTTTTAGTGCTTTTCTTGTCTGGTTGCTCTGACTAGAACTTTCAGTACTGTGTTGAATAGAAGTGGTAAAAATGGGTATCCTTGTCTTGTTCATGATCTTTGAGGAAAAGCTTTCAGTCTTTCATCATTAAGTATAATATTAGCTTTGGGTTCTCATATATGGCCTTCATTATGTTGAGGTACTTTCTGTTCCTAGTTATTGAGTGTTTTTATCATGAAAGGGTGTTGAATTTTTTCAAATTCTTTTTCTGCATCAGTTGACATAATCATGTGGGTTTTTTTCCTTCATTCTATCAATGAGACATATTACATTGATCAATTTTCATTTGTTGAACCATCCTCAGTCATGACCATCCCACTTGGTCATGGCGTATATTCCTTTTAATATGCTGCTGAATTCAGTTTGCTAGTATTTTGTTGAGGATTTTAATGTTTAGATTCATCAGAAATACTGATCTGTAATTGTCTTGTGATGCCTTTGGTTTTAGTTTCATAGTAATACTGGCCTCATAAAGTAATTTGAAAAGTGTTCTCTTTTCTTCAATTTTTTGGAAGCATTTGTGAGGTAATATTTTTAATTATTTGAATACTTGGCAGAATTCAGCAGTGAGGCCATCTGGGCCTGGACTTTTCTTTGTGGGTTGCTTTTGTTTACTGATTTAATCCTTCCACTTGTAAGACTTCTATTCAGATTATGTATTTCTTCTTGGGTCAGTTTCAGTAATTTGTTTCTTTCTAGAACTTAGCAGTTCTAGTGGATGTATAGTGACATTTGGTTGTGGTTTTAATTTGCATTTTTATGATTAATGATGATGAACATCTTTACATATGTTTATTGATTACTATCTTTTGTGAAGTGTTTGTTCAAATTTTTGAACATAGGTGGTTTGGCTTCTTACTAAGTTGTGAGATTTCCTTACATATTCTGGATAAGGGTTTTATCAGATATATATTTTAGGTTTAGTGTTTGCTCTTAGATCTGTGATCCATTTTGTATTAATTTTTGTGTACAGTGTGCAGTAAGAGTTGAAGTTCATCTTCTTTTGTGATAATCATTTTCATTGAAAATCAGTTCTTTCTCCATTGAACTAACTTAACAACTTCGTCAAAAATCAATTGCTTTTATAAATGTGTATCTTTTTCGGAGATGTCCAAATTTTGAGAACTATGTTATTGGTGTATATGCATTTACAGTTGTATCTTCCTGCAGTATTGACCTTTTTCTCAATGGGAAATGTTTCTCTTTTCTCCTTTTTAAAAGTTTGTTCTTTCTAATATTAATATGATCTCTCTTTTTTATGCTTCTGTCTTCATGGCATATCTTTCACAGTGTTTTGCTTACTTTTACTTCTATTTGTATTTTTATATTTAAAGTATATTTCTGTTGGGGCTCCTTGGTGGCTCAGTCAGTTAAGCATCTGCCTTTGGCTCAGGTCATGATCCCAGGGTTCTTGGATTGAGCCCTGTATCGGGCTTCCTGCAGGGAGCCCGCTTCTCCCTCTCCCTCTGCCTGCTGCTCCCCTTGCTTGTGCTCTCTTTCTGTCAAATAAATAAATAAAATCTTTAAAAAAAAAATAAAATACATTTCTGTAAATTCCTGTAGACAATGTATAGTTAGGTCCTGCTATTCTTCAGTCAGATAGCCTCATTTATATTGGAGTATTTAGTACATTGTATACTTAATGTAATTATTGATTTATTTGTTTTTTATTGTCTGCCATTTTACTATTCATCTTCTCTTTGTCTCATTTCTATTTACTTGTTCTCTTCTGCCATCTTTTATGTTTAGTAATAATTTTTTTGTGTACTATTTTTATTCTCCATGAGCTTATTAGCTTTATTTCTTTGCATCACTTTTATTGATTGCTCTAGGTACCACAGTATGCAACTTCAGCTTTCAGTACAACATACGAATCTTGCAAAAATATAGTTCCATTTACCCATGCTAATCCTTTGTACAAATCTATACGTATATTATAATGCATATAAATGTAAAAGAATATTTTTATAATTTCACTTAAAGAGTCCTGTCTTTTAAAGAAATTAAGAGAAGAACTCATATAGAGAGATATATAGGTATCTTTATGGATATATCTATAATCTCTTTTTCTATATATACAAGTTATCACCTGGTGTCATTTTATTTCAGCATGAAGTATTTCCTTTAGCATTTCTTGAATGCAGACATATTAGCAAAGAATTCTCTCACTTTTTTATTTATTTAAAAATGTCTTTGAACCTTTAATTCTGAAGAATAGTTTTACATAGTCTTCTTGGAAGACAGATTTTTTTCCCTCAACAATTTGAACGTTATTCCAGTATCTTATAGCTTCCATTATCCTCACGAGAAAATAACTGTTAATCATTTTTATGTTCTCCTTTATGTAATGTATTTCTTTATTGTATTCAAAGTTTTCCTGATTATCTTTACCTTGTATTAGTTTGATTATGATATGCCTAGATGCAGTTTTCTTTTGTTTATTCTATTTGTAGTTCACTGAACTTCTTGTATCAGTGAGTTAATATTTTCCACCCAAGTTGGGGAGTTTTTTAATCATTATTTCTTCAAATATTTGTCTGCCTCTTTCTCCTTGTTTGATTCCAGTTACTCTTATGAGTTATGAAAGCTGTTTCCAACACAGTAGTTTAAATCTTGATAGAATGCTTGGAAATAAAATGTAAGAATGGATGAAATGCCACAATTTTCTTTTTTTTATTAACATAGAACATTATATTTTAAGGTGCATTATGATTTGATACATGTATATATTGCAAAACATAGTTATTACCTCAGAGAGCTACAATTTTTCATGTGATAAGAATTTTTTTCCCAAATAGGAGTCAGTTACTTGCTTTATACACACACACACACACACACACACACACACACACACACATATATTCTTATTAACATATAGTATATTATTTGTTTCAGAGGTACAGGTCTGTGATTCATCAGTCTTACACAATTCACAGCACTCACCATAGCACATACCCTTCCCAGTACCCATCACCCAGCCACCCCATCCCTCCCACCCCCCTCCACTCGAGCAACCCTCAGTTTGTTTCCTGAGATTAAGAGTCTCTTACGGTGTGTCTCCCTCTCTGGTTTCTTCCCATTTCATTTTTTCCATTCTTCCCCCATGGTCCTCTGCCTTGTTTCTCAAATTCCATGTATCAGCGAGATCATATCATAATTGTCTTTCTCTGATTGACTTACTTCGCTTAGCATAATACCCTCTAGTTCCATCCATATCATTGCAAATGGCAAGATTTTATTTTTTGATGGCTGCATAATATTCCATTATATATATATATATATATACACCACATCTTCTTTACCCATTCCTCTGTCGATGGACATCTAGGCTCTTTCCATAGTTTGACTATTGTGGACATTGCTGCTATAAACATTGGGGTGCACGTGCCCCTTCAGATCACTACATTTATATCTTTGGGATAAATACCAGAAGATAAGCAAGAACATCCAGCCAAGACCAAGTTTACTGAGAAATGCCACAATTTTCTAATGAAACAGTTCCTTAAATATATGCATACACAACCCAATAGATTTACAGTGGAAAATAATTAATTTTTCCTGTCCTCTTTTCCTCTTTTTACAAAATCTATTCATAGGTGCATTTCCACCCTCTGCTGTTTTTGCACGGAAAGACTTGCTCCAACGATCTACCCATATTGCTACCAAGACTTTCCAAGCTTTCCGAATATTTGTGAACAATGAGCTCAATGAACTTTATACAGGATTGAAGACAGCTCAGAAGTTTCTGAGACCTGGTGGCCGCCTTGTTGCCCTTTCCTTCCATTCATTAGAGGATCGCATTGTGAAACGATTTCTGCTTGGGATAAGCATGACAGAAAGGTTTAACCTCAGTGCTAGACAGAAGGTGATACAAGCATCACAATTGGGTTCAGGTCATGAAAACAAGGAAGGAGCCTCTATAGGCAGGGCCCCTTTAATGTGGGAATTGATACACAAGAAAGTACTTACTCCAGAAGATCAGGATGTACAGGATAACCCCAGAGCACGCTCAGCCAAGCTTAGAGCAGCCATCAAATTATGAGAAAGTTTTCATCATTTGACCCTTCAAGTTTTTCCTTCACAGTTTCTCTTTTTTTTTTTATGTGATATTACTGAACAACTTAATAGTAGAAAGTATGAGAGATATATATAGAAAGAGATGTACTATATATGTGGGGAAATTAAGAGTATTTACCATCATTTTCCTCAGAAAGAAAATGTCAGAAATATTAGCATGACACAGAAAGTTCAACTAAAGGAGCAGCAGCAGCTCAAAACTGGAAAAATGTGTTTAGTGTTTATGTGAGCATTACATTTAACTTTTGAAATGCATTCCTTTCTCTAATCAGGAAATTTTTTAAAAAGAAGAGTACTATGTGTAATTATCTAAATATGTAAACTCAAGCTGTCAAAAGAGAGAGATTATCATTTATCTGCATGCTCTAAATTCTGAATTTAGATATTCAGATTTGCAACAGACTTTCTGTGGATCAAATAATTAGTAATGATCATGGAAGAAATTTTAATTTCTATTTAGGAATAATTAAGTAGTACTGTAGTTCTTCTTAAATATAGGTTTTAAATTTTCAGGTATTATTTTTAAAATGCATCATACTGATGTCACTTTTGAAATTATAGTATTCATTGTTTTAAAGGGATTTCACAATATGATATATACCATTTTTTCACATTGCAAAGAAAAAATGCAGAATTGCTCTAATAGCTCTCATAGAGAATGTTTCATGAAACTTATGTTTATTTTAATAATATACCAGAATGCCTTTGACACATAATAAAATGTCATCTTTTGAATCCTTCATTTTTTAATTGAGCTATTCAAAATAATTCAACCAACTCTATTTGAAATAGAAAAGAGTATTACATATTAAAGATATTAAAATGAATATGCCCCTAATGTTTTTACTTACCCAATAGTAACTGTAATAGTAAAATGTTTATTTAGGAGACATTCACTTGGTAAAGGATTCTTTAACATATTAAGGAGATTGATTCATGATTCACACGTCAACTTTTTATGTGTAAATATGCATTTCTAATTTTTTCGGTTATTCACCAAGTACTAACTAGTCAAAGAAACAAAGGTGAATAAAATACATACCTCACAGTACCTGTCCTATAGAGTATATGGTCTAGTGGGAAGAGTAATGGTAGTTAAATAATCACAGAAATCAATATAAAACTAACACAGTGGTAAAAGCTACAAAGAAGCAGTACAGGGTACTGCAAGGACATCTGGTAGGGATTTCACTTACTGAGGGAAACTGGGTCTGTCCTTGTGATTCTTGAATTATGACTTGAAGGATGAATAAGAGATATAATTAAAGGATACATTGGCATGTAGATTAAAGGTATATATAAATGATTGCTTTCTTAAGCAATTATCCCTAAAATCATATTTATATTACTAATATGCTTAATAAACTATTCAAATATAGGAAAAATTCATCTCAATTATGATGACAGATTCTGAATTGGTGAGTTTAAGTGAATAAAATATCAACATAAGTATGGGCAAAGGATAAAAACTAAATACTTGAATTCACCTTAGATTTACTTTATCTACGTCTCTAATATTTAACTTAAATTCTCAAGCTTGTTTGCCACTTTGTAGACTTTATTCAAATCTGAGCAATTCTGCAGTGGAATTGATTTCTTATTGTGCAGAATTAGAAAATATTCTAGGGAGCAGTGTCCTCAAATTAGAAAAAAAGGAATGTATCTAGGTTACTCCACTGAATCTTCCTGAAAGAACATTTAAGTTTCTCTTGCATATAAGTCATATTTGTGAATGAGAAAGATTCCCAAAGGTACATTCCCATCCAAGTATCTGTTTAGAAAATAAGAGATCACACTCTTAAATTCAACAATGATTTACCTGTTTCATCTGTCATTTTTGGATCCTGTATACAATGGGGATTTTTTTCTTTTATGTTAAATGGAAAGTGACTGCACTGGGTTGAATAGTATTCCCCCCAAAAAATTCACATCTTTCTCGGAAGGTATTTGGCAGTATGATCATTATAAATTTAAGTAGTTCAGCTGAAGTCATACCTGAGCAGAGCAGGCCCTTAATCCAATCTGTGTGGTGTCCTTATAGGAAGAGAAGAGTTGGGCTCCTGGGTGGCTCAGTTGGTTAAGTGTCTGCCTTTGGCTCAGGAAAAGGATCGAGCTCCACAATTGGGCTCCCTGCTTAGTAGGGAGTGTGCTTCTCCCTGACCCTTCTCCCTCTGACGCTCTCTCTCTCTCACTATCTCTCTCAAATGAATAAATAAAATCTAAAAAAAAAAAAAAGAAGAAGAAGAAGAAGAAGAGAAACAGAGATGCAGGGAAGAATGGCACATGAAGATAAAAACAGACATTAGAATGATAGATCTACAAGCCAGGGGACACCAAGGATTGCTGGCAACCATTAAAAGCTATGTGAGAAGCATGGAAGAGATTCTCCCTCAGTTTTAAGTAGGAGCCAACAACTTTGCCGACACCTTGATTTCAGACCTTCCGACTCCAGAACCATGACAGAATACATTTCTGTTATTGAAAGCCACGCAATGTGTGGTAATTTGTTACAGCAGCCCTGGGAACCTAATACTGTGATAGAAGAAAATCTTGACTATGCATGAAAAAAATCATTCCTTCAATAAACACAAAATTGTTTTAAAATGTTGTAATGTAAAAATATAGGAGCTACTTTCTGTAATTAGGCTGTTTATCACAATGATTCTTGCCTGCTTCTTAGTCTTTGCTGTAGAATGCATAATAAAATACATGAATGAGTTTTAAATGGTTAATGCTGGAAAATGTTTTTGTGAAATCCAAACAATACATACAGAAAATAAACACTGATTATTAAAACGAATGTGTATTTCTTTTCCAATAAAATATAGTGAATATAAAACAAGCAATTGTTTTACATTTCTGAATTTCTTATCAGCTGCTTTCTACCAGTCATTTTAATACAGCATCAATACCATTGTGTAATACATCAGTTCTTAAGAGGTACATCAGTTCTTAGTTCATCGCTTATTAAGAAATTAAATTTAATAACTGTACACAGTTTTTAGTTGATATTTTTATTTTGTATATTCATTTTGTTTTAAATATTGTATATTAGTTACTGTATAGTCTTTGGAGTTCTAGGGTCTTTTGGGAGACATGAATTGTATCTATATCTCTTTTCTATTTCATATAATATATGATATGTGATTTATGGTCAAAGTCATTTATATTGAATTATTTATTATGTTACAACCAATAGTTTATATGAGAATACAGTATGCTTAAGTAGGTTTTTTATATCTCTTAAAATTCACTTGCAAGCATTTGAAAGTCATATTTTCTTTGGTGTTTGCAGAGTTTTACATATCTTCAGAGGTTTATAAAATTCTTTTTTCTGATTTTTGTTTTTGAATAAGTAGAAATAATGAGTCTACACTGCAGATTTCTAAAAAAAATTAATTTCATTTCAGATCTCTCAAAAAATATGAGATAGTTCTTTAAAAGAGAAAAAGATTTTATTTATTTGTCAGAGAGAGAGAGTACACATAAGCAGGGGGAGCGGCAGGCAGAGGGACAACCAGGCTCTCCGCTGAGCAAGGAGCCTGATGCAGAACTCAGTCCCAGGACCCTGGAAAAATGACCTGAGCCTAAGGCAGATGCTTAACAGACTGAGCCACCCAGGCATCCCAAAACATGAGATAGTTCTTAATGGAACATTCAAAATATACGACAAATGAAAAAATTATACCTGTACTTTTATTTCATTAAAAAAATATATGTATATATTCATTACATAACATGTATTAAAAGCTGACTATTTTGGTGGGGGGGTTCTTGGCTGGCTCAGTTGGAAGGGCATGCAGCTCTTGATCTTGGGGTCATGAGTTCGAGCCCCATGTTGGGTATAGAAATTACTTATATAAATAAACTTTTTTTTAGGACTATTTAGGAAGAAATCCAAAACACTTGTCACTTCTTTTCTTTTTTATAGTTTTATTTTATACAATATTATCCATTAAATTAATGGATTTACTCAATTTAAGGTGATTGACATTTTTTGACTTTTTTAATTGAAGTATCGTTAACATACAATGTTCTGTTGGTTTCAGGTTTGCAACATAGTGATTCCACAATTCTATACATTATACTATGCTCACCACGGTAAGTGTAATTACTATCTGTCACCTTACAACACTATTATAATATTATGGACTATATTCCCTACACTGTACTTTTCATTCCTGTGACTTAACTGTAGTCTGTACCTCTTAATCCCCTTTACCTAATTCACCCATCCTGCTAATCCCCTGCCCTCTGGAAATCACTCAGTTCTCTGTATTTATGATTGTTTCTGGGTTGGTTTTTGGTTTGGTTTGGTTTGGTTTTGGTTGTTGTTTGTTTTTTTTTTGTTTTTAAGATCCCACATAAAAGTGAAATTATATGTTATTTGTCTTTGACTTGTTTTACTTAGCATAATACCCTCTAGTTCCAGCCATATTGTCACAAATAGCATGATACCATCCTTTTTATGGGTGAGTAATATTCCATTGTATGCATATACCACATCTTATTTATCCATTCATCTATTGATGAACACTTGGGTTGCTTTCATAGCTTAGCTATTGTAAATAATGCTGCAATAAACATAGAGATGCATATATCTTTTTGAGTTAGTTGGTTTCATTTTAGGAGGCTAAATACACAGTGCTGGAATTGCTGAGTTGTGTGTCATTTCTATTTTAATTTTTTGAGGAAACTCCATACTACTTCTACACCAATTTACATTCCCACCAATAGTGCATGAGGGTTTCCTTTTCTCCACATCCTTGCCAACACTTGTTATTCCTGGTCTTTTTGATACTGGACATTCTGACAGGAGTAAGGTAGTATCTCATTGTGATTTTGATTTGCGTTTCCCTAATGATTAGTGATGTTGAGCATTTTTTCATGTGTCTGTTGGCCATCTATATATCTTCTTTGGAAAAATGTGTATTCAGGTTCTCTTCCTATTTCTTAATTGGATTATTTGTTTTGGTGTGGAATTGTGTAAGTTCTTTATATATTTAGGGTATTAATCCTTTATTAGATATTCTTTTTACCTTATTTTTTTTAACTGTATATTTTAAATTTACTTAGGGCCATTTGCACATTTTTATAGAATATTTAATTTAACAGATGACAAGACAGCTCCCTTCAGTGGGACCCTGGCCTGAACATATTTGCTTTACTTATATAGTAAACGGATAACATTAAAAATGGAGTATTTGATTTGTTCTTGTTTTTAAACTCCTTTTCCCTTTCTCTGTTCACATTGATATGTGAATTTCTTATACCAACTGAGGTGGCATATGTTTCAAATTTACTGTAGAAAAAGAAATCTGAGGCAATATTAGCATGTACTCACAAACCCAGTCCTACCTGTTAGAACCTTTGTAATGGATAAGAATTAACTAAAATTGCTTATGGTCAAAATTGTGTAGTTATTTTAATTAAGCGACTTTTCTATTGAGTTTTTGTGATTGCTGTATTAATCTAATGGATTAGTTGTGTGTATGCAACACTCTATAATAGAAAGGGGTAAGTGTTAAAGAATAAAAGGGAATTTTGTGAAGTGCCTCATAAATATAAATTTTGTGATAGAAACTTGATCAGAGATATATTTTTCTAAGAACCACAATGCCATATGTTCGATGTTGAATGAAGCATGGTTTGTAAAAAATCAGCATCATATTCTAAAGAGGCTGGATTGTATAACAAGCATAACTATTTTTATATTATTTTCTCAAATGTCATCTGTTTATAGCTACTATTTCCAACTAATGTTTGGTAACACACAGCATGATCTGCAGGAATACTAAGAGAAAGTTTAAATATAAATTATTTTTTTATAAGTCTGGTTATAGCATAAATTTCCCAAACCATTAAAAAGTTCAATAGAATTAATTATTTAAGATGCAATGGTGAGGGGCGCCTGGGTGGCACAGTGGTTAAGCATCTGCCTTTGGCTCAGGGCGTGATCCCGGCGTTGTGGGATCGAGCCCCACATCAGGCTCCTCTGCTATGAGCCTGCTTCTTCCTCTCCCACTCCCCCTGCTTGTGTTCCCTCTCTCACTGGCTGTCTCTATCTCTGCCAAATAAATAAATAAAATCTTTAAAAAAAAAAAAAAGATGCAATGGTGGTAGTTCATAATGCCTGTTATTTAGGTGGACCTTAAAATTCTTCACAGACTTTTTGGCCATAATCTACCAAAATCATTGGACAATAAAATAAAGAAATAAAATTTAATGCTCTGATATGCAAAGCAGAAGGTTGCCTCTTTGCTAATGTCATATTTCCTTAAGCAATTCTTTACCTTAAATACTGAACAAGTTTTCTACCATTAGCTTATGCCTTATTAAATATAACATTGCCCAGGCACTAAAGTACAAAGGTAAAATCAAACGATGGAACATGCTCCATCTTGAATTGCTTCTGTCCATTAAACTCCATCCTTATGCTTTGGACAATATACTTACTTGTCTGCCTTGCACAGGGTGAAAATTTGCGTTGTTAAACTATCAAATAGTATGATTCCTTATTCTTTCACAAGGAAAAATGTTGTCATCCAACTCTTACAGGTGCTAAATTGAGGAGGAGTCTGTATAGCAGTATAAATTACACCATTGGCTTTGAACTCAGGAAACAAGTTTGAATTCCAGGTCTGCATATATTAGTTGGATATACAAACTTGGGCATGCTCTTTAATCTCTTGAATCCTCATTTATTTCACTTTAAAATGAGGATAATATTGGTACTTTCTCATCAGGTTGCTATGAATCAAATAGAAAATATTCCATAAATATTTATGACTTAACTGAAAGTTGTAATTACCAAAATGTAACTCACATTTCTGGACATCATGATTAAGGATGTGTATGCTTTATTCTTGGTAATTTTAAGCTCAGCCTCTGACTAGCAGCAATTGTGACTGGGTTATAGTCAGCTTTATTATTTGGAAACTTTATCCCCTTTTGTTATTTATTTAATACCCCCAGTGTTTGCAATACATTGACAAGGTATATAAAACACAGTCATTGCTCTTGTGGAGTTCCCATTTATAACAAAACAAAATGGGGAAAAATTAACCAGTTGCTAAAGTTATTTGATCTTCATTTAGGTTGGAGAAAGTATTTGTCCTCCTACACTTCCTTATCAGTAGGTAGCCAACCTATGTGATCCTTATATTAAGATTCTTCAAAATACATTTTGAGGGGGGGAAAGGAAATGAGTACTTTGTGAAATAAGAGATAGAAGATTGCTGTAGGAATATAAAAAAGTTTCTGACTTCTGCACTTTAAAGCCAATAAGAAGGACTAAATATGTGTGTTGCAGATGTTAAAGGGAAAATAACTAGTGAAAGGTAAGGGAACTATTTATACTTAGAATGGGTTGATGACCTTTTCTACAGCACCACAGAGCAGATACTAAAGAGCTGAATCCATGTAATTCCCACCTCCTTATCTTCATCTTGGCATTTATAAATCTTGTCCTTTATCTCTATTTTATACTCCTACATCTCAGTGGAGAGATTAACCTTGCTCCTTTTCTATTTTCTCTGGGACTCAGTTCAACTAATTTTGCTTGCCCCTCCAGTCTTTTATCTGTTCTCCACTGGTATCTTTCTTCCGTCTGCAAACATACTCAAAAGTGCCCTAGGCTAAAAGCAAACAAGGACTTGGGTGTTCTGGGATTGAGTCCCTGTGTCTGGCTAGCTGCTCAGCAGGAAACCTGCCTCTCCCTCTGCCCTATGCTCCCGCTGCTGTGCTTTCTCTATCAAATAAATAAATAAAATCTTAAAAAAAAAAAAAAAAAAGAAAGAAGGCAAACAAGGACTGAAATCTCTCCTTGACTGTTTTCCTTACCAAAATACCACACCCATCATTCTGTTTTCTTTCATTACTTGCCTTCTTAAAAGTCTACGCTACCTTCAACTTCTCACCTGCCTTTCATTTATCCAATCCATAACCGTCTATAGAAACTGTTCTCCTAAGGATTACTAGTTGTCTCAACTTTTTTTATGGAACATTTCACAAATTTACATGTCATCCTTGCACCGGAGCCATAGTAATCTCGTCTGTATCATTTGAATTTTAGTGTATGTGCTGCTGAAGTAAGCACAATGGTGACCTCTTAATTATGATTACTATCTTTTAAGCTCTCCAGTTCCTATCTTCTTAGGAGTACACATTCCCACAATGTAAAAAAAGAGTGACAGGAATTGGAGAGCTACTCCAGGGAACATTCTCATTCTAGATCTCAGTTGTTCTGGAAGCCCAGCTGTATCCATGCCCTTTCCATGATTTGGTTGGGTACCCAATTTTTAAGGTTTTATTTTAAAATGATCTCTACACCTAGTGTGGGGCTTGAACCCACAACCCTGAGATCAAGAGTCACATACTCCACCAACTGAGCCACCTAGGTGCCCCAATGTGCAACCATTGTTGGACTCTATAAGCCACTGTATTCCTTTCCTCTTCCCTATCACCTTTTTTTTTTAATGAAATCACTTCAGGTTGAATTTCTGTTATATACAATTAAACCAATACAGGTTTGGAACAGATGACTTTTAAGGATTATTTCACCTAAATGTTTAATAATTCCTGAAGATATGTTCTTTAACTTTCCTTGTTTACTGATTCACCTAAATGTGGTCTTCATGATCTTAATAAACATTTATGAATCATTTTACATGCACAATTGTACCATACATTTCTAGTTTCTAAGCAATAAAATAAGCTCCTCAAATTTATCAAAGTAGAGGTCACATGTCTTTCTCATTAGTCTTTCTAACCAGATTTGAAAATGTCCATCTGAGAGGGTCTGTCCAATCCATGGAGCTTTCATTTAAATGATGGCAAACGTCTTATGTTCCTGCACAGTGCTGATATGTTAAGGGAAAAAATGAATATGTCCTCTTTCTGGATTTACACATATTCTTTATGATTCTGCTTAATGGCACCATATCTACTTCTTTACCTATAAAATTATTTTCACACAGAAACCCCTTTGATGATGAAGAAAACCATGTTTTAGAGCCAGCAAGGTGGTTTTCCCATTTCCTGTTACGTATATACATATATTTTTTTATGACAGGGAGGGGTCATATAGAAAAAAAAAAAAAAAACCTATAGTGAACATTGAACTTATCTAGTTATTCTAGAATCTATCATTGTTCCTTTGAAGAAATTCAACATTTGCCTTACAACCAGAGAATAAACATCAGCTGCTGGAGAAAGCTATTGAATTTCAAAATCCCTTTGAAATGTCACATTAACCTGTTTAACTTTCAGTCAGTTCTTTAAAATATCAAACATTTCCTGATGACTCCCAGATCTAAGACTGCTTATATTTCTCTAACTTAAAAGTTTGTTTCCTTCACTTGCAAACCAACTGTGGTGAATGAATCAGCACTGTTTAGGCCTGGGAAAAGTGGATCACAGCTGTAATCTGTGTGCAGTCTTCTACAGGTTACTTCAATTTGTGAATGTTGAACAAGGTCAAATGCTGAATCTGTTGATTTGGCTAAAACTGCAGTTCTAGCCTTCTATTTAACCCTCCATTAAATTTTAACCTTTAAAGCTGTATTTGTTTCATAGATTGTCTTTTATTCTGAGATGTGTAGAAGTCAGGCAACAACCATTAACTTATTATTTTACTCATCTTTTGAGCATCCACTTGCTACGTGCTAGGGGTAAAAGAGTAAAAGAAAAGCCGCGCCCCTTGTTCTTGAAGAGCCACATTATAAACTGAGAAACAGATATGTAAATTCTGAGAAGTTAAAATATAATGGGTTAAATTCTGTAATCAAGGTTAAAATATTGAGAACACAAAGGAATGAATAAGTGAATGAAATTTTCTTCTTTCAAGCAGAATTGGATTTATAACAACCATTTATTGTGAGAGCTACAGAAGTTTGTGCGGAATCATCAATAGCTTAGTGTCTTGGGACATAATCAACACCAAATGCCTTTCCTTTTAATGCCATCAATAGTCTTCCTGTCTTACACTTATTGTTGGTTATTCTTGTTCACTGAGCTCCATGCACTTTCATTTTCATGATGCATGTATACACGTGTTCACATTATTAAGAAGGCTGATACTCATAGACATGGATGACTACCTTACAATAATTGTTAAATATCCTGTCTGGGTGAGCCATTTCATCCTAGAATTAGGATTCCTTTTTTATTTTTTTTAATTACTTGGAGTACAGTTGACATACAATGTTAGTTTCAGGTGTACAACGTAGTGGTTGATTCAACAACTCTGTACTATGCTATGCTCATCACAAGTGTAGCAGCCATCTGTCACCATAGAACACAATTAAAATACCATTGACTATATTCCCTATGCTGTACCTTTCACCCCCATGACTTATTCATTCCCTAACTGGAATCCTGTACCTCCCACTCCCTTTCACCCATTTTGCTCATCCCCCACACTCTCTTCTCTGGCAACTGCAAGTTTGTTCTCTGTATTTATGAATCTGTTTCTGCTTTTTGTTCATTTGTCTTATTTTTTAGATTCAATATATAAATAAAATTATATATTTCTCTTCTCCATCTGACTTATTTCACTTATAATACCCTCTAGTTCCATCCATGTTGTTGCAAATGACAAGATTTCATTCTTTTTCATGGTGGAGTTGTATTCCACTGTGTATATATACCACTTCTTCTTTATCAATGGACACTTAGGTTACTTCCTTATCTGGGTTATTGTAAATAATACTGCACTAAACACAAGATGCATTTATCTTTTTTGAATTAGTGTCTTCATTTTCTTTGGGTACATACCCAGTAGTTGAATTACTGGATCGTTTGGTATTTATATTTTTAATTTTTTAAGGAAACTCCAAACTGTTTTTCACAGTGCCTGCACCAATTTTCATTCCACCAATAGTGCACAAGGGTTCCTTTTTCTTCACATCCTAGCCAACACTTGTTATTTCGTGTGTGTGTGTGTGTGTGTGTGTGTGTGTGTGTGTGTGTATGTGTTTATTCTAACCATTCTGACAGTGATAACTCATTGTGGGTTTTGATTTGCATTTTCCTGATGATGAGTGATGTTGAGCATCTTTTCATGTGCCTGGTAGCCATCTGTATATCTTCTTTGGAAAAGTGTTTATTAAAAATATTTAGGAATAAACTTAACCAAGGCTGTGAAAGACTTGTACCTATACTCTGAAAATGATAAAACATTAATGAAAGAAATTGAAGACAACAGAAATGGAAAGATATTCCAAGCTCATGGATTGGAAGAGCCAATATTGTTAAAATGTCCATAGTACCCAAAGCAATCTATAGATTCAGTGCAACTCCTATCAAAATACCAATTCACAATCCTAAAATTTTTTTGGAACCCCAAAAGATTCTGCAATCTTAAGAAAGAATAACAAAGATGAAAGTATCACAATATTAGATTTCAAACTAAAGTACAAGCTGTTGTAATCAAAATGGTGTGGTACTGGCACAAAAATAGACACATAAATCAATGGAACAGAATAGAAAGCCCAGAAATAAACCCACACTTATATGGTCAATTAATCTATAACAAAGGAGGCAAGAATACACAAGGCAAGAAAAACTGGACAGCTACATGAAAAAGAATAAAACTGGACCACTGTCTTATACCATACACAAAAATAAACTCAAAATGGATTAAAGAACTAAATGTGAGACCAGAAACCATGAAACTCCTAGAAGAAAATAAAGTAATCTCATTCATAATGGCCTTAGCAACATTTTTCTAGATATATCTCCTCAGGCAAGGGAAACAAAAGCAAAAATAAATGGGATTACACCAAAATAAAAACCTTTTGTACAGTGAAGGAAACCATTAACAAAATGAAGAGGCAACTTAATGAATGGGAAAAGATATTTGTAAGTGATATATCTGGTAAGGGGTTAATATCCAAAATATGTGAAGAATTTATACAACTCAACATGAAAACCATGACAAAAATAATTTGATTAAAAAGTAGAATTAGACAGGGCACCTGTGTGGCTCAGTTTGTTAAGCATCCAACTCTTTGTTTTGGCTCAGGTCATGATGTCAGGGTCGTCTGACTGAGCCCATGTTGGACTCTGTGTTCAGCAGTGAGTCTGCTTGAGATTCTCTCTTCCTCTGCCCCTCCCCCTGCTTGTGTGCACACTCTCTGTCTCTCTCTCAAATAAATAAATCTTTTTTTAAAAAGTAGTATTAGGATCCTTGATATTTTTGAATCTATGGTCTCCTTTGAGAATCTAATTAAAATTCGATCCTCTCTAAAGAAGGCACACACAGACTAATTTTGTATAATATCAAGGGGTTATAAAATCCTCTCATGTCTATCATGGGCTCCAGTTCAGTGACTCTAGCACTAGAAAAACATCTCAGTTCAAGTCATATTTCCCAAATTTGACCCTGTGAAACATCTAAGGATAAAGGCTGACAATTTCTACCTTTTAACTTCACCTGGTTCCTTCATTCCTGGATGGTTCAAGCTCCCTACATTGTTTTGAGGATCCCAATTTTGGTATCAGCCAACTTGGTCAGTGTCCCAACAAAGCTAATCTGAGCTCTTGTAGCAGTTTTGTGCTAGGCACAAAGAATAGAAGAGATAAAAATCATCCCTGAGGACACGAGTAGATCAAATATTCCAGACTAGTGCTGTCTAATGGGAATACAATGTAATCCACAAGTTCGAGTCACATTGTAATTTCTAATTTTGAGAAATCATATTGAGAAAAGTAGAATGAAACAGTTCAAATTAATTTCAATAGCATAATCTATTTTAAATAATATATATATATTTCAACATGTAATCAATATTTTAAAAATAACAAGATATTTTATATTCCTTCTTTTGTACTAAGTCTTTGAAATCTGGTATGTATTTTACACTTAGAGCACATATCAATTTGGACTAGCTACATTTCAATAACACAGTACTACCAGTGACTAGTGGCTACCATATTGGACAGCACAATTTTAAGCCCAGAATAAATGCCAATCTTTCTGTATGTCTGGCTTTGTTATAGCAGTGATTAATTCTTCGCCTTTTAAAAAATCCTTTCTCCCAATATTATCTGGGAAGAAATGAATAAACATTTATTTTCTTCTGTTGTACTGCATCTCACATTGGCAAGGATGCAAGCCATGCCCCCTGAAATCATGGAGTGCAGTGACCTTACCAGGAAGAAGCTGCATCTTTTCATCCCTCTCCTCTAAAGGGTCAATGAATTTGGAACAGCTACAAAACAGCTTTAAAAATGAGTAATATTCCATTGTATATATGGACCACAACTTCTTAATCCAGTCATCTGTTGAAGGGCATCTCGGCTCCTTCCACGACTTAGCTATTGTGGACAATGCTGCTATGAACATTGGGGTGTATATGGCCCTTCTCTTCACTACGTCTGTATCTTTGGGGTAAATACCCAGTAGCGCAATTGCTGGATCATAGGGTAGCTCAATTTTTAACTTTTTAAGGGACCTCTACACTGTTTTCCAAAGTGGCTGTACCAACTTGCGTTCCCACCAACAATGTAAGAGGGATCCCCTTTCTCCACATCCTCTCCAACATTTGTTGTTTCCTGCCTTGTCAATTTTTGCCATTCTAACTGGTGTAAGGTGGTATCTCAAAGTGGTTTTGATTTGAATTTCCCTGATGGCTAATGATTTTGAGCATTTTTTCATGTGTCTGTTAGCCATTTGTATGTCATCATTGGAAAAGTGTCTGTTCATATCTTCTGCCCATTTTTTGATTTGTTTATTTGTTTCTTGTATATTCAGTCCATATATACAATGGAATATTACTCAGTCATCAAAAAGAATGATTTCTCAACATTTGCTGTAACATGGACGGGACTGGAGGAGATAATGCTGAGCGAAATAAGTCAAACAGAGAAAGACAATTATTATATGGTTTCAATCATTTATGGAACATAAGCAGGAAGATCGGTAGGGGAAGAAAGGGAAGAAGAAAGGGGGATAAACAGAAGGGGGAATGAACCATGAGAGACTATGGACTCTGGGAAACAAACTGAGGGCTTCAGAGGGGAGGGAGGTGGGGGAATGGGATAGGCTGGTGATGGGTATTAAGGAGGGCACGTATTGCATGGTGCACTGGGTGTTATACACAAGTAATGAATCATGGAACTTTACATCAAAAACTAGGGATGTACTGTATGGTGACTAACATAATATAATAAAAAATATTAAATAAAAAAATTAAGAGAAAAATGAAATAACCAAAACAGATCTTTGTAACCACTTCCAAAATCAAACTAATTCATGCTATCATCCTCTCTAAAAATTGCTTCTGGCTGACTACACCAGGGTTACCCTTTTGATCAGCATTAAAAGATAAGTATATATTCTGGGTATATCAATGCATTCCTGGCCAGGAAACAAATAACCACAGCATATATGAAGCCAGGAATGATGGTTATAGTGGAAGATATTTAAAACACATGATTATTTTGGTTTTGTTTTTTATTAGTTTCAGAGGTAGAATTTAGTGATTCATCAGTTGCATATAACAGCCAGTGCTCATTACATCAAGTGCCCTCCTTAATGCCCATCACCCAATTTTCCCTTCCCCCCACTCCCCTCCCCTCCAGCAATCCTCAGGTTTTTTTGTAGAGTTGTGTCTCTTATGGTTTGCCTCTGTCTCAATTTTCATCTTATTTTATTTTTCATTCCCTTCCCCTATGCTCATCTGTTTTGTTTCTTAAATTCCACATATAGGTGAAATCATACAGTATTTGTCTTTCTCTGACTTATTTCATTTAGCATAATACCCTCTAGTTCCATCCATGTCGTTGCAAATGGCAAGTTTCATTTTTGTTTTTTTATGGCTGAGTCATAGTCCATTGAATATGTATACCACATCTTCTTTATCCATTTATCTGTCGATGGATATCCGGGCTTTTTCCATATTTTGGCTATTGAAGATATTGTTGCTGTAAACATTGGGGTGCATGTGCCCCTTCTAAATCACTTTGTATCATTTGGATAAATACCTAGCAAGTGATTATTTTTTTTAAAGAGAGGATGGGAATCTTCCTTCCCCCACCCCTTCACCGCTCATAAAATATTGCTGTCTTATTCAGGTATTGTAGAATATTTAACTGAATAATCTTGAAGACCAATTGCCAAAACTACAGCTTATATGCAGCAACTATTTTACAGGTACTTCTTCAGCATATTTTTCAGTTAAGCTACTTCTTGTATGCATTCATTTTTGGAATAACAATTTTCATGCCATTGAATGAAAAAATTCCCAAAATTATCGTAGCCACCAACTTTTACCCAATGATATACTCTGTTGTGTTTTTAAATGGCATCATTTGGAACAGACATATCATACTTTGAGGAAAGGGCACATCGTTAAGTTTGTTAAAAGCTACAACGGACATCTTGAATCTTATAGTTAAAAAATCTCTCTGCTAGCAGTTAATAGATGTTAATAAGAATTATTTTCAAAATAGTGCCTGCAATATTACAGTGTTAATTGCATTACTCAGTGAAAAAAATTCTGTGAGTCATAGTTTATAGTTGTTACTTATGCAATTTGGAGAACTTTTCAGGCACTTGATAAAGAATGAGGGGACTCCAAGCCTGATAAGATGAGTCTAGAAAGACCATTTCCTTTCTTTAATAGGGTTTAGGAAATTTGCAATTAAGAATAGACTAAAGCAATTTAAAATTGTGTTATGAATACTCCGCAAACTCAACAGGACTTCAACAAGATCAGTTGATTCAATTGTTCCTAATTTCAAAATCAAGGATCCCCTGCTTTTGCTATTCCTTCTTCCCAGCTTTTTCCTACAAGATGAACCTAGTGTTTAAGGGGAAAAATGTTTTTCTACTAAATATAAATGAAATGTATTTCCCTATTTTATTAGTGAAAGATATGTATAATTACCAACCAGCTTCTGTTCAGTGTAAAACGACTTGTGTTACCATGATGGATCAAAATAATTCCAGAAAAAAGGATAGTTATGTGATATTTAAGTTAGCCTCCACAGATGGACCAAATATGAAAAACAGAAAACTTAAGTACATTAAGAAGCCAGGGCAAGTTGGTAGGCTCTCCAGGATTAGGTGTCCATGTTTACTAACTGCAGATTGATTAGTGTGCTCATGGCTCAAAAAGACCTGATTCCTTTGTAACTAAAAGAAAAATAATTTAAAAAGAACAAAGGTGAAGTACTAAATGCTTGAGTTGAAGCTTTTTCACACCCCTCCCTGGAATATACTTCATTTCTTCTGTCAATTAAATCCTTTTCATCATCCTAAACCAAAATGTGGTACACATGAGAATATATCTTGCTTTCTGCTACTACAGGGAGCATAACTGACTAAGGATTCAAGCTGCTGCACTATGAAGTTTTTACCTGCATTTGCACCAAGGCAGTGCCTACCATGGGCTGATTCTCACCAATAATTGAGTGAGGTAGGAAAATGAATGCACTCTTGTTCCTGAGAGACAGAGGAATGCTTTCACAGACAACTTTGGCTCAAGCAAGTCCTTGAGTCAAAGGTTTTTACTGCAACTTCCATGCAAACGTCCTTACCTCTCCTTCACTCAGGGTCAGATGTACATCATAGCCTGATGGCTCTCCCAGACTTCTTCACTTCCTCTCAATTTCCTTTCATGCAGGTATTTCTCTTAATAAACTTGTGCATTTAATTCTTTGCATCCATCCTTTTCTCAGAGAGCCTGGAATAATGCATCAACTCAGATTCCTTTCTTCAGTTCCTCAAACTGAATGTGTTCATAATACTGTGCAAAAGAAGGCAAAGGAAATGGCCCTTTATCATTTGACCCCACCACATTACTCGGGCTGCTTCTACCATCTCTGTGCTCCAGGTACACCCAGCTCTCTACAAGTACCCAAGACCCTACATCTTTGAAAATGCTATCCCCTTCCCTAAAATGACTGCCTCTCTGGTTTATATGACAGTGATTACAAGACTATATGTAATTCATCTCCTTTGGTAAGCCTTGCCTGACATCTAGAAGAATTTAGAGAGTGTCCTCCTCTTGCATCCATACTTTACTTAGCTCTCATGATCTTGGCACTTTTGAATACAGGCCAGATGTTTTTTAGAATGTCTTGAAGTTTGGATTCATCCAGTGTTTCCTCATTTTGGGGTATATAACCATTATTATACCTGTTACGTATTTTTGGCCAGACTGTCACACTATACTCTTCTCATTATATCTTACCAGTTGCACGTGATGGCTATTTGTCCCATTACTAGTGTTGTTCATTTTGACCACTTTATCAAGATGGTGTCTACCAGGTTTCTCTACTTTTTGTTCTATCTGTAACTACAAGTATTTTGTAGGGATGTACATTGAAATTTCTTGCCTGGGTTGATTATTACTACCAAATGGTGATTTTCTAAAACCATTATTCCTTCCACAGCTAATGGGAGGCTTTCCACTATATGAAAGAAATTTCTCTTCCTTCCAACTATTTAGTCATTCATTTATTTTATCAACGGAGTACTTGCTAATTCAATGAGTTACAGTTTGTTACATCATTTATTTAAAGGCTACAATTGTCCTTTATTTGGCCAGTTAGAGGCCCCTCGAGTTTACTTCTGTGTTCTTTTGGCATGCCCTCATCATTCTTTGAGGATTTCCCTCCTTTCTGTTACTTAAGATGATCCAGGTTCATCATGTTCTTTTCCAGCCCCAGCCCTAGAATCAGTCATTTTTTCAAGGAGCTCTGATTCATTTCGCATTTGACACCAAGATATGAGCACTATGTATTCATTACTAGTAGGATGCTACTGCTCCCAGGCTCTTTCAGCAGATAGCTAAGGAACTACACACACATTTACATCTATACTTACTTCTTTATCCATAATAGAAACTGTTAGCTCACTCTGGTACATCCAATGCCAACCCAATGCCAGGTGGGTTTATTCTAGCTTTATCTTTTTCCATATTTGTAACTCTTTCCAGTAATGAGAAACCTGACTCTTATTGTTCTTGATATATTTATTTATTTGCTCAATCTCCTGGGAGGTAGCCAATCTTCTGATATTGCTGTGCCACCACCCTCTTTGCAAATACACCTGCCCTGTGCTAAGCTTGGCCTCCTTGCACAGGCCTGCAGCCTACCTTGTCAGGTCCAACTCATGGCTATAGAACAACAGAAGGAAAAGTGCTAATAAATATTTTTTGAAGAAAGGAAAGAAACAAAGGGTAAGGGGAGAGGGAGAGATATAGCTGTTAGCATTCTTTATAGATTTCTTTAAACACTTAAAAAGAGAACAGCTTTAGGCTCAGATCCTTCTATAAAGAATAGTATCTATCTAGAAATTAATAACATTTTAATTTTGTTTTAATTGTCAATGTATTTAAGTTGCCTGATCTATTTCTTTTCTTTAAATATATATATATTTTAAAGATTTTATTTAGCCAGCAAGAGAGGGAACACAAGCAGGGGAAGTGGGAGAGGAAGAAGCAGGCTCCCAGTGGAGGAGCCTGATGTGGGGCTCGATCCCATAACACCGGGATCACGCCCTGAGCCGAAGGCAGACGCTTAACTGCTGTGCCACCCAGGCGCCCCAAAATATATTTTTAATTGAAAAAGTTACATACTTTAATCAGCACAGTTCTTTTTTTTTTAAGATTTTATTTATTAATTTGACATAGAGAGACAGCCAGCGAGAGAGGGAACACAAGCAGGGGGAGTGGGAGAGGAAGAAGCAGGCTCCCAGCGGAGGAGCCCGATGTTGGGCTCGATCCCAGGACACTGGGATCACGCCCCCAGCCGAAGGCAGACGCTGAACGACTGCACCACCCAGGCGCCCCAATCAGCACAGTTCTTAAGCCTATAATTCAATGAGTTTTGAGAAATATATATACCACATTTAGATGTAGAATATTTTCATCTCCCTAGAAGATCCCAGTCAATCTCCACTGCCTGTAGGCATCCACTTTTGTGATTTATATCAGAACTGGTTTTGCTTCTTTGTAAATATTTTTAAGGAAAACGGTGTTAATCAGAAAATTAAATAAGATACAAGTGGTAATAAAGATAATGATGTAAGGACTACAGGATAGCACAGAAGGTATTGTACAAATGATGGGAGTTTGGGCACAATGGTTTGTTTCATAGACATCTTGCAGAGTTGTTCTCTTGCCCTTAGAAATGTTTCTTTGCCACATTGGAGATACCCACCAATGTTAGTCAGGCTAATGGATACAAGCTCTAAACTTTCCTCTCTGGTCCCTTCATATGTACTCATTTTCAAGCATTTATTATATACCTACTATGTGCTATGTGCTCCAGGAGCTGTAGATAAATAAGAAGCAATGCCTGAATCAAAAATAGAGATGATCACCATAACCTGATCCATGGAATTATTTGCAAATATGGCCACAAATTCTTGTTTCTAATTTATGGATGATGGTCAAAATTCACAAATCTGTTCATTTGCAAGAGGATGATTTCAGAGGTACTTGAAAGAAATGGGGTGGGGGAGGAAGAGCAAAGAGGGTAGAATTCCTATTTAACAATTTTCATGTGTTTTTTAGTAAATAAAAAGAGTTTTATTTTTTAAATATTTTTTTATTATGTTAGTCACCATACAGTACATCCCTGGTTTTTGATGTAAAGTTCGATGATTCATTAGTTGCGTATAACACCCAGTGCACCATGCAATACGAGTTTTATTATAGAATTACATCTGGCATTAACAAAATAAAAGGGCCACCCATAGTCTACAACTTAAACATATTAAACACTGAATCAACTCAAGGGTGCTCAAACAATTGCCCCTCTCATGGTAAAATCCAACTAGAAGAAAATTACTTCGTTTGAAGATTTTTGGACAAAAAAGATGGGTAGGAGAAAAAAGGGAAGAAGAAAGAGGGGGTAAACAGAAGGGGGAATGAACCATGAGAGTCTATGGACTCTGGGAAATAAACTGAGGGCTTCAGGGGGGCAGGGAATGGGATGGGCTGGTGATGGGTATTAAGGAGGGCACATATTGCATGGTGCACTGGGTGTTATACACAAGTAATGAATCATGGAACTTTACATCAAAAACCAGGGATGTACTGTATGGTGACTAACATAATATAATAAAAAACATTATTATAAAAAAAACCTTTCTTTCTAAATGGTAATCAGTCCTTCTTTTGCTCTACTTGTTTTTGTCCTTATATCTTTTTATTATTCAGCATCCAACCCAAATTGGAGAATTCCTTTTGTATTTCAGTTAGCACATTGTTAAAAGGCACAGATGTAGACCACAAAGTGATGCTGTCAAACAATCAACAGGTATTCATTCACTGACTGGGCACTGTCCCCAAGGAGCTTATGCTCTATATAGGGAAATAAATAACAATTAAAATTTGTAACTTAAATTTTGAGCGGAAGGAATTATAAACTCCCTCATATACTATCCCTACTTAACTATTATAATATGACTATAGGTCATTGGTTACCAAGCAACTTTTATTTACAAAGATCACTCGCTCTCCCATATCCTACCTGAATTTGAGAAATTTAGCCACTCTGGAAAATGGAATGAGCTCCAGTAATTTCTCCTTACAGAGAGTGGGACAGTAGCAGCAGAATCTGTTTTACTTGTTAAACCTAATGGAATTTGAAGCAGACTACTTAAAGCTATGAATTCAGAAACAATCATTCATCAACACAAATAAATAAGCAACATGAACATCTGAAAATTCTTCCTAGCTCTTTGCCCCACTTCTCTATAATAGTATCTGCTTCACTGGCAAGTCAATGAGATCATGGGTGTATGTGAAAGTGTTTCATAAACCATGGCCTACTGTCCAAGTTAAGGGAGTATACAGTCTTTATCAGTCTGTACAGTTTGCTGCCTAAGCCATAGTATGACAGTGTGTGTCCCTGCATTTGAGTATCATTAAATATAAACTTAAGGCAGTTTAATGTGACAGAACAATATTCCACAGTCATGTATAATGTTTGTATTAGGCATGACAAGAAATTTACAACTAAGCAAAATCATGACAGGACTGAGAGGTCTTAAATGAAGACAGCTAATGTTTAGGAAGGCTCTTAAGCCAAAGCTCAAGAGGAACTAAATTTTATAAGCTCTGCTGGAAGGCTCATTTCATCTAGAGCCATGAAGCAAGTCACTTATTCCCCCTGCTTTGATTTCCCTCAAAAGGATGTTATGGTTATAAGAGTGAAACTGGCTCTGTAGATGAAAATCGTGACTGTATAAGGTATAGATAATGTAATTCTTTGTGCTGTAATTTTTTTTTTATTGTCCGCATTAAGTCTACTTCCTTTCTCTGCAAATTAAGCTTAGAGTCTGAACTCTTAGAGGTATCCCAAGAACTTGACTGCACCTCTTCACAGCACAGGTGAGAAAATGCTGTCTAACCCTTCTGCTGGGAGGAGGCAATGTTTAGGCAAAAATTGCTGACCAATGAAACAGCCTACATGGTTCTTTCACTTTGGTGCTCTCACAGAAACATAATGGGGTGAGGTGAGAAGATGGAAAATGGAATATCAGAGTAGCAAAGAAGTGAGTTATCCCTCTTCCCACTCCAATCTTTAAATTTCTTACAATACCAAACTAGAGAAAGGGAAGCCTAAAATTGAGGTTAGATACTGTTTTAGATTGATCTTAATATTTTAAAATGACACTGTTTTATTAATATTCAAAAGTGGCCAAAAAGAGCTATAGAATTGGCCTGAGAAGACAGGGAAGAAAGATCTGGTAGAATGGTTTGAAGGCAGCAGTGGAAATAAAAAATAGTATCTCTGCAAAGTGAGGCCTTCTTGTCTTTGGAGAAAAGCTACCATTCAGTTGGTTAAATTCTCTTAGCTTTGGTTTCTTCATTGCTAGAAAAAAACATTAATCCTAAACAGATCTGTGGGAGAATCAAATGAAAAAATATATAACATGGCCTCCAGCGCCCACCTTCACCATGATTGAGATTCTTCCTACTTTGAAGACTTTATCTCATACCATCTTTTTCCTTCACTAACTACTGTCCTGGCACACTAGCTACATTTCTCTTCCTAAAAAAAAACAAGCTATTTCCCACCTCAGGGCCTTTGCATGTATTCTTTTCTCTGCTTGTAATTTTATACTTCCAGCTCTTTGCTCCTTCTCATCTTTCAGGTCCTAGCTCAAATGTCACCCTCTTAGTGAGGTCTTTCCCTGCCTTCTATCTAAAGTTGCCTCTGTAGGATTTTTGGTATCTCATAACCTTGCTTGTATTTCTCATAGCATTTTTTTTTTTTACAATCTATAATTATTTTGCTTATGTGGGTATTTATTTTGTTATTTCCTGTCTCCTTCCACTGGATTTCAAGATCTTTGAAAAAACCTTGTTGATATTGTTTACTGCAGTGCCAAAGATAGCTAATACAGTCTGGCTTGCAGTAGACACTCAATAAATATTTGTTGAATGAATGATATGAGCTCTTTGTATATGAAAGTCTATGAGAAGGTTAGAATGAACCTTTTTTTCATAATGGATAAATGAAAAAAAAAGTAAAGCTTCTGTTCTTTCTCAGAAGAAATTACTTGGGCATATTTATATGAAGTCATAAAGAAGATAGAGAAGAAAGCTCTCTCTACAAGAAAGGTTCCAAAAGCCAGGGTTTGTTTAGAAGAAAAGCCAAACTAGGAACTCTGGCTGGGGTGGACAATGACCTGGCATTTTCTGACTCTAAAAGTGGCTCCTGTCAAAGCAGCGGCATGAGTTCTCATTTGGCAGAACTGAACCATGCCAACCAAAGGCCTGGGACCAAAAGCATCATTTGAATGATGTCATTTTTTAGAGCAATTTGGAATGATTTCACAGGTTAATACCAGTATCCTTAGGTATTTAGAGCTAACTCACCTTCAAATTAATCAGAGACCCAGATGGCATCCTGGCTGAACCATGGTGTTCTCTTGGGTAGAAGAGGCATTACCTGGAATGGTTGTGGCTGACACAGGCCCAGGTGTGCTGGCCTCAGGGCTCATTTCTTGAAGAGATTGGGCACATTCAGCTCCACACTTGGACTTGACTCCACGGACATGTCCAGAACCTCATGGTTGTTAATAACATCCTGGTTCACTGCACAAAGAACACTTCTCTTTTCATTTCCTGCTCTTAGTAGGTAAAACTTTTCTTTTAACTTCAGGAGTGTGTCATTTGTAGAACTGCTGGGATAGACTGAAGAACCACAGACTTTCAATTTACATATGGTTCTCTGGTTTACCTCTTAGAAAGTCTAAGATCTTGGCAATGTCACTTAACCTGATTGAGCTTCAGTTTCCTTCTAAATAAGTGGATAATGTATAACCAAATAGAACATTTCTGAGAATTCCATGAGATTGTGTGTGTGTGTGTGTGTGTGTGTGTGTGTGTGTGTGTGCATGTGTTTGACACAGCGTATGTCCTTTCCTTCTCCATCTCTTTTTTCTTTCCCACTTAGTTTACATTAAAGGAAAGTTTCTCTCTGGTTACCAGGAGAAACAACACTGGGTGGTAGTCAGAAATTTAGGCTCTCAAGCCATGTAGTCTTGGATTCACATCTCAGGATTTCCTGTCCTAGCTGTACAGACTTGAGCAAGCTATTTAAACTCTTAGTGCCTTAATTGCTTTATCTGCCAAATAATAACAGTAATAATTCTACTTCATAAGAGTATTATGAGGATTACATGAATTTATGTGTCTGATTCATAGTAAGTACTCAATAAACATCAACCCGCTCAATTACTAGCCTCTACCTTTACTAACTATCCTAGAATGACCCATGAAAAGAAAGAAATAATATATATATGTCCAGTATAGTAGGCAGAATTTTGACTCTGTGACCTTTTCTCTTTCTGGTGTTATCCCCATGAATATGTTATGTTACATGGCAAAAGGGACTTCACAGATGTAATTAAGGTTACTAATCAGTGGATTTTAAGATAGGGAGATTACATGATCCCTTTAAAGCAGAAGGGGAAATCTGAGATATTCAAACACAAGAAGGATGCTATATTCTGTTATTAACTTGAAGGTTAAGGGGACCATGTGTCAAGGAAATGGAAACATCAGCCTACTTGGAACAACCACATGGAACTGAATTCTGTCAGTAGCCATTGAGCTTGAAAGTGGATCTTGGGCCTAAAAACTGATTTTAGCCTTGTAAGACCCAAAGCAGAGAATGCAGTCATGTCATACTATACTTCCTCCTGAAACTATGAGATAATGAAAAGTGTTGTTTTAAGCCATTAAGTTTGTGATAATTTGTTACATAATCAGTAAAAGGCAATATACCAGGCTTGCAACTTTGCCTGAAGCATGAAGTATAACGATGAAAAATTAATCAAGGAAGAAATGCCTCATGCTAAAAATAGTACTTTGGATCTGAGGTAGAAAGTGCAACACTTCCACCTAGAATTTCAGAGATCCAGATTTTGAGACTTCAGATTAATCATTGCTACTGTCTCCTCTGGATTCCTTCAGCGCCATTATGTGATTTCATTGTAGTACTTTTTGGTGTCTTGCAATTACCTACTTATGTGACCATCTCTGCAATGTATTAGTGTCTTTAAGGGAAGAAACTATGTGATTTACTTTTGTATCTCCCAAACCTAGCACCAAGCCAACATTGTGGAGATGCTTGAGATGTGCTCATTAAATGAAATAATGAGTGAATGTGTAGAATTAATGAACGATTGACACTAAAACTCAAATGGTCAAAGTATTTGTTGGAATCACATCGTGAATTTTAGTTTTAAACTTACATGTATAAGAAATTATTTGCTCTGTTCTGCTTTGCAACTCATTAAAAAAATATACCCAGCATGCTCTTTAACAAACTGATTTAATTAAAAGAATGACTCTGTTAAATTTACAGAATCAGTTACCCTCCCAACTGAAGCAACTTTAATTATATGAGTGATTTATATAGATATTAACATCCAAGCCCTATTAATATAAGTTCTCTTGAGTGATTTCTGAGAGGTTCAATTCTTTCACCTTGATGCCTGTCTCCTTTTACCTGCCTGGTCCTTTGATTCTGGAGATGTTCTTAAAGGACATAGAAAAGAAGCTCACCCCTTGGGAGAGAGAGGGCTTGATCATTGGAGTCATGGAGCTGAAAGAGACACTAAGAGGGTGTTTTGCCTCTAAGGGAATATCTAAGCCACATCATTAAACATTCTCTTCTTTAAGATTTCCAGGGATACAGTCACCATAACATCTTTTTGTAGCCCATCTCCGGTTGTACAGAAGTTCATTCTTTCATTTGCTACCTTCCTTCTCTTAGAACTGCTCCCGTAAGTCATAAAGATGAAATGGACTCACCAGCCATGTTTCCACTGTATGATTCTACCACCTTGCCTATCATCCCACTTCACTCCCCAGCCATGGCTGATTGGAACTGGCCTAAAAACATGATTCACAATGAACCAAGTAGATTCTCTATCCTCATCCTTCTCATGGGAATTGGTATTTGGAACTGAAAATCAGGTTGTAGTTTGTATTGTAACCATACAATGTAAACTCGAAGATGTTGGATGGCCATTTTCCCTTGGAGAACAAGAGATATGGAGAAAGCCAGTCTGTAGAGAAATGGAATTAATCACCCACAGAGAGAAACTCAGGCATTATGTAGAGGAGGAACACTGCCTGGGATTCAGAAGGCTTTCCAGAATCTGTGAGACCTGGCATCTTTCAAAATCTGTAAGGCATCTCTTTATCCTTAAAATATATCTACCCCTCACATTTGTTTTCATATATCAACTAGGTTTGGTTTCTGTTGCCTCTTAATGAGCCATTCTAATGAACACATTACCAGAAACATATCCTATTTTAAAGCACATTGCTATTTCATTTAATAAATATTTACTTAATGCTTATTACATGCCAGAAAATATGACCAAACCACAGTGTTGACTTTCAAGAGGTTGGGATACTGGAGCTTGGCAATTTCTTCCCATCACAGAACTCTTCTAATGAGTAGTTTTTGTGCTACAGCTCATCATCAGGTTGGACAAGACTGTTGGAGGCTCTCCCTGCCCAATTCTGTTTCCTCTTGCTGTTATCTTTCACAAACATTATTCCAATAAACTGCTTACACTCATAATTCCATCCCAGTGTCAGCTTCCTGGAAGACCCAAGCAACACAGATGACCTGCAAAGAAAAATGGAAGCAGAAGGGGAAATCTAAGGGAGGGAGCATTTTCATTTATTCAATAAATATGTATTGATGATCAGTAATGGCCAAGTGATATGCTAAACACCAGGTATATCTGTGAACAAGATAAATAAAATTCTTTGTCTTTTTTTTTTTAATTCCTTTTCTTATGGAGCTTCACTACAGTCAAATAGAAATAGTATTAAACAAATAAATTACAGAAAACCCTGGACCCACCAAATAATTGAGGAAAGAATCACAATGGTGATATTAAGAAAAATACAAGGAAAAAGTATAGGGAAACCTGGGTGGGGAATATTACATATCAGAGTATGTTGGCTCTCAGTAAAGTAATAAAACCTATTGTTTTTTTTGTTAATCACATTCCTCATTTAGGACTCTGAGTCTGGAAATTTTGGAATTCATTTCACAAATGAAGAATATGGAAGACTACAATGGGCATGATTTTATGTGAAAAATATATGGGGGATTGAAATAAAAACTTTTTAACTTGAGTTAGCTGCTTAAAAAACAAAAACAAAAACCCAACTTACTTACAGAAGGATCCCATTGTCGGGAGCACAATGAGTCCACACTAGGAAGTAATTGTTACCCTTTGCTTTACACTAGTCACACACTACTGGAATCTTGTGTTCAATTCTGGTGTCCTTTAAAGAAAATGTTAGAAAGGACAGAAGCAAACTGGCTCCCATGGAGGACATGAGGATGGGGAGAAGGCCTTGATTCATATGACATAGATGCCTGGGAAGGAAAGAAAATCTTTAAAAAAAAAATCATCCCTTCTTCCAAATGCTTCTTCGTCCTCTCTCTCTCTCTGTAGGCTCTCTCTCCACAGAAAAAAGAAAAGAAAAAAAAGAAAAGAAAGGGGGGGGTGGAGAGAGAGGAAAGAAAGAGAAAGAAAGAAAGAAAGAAAGAAAGAAAGAAAGAAAGAAAGAAAGAAAGAAAGAAAGAAAGAAAGAAAGAAGGAAATCAAAATAAAAGGGCCTGAGGATGTTGATCCAGAACCAGACCAAACTAGAGTGAGCCATTGTATCCATCTTTTTTTTTTTAAGATTTTATTTATTTATTTGACAGAGAAAGAGAGAGAGAACAAGCATAATCAGGGGGAGTGGCAGAGGGAGAGGGAGAAGCAGGCTCCCCACCAAGCAGAGAGCCCAATGTGGGGCTCGATCCTGGGACCCTGGGATCATGAACTAAGCAGAAGGCAGATGTTAAACCAACTGAGCCAGCCAGGTGCCCCATTGTATCCATCTTTAAACAGAGGACTGTCCTATAAAATTAAAACAACAACAACAATAAACTCAGACCAATTAATTTGAATGTCTCTTGAAAGTAGGAATTGGAGTAATGAGTAGAAACAATACAGAAGTAGATTACAGTTTAGTGTAAAAAATAATAAAAATTCAGTTTCTGAGACCTAGAACTATTTATTAATTGAATGAGTTAATTCATTATGTTGTAAGCCCCTCCCTCCTGAAGGTGAAACTCATGTAGTGAAGCTTCCTGTGAATGGTATTTTGATACTGGGTTTTCAAAGATTGGAAAATATATGGATATAGACTGTCTAGAGGAGCCTGTAAGAGAATTCATATCATTCAGGGCTCCATATAAGACAAGGGGAGGAATGAGGGTAGGGCGAAATTGGAGCTGCATGCTCTGCCAATCTTAATTCAAATACAAATTTTCCAAAAACAGTATGCCAGAGCAAGATGGTGAAATAGGAATCCCCAGACTTCATTCCTCCACAGAGACACTGACGTAACAACAATATACCAAAAATCCTTTATGAGAATTCAGGAATCTAATTAAGGCATCACAATACCTCAGGCAAGTGTAAAACCAGAAAACTTGCATTCAAATGGGTAAGAAAGCCCTTGCATTTTACCTGTGATAGTCCTTTCCTCAAGCTGACACAGCTTATTGCATTTAGGATAAAAGGCCCAACTTGCTACTTTTTCCTAGGAAGAGAAAGAGAATTGTGGAATGTGTGCCCAACATTCTGGTTTTTCAGGAGACTGCATGAGGGACTAGTTATGTCTTATCTAACTCAGAGTGCTGACAGAGAACTGGCATATTTATTTGGATACCTTGGGCCCTCTGAGAAAAAAGAGCTTGATGGTTTATTGCAACACCAGCAAACCTGCAGTGTACATACATACACCAGAGGAAGAAAGAGATTATGAGCTCCTGAAAAAGAAACCAGCAAACCTCTCTAATTCAGAAATGACATATACAAGCCCAGAGAAGATGCATCCCCAGCAAAGATTTGAAAGGCCCTCAGAATCTCTGGCCAGGCTTATTGGGGAAGATCTTTCTCTGATATGTATCCAGTCCCTAAGAATAGGAAAGGTGGCTGCTTTGTCAAATGACCAAATTCTAACAAAAAATAACAAGGCCATAAAATAAAAATACTCCAATTATAAGTGGAAAAAAATAAGGCATATGAAGAAACAAGGAAATAAATCCCTATCAAAGAAACAAAATAAATCTCCAAAAACTGACCCAAAAGAAATAGAAATCTATGACTTACTTATTAAAGAATTCAAAATAATTATCTCAAAAGACTCAATGAGATGCAAGAGAACACAGACAACTAAACAAAATCAGGAAAATGGTTCATGAAAAAATGTCAACAAAGAGGTAGAAACTTGGAAAAAAAGAACCAAACAAAAATTCTGGAATGGAATATAATAACTAAATTGAAATATTCACTAGAGGAATTCAATGGCAGACTTTATCAAACAGAAGAATTACTAACTCAAGACAGATAATTTAAAATTATCAAGTTAGAGAAACAAACAAAAAAGAAAAGAAGAAAAATGTAGAAAGCCTAACAGACTTATGGAACATCATCAAATGGAACAACACAGTAATACCCCCTTATCCATGGGGTGTTCCATGGGGTATCCAAACCTTGTATATACTATGCTTTTCCCTATATGTACATGCCTATGATAGCATTTAATTTATAAATTAGGCACATTAAGAGATTAACAATAATAATGAATAGAATAATTATAACAAGGTACTATAATAAAAGTTATGTGAATGTGATCTATCAAACTATACTTTACTCTCCCTTCTTTTTCATGTGATGATGTGAGATGATAAAATGTTTATGTGATGAGAAGAAGTAAGGTGAATGATGAGGGCATTGTGGTGTAGCATTAGGGTACTACTGACCTGATGATGATACATCAGAGGAAGGATCATCTGCTTCCAGACTGCAATTGACCACAGATAACTGAAATCACAGAAAGATAGATTGCAGATAATAGAAAACAACTGTGTATACATTACAGGAGTCCCAGAAGAGTATCAGGAGAAGAGAGAAAAGAGGGGCAGAGAGCTTATTTGAGGAAGTAATGGTTGAAAACTTCCCGAATCTGAGAAAGTGGACATCCAAATTTAGGAAGCTCAAAAAAGCTCTAACTAGATGAAATCCAAAGAGGCCTACAGCAAAACCCATTATAACAAATTGTTAAAAGTCAAAAACCAAAAGAGAATCTTGAAAGTTGTGAGAAAAACAACTTGTCACATACAAGTGAGCTCTCATTAGATTTTCAGCAGATATATCAGCAGAAATATTATAAGCCAGAAGGGAATACGAGGATGTATTCAAAGTGCTAAAAGAAAAAAGAAAAAGAAAAAAAACCCTGCCAAAAGCAAACTTTATCTTGCAAAACTGTTTTTCAAAAATGAGGGATAAATAAAGACCTAGCTGTACAAACAACACCTGAGAGAGTTCATCAGCACTAGACCTACCTTACAAGAAGTGCTAAATGGACTCCTTCAAGTTGGAACAAAAGGATGCTAATAGCAACAGGATAGCATATGAAAACATAAATCCATGGTAAAGGTAAATATATAAATAAACACAGAATACTGTAATGGTGGTGCATAAATCACATTTGATTCTGGTAGTAGAATTTAAAATATAAAAGCATAATTACTATAAAACTATATTAATGGATACAAAATATAAAAATATGTCATTTATGACATTTATAAACCAGGAAGGACATGTAAGGGAGTATAGTTTTTGTATGTAATTGAAGTTATCAGTTTAAAATAGATTGTTATAACTATAAGATGTTTTATGTAATCCCCATAGTAACCACATACACACACACACACAAAATGTATGGAAGATACACAAAAGAAAATCAGAAAGGAATTAAAGTACATTACCACACCAAAAAAAGTCAATAAAACACAGGGAATGAGGCAAGAGAGGAAAAGAAGGATAAAATAGCTACAACACATGTAGGAAATAGTGAACAAAATGGCAATAGTAAATCCTTCCTTTAAATTTAAATTCAAATGCAGAGTGGATGAATGGATCAAAAAGACAAGATCCAACTATAAGGTGTCTATAAGAGACTCATTTTAGATATAAGGACACACATAGGCTAAAAACTAAAGGATTGAAAAAGATACTCAATGCAAATGGGAACCAAGAGAAAGTAGGGGTGGCCACACTTAATTCAGACAAAATAAGCTTTCAGTCGCAGATCATCATAACAGACAAAGAGGGACATTATATAATGGTAAAAGGATAAATTCACCAGGAAGATATATCAATTACATATGCAACTAACATCAGAACACTTAATTACTTGAAGCATACATTGACAGAATTGAAGAGATAAGTAGATAGTAACAAAGATAGTAGGAGATTTCAATGTCTATTTTCAATAATGGATAGAACAACCAGACATAAGATAAATAAGCAAATAAAGGAATTGAATATAGACCAATTGGACATCTCAGACATATACAGAACACTCTACCCAATAACAACAGAATACATATTCTTCTGAAGTGCATACAGAACATCCTCCAAGGTAGATCACATGTTATAGGCTACAAAACAAGTTTTAACAAATTTAGGAAAATCGAAATCATACCAAGCATCTTTTCTGACCATAATGGAATAAAACCTAGAAATGAACAGTAAATGGAAAGCTGCAAAATTCATAAATATGTGAAAATTAAACAACACACTCTTGAGCAACCAAAGGATCAAAGAAGAAATCATGAGGAACCATAGAAAATATCTTGAGACAAGTGAATATGATATGACATACCAAAACTTATAGGATGAAGACAAAGCAGAACCAAGAGGGAAGTTCATAGTGGTAAACACCTACATTAATAAAGAAGATCTCAAATCAATAACCTAATTTCACACCTCAAGGAAATAGAAATGAAGAACAAACTAAACCCAGAGTTAACAGAAGGAAATAATAAAGATTAGAGTAGAAATAACCTAGAAGAATAGCAAAACAATAGGAAAAAAAATAACAGAACTGAGAGTTGATGTTTTGAAAAGATCAACAAAGTTGACAAACCTTTAGCTAGACTAAGAAAAACATAGAGGAAACTCAACAAAAGCCTGAAATGAAAGAGATGTTATAACTGATGCCCCAGAAATAAAAAAGATCATAAGAGATTACTAATAACAATTATATACCAACAAATTGGATGACCCAGAAACAATTAAATTCCTAGAAACATACAACCTCCTAAGACAGAATCATGAAAAAATCAATTATGAATCAGTAATCAAAACCTTCTAACGAAGAAACACCAGGACTAGATAACTTCACTGGAGAATTCTATCAAGTATTTAAAGAAAAAATAACACCAGTCCTCAAATGCTTCCAAAAAAACTTACGGGAACACTTTTAAAATAATTTTATGAGGTTAGCATTACTCTGATAGAAAAACTAGACCAAGGACTACAAGAAAAAAACAAACCTCACAGACCATTAACCCTGATGCATATTGATGCAAGAATCTTCAACAAAATACTGCCAAACCAAATTCAACAGAACATTAAAAAGGATTACATACCATGACCAGTATGATGTATTGCTAGAATGCAAGGATGGTTCAACATATGAAAATTAATGTAATACGCCACTTTAACAGAAGGAAGGATAAAAATCAGATAGTCATCTCAAATGATGCAGAAAAAAACATTTGGCAAAATTTAATACCCTTTCATGATAAAAACACTCAACAAACTAGGAATAGAAGGAAACTACCTCAACATAATAAAGGCCATATGTGAAAAACTCACAGCTAACATCATACTCAATAGTGCAAAACTGAAAGACTTTCCTTTAAGATCTGAAACAAGGCAAGGGTGCCCACTCTTACTACTTCCATTCAACATAGTACCAGAAGTTTCAGCCATAGCAATTAGACAAGAAAAAGAAATAAAAGGCATTCAATGTTGGAAAGGAAGAAATAAAATGATTTCTATTTACTGATGAGATGACCTTATATGTAGAAAACTCTAGAGATTCCACACAAAAAAACCTTTTAGAACTAAGAAATGAATTCAGCAAAATTGCAGGATACAAAATCACACAGAAATCAATCGCATTTCTATACACAAAATGAAATGAAGAAAAATAATCTCATTTACAATAGCATAAAAAAGAACAAAATTCTTTTTTTTAATGTTTTTTTTATTATATTATGTTAGTCACCATACAGTACATCCCTGGTTTTTGATGTAAAGTTCAATGATTCATTAGTTGCGTATAACACCCAGGGCACCATGTAATACTTGCCCTCCTTACTACCCATCACCAGTCTATCCCATTCCCCCAACCCCTTCCCCTCTGAAGCCCTCAGTTTGTTTCTCAGAGTCCATAGTCTCTCATGCTTCATTCCCCCTTCTGATTACCCCCCTTTCTTTATCCCTTTCTTCCCCTACCAATCTTCCTAGTTCATATGTTCCATAGATGAGAGAAATCATATGATAATTGTCTTTCTCTGCTTGACTTATTTCACTTAGCATTATCTCCTCCACTGCCGTCCATGTTGCAGCGAATGTTGAGAACTCGTTCTTTCTGATAGCTGAGTAATATTCCATTGTATATATAGACCACAACTTCAAAATCCATTCATCTGTTGAAGGGCATCTCGGTTCCTTCCACGATTTAGCTATTGTGGACAATGCTGCTATGAACATTGGGGTGCTTATGGCCCTTCTCTTCACTACATCTGTATCTCTGGGGTAAATACCCAGTAGTGCAATAGCTGGGTCATAGGGTAGCTCAATTTTTAACGTTTTAAGGGACCTCCACACTGTTTTCCAGAGTGGCTGTACCAACTTGCATTCCTACCAACAATGTAGGAGGGATCCCCTTTCTCCACATCCTCTCCAGCAATTGTTGTTTCTTGCCTTGTCGATTTTTGCCATTCTAACTGGCGTAAGGTGGTATCTTAGTGTGGTTTTGATTTGAATTTCCCTGATGGCTAATGATTTTGAACATTTTTTCATGTGTCTGTTAGCTATTTGTATGTCATCATTGGAAAAGTGTCTGTTCATATCTTCTGCCCAATTTATGATTTGTTTGGTTCTCACGTATTGAGTTTGAGAAGTTCTTTGTAGATCTTGGATACCAGTCTTTTATCTGTAGTGTCATTTGCAAATATATTCTCCCATTCTGAGGGCTGCCTCTTAGTTTTTTTGACTGTTTCCTTGGCTGTGCAGAAGCTTTTTATCTTGATGAAGTCCCACAAGTTCATTTTATCTTTTGTTTCTCTTGCCTTTGGAGATGTGTCATGAAAAAGGTTGCTTTGGCCAATGTTGAAGAGGTTGCTGCCTATATTTTCCTCTATGATTTGGATAGATTCCAGTCTCACATCGAGGTCTTTCATCCATTTGGAGTTTATCTTTGTGTGTGGTGTGAGAGAGTGGTCAAGTTTCATTCTGTGCATGTAGCTGTCCAATTTTCCCAGCACCATTTATTGAAGGGACTGTCTTTTTTCCACCGGATATTTTTTCCTGCTTTATCAAGGATTAGTTGCCCAAAGAGCTGAGGGTCATTTCTGGGTTCTCTATTCTGTTCCATTGGTCTATGTGTCTGTTTTTGTGCCAGTACCATGCTGTCTTTGTGATCACAGCTTTGTAGTACAGCTCGAAATCCGGCATTGTGATGCCCCAGCTTTATTTTTCATTTTCAACAGTTCCTTGGTGATTTGGGGCCTTTTCTGGTTCCATACAAATTTAAGGACTATTTGTTCCCGTTCTTTGAAAAATGTCATTGGTATTTTGATCGGGATAGCATTGAAAGTGTAGATTGCTCTGGGTAGCATGGACATTTTAACTATGTTAATTCTTCCGATGCATGAGCATGGAATATTTTTCCATCCTTTTGTGTCTTCTTCAATGTCTTTCAAGAGTGATTTATAGTTTCTAGAATATAGATCCTTTCTGTCTCTGGTTAAGTTAATTCCAAGGTAACGTATGGTTTTTGGTGCTACTGTAAATGGGATGGATTCCCTAATTTCTCTTTCTTCAGTCTCATTATTCGTGTATAGAAATGCAACTGATTTCTGAGCATTGATTTTGTATCCCTCCACATTACTGAATGGCTCTATAACTTCTAACAGTTTGGGAGTGGATTCTTTTGGGTTTTCCATATAGAGTATCATGTCATCTGCAAAGAGAGACATTTTGACTTCTTCTTAGCCAATTTGATACCTTTGATCCCTTTTGGTTGTCTGATTGCTGTTGCAAGGACTTCTACTACTATGTAGAATAATAGTGGCGAGAGTGGGCATCCTTGTCTTGTTCCTGATCTTAAGGGAAAGGCTTCCAGCTTTTCCCCATTAAGAATGATATTTGCTGTAGGCTTTTCATAGATGGTTTTTATGAGATTGAGGAATGTACCCTCTATCCCTACACTCAGAAGGGTTTTAATCAGGAAAGGTTGCTGTATTTTGTCAAATGCTTTTTCTGCATCTATTGAGAGAATCATATGATTTTTGAATTTTTCTTTCTGGATAAAATCTATGACACTGATTGATTTGCGAATGTTGGACCACCCTTGCATCCCAGGGATGAATCCCACTTGGTCATGATGGATAATCCTTTTAATGTACTGTTAGATTCTATTAGCCAGGATCTTGTTGAGGATTTTGGCGTCCATATTCATTAGGGAAATCGGTCTGTAATTCTCCTTTTTGATGGGGTCTTTGCCTGGTTTGGGGATCAAGGTAATATTGGCCTCAGAATGAGTTTGGTAGCTTTCCTTCTGTTTCTATTTTTTGAAATAGCTTTAGGACAAGAGGTATTGTTTCTTCTTTGAATGTTTGGTAGAATTCCCCAGGAAAACCGTCCGGGCCTGGAGTTTTGTTTTTTGGAAGGTTGTTTATCACTGACTCAAACTCTTCATAATTAATTGTCCTGTTTAAAAAATCAATTTCTTCCTGTTTCAGTCTTGGTAGTTTATAGGTTTCCAAGAAGGCCTCCATCTCTTCCAGATTGCTTAATTTTTTGGCATAAAGCTGTTGATAAAAGTTTCTAATAATCCTTCCAATTTCATTGGTGTTGGTTGTGACCTCTCCTTTTTCATTCATAATTTTATTAACTTGGATCCTTCCTCTATTCTTTTGGATAAGTCTTGCCAGTGGTCTGTCAATTTTATTGATTCTCTCAAAGAACCAGCTTCTAGTTCTGTTGATCTGCTCTACTGTACTTCTGGTTTCTAATTCATTGATTTCTGCTCTAATCTTGGTCAACTGCTTCCTCGTGAGTGGATTAGGCCTGTCCTCTGTTGCTGTTCCAGCTTCTTGAGGTGAGAATACAAGAACTGCATTTTAGATTTTTCTATTCTTTTGAGTGAGGCTTGGATGGCTATGTATTTTCCCCTTAGGACTGCCTTTGCAGTGTCTCATAGGTTTTGGACCATTGTGTTTTCATTCTCGTTGGTCTCCATAAATTGTTTTAAATGATTTTTGATTTCCTGGTTTATTGAGTCATTCCTGAGCAGGATGGTTCTTAGTCTCCAAGTGTTTGCCTTTCTTCCAAATTTTTCCTTGTGGTTGAGTTCCAATTTCAAAGCGTTGTGGTCTTAGAATATTCAGGGAATAATTTCAGTCTTTTGGTATTGGATGAGACCTGTTTTGTGACCCAGGACATGGTCTATTCTTGAGAGTGTTCCATGGGCATTAGAATAGAATGACTATTCTTTGGTTCTGGGGTGTAGTGTTCTATATATATCTATGAGGTCCAACTCGTCGAGTATGGCGTTCAAAGCTCTTGTTTCTTTGCTGGTTTCTTGCTTAGGTGATCTGTCTATTGCTGATAGTGGAGTGTTGAAGTCCCCTACTATTAATGTATTTTTATCTATATGTCTCTTTATTCTGGTTAAGAGTTGGCTTGTGTATCTTGCTGCTCCCCTGGTGGGGGCAGAGATATTTATAATTGTCATATCCACTTGTTGGATACATCCTTTAAGAATAATATAGTGCCCTTCTGTGTCTCTAACTATAGTCTTTAGTTTAAAATCCAATCTGTCTGATATGAGAATTGCTACCCCAGCTTTCTTTTGAGGTCCATTGGTGTGAAAGATGGTATTCCATCCCTTTACTTTCAGTCTGAATGTATCTTTAGGTTCAAAATGAGTCTCTTGTAGACAGCAAATGGATGGGTCATGTCTTTTTATCCAATCTGCAACCCTGTAGCGTTATGGGGGCATTCAGGCTATTTACATTGAGACTGATTATTGAGAGATATGATTTTAATGATGCCATGTTGCCAGTAAGGTCTTTGTTTCTATAGATTGTGACTTTCTGTTCTGTATCACTCTTGGGGCCTTTTTACTTTTATAGAACCCCCCTTAATATCTCCTGTAGGGCTGGTTTCATGGTAACAAAATTGGTCAATGACTGGTGATTCTGGAAGGTCTTTATTTCTCCATCAATTCTGAATGGCAGCCTTGCTGGATAAAGAATCCTTGGCTGCATGTTTTTTTTTTCTCTGAAAGAGCTTTAAAAATTCCCTCCCCCCCAACCCTTTCTCTCATTCCAGGTCTGTGTAGACAGGTCTGATGTAATTCTGATACCTTTGCCTTGGTACATGAGAAATTTCTTTGCCCTGGCCGCTTTCAATACTGTATCCTTGGATCTAATATTTGCAAATATGCACTATGACGTGATGTGGCATAGGTTTGTCGTGGTTGAGCTTGGGAGGGGTCCTCTCTGCCTCTTGGACACGAATGTTTGTTTCCCTTGCTAGATTAGGGAAGGTTTCAGCTACAATTTGTTCAAAAATCTCTTCTAGACCTCTGTTTTTCTCCACCCCATCGGGGATGCTGATGATTCTGACATTGGAACGTTTCATTGAGTCAGTAATCTCCCGTAACCTACATTCCTGAGTGTGGATTTTTTTGAGTCCAGATTCTATTTTAGCTTTTTCTTCTACTAACCCATCCTCCAACTCGCTGATACGTTCTTCTGCCTCATTCACCGTGGCCATCAGAGCCTCTAGTTTTGATTGTATTTGGCTCATAGAATTTTTAATTTCTGCCAGATTCGCTCTCATTTCCTCACTTAGAGAGTCTATATTCTCATTAACATTTTCGTTAATACTTTTTTCAAGTCTACACATCATCTTGACCATTGTTACTCTGAATTCCATTTCTGATAATTTGGTTATATCCATATCATTAGTTCTGTGGCAGAGGCCACAGACTCATTGTCTTTTCTTTGCTGGGGGGGGGACTTCTCCTTCTCCTCATTCTGATGAGGAGAGGTTGCGGGGTCGTCCAGAGCCCAAATTATTCACTGGGACCCAGGCCATGCGCCCTTGTTCTATAGAGATCTTAGGGATGTGGGCTTCTTGATTTTTCAGCCTGCCTTCTGGGGGAGGGGCCTGCCGCACCAATACTCAGGCCACCCTGTTTGGGTAGAGTCTCCATGTCCCCTGAGAGGGGGGATGGGGATGGGCACACTGTGAGCCGGTCTTTCCAGGCTTTTGTTCTCTGGTGGCTTTCCCTGGCGGTTTGCTGTGCCTCTTCTGAGAGTCAGAGCAGCAGTGGCCGAATCTCAGCCTCTGTCTCAGAACAGAGGGATCGTGGACTGTTCTCCACTGATGTTCTAGCCACTTTAACTCTGTGTCTGTTGGTGCTGCTCAACCCTGCAGTGTCCCGGGATGTGCGCCCCGCACCCGGCGTCCCAGCCCTCACTTCCAGGGCCAGCGAGTCTCTGTCCTTTGTGTTTCTAACACTGCCACCCGCCAGCCACCCCTGCATGTTCTGGAGCTCCCGGTCTCAGTCTGGTTCCAGTGAGCGCACCGGAGCTCCGTTTCAGACTGGTGGCACGCATTCCTGGCTCACGGTCTCAGTCTGCTCTCTCTCAGGTACTGGCCACTCCCCCGTGCAGGTGGCTACTGCTTCCCGGCTCCCAAAATCGGGGGCTCCCTACCCCTTCCGTTTATCTTCCGATATCTGTGCGAGGTTTCACGGCTCCCCACTTCATACCTCAATACTCAGCGCTGGAGATATTCATTTATAGAGATCCAGTTGTATCTTCCTGCGTCTCATGCTGATTCCGTGGATGTTTAGGACAGTCTGTTACCTATCCAACTCGATTCAGGGTACTGGCTGAAAAAGGGGTCACCTACTCCTCTGCCATCTTAACCTCGACGACCAAAAAAGAACAAAATTCTTACAAATAAATTTAACCAAGTAGGTCAGAGACCTGGGACAAGCTGAATGTTCTGATGCTTCCCCTCCCCAGCTGCTGCTTCCCCTCACTTGCCTTGCCCCCACACTCTTCCTCAGAAATGCATGCTACAGCCCTGATGCAACTGCTGACTCATGCAGGTATCACACTATGCCTCACCTTTTCTTATCAGCAGACTGGCCCACAAACTCTTGCTGTAGCTGAGCTGTGAGTGTCCATGTTTGGTGACCTGGTTGAAGCACCAGAGCCCACTTACACCACCATGGATATGTCAGCCACTCTGCCTCTGCTGCCACTGCCTGAACTGCCTATCTCATGTGGCACCACAGACTCAGTCTGGCATGGGCCTTCAAACAGTGAAGAGTGACTGTCCCATAGCAGAACCCAGTCTGAGTTTTTGGTGTCCAGACAGCTCTAGAGGCCTAAGGAGGCCTGCTCCCAGTCCTGCCTCCCAAGAGAGCCACTGGGACAGTACTTCCAAAGATAGGAGATGAGCTCCAGAGTGAACCTTAGTCTGTCAGCCTTTGGGGACAAGTAGACTCTCAAAACAAGAGTACTTGGAGTTTCCTGTGACCTTCGGATGGGAGGAGGAAGAGGCATTCATGCCTGGGTAGTCTTTCATCTCCTTCTTTACCATCACATGGAATTCTCATTCTCTGCCTCTTCCTGAAATGCAGCTCAAGAGGGTCTCTGTCTCCTCTTATTCTCCTCCTCTAATGCAGGATTGTGTTCACTGAGGAGAGGACTGGAAACTGTCCCCCTGGTCAGCATCAGATTATTTGACAGGACTTGGTCAGGACAATCAAAACCACTTGAGGAATTTAAGGCAGAAAGACATTTAATACAGAGAGAGCAAGGCTGGGGAACCAAGGTCGGGAAACTAGGAAGTATGGGATTTATGGAGACTCTCCACCCCAATTCTGGCTCCTATAATTCTGATGTGGACAACTCTGGAGGTATGACTGGAGCTGCTGGCAAAGTCCCATGCTTGTCACCTGCTTGAGCCATAATGGCTTATCCCAAACCTCACACTGGTTTCATCTCAGAACCCAACAAAAGATCCAGGCAGCAAAGGCCCATGGTTTCCAGACATGTAGCTGCTGTGACACACAGGCTGTATGACAGATTGCCCAGCATGGGCACCTTTTGGGCTTTCAGCCTCTGTACCCACTTCCTACCTTACCTCCAGTTTCAGCAACAACACTGAGCCATGGCCTAAGGTACTGTAGCCACTGCCATGCCAATGATGCTCTGGCCCTCCAAAACTGGGGGGGGGGGGGGAAGCCTTGTTGGTCACCTGTGCAATTGAGCATGTCAATTCCTGCTCTTGTTCATACACATTGCATCTGCACATCATATGACCTCAAGACTATACTAAAAATTAATCACCATCACCACTCCTTAAATAAAATAGAGGAGAAAGAGAAAACGAAAAAGTGGGTAAAATATATGAATTACAGATAATATAGTTCCTGGTTAATATATATATAAATATATTTATAAGGTAATTAATAAAAAAAGAAAAGAAAGACTTGTACACTAAAAACTATAAGACACTGATGAATAAATTGTAAAAGACAAATAAATGGAAAGACATCATGTTCATGGATTAGAAGATCTAATATTGTTAAAACATCCATACTTCCTACATGATCTTTAGTTTCAGTGCAATCTCTTTCAAAATTCTAATTGCACTGTCTGCAGAAATAGAAAAAAAGTATTCTAAAATTCATATGGAATCTGAAAGGATCCTGGATAGCTGAAACAATCTTAAGAAAGAAAAACAAAGCTGGAGACCTCATACTTCCTGATTTTCAAACATGTAACAAAGTTATAGTAATCAAAGCAGTATATCACTGGCATAAAAACACATAGATCAATGGAATAGAATAGAGATCCCAGAATTAAGCCCTAATGTCTAATGATCTTCAACAAGGGTTCTAAATCTACACAATGGGGAAAAGATAGTTTCAAGAGATGGTGTTGGAAAAACTGAATATCCATGGAAAATAATAAAGTTGGACCCTTATCTTATACCATATTAAAAAATTAAGTTCAGGAAGACACATATTTATATACCTCATGTTGCATGACTGCCTTTGAAATTTCCATATCTGTGTGGATTCCCTGTGTATACACTATTACATTTAATTTTTCTCCTATTAAAATAAATTAACTAAAATGCATTAAACACTTTGCTATAGATTCAATGTCTGAGTCCTCCCAAAAATTCATATGTTGAACTTTAATTCCCAATATGATGGTATTTGGAGATAAGACCTGTGGGAGATGATTAGGTTATGAAGGTGGAGCCCTCATGCATAAGATTAATGCCCTCATAAAAGAGACCATAGAGAGCTTCCTCACCCCTTGTGCCATTTACAGAAATGGTGGGAAGACTGCTGCCCATGAGCCAGGGAGCATACCTTCACCAGACACCAAATCTGCTGGCACCTTGATCTTAGACTCCGCATACCATAAACCACCAAGTATATAGTATTCTGTTGTAGTAGCCTGAACAGAAATTGGTACTGAGAAAAGTAGAGTACTACTGTAACAAATAGCTAAAAATGTGGAAATAGCTTTGGAACTGGTTAATGGGTAAAGGCTGGAAAAGTTTTGAGGTGCATGCTAGAAAAAGCCTACATTGTTTACAACAGACCTACAACTGTTTACAACAGACCATTAAGGGTGATTTTATTTAGAGCTCAGAAAGAAAAGAGGGGAGCTGTAGAGAAAGCCTTGTCTTTTTAGAGAATACCTATATAATTTTGAACAGAATGTTGGTAGGAATAAGGACAGTAAAGGCCATTCTGATGAGGTCTCATACAGAAATGAGAAACACGTTATTGGAAACTGGAGGAAAGATCATTCTTGTTATTATAAAGTGGCATAGAACTTGGCTGAATTGTGTTCATGTTCTAGTGTTTCATGGAAGATGAAACTTTTGAGCAATGAAATTGGGTGTTTAGCTAAAGCTATTTTTATGTAAAGTGTTGAAGGTGTGGCTTGGCACACCTGACTGCTTACAGTAAAGTATGAGAAGAGAAAAGTGACTTAAAGATGGAACTGTTACCAAAAAAACAAACAAACAACAACAACAACAACAACAACAAAATGGAACTGTTAAGGGAAAAGGAAGTAGAACTTAATGATTCACAAAATTCTCAGCCTAGACCACATTCTAAAAAGTTAAACACTAAGGGGGTGACCAAGCAATAATTTAATGAAATAAGTATAGATTGGCCAACTTACCCTAAGGCAGGAGGTATTCTATAAGACCATGGAAAAATGACCCCATGGAAGAAAGCTAATTCAGAAATCATATCTGCCACTCCCATCACAGGCCTAAAGTACAAGGGCCCATAGGGCAGAGAGGTTTCAAAGGAGAGGCTGCTGGCACCAGAGGAACCTTGGTGCTTACTACCCAGCACTGCCCCTCATTGAGGGCTCTGCTTCCAGATCTGTAGCCCCATGCTCCTCAGCCACCACAAGGACTGTTCTCCTGGGCCCGAGTGCAGAGCAGAGCAGGCAGCAAGTGTTGGTGGCATCTGTGTGGTGCCATCCCTGTCTTCCACAGAGTACACAAGCCAGGGGAGCATGACTGCCTCCACCTAGTTTTCAAAGGATGGAGCTTGCTGGAACCATGGGATTTCAACCCTATCCTGAGAGAACCACTTTGGCAGGCCCCAGCAGAGAGCTGGCATGGGACTGTCCTGCTAAGCCTTAGGAGTGATAACGCCACTCCCGTGGTCCTGGAAGGCAGAGAACATCAAGCTAAAGAGAGATTATTCTTAAGCCTTAAGTTCTAATAGTATTTTTCCTGTTAGATTTTAGACTTACTTGGGACCTGTCACTCCTTTCCTATTTTTCCTTTTTGGAATGGGAATGTCCATTCTATGCCTGTCCCACAATTGTCTTTTGGAAGCACATAACATGTTCTATTTCACAGGTCCACAGATGGAGAGGAACTTGCCTCAGGATGAATCATACCTCGAGTCTCACCTCTATCTGATTTAGATGATATTTAGATAAAGCTTTGGGTTTTAGACTTTTGAGTTGATGCTGGAATAAGTTAAGACTTTGGGGGATATTGGGATGGAATTCATGTATTTTGCATGAGAGAAAGACATGAATTTTGGGGGGCCAGTGACTGAATGTTTGTGTCCCTGCAAAATTATACTGGCAACTAATCCCCAATGTGATGGTATTTGGAGGTGGGATCTTTGGGAGGTGAGTAGGTTGTGAGGGTGGACCCTCATACATGGGATTAATACCCTTACAAAAGAAACTCTAGAGAGATCCCTCACCCATTCTGCCATATGAGGACAGAGCAAGAAGATAGTCAGCTTATTAATCAGAAAGCAGGCTGTCACTAGACATCCTGTTTGCTGGTGCTTTGATCTTGGACTTTCTAGCCTCCAGAACTGTAAGAAATTTCTGTTGTTCATAAGTCATCCAGTCTATGGTATTTGTGATAGAAGCCTGAACAGACTAAGACAGACCCTAATGTCAGACCTGAAACTATAAAACTCCTAGAAGAACACATAGGAGAAAAGCTCCATGATATTAGATTTGGCTATGACACCAAAAGTACAGACAATAGAAAAAATAGACAAATGAGACTGTATCACACTTAAAAACTGCCACAAAGGAAACAATCAACAGAATGAAAAGACAACCTACAGAGTGAAAGAAATATTTGTAAACCATATATCTGATAAGAGGTTAATATCCAGAATATATAAAGAACTCCTGTAGCTCAATAACAAAAAAGCAAATAACCTGATTTAAAAATGACAAAAAACTTCAATAGATGTTTCTCCAAAGAAGATATACAAATGGCCAACAAGCATATTCAACCACTAATCACCAGGGAAATGCAAATCAAAACCATAATGAGATATCACATCACACCTGTTAGGATGGCCACTCACAGAAAAAGACAATAACAAAACAAAAAACAAGCAAAAGAAACAAAAACAACCCAACACCAACAAATAAAAGAGAAAATGACAAGTATTAGTGAAGATCCAGAGAAATTGGAACACTTGTGCACTTTTAACAGAAACATAAAATGGCGCAACTCTATGGAAAACTATATGGAAGTTCCTCAAAAAATTAAAAATAGAATTACCATATGATCCAGCAATTTCATTTCTGGGTATATATCTAAAATAATTTAAAACAGGATCTCAAAGAGATATTTACACACTCATGTTCACTACAGCATTATTTTTTAAAGTTCCATGAGGTGGAAACAACATTAATGTCCACTGACAGATGAATGGATAAAGACAATGTGAAATATACATACAATGGAATATTATGCTACCTTAGAAAGAAGAAAATTCTGGCACGTGCTACAACATAGATGAACCAGGAGGAAATTATGATAGACGAAATAAGCCAGTCACAAAAAGACAGACACTGCAGGATTCTACTTATATGAGTAGTCGAACTCTTCAAAACAGAAAGTAGAATGATAATTGCTAGAGCATAGGGAGAGTGGGAAAAGGGGAATTGTTCAGTGGATACAGAATTTCAGTTTTGCAAGATGAGAAAGTTCTGGAGATCTATTTCACATCAATGTGCGTACACTTAAGACTACAGTACTATACATTTAAAAATGATTAAGATGGGGCGCCTGGGTAGCACAGTCGTTAAGCGTCTGCCTTCGCTCAGGGCGTGATCCCGGCGTTCCGGGATCAAGTCCCACATCGGGCTCCTCCGCTGGGAGCCTGCTTCTTCCTCTCCCACTCCCCTGCTGTGCTCCCTCTCTCGCTGGCTGTCTCTCTGTTACATAAATAAATAAAATCTTTAAAAAATAAAAAAAAATAAAAATGATTAAGATGATAGATTTTATGCTATGTATTTTTTAACACACACATACAATCACACACATACATCAAAAAACCATTATGTCAACCAAATAAAATATATCTAGTAGATGACTATGGTTCTCAAGTTCATGAGTTTGTGAACTCTGAACTGTAGAAGACACGGACAGGAAAGAGACAGAAAATTACCAATTATTTAGCACCTAATATGGACCAGGAGGTATACTAAGAACTTTACAAATGTTTTCTTACCCAATTGTCACAATAATCTTATAATATAAACATTTTTTTATTCCCACTTTACAGATGAGGAAACAAATTGTGAGGTTAGAAGACTTCCCTAAGATCATATATCTGTAATTAATCAAAGGCAGGATTTGAACACAAAACAGACTCTAGAGCTGGTATTTTTTCCACTGCTTTAGGAACAGAGAAAACATCTCAGGAAGAGAAATGCTATATAGCAAATCACAGTAATGAAATTTAACTAGCTGAATGAAACTTTTGGAGACAAGTAGATGTGTTCCATGGGGATGCCGTTGGGGAACAGCAAACTGTGTAGCAACCGGGTTAGAAGACACTGAGTAAGAACACTGGCTCTGGGTTTAAGTCCTGGCTCGGCCACTTAATAGCTTGTGACCTTGAACTGCTCACTTACCTTCTCTACGCATATAAAAGTGCTTCTTAACATGCCTGGCAAATAATAAATGTACACTAAATTATTATTAGCTATTATTAGATAGTGTGGCCCATTGCTAGTTCTTAAAGGCCAGATTAGGTTTGAATTTGATGTCCTGGATGATAAACAAATATCAGACATAGGATTTCAGCTAGGCTGATTAGAAAGCAAGCAGTTTTCCCTGTGAAAACTGTTTTAACTGGCTGCCTGTGAATAGTCTCTCCTTCTCCAATCCATTCACCACATAGCTGCCATGGTCCATCTGAAACTCAGTTTTGACTAAGTTCTTTTCTTAAAAGGTTGTCAGTTGCTCCCTATTTGTCACCGTATTCTTAAATTTGCATGGACTTGAGAATTAGCTGAGGATGTTATTAAAAAGCATAGTCTAAGGTTTTACCCCAGAGATTTTAACTCACTAAATTCAGCTGAAGCTAGTGATACAGCAGAGAGTCCATCGTTGAGAATCTTTAAGATCAACTTCACACTCATTAACTCACAAAACACTTCATGACTTGGCTCTGGCTACCTCTCCAACCACATTTTTTTTTTAACTTTCCTATCCTAAGATTAACTCTCTAGCACTAGAGCTTCACTTTTAGCTCCCCACATGTTCTGAGCTTTTGTTGTTTCTGTTTTTCCTAGAACACCTTCCCTTTTCCTTCTTGACTCAATTCCTGCGACCTTCATCTGCCTAATCCTGCCCCAATGTATTAGTTATCTGTTGCTGCATAACATATTACCCCAAGACTTAATAACTTAAAGCAATTATAATTGTTTATTATTGTTCAGGGTGTCTGTTCAGGAATTTGGAAGTGGGCTAGTAAGGCAATTCTTCTCCGGGGTCTTTCAAGGGTCGCTGTTAGGTGTCAGCTGGAGCCATTTGAAGGCTTAACTGCACTGGAGTAATATTTCCAAAGTGGTGCAATCACATGGCTGGCAAGTTGGGCCTGGCCTTTCTACATGGGCCACTGTTAAGCGTTGCTTTCCTCAGAGCAAATAATCCCAGAGACCAAGGCTGAAGGTGCTAAGCCTTTTTTGATCTAGCATTCAAAGCTATACACCATTATTTCTGTAGTACTCTCTTGGTCATGCAGGTCTGCCCTGATTCATTGTGGGAAGAGACTACTGTGTAGTGATGTAGGATGTGAACACCAGGATATGAAGATCACTGGGGGTCGTCTTGAAGGGTGGCTACTACCACATCATCCTTTATCACTTAGGTGTTATTCCTCTCAGAAGCCTTCCTTGAATTTCCTTCCCAAATTATGTAACTGCCCCTTCTCCATACTACTATTTATATACTTATATTTATAATATGTATTTTATATATATAATTATAATTATAAATATATATTTAAAATGGTGCATGTGCATTATGTGTGTACATATATGCACATATATACATATGTGTATGAATATATGTATATCATATATGTATATATGATATACATACACATATAATACCTCTATGATCATTTTTAAATGTATACATTGTGTTATAATTACCTGTTTATGTAATTATTACATAATTTGGCTTTTCCATTAGGCTGGTTTTTGCATTAGGCTGAGCACTTTGTCAGTAGGGATCATGGCTTATACTGATGTTTTGCTCAAAGATTAATGAAGGAAGGAGAAAGGGAAGAAGACAAAGAGATAAAGAAGGAATGATCCCAAGCAATTAGATTTGGCTGTCACAAGGCTCTATAACATATGAGAGTTCCATTTCTGTTAATTAGCAGATGGTTAACAAAATACACACACACACACACACACACACACACACATACACACACACAATCTTTGTAAGGGCAGTTGGGAAGGAGCAGGAAGAGTTAGGAAATCTTTCACCACAACAGAAATGTTGAGGAATGTGTATGAATTTTGGCATTATTCAATTTGCACAGCTCTGAAAATCATATTCAGTCATATTTGGGTCTAATTTTCTTTCGGTTCTACTTTGGGTATTTCACTGACATACTCTGGCTCACAAACAGAGAGGATGGAAGTTATAAAAAGGAGTGTGGTCTTGGAGATGGCAGAGGACAAAAATTTCAATACTAAAAAATTCCTAGAATGTTTCAAAGACTCAGTTCTAATCTTCCCATGCTGGGAGGTCAACATGCACTGAAGATATTAGATATTTTTCTTATAACTAGATTCTATACTGAAAGAGAGTTGTACACATAAAAATATTAATGATGCTTTATCCATCTAGCTTTATCCCAAGCTAGCTTTATCCAAGAATTTTGGATAAAACTAATAAAACAGAACCCAAGTGAACAATAGGAATCTAGTTTGCTTGTTTTAGTATTTATCACACATTCCCAAAACTCACAACTAGAACTTAGTATTAAAGGTATACTTAGTATAAGAACTCAGCACTTTGGGCACCTGTGTGGTATAGTTGGTTAAGTGTTGGGCTCTTGGTTTCAGCTCAGGTTGTGATATCAGGGTCATGAGATCAAGCCCCACCTCGAGCTCTGCCCTCAGCATGGAGTCTGCTTAAGACTCTCTTCCTCTCGCCCTCTGCTCCTTCCCCCTGCTTTCTCTCTCTCTCTCTCTAAGAAAGAAAAAGAAAGAAAGAAAGAAAGAAAGAAAGAAAGAAAGAAAGAAAGAAAGAAAGAAAGAAAGAAAGAAAGAAATCTTCAAAAAAAAAAAAAGAACTCAACACTTCTGGTGTAAGTGTGGATTATTTTCAATGCATTAAGAGTAAGGGAATTTCATTCTCTTTTATCTGTAACGGGTATTATAAGAAAGGGAAATGAAACTTTATTTTCATCTCTCTGAAGAAAACTTCTAGATAACATACTCATTGTATTTGCAGGTGTTATTATAAAGCAATGTGTCTAAATTTCAAGAGGGCTTTTTAAAATCATTTATCTTCATTGCACATATGTCAGAATATTAGTTAACAATTTTTTTGTAATACCTAATTCTATACTACAGTAGTGACAGGTACACACCAAGTAGTTAATACAAGGTTACTTTAGTTTATTTGTTACATGTTTTTCTCCACTAACACAGAACTCAATATATTAAGGTTTGAAATCTTTCTAATCATTTGAAAACATAAAAATGCATCTACTGATTGATAATGAAATTCCAAAAATAAAACTTAAAAAATTTACATGTAATTTACACAAACACTGGATATATAAATTCAAGGTAGATAGAAGTCATTTGCAAAGTCTTTTTCTAAACTTTTCTTTAGTTAACATGAAAGAGAGAATGACAGATTGCCATGTTATCCAAACTATTTGGCAGGATGGTACCTGAAGCCATAAGCTACATGTTTACATACTACAGTATAGAGTATAAAATTTGCATGAACTTTTAAGATAGGACATGCAACTACAAAGAAATTCCTACAATGACCTGGTTTTGCTTAATCTTAAATCATTCTTTTTTCTCCTCCTCCTCACATTCTTTAATGTACTTAAGCAGTGAATTTTGAGAAATATTGCTATGCAGATTTGATTCAGGATCATAGATTTGGCCTTTGCTTAGAAATGGCCACAATTTATTTATTCACCCATAATTTCCCCACTATGCTTAGTGTTGTATGAAGCACATTTTCTCTTCTTCTCACTACAGCAGTCCTATACTGTACAAGGGGGCTTCCATTCAACCTCAGTAATCCAAACTACCCCTTAAATACCTACAGATTTTTAAGCATGACTGTGCTCATAGACATCAACATGGAGGGGAGCTATGAAATCCTGGACTGACCTTCAGCTCAGAGGTGAGGCATGGTGAGTGCTAAAGACCACTTCCTCAGATAAACAGCAAGCTAGCTTCCCCTAATTAGGATTTTTCCAGGCTCCTCAGGCAAACAAAGGAGATCTGATGTGGATAAGGTTAGAAATAGTTTAAAAGCCAACTGGAATTAGTCAATGTAGTCTTAGTTGTCCCCACCCCCCACACCTCTCTTTAGGTCTGAAAGAGGTTACATATTTTGCTGCCATTTCTGCATTCAGCTTTCTTGCTCAGCAGGCTTCATAGAACCCAAGGGGTTTACATTACCCAGATGAGTGTGGATGAAATCTAAGTTTCATCCACTGTTGTGGGTGGGCTTGGGCAAGGGAATAAAAATGTTTGCTAAATTTAGATAGCTCGTGTAATGCTCACTAACTACAACAACGTGTTTTCGGAACACTAAATTTGGGAAGACAAGCAGTTTCCCTCCTAACCAGATTCATTCACCACTGACTTGAACAGAATTGAAAACACTTGAGAGCAGTGACTTATTTGAAGTCTTTTCAACTGCAAGATTTACACTGGACTAAGATAAGCAAAAATTAGTGCGTGTGAACAGCTGTCAAGAGGAAGTCATTACCAATCTCTGTTTTAAAAATAGGCAAGAAGTTTGCATTACAGCAAACAATAGATTTTTATTTGGCAAAATTCCCCCACAAATAAATGACATGCCCAGCGGTGTGTGTGTTGCCATTTTATTTTGACAAAAATTGACTGATTTCAAGTGGATGTAAGATTGCCATATTTATGGGTTCAGTTTAATGAAATGCCTAAGTTAGGGAATCATTGTCATTGGTATTATTATTATTACTTGCCTGGAGGAAGGATCAACTGACTATAGCTTTCTGCCTAAAAATATCTGCCTGGGGGGATCTTTTTGGGGGCTTTTACCTGTAGAAGTAATTCCTTGACCTATTTTTTTAGCTAATTATCATCAGGATTTTTAAAAACTCCTTTTCATTTTTCCAAATTTAGAGGAGAGAGTTCACTGGCCCTCTCTCATGTTTTGTCTAATTTATGTTTTTCCTTTTGTTGACCCTACCGTTTTTTATCTCTGCTCTTTTATTGAGTAACTGTTTTGGTGATTGCTATCTTATTTATTTAATGTCCTTTTTTAATCTTTGTCTTTGCAATAAGAATTGTAAACTGCAGCACCAGTGAAATCCTTACAAGGCAACCTGTGCTGTATTTGGGGATAAAGAGCTGAATGAGTTCCTAGTGCTCTTCAAACCTTCACTTCGTCCTTCCTGAAACCCTGAGGGAAGCTCTTACTTGGCTTTGATGAAGAGCTCAATCCTCATCTTGGCTGGCTAAAAGAGACTAAAAACGACAGCAAAACAAAAAACAAACAAGAAAACTTTGTTCCCTTGTAATTCATAAACTTTAGAAGCCAAATCACTCATAGAAAGATACTTCTAGGATAGTGCAGAGAGGTTACTGCTATAGCATTTTTTATCGTGCTTTCAGTATGATTCAAGGTCTCTTTGAAAAAAAAATTATAATTTTAAACTATGAAATAAAGCTTCATATTATTGTATATATTGATTCATTTGTTTCCTTATCAGTGAAATTGAAATAGATATGTTTAACTGTCACCTAAGGCAAGCATCCAGTTTCTTTGCATACAACCCTCCAAAGCCTATGCAAGCCTGCTTTGGTAGTTTCCAGAACTTCTATAAAATATGCAAGATTCCAGGTTCATAAAGTTGTGAACAGACTTGTTCTCCCTCTTCTGGTCCATATTTTAGAGAATATCACTATTATCTAATAGCTAACTAAGCCAGAACATGGAATAATAGCATTCTTTCTGCCTCTTCCCTTTTCCCTCACCAGCAGCAACGAGTCAGTTCAATCCATGGATCCTCCCTCCCAAATGTCTTTCCAATGCATTTCCTTCTCTCAAGTCTAGATTGCTGAAGTAGCTTCCTAACTGATCTCCTTGGCTTTCTGTTATTCCTTTTATGGTCTGCAGCCAGAAAGACACGCATCAAATTAAATATTTTTATGCATCTCCCTCCCCCAATTTATGGTCTCCAGTGCTCCTGATTTCAGGACAAAGTCTAAATCCTTAAATGTCGTTCGACCTTTCCAAATCTATACCTTAATTACTACTTCTCCATTTTCATCTCTTACTACTACCGGCACATTGACTCTAATGACAATTACGTGGACTTCCCCAAATATGCCGATTGCCTTTGGGCCTTTGCACCTGCCGCTTCCTCTGTCTAAACATTCCTCTTGCTTATTGCCTGGTTACCTCCCATTCATTATTCAAGTGTCCACTTCATTGTGGACTTAGATTGGGTTAAGATTCCCATTTGTTTGCTTCTGGAACTTGGGTTCAGTCAACACTACTTGTCACACTGTCTCTTCAAACTCCTTCCCAACCCATCCTACAACTGAGGAGACAGTTCTCTATGTCCAACACCTGGCACAGGACCTGACACAGAGCAGGTTCCATGAGTGGATCTTGACTGGATGAATGAATGGATGAACATAAAGATGAACATTGACTTTTCATGTGCTTTGCTGCTTCTTTTGAGCCTGCTTTAAGACACTGTAACTTTCAGATGTAAACCATCTCTGTATCTGCTCTTCCATGGCAACACTCACCAACAATGTCTACTCTTTGAAGGACAATGGTGCAACTAGTTGTTTGTAGGTTTCCAGGAGAGTAGGATTGAGGCTTTAAGGAAAGCTTCAATAGGAAAGAAACAGGTGGCAGTTATAGTAGAGTAAGACAGCTTGAAACTACAGGGACAGCCAGTGAAATCCTCTGACTCCTGAGGCAACAGTAGTGAAAGTCAGAAAGGTTAACTGGCTGCCAGCGGTCATAACCATGTTAATCACAAAGGGTCCTAGAGCCCAGGCCTCCTGATTCCAGCTTATATTTCCTTAAGTGTGCAGTGTAGGGCTTCTGTGTTGTCTAATACTGTAGCCACTAGCCTCATGTGACAACTGAGCACTTGCAATGTGGCTAGTATGAATTGAGATGTGCTGTGGGTGTAAAAACCACACCCTATTCAAAGACAGTATAAAAAAAAATGTGTAAAGTATCTCATAAATAAGGTTTATATTGATTATGTATGTTGAAATAATATTTTAAATATTTGGATTTAAATAAAATATTAAAATTAAGTTCTCCTTGTTTCTTTTTCTTTTTTTAACATGGTTAGTGGAAAACTTAAAATTATCTATGATGTGCATTTTATTTCTACTGTACCAGTATCACTCAAGATGAATTTTATGTAATGTGCAGACAGGGCATTAAGTAAGAATAAATCATATAGTAAGAAAAGTTATTCTCTTTATTTCTCTTTAACTCTTCTGATTACATCAAAGAGAAATACTAGTTTAGTACTAATTTTTTTCTAATACTACATAATTTCCCCTTTTAACAAAGAGAAAGAAGCTTCAATAATAAAAGACTTAGAAGGCCAAAAAATCTAGGTAGAATTTAACACGATTTTTGTGTTTGCTTTGTAAATTGCCCTCTATTTAGGTTAGATGGTACTAGTTTTCAATTTATTGTGATGAAATAAGCTTTCATTTATAAATATAGTAGTTTAACTAAAACATGAGTATATTTAAATTAAAATATTAAATAAATACTGTACAGATAGCACAGGACTGAAAAAAATCATGGCCAAAGTTTGGAAAATAGCCATACACAATGTAACATCTATTCCTGGCCAACCCAGTACACTCAGTCTTCTACATATGATCTGTAAAACCTCTACATATAATCTTTAAGACATGACTGTTCAGAGTTTAACTCCAACTTTAATAAGGCCATTGCAACATAAATGCTTCAGCTTCCTTTCTTGTTGCAAACAACTGAATTTAGGCATGGTTGACCAACAAGTATGACAGTCGAGGTCCCTAAAGGGTCATCCTAGATCACAAACTGAGATGACAACTCCATTTAAGCCAGGGGAAGATGCTGACAGTTTCTGGAAGTTGAACCTAAAAGGAACTTTGTGGCCATTCTGGGCGGAAAAGCTGAGGAGAACAAATGTGGAAACAATTGGGATGATGAGAAATGAAGAGTACACGAGCAAAATCCTGAGTTATATTTTGAGGCCAAGTAGCATAATAAGCTCTGGAATAAGACTGCCTGGGCTTGAGTTCTGGTTTGGGCATTTGTTAGCTCTGTGATCCAGGATAAATTGCATAACCTTTCCATAATTTAGTTTCCTTGTCTTAAAATCCTTAATAATAGTCAGTACTTAAAAAAAAAAAAAGTCGCTACCTCAGAGGCTTTCTGTGAGGCACATACTAAGTACTAGCCCAATGTCAGCTATCACCATCATCATCTACACTGTCACACAATGATGTTCAGAGGAGCAGAGAGATATATGTGTGATTTTAATCTAGAATAGGGGTAAATAAATTGGGACCTGGAGCATAAGAGCATGCAGAAGATAATATATGGCAAAATTAATCAGGATTAGGTTAAAGATAGACAAAGATAGACAAATTATCCTACAGGCAGGTTTTGCAAGTAATCCTTTCCATAAAGTTCCAATCACTGTGGACTATTTCATAGACACTCTGATGGCAGTGGACCATCCTATAGAAATGTTTCTGTTTAAGGTCTCTAGGAACATAGTTAATAAATGGGTAAATATTATCTTATTTATTGCAAATGATGACACTTCTTTCTGGTTGATAGCTGTTTTTATAACCTATCATTAAGACATTTTTCCTACAGGTTTCTTTCTTTTTTTTTTTTTTCCATGCAGCAGTAGGGGCTTTGGGAAACTAAGAGGAAGAGAAAATGCCTGTAAATAGTTTTTTTTTTTTCTTTTTGCATTCACACTGATTTCTGTACCCTGAGGTTTCTACTCCCACACATTCTGATGATGGGTAAATTACTGTAGCAGTAACTTAGACCAGTATTTTGAACTCAAGCATTAATTTGTGCCTTGTTTTTTTCTTCATGTACCTCTTCAAAAACCTTAAGAAAGTTATAAGCAGTAAGTTTTAACTTTTTTGAGGGATTGAAAATGCCATTTGTGGGGCGCCTGGGTGGCCCAGTGGTTAAGCGTCTGCCTTCGGCTCAGGGCATGATCCCAGCGTTATGGGATCGAGCCCCACATCAGGCTCCTCCGCTATGAGCCTGCTTCTTCCTCTCCCACTCCCCCTGCTTGTGTTCCCTCTCTCGCTGGCTGTCTCTATCTCTGTCGAATAAATAAATAAAATCTTTAAAAAAAAAAAAAGAAAAAGAAAATGCCATTTGATAATCTATTGAAAGCCATGGGGTGTGTCTCCCGAAAGATGAATGTTCTCACATAAAGAAAAAATGTTTATACACAATATCATCAGGTTCAAGGGCTCCCTGAAGTAATCCCAGGTTAAAAATTTCTGTTGTGAGACAAATAAACCATAAGCCAACCTGGAACTATAGAGGTAATGCAGAAAATGTAGCCGAGCAAGGTCCCTGATCCCTGGGACACAAATATCTGTCTAGGTAAAAGGCAGGACAGAAATATACTTAATTTTTCATAATTGATGGGAAGTTGAGTAACTGTCTTCCTTTTATGTCTTTACAGTATAGCCTCATTATTAAAAATTCTGTGGATCGTAAATTGAGAAAAAGATCATCAGCTTAAAATGTATAAGACCGATCACAAAGAAGCTGGTTAGATCTTCCCAAAGTCCATGAATGACACCAGGTGAGAATGACTGAAAAGTTTCTGAACATCTGATTCAAATCATTCATTGAACCAACCACTTATTATATACCTAGACCGTGCCAAGCAAAGCTCATGGAGCCTGAGTTAATTTTCTAAGGTCACAAGTTAGCAAGTGGCACAGCCCACCACTCTGTTTTAACTCCTAGGTTGGGACTTTGTCACTATATACTATGGCCTCCACAAAAACATATCATGGTGAGATAAAATTCACAGTCCACCAAATACTACTTTTGTGTAGAGCTATGTATTAAGAAAAGAAGAGGATAGCTCATGTGGCATTTTAAAGAGATAAGGACTTTAAATTGAAAGCAAGATTTCAAGATATGCAGTGCTTGCCATAAAACAATTTAACCTAATCTAACTTAATCTAATGTGGTTTTTCCACTGGCCTTGACTATAATTTACTTTTCCTCAATTTTGTTCAAGTAGTTTTGCCCAATCTGGTGTTCCACAGAACACTTTTCCCTCAAGATAGTTAGTGCACAAAAGATTTTGTGGCTAAATAAGTTTGGGAAATGTTCCATATTATAGTTTCTGTTTGGTGTTTTATTTTTTATTTTTTTTTTTTATTAATAATGATTTTTTATTATATTATGTTAGTCACCATACAGTACATCCCCGGTTTTCGATGTAAGGCTCGATGATTCATTAGTTGTGTATAACACCCAGTGCACCATGCAATATGTGCCCTCCTTACTACCCATCACCGGTCTATCCCATTCCCCCACCCCCCTCCCCTCTGTAGCCCTCAGTTTGTTTCTCATAGTCCATAGTCTCTCATGTTTCATTCCCCCTTCTGATTACCCCCCCTTTCTTTATCCCTTTCTTCCCCTACTGATCATTCTAGTTCTTATGTTCCATAGATGAGAGAAATCATATGATAGTTGTCTTTCTCTGCTTGACTTATTTCACTAAGCATTATCTCCTCCAGTGCCGTCCATGTTGTAGCAAATGTTGAGAACTCATTGTTTCTGATTGCTGAGTAATATTCCATTGTATATATGGACCACAACTTCTTAATCCAGTCATCTGTTGAAGGGCATCTCGGCTCCTTCCACGATTTAGCTATTGTGGACATTGCTGCTATGAACATTGGGGTGCATATGGCCCTTCTCTTCACTACGTCTGTATCTTTGGGGTAAACACCCAGTAGTGCAATGGCTGGATCATAGGGTAGCTCAATTTTTAACTTTTTAAGGGACCTCCACATGGTTTTCCAGAGTGGCTGTACCAACTTGCATTCCCACCAACAATGTAGGAGGGATCCCCTTTCTCCACATCCTCTCCAACAATTGTTGTTTCTTGCCTTGTCTATTTTTGCCATTCTAACTGGCGTAAGGTGGTATCTCAGTGTGGTTTTGATTTGAATTTCCTTGATGGCTAATGATTTTGAACATTTTTTCATGTGTCTGTTAGCCATTTGTATGTCTTCATTGGAAAAGTGTCTGTTCATATCTTCTGCCCATTTTTTGATTTGTTTATTTGTTTCTCGTGTATTGAGTTTGAGAAGTTCTTTGTAGATCTTGGATACCAGTCCTTTATCTCTAGTGTCATTTGCAAATATATTCTCCCATTCCGTGGGCTGCCTCTTAGTTTTTCTGACTGTTTCCTTGGATGTGCAGAAACTTTTAATCTTGATGAAGTCCCATAAATTCATTTTATCTTTTGTTTCTTTTGCCTTTGGGGATGTGTCATGAAAAAGGTTGCTTAGGCTGATGTCGTAGAGGTTGCTGCCTATGTTCTCCTCTAGAATTTTGATGGATTCCTGTCTCACATCGAGGTCTTTCATCCATTTGGAGTTTATTTTTGTGTATGGTGTGAGATAGTGGTCAAGTTTCATTCTTTTGCACGTAGCTGTCCAATTTTCCCAGCACCATTTATTGAAGAGACTGTCTTTTTCCCACCGGATGTTTTTTCCTGCTTTATCAAATATTAGTTGCCCAAAGAGCTGAGGGTCCATTTCTGGGCTCTCTATTCTGTTCCATTGGTCTATGTGTCTGTTTTTGTGCCAGTACCATGCTGTCTTTGTGATCACAGCTTTGTAGTACAGCTCGAAATCCGGCATTGTGATGCCCCCAGCTTTGTTTTTCCTTTTCAACAGTTCCTTGGAGATTCGGGGTCTTTTCTGGTTCCATACAAATTTAAGGACTATTTGTTCCAGTTCTTTGAAAAACGTTCTCGGTATTTTGATCGGGATAGCATTGAAAGTGTAGATTGCTCTGGGTAGCATGGACATTTTAACTATGTTAATTCTTCCGATCCATGAGCATGGAATATCTTTCCATCTTTTTATGTCTTCCTCAATGTCTTTTAAGAGTGATTTATAGTTTCTAGAATAAAGGTCCTTTACATCTCTGGTTAAGTTAATTCCAAGGTAACGTATGGTTTTTGGTGCTATTGTAAATGGGATGGATTCCCTGATTTCTCTTTCTTCGTTCTCGTTATTCGTGTACAGAAATGCAACTGATTTCTGAGCATTGATTTTGTATCCCGCCACGTTACTGAATTGCTCTATAACTTCTAATAGTTTGGGAGTGGCTTCTTTTGGGTTTTCCATATAGAGTATCATGTCGTCTGCGAAGAGAGACATTTTGACTTCTTCTTTGCCGATTTGAATACCTTTGATCCCTTTTTGTTGTCTGATTGCTGTTGCAAGGACTTCTAGTACTATGTTGAATAATAGTGGCGAGAGTGGGCATCCTTGTCGTGTTCCTGATCTTAAGGGAAAGGCTTCCAGCTTTTCCCCATTGAGAATAATATTTGCAGTAGGCTTTTCATAGATGGCTTTTATGAGATTGAGAAATGTACCTTCTATTCCTACACTCTGAAGGGTTTTAATCAGGAAAGGATGCTGTATTTTGTCAAATGCTTTTTCGGCATCGATTGAGAGGATCATATGGTTCTTGAGTCTTTTCTTGTTGATATGATGTATCACGCTGATTGATTTGCGAATATTGAACCACGCTTGCATCCCAGGTATGAATCCCACTTGATCGTGGTGGATAATCCTTTTAATGAACTGTTGGATTCTATTAGCAAGTATCTTGTTGAGGATTTTGGCATCCATATTCATTAGGGAAATCGGTCTGTAATTCTCCTTTTTGAGGGGGTCTTTGCCTGGTTTGGGGATCAATGTAATATTGGCCTCATAGAATGAGTTTGGTAGCTTTCCTTCTGTTTCTATTTTTTGAAAAAGCTTTAGGAGAATAGGTATTATTTCTTCTTTGAATGTTTGGTAGAATTCCCCAGGAAAACCGTCCGGGCCTGGAGTTTTGTTATTTGGAAGGTTGTTTATCACTGACTCAATTTCTTCATAATTAATTGGCCTGTTTAAGAAATCAATTTCTTCCGGTTTCAATCTTGGTAGTTTATAGGTTTCCAGGAAGGATTCCATCTCTTCCAGATTGCTTAGTTTATTGGCATATAGCTGTTGATAAAAATTTCTAATAATCCTTCCAATTTCAATGGTGTTCGTCGTGACCTCTCCTTTTTCATTCATAATTTTAATAATCTGGGTCCTTTCTCTTTTCTTTTGGATAAGTCTTGCCAGTGGTCTGTCAATTTTATTGATTCTCTCCAAGAACCAGCTTCTAGTCCTGTTGATCTGCTCTACTGTACTTCTGGTTTCTGCTTGATTGATTTCAGCTTTAATTTTGGTCAACTGCTTCCTTGTGCGTGGATTAGGCCTGTCCCTCTGTTGCTGTTCCAGCTTCTTGAGGTGAGAATATAAAAACTGCATTTTAGATTTTTCTATTCTTTTGAGTGAGGCTTGGATGGCTATGTATTTTCCCCTTAGGACTGCCTTTGCAGTATCCCATAGGTTTTGGACTGTTGTATTTTCATTCTCATTGGTCTCCATAAATTGTTTAATTTGATTTTTGATTTCCTGGTTTATCGAGTCATTCCTGAGCAGGATGGTTCTTAGTCTCCAAGTGTTTGAGTTTCTTCCAAATTTTTCCTTGTGGTTGAGTTCCAATTTCAGAGCGTTGTGGTCTGAGAATATGCAGGGGATAATTTCAATCTTTTGGTATCGGCTGAGACCTGTTTTGTGTCCCAGAACATGGTCTATTCTTGAAAATGTTCCATGGGCATTAGAATAGAATGAGTATTCTTTGGTTCTGGGGTGTAGTGTTCTATATATATCTAAGAGGTCCAACTCGTCGAGTATGGCATTCAAAGCCTTTGATTCTTTGCTTAGTTTTTGCCAGGGTGTTCTGTCTATTTCTGAGAGTGGAGTGTTGAGGTCCCCTACTATTAATGTATTTTTATCTATATGTCTCTTTATTCTGGTTAAGAGTTGCCTTGTGTATCTTGCTGCTCCCCTGTTGGGGGCATATATATTTATAATTGTCATATCCACTTGTTGAATACTTCCTTTAAGAATAATATAGTGCCCTTCTGCATCTCTAACTATAGTCTGTAGTTTAAAATCCAGTTTATCTGATATGAGAATTGCTACCCCAGCTTTCTTTTGAGGTCCATTTGCGTGAAAGATGGTACTCCATCCCCTTACTCTCAGTCTGAATGCATCTTTGGGTTCGAAATGAGTCTCTTGTAGACAGCAAATGGATGGGTCATTTCTTTTTATCCAATCTGCAACCCTGTGGCGTTTGAAACCAGAATTTAAACCATTAATGTTCAGGCTGAGTACTGAGAGATATGCTTTTAATTCTGCCATGTTGTCAGTAAAGTCTTTGTTTGTATTGGCTGTGACTTTCTGTTTTGTATCACTCTTGGGGCCTTTTTACTTTTATAGAACCCCCCGTAATACCTCCTGTAGGGCTGGTTTCGTGGTTACGAAATTGGCTAGTGACTGTCGATTCTGAAATGTCTTTATTTCTCCATCAATTCTGAATGACAGCCTTGCTGGATAAAGGATCCTTGGCTGCATGTTTTTCTCTGAAAGAGCTTTAAAAATGCTCCCCCAACCCTTTCTCTCATTCCAGGTCTGTGTAGACAGGTCTGATGTAATTCTGATGCCTTTGCCTTGGTACGTGAGAAATTTCTTTGCCCTGGCCGCTTTCAATACTGTATCCTTGGATCTCATATTTGCGAGTTGCACTATGACGTGACGTGGTGTAGGTCTGTCATGGTTGAGCTTGGGAGGGGTCCTCTCTGCCTCTTGGACACGAATTTTTGTTTCCCTTGCTAGATTAGGGAAGTTTTCAGCTACAATTTGTTCAAATATCTCTTCTAGACCTCTGTTTTTCTCCACCCCCTCGGGGATGCCGATGATTCTAACATTGGATCGTTTCGTTGAGTCAGTAATCTCCCGTAGCCAACATTCGTGGGCGTGGATTTTTTTAAGACCATCTTCTATTTTTAATTTTTCCTCTATTAACCCATCCTCCAATTCACTAACCCTTTCCTCCGCTTCCGTGACCCTGGCCGTCAGAGCCTCTAGTTTTGCCTGCATTTGGCTCATAGAATTTTTAATTTCTGTCAAATTCGCTCTCATTTCCGCCCTTAGGGATTGTATATTCTCAGTAATATTTTCCTGAATACTTTTTTCAAGTCTACTCATTATCTTGACCATTGTTACTCTGAATTCCATTTCTGATAATTTGGTTACATCCATATCCGTTACTTCTGTGGCAGAGGCCCCTGACTCACTGTCCTTTCTTTGCTGGGGGGGGCTTCTCCTTCTTGTCATTCTGATGAAGAGAGGTTGCGGGGTTTCCAGAGCCCAAAATTATTGACTGGGTCCCAGGCCGTGCCCCTTGTTTTATAGGGATCTTAGAGATGTGGGCTTCTTCTTTAAAGATTTTATTTATTTACTTATCTGAGAGAGGGAGACAGACAGCAAGAACGAAACAGAAGCAGGGGAGTGAGAGAGGAAGAAGCAGGCTCCCAGCGGAGGAGCCCGATGAGGGACTCCTTTCCGGAACGCTGGGATCACGCCCTAAGCTGAAGGCAGGCGCTCAATGACTGCGCCACCCAGGCGCCTGGGTTGTGGGCTTCTTGATTTTTCAGCCTGCCTTCTGTGTTCTGGGGGAGGGGCCTGCCGCGCCGATACTCAGGCAACCCTGTTTGGGTAGAGTCTCCGTGCCCCTGCGAGGGAGGATGGGGATGGGCACTCTCTGAGCCGGTATTTCCAGGCTTTTGTTCTCTGGCGGCTTTCCCTGGCGGCCGGCTATGCCTCTTCTGAGGGTCAGAGCAGCAGAGGCTGCATTGTCGCAGAACAGAGGGATTGCGGCCCGTTCTCCACTGATGTTCTGGCCACTTTAACTCTGTTACTGTTGGTGCTGCTCAACCCTGCGGCGTCCCGGGATGTGCGCACCAACTCGGCGACCCTGCCCTCACTTCCAGGGCCGGCGCGTCTCTGTCCTTTGTGTTTCTAATGCCGCCAGCCACCGGCCGCCCCGTCTCTGTCCTTTGTGTTTCTAATGCCGCCAGCCACCGGCCGCCCCGCGCGCTCCCGGGTCTCCCGGTCTCAGTCTATGCCCGGTGAGCACACCTCGATTCCGGAGTCTCGTGAGAAGCCTGGTGGCGCGCGCACCCGGTTCAGGGTCTCAGTCTGCTGTTTCGCGGGTGCCGACCGCGAGTCCGCCCGCTCCCCCGTGCAGGTGGCCCGCCAGCCGCCAGCCGCCCCGCGCGCGCTCCGGGAGTTCCCGGTCTCAGTCTGGATCCCGTGAGCACACCGGGATTCCGGTGTTCCGGGAGATGCCTGGTGGCGCGCGCGTTCACGGCTCACCGGTCTCAGTCCGCTCTCTCGCGGGTACCCTCTGTGTGTCTTCCCGCTCCCCCGTGCAGGTGGCTGCCGCTTCCCGGCGCCCAAACACGGCGGCTCCCTCCCCCTTCCGTTTATCTTCCGATATCCGTGCACGGTTTACAGCTCCCCTCTTGGTACCTCAATACTCAGCGCTGGAGATGTTCATTTGTAGAGATCCAGATGCATCATCCTGCGTCTCAGGCTGATTCCGTGGTTATTTAGGCTGGTCTGGTACCTATCCAGCTCGACTCAGGGGACCGGCTGAAAAAGGGGTCCCCTACTCCTCCGCCATCTTAACTCCCATCTCTGTTTGGTGTTTTAAAAAGCATACAAGAACATTAAAGGTTCTGGGAAGTCCTGCAGTAAAACATAATAGCAAAAATCTTATTTCCCCTTAAGTCTGTATTTCTCAAAGTCACTACACCTCAGAACACTTCCCTAATGTAACACGTATTAAAATCCCACACAACTGATGTTCTGCAGCACATGCTACAGGAAATTCTGCTGTAACTTTACAAGTCTTCAGTCTCAGCTCTCATTTTCCAATGATTGTTGGAAACACAGAGCAACTATTTTATGAAAGCCTGTTGCTTTGGCATGCCCTCCTTTTCAATTCAGCTATGAAAACAATGCTAGCTAAAAACCACCCTCTGTTTCCATCTTTCAAGCTTTTCTCTCTACATTACACTGGCTTGTCTTTATTCCCATTCTTCCCACCATTTCCATTTCAGAAATGTATTATAAGGAAATAATCATATATGGGAACAATTATTTAGTTTATTTGAGAATAAAAATTGAAAACAACATAATCTGTAGTAATAGGGGAATGGATAAGTAAATTATCCATACAACAAAATGTTATCAAAAATCACATTTTTCAAAGACCATTTAATGATGTGAAAAAGGCCATGATATGTTTTTAGTGACATACATAAGGACATCATGTTGAGAACATCATTCCAATTTTGTGATATGTTACATATATGTATACATATTTTCACACACACACACATAAAACACACACACACATAAAGGGCATACCTTAATATGTTCAGTTATTTATCTCTGAGAAATCTAAATTTTTTCTTTATGTTTTTAAGTATTTAAAATAATTTTACAACAAATATGGTTTTCTTTTAAAACAAAACAAAAATACTATTGAATATGTAGGTTTTACATCTTCAGCTCAAACTGAAAAAAGATATCTGTTCAAATATGGGTTGATTTAGTCCTCACACATATTTCATCCAAACAGAGATTACCAGTAGTTTTGTTTCTTTTACCTCCAAATTATTGTTCTTACTTCCTCTAATTCTAGGCTCCATGAAGGTAATAGTACTCTTTCCCTGGAATTATGATCCTTTTTCTCAACTAAGATGTTTTTTAAACTAGGATGTTTTTTAAAACTGATTTTGGAAAGACTATTACACTTCAAGAAAGATTTGTGTTACTTTCTTATAGGAGATAATTTTTATAGGTAATATGAAATAATATCTATGCAAATTTGTACTGTAGGTTCTCCACATAGAAGTATCCTTGAAATAAAGGGAAGAAATGGGTCTCAAATTCTAATACTCATGACTTCTGAATTGCTGATCATTTGTAAAGACTCATTTCTCTTGGCTATACGTGTGGTAGTTTTTATGGTAGAGGAAGTTGATCAGATGTATTTGAAGGAATATGAGGCAGTTCGTGAGACCATAAGACATTTAAAAGAAGGAAGAATTTTACTGCCTGCCAGAACAAAACTTAGTAGCTTTTAAAAGAAGATGAAATAATCACATTCATTGTAATGTGACTTAACTTAAATGTATATATGCATATATACATATACATGTATATGTATAATGTAAAGTTATCTTAAATGTCTTGCATAAAATTTTAAAAATTACTGGATATATGAAGAATTAGATAAATGAGCCCAATAATTATGAAATAAAGCAGTGAAAAGAAACAAATCCCAGATGACTCAGATGTTAGAATTAGCAGCACTAATTTTAAATTATTATAAATATATTTAAGAATTTAAAAGGAAAGATGTATATAGGAAATGTACAATGGGACATCTTCTCAGAAAATGAAAACTGTAAAAGAGAAACAAATGGAATTCTAAAACTAACAAACACACTGTCTGAAATTTAAAAATTGGGTTGTATGAACAGCTGCCTGGAAACTGGGGGGAAAAAAAAGCTAGTGAACTTGATAGGAAAATAGAAATTATCTACTCTGAAGAGTGAAGAGAAAAAAATATTTAAAAAAAAAGAAAGAATATATTCTTAGTGACCCATGGGACCTTATAAACTGGTCTAAAGAAAGTGTAATTGGAGTCACAGAAGTAGAGAGTTTGAATAGGGCAGAAAAAGATATCTGAAAAATTGATGACCTAAAATCCCCCAAATTTGGAACACCAATAAAAATCCATAAACACGTCATGGTCATTTGCTGGAAATTAAAAATAAAATGAAAATGAGAGCTATTCACTAATTTCAGTTTTCCAAATAAATATCTCTATTCTCAACACATTTTTTTTTACTTTTAAAATTACTTCAGGGAGCCTATATGAGTGATCTTTCATAAGCATGATAATTTAAATAATCAGGAAAGTAAAGAACTTGAACTCAAATCAATACTTGCCAAGCTTCAAATCCAGTACCTTTTACAACTGTATTTTAGAAAGTAAGATGACAATCTCCTTTTTTCTTTTAAGACTTAACACGACAGAAATAACTTAGAGAAACAAAATCTGCGTGTGGATTGGCTATTTTTTCCTATGAGGGTTTTCATCCTGTTGGCTACTGTTGGTCTGAATAACCACCTCCACCCACTCCAGACCATAAGCTCCACACAGGTAAGGGATTATTTTTTTGTTCCTTATTCAGGGATATATTTATAGGATGTAGAAGAGTGACTGACACATTGTAAATACTCACTGAGTAAATGAAAGAATGAGATCTATCCTATTTGGCACTTGTTTTGTTAACGAGCCAAGTGTAATGTTTTCAGGTATTTCCTTGAGATGTTCTAGTGAACCTCTTAATGCAGACTATACTTGATAATAGACCTACTGAACCAAAGTCAGAATTGTAAATAGAACAGTGATTATTGTTGCTTTCACTGCTTACCTACATATTATTTTACCTGGAGAAAGAAAATAAAGAAAAAGCACAATCAAGTCCCCAGAATTCACTGATGCCTCTAATTTAGTCTTCTTTTGGGGGCAGTTTTTCCACAATTTATGCTTCATTTCATGTAGTGTCTTGAAAAATCTGTAAAGTGATTTATTGTATCCCAGTTCCTTAACATTCCTATTGGCGCACTAATAATCATGGGCATTGTTTCAAAAGTCAGTGCATTATATTATCAATCAGAGTGTAACCAAGAAAGCAGAAACCACCTTAAGACTTTTCAACAGAGTGAATTTAAATCAGGGAATTTATTACATAGGTGATGGAATTTCTGAGAACTACAGAGGGAAGGGTAATGTAACAGAGTTAAACAGTTAAACAGCATGAAACTACCATCTATAGGCTAGAAAGATGAAATATGCAGCAGTATTTATTAGATCGGGTTATTAGAAGGAAGCTAAGACAAACTTGTCAAGCAATGAAACAAAGGAGCTGGAGCCATAGAGAAGAAGCAACTGCCGAGAAGCTGCCTTAGGTAGAGAGGCAGGAAAAGAAATGCCTCGGCTTCTCTCTCCCACCCTATTCAATCTCTGGCCAGTGTCTTTCTTTGTCAACTCTCAGCCAGAAGACAGCTGATCTGGGATCCTGGGAAACACAGATTGCAGGGCCCAGTCTCCCCTCTACCAGAGAGCTGAGCTCAAGAAAGAGAAGGAATAGAACCAACATGCCCAACCTCCCAGCCACAGCACCTACAGATGTATCAATTGTTTCCAAAATTTAAAGCATTTTTTTCCCCAAAGGTTCTGTGTAGTTTTAACTGTTTGATGCCATGTCGCAATGGTTCTGCAATTCTAATTGATCAGTTACTTTTTGGGGGGAACCTTTACAGGACCATCGATGGTAGAGATCATTGGAAATTAGAAAAATCTTTTTAAAATAGAAATTGCCTAATGCGGTCCTTGCTCATCTCATCGTGGATTTTTAGGCATTTGATTGAAATATGCCAATAAAATGACTTTTGAAATGTTCTCTTTTCCAAGTTTCTGAGCCAGAAACAGAAGGCTTATCTTCCTGTTAGCATAGGCCACTGTTGTAGTAGGTTCTTAATCTGAAAAACATAATGAAAAGAAAATATATCATGTTATGAAAGCTATTTGAAACTTGTGTTGCTACAGGACTAACTCTGAAAGATTCCTTAAGATTCAGAAAATCAAGAAACCCAAGAGGAACTTAAATGCTTGAATCCTTATCTCTGCTATTGCAGATCATGTCATTGGATACTTCAGAAAATGAATATGTCTTGAAGTGCATGGAGTATGTGATTAAATCTCTGAGTGGGGTGAGTATGACATAATAATGCTTGACAAGTGCTTGAAGAGTTTAAATAGCAAGTAAGGAAGAAAATGGTTTCCTGTAGCATAAGGAGTTAGAACTCGAAGTACCAAAATGGAATTGGCAAATGGAAACATTTGAATGACTTTCTAGAAATATTTCCTGATGGAGCTATAAGTTAAGACAGTGGAATTGGTTTTCCAGAGGGGAGTGATTGGAACAGAGGTTTCTGAAGTAAACAAAAGAAAAAGCATCAGAGAATATACCACAGGGAATATACCTAAGGAGTCAACTATTACTAACTCTTTTCTTTAGGTTCAGCATTAGAAATGGCAATGTGACATCTGCATTCAGTGAAGTGTATATACACATATTACCTTATTCAATCCTCAGGTGAGAAACCAGGATTTAGGGAGGTTAAAAATGGCTTGTACCAAGTGCACACCGGGTAAGTGTTAGAGCTGGGTCTCCAACCTAGGCTCTCATTCAACGTTAATACTCTTGCTACTATAGTACAGAGCCTTGGGATCAGGAAGAGTCACTCACAGCAAATCAAAGCTATGGTCGATACTGGAAGAGTTCCATATTTTTGGAGTTGATGTGAATTTATCTACAACAAAAGGAAAATACCACCCCAAATACCACTCCTGTCTAAACATCTAGGGAACTGTAACAGCTGATTTCTTGGTTTTAGAGAACAAAAGTTACTCTAGGTAGTTTAGGCAGAAGGAGGATTATTACAGAGCATAAGGTAGTTTACAGAATGTATCAGAGGCTAGAGAACTGAGTAGTCCTGCTACTAAAATTTTGGGGATCTGGGGCAAGAGTACAAATCGAAACCCACATAACATGTCTAAGTACTTAAAAGTTAAACATCAGCTTCAGATGGTCAAATAAAGTATGTGCTGTGTTCCCACATTGAGAAAGTTACCTCCTAAATGACCTGGGAGGTCAAGATAGAGTTTAAAACGCTCAGACTCCTTTGGGTTCCTCACCAAAGCATAATGGCATGGGTAAAGCATGACCCCAGTCCCCAACCCAGATTTCCCACCCTTCTCTTTTTTATCTCTGGCTCCATTCTGTGCTGCAAGGGACTCTTACCAGCATATGTGTGGACACTGCACCCCACATATCCAAGCTCTATCTATACTCCTGGCAACCAGACACCCTGTGGCCACCATCAGACCTAAAGGTGTCTACACTGGTCTGGCTCACTCTCAGGAGAACGGCCCCAGGAAAGAGACCCACACAAACCCTGGAATCTGGGTCCATGATTCCCAGGGCACAGTCTGGGGCTAGAGCTCCAGTTAAGTGTGTCTCATTGGTCCCACATATTCCTCACTCAGTGTTTAGGGGATGGCCAGAGGAGAGCCAGAGCAAGAGCCTGTAAAGTGTTGGGCTCAGAATAAGAGACTCTCTCACCTGGACTAAAGATGGAAACAAGTGTAGGTCCTGCTTATTTAGAAAGAATGCATCCTTATGAATTGTCAAAGCACACCGAGGGACTTATTTCAAGAAATGACTGCCACAGACACCTGCTGTTCAATACCTTTGATGCCGGGTACTAACCTGTAGAACCTTCCTCACAGCCACCTCAAGAGAACCAAAGACTTCTGTATTTATACTGGCTGGGAGGTCCAGGCTATAATCTCACAGTGTTGATTTCTGCATTTCAGGTTTTGTGCAGGTGTATCTGCTTAGAGGAACCTAAATCAGTGTGGAAACTTAGCTGCAAATGTAGCTTGGTCTTTATAGTTTTTATTACTCGGGAAAACATATTAGAAGTAGATTGAAATGAGTGACCCCATAAAACCAAACCTCTTTGCAACATCTTTGGAAAAACCCAATTATTAAGATACAAATAGGAACATCTTAGATATACATTGCTTTTTTAATGATAAAACCATCATTATGGATTTATCTGTAATGGCTTTTTGGAGCACTCTGCTGTAAAGGATTCTGAGGCTTTCTCTGAACCCAGTGAGAAAAAGTACTTTTTTTTGGTTTCTGATATCTGCCATGATTATGGGAGGGGCTCGGGTAATGCCTATGCCATTTTAGGAGGAAGGACTATGTCTTAGACATATGTAAATAGGCACTGAGTAAGGTTTTGTTAAATAAATGAAGAAACTGTAAATAAGTGAATTATAGCTAGGACCTTAGGCAGGAATTAAAATGATTCTGGTTTTCTACTTTCTAATCCTAATCTATTTAATTTTATGTTACCACAGTGACTTAGAGAAAAAAAGAGGTATAATTACGGGGGATCAAAGAAGGTGACATGTGTAGTAACTTTAAGGAGGCGAAGAGTTTTCTCATTTAACTGAAGGAGAAAAAATGTTGAATGGTGGGTCAAGATTCTCTTAACCTTCTCCCCATCCTCTCCAATGTTAGTTAAGATAATACTACCTGTTGTAACAAACAAACCCCCCAATTTCAGTGGCTTCGTATGATAAAAATTCATTCTCTTTCCCATAGTAATCTGATACAGGTGCTTCTTGTCAGTGGGGAAAGATGTTTCAGGCTGAGGAAGCTACACTGTCGACTCTGGTCATCAACATGTAAAAAGCATATGGGAGAAGGGAGCGGGAGAGAGAGAAAAAGCTCTTGCTTTTTAACCACTTTACTTCAAGAGGTCTCACACATCACTTGTCATATTCCCTTGCTGAGCACTAGTCATCTGGCCCCACCGGGATGCAAGAGCGAGGCTGGGACATACAGTGTCCGTCTGGGTAGCTGCTCGCCAGTGACAGCTACGTATCAGTTCTCCCGCAAGTGTGCTCCACAGACCTGCAATATCAGATTCACCCGGGAATTTGTTAGAAATGCACATTCTTGGGCCTTACCCAGGATTACTAAATTAGGACGAATGGGGATGGGGCCCCGGGGCATTTCAGTAAGCCTTCCACAGGATTTTTATGTATGCTCCTTTGAAAAGCCCTGACCTCTGGTGGACAGCTTGTCATTTCTGCCCTACTGCCTGGAGTGACTGCATTTCCGCACATCAATATTTGAAGCCCCTCCCTGAAGGAGTACTTCCTACTCCCTTAAAAGTCAGGCTTCATTTTGTGACCTGTTTGGGCCAATAAAATATGAGAGAAATGATCATGGCCACTTCCATGTGGAGGTTTTAAGAGCCAGCTTATGCTATGCTACTCCCTCTTCCTGTCACTGTGAACTGCAATGAGCAGATAACAGCTACTCTGTTAGCCTAGATCCCGGAGTGAGGAGAGCAGACAACGTAGAGCAGAGTCCCAGCTGCCTGGCAATTTGAAAATGTAGCATGAGAAAGAAAGAGACCTTTGTTGTTTTAAGCTTTGAAATTTTGGGGTTGTTCATCCCTGTGGCATTGTTCTGACTGCTATGTCTCCTTTCCTCCAACCTGTAACACTGACTGTGACTTTTTATGAATTGCTTTGCAAAGCTTATCTCCAAAGGGTTATTTCCCCCTTGACACTATGTTAAAAATTTTGGCATGCTATCCTTAAGTGAATGGTGTTTCCTGGGTTTTATACACCTATCCTTTGCCTTCTTTGATTCCTTTTCATTCTTACTTCAAGTATTGACAATATCTAGAAACGTTAACCATTTGCACATTAGAATTATCTCAAATTTACTCTGGTTTTGGTGACCTGATTTTTCCTTTGTTAACATTTGTGAAAAGAATCATGCAGAATATCACTTATGTAGATTCTTGCTCCATCTTCTAGGCCCCAGTCAATCTACTGTCTTTCTCTTCTAGGTTCAAGAGCTCAGTTCTATTGGGTGACAATAATTTGATTTCTTGAGAATCCGGCACAAGGGATTCAAAGACAAATCAAATCACAAAAAGCTCAGACTATTAGATTAGAAGGATATCTTCTTAAGTAGCCTGCTAAAATTGGATTTAAACTTGATCAGCACATATAGTAACATATATTACATATGATTGGCAGCAAGCAGCAGCACCAATAAGTCTGGAATCAGATATGTAGGGCTGGGTGACTTTATTTTGGGGGGGGTATTAGTAAATTTATATACCTTATTTTGCTAAGCTTGGGATAGTACCAGCATAAACACATTGTGTTTCCTGAGCATCGACTTCCCGGCCAGTGAGGGGAAAGAAGGGCAGGTGGCTTGGGATTAAAATTGGGAGGTAACCAACGTACAGTAAAATGTCAGCTACCTATCTAGAACATTACGGAAATGAGTTGTTCTGGTTACAAAGTTCATATGTATAAAAATAGGTTCATTTAAACTATTTCTGGTGAACATCTTTGAAAATACATGTATACTTATCTGCTTTATTAAATAGAACATTCTAATTTGATCTTGCTCTGATGACTCAATCATAAATTATTCTAAAGGGCTGTGAGAGAGCCTGTTGAGTTCAGGGCTCTGTGTTTGAACCTGTGGGGGTTCCAGTTTGGAGTTCTGCTATCAACTTTTCAGAGTTTTCCTGTCATCAAGTCTCAGGCTGCCAGCTGTCACTTTCTGATACTGCCAGTGTGTGTCTCCCTGGTGACCTGCTGCCTCCAGGATACCTTGAACTGGGAAACTAAACAATCATACTCGTTATAGTTGTGCCTAAAATATAAGCAAATCAACTCTAAATGTGAGTCCCAGGAGCATTCCTATGTGCAGGAGCTTTATTATATCACCTTTGCTTTATCAGTGACCCCCATTTCTTTCTTTTTCTTTTTTCTTTCTTGCTTGCTTTCTGTCTCTCTCCCCTTCCTTCCTCCCTCCCCTTTCCTTTCCTTCCCTTCTCCTTCCTTCCTTCCTTCCTTCCTTCCTGCCTTCCTTCCTTCCTTCCTTCCTTCCTTCCTTCCTTCCTTCCATCTCTCTCTGTCTCAGGAAAGTAAGATTGCTTCATTACTGAGTTTCATGCAAGTGAAGTGTTTCTTTTCATCAGGTCTACTCTGAGCATGGATGATAGACTATTGACTAGAGGTGGGATGTCATAGCCCTATGGGGCTAATGAAAAACCTAGCCATAATACTTTGCATTTTTAGAGCTCTTTATACTGTTCAGAATGTTCTCCCTACTGGCATTTGCATCTGTCATTTTGATGTAATGCTAACATTGCATCATTTTTGTAGTCATAATGGCTATAACGTTGTCTTAAACTAATCTTGCTAATAAGTTAAAAAAAAACGACTTAGTCTTACAGAGAAGTAAAAATGTCTAGCCTATTTCTTGTTTTATACTTTCTAAACATTTGCTTTTTCTTTTTCTAGGCTGCATGGCCTGGTGAAAAAGACCTAAAATTATCATTTCTTGTTTTGTTTACAGGTACCCAAGGTGGGTAACACTATAGGCCCTCTCTCCTCTTTGGTTCTGTGCATGGAGGAGAAGATGGGGTAAAAGTGTACAAAGGTATGGACATATGACAAAGAAGGTGGTAGAAACACAAAGAAAGGCATAAATTCAATGCAATGATTAGAATTTTTCTACATGTAATTCCTTCTGAAAAGCATTAACAAAGGCTCTTCAAAGCTGTGTCTTTCTTGTCAGTTATAGAACTTCATATTCTATGAGCACCTGGGTTGTTAAATTGTGTGTGATAGGAAAGGAAGTGACCCCTGCCAACCTGTGCCTCAAATAGGCTTGTTTAATGCTGGGAAAAAACCATTTGGCCACACACAGAAGAAAAGATTTACCCTTTCAATTCTTCCACTGACAGATGTGGAAGGTATGATTTATCACATAAGGCCAAGACCTTTTGAGTGACTGGGATTACACTGAACATTCCAGACCTCTTTTGTGCCCCTTCTCCTCTGCATCAAGACACAACCTGTGGCTCTACTGCAGGGATGTGGGGAGAACAGAAAACATATGTTTACAGTTACTAAAGTAGCGGTGGAGGGTTGTAGACGACTTGTAAGAGCTATAAAAGCTGGTCATGGAGTCTCAGAAACCAAAGGAGGCTGCCTGGCTGGGATGGGAACATGCAGGGCCATGCAAAGCATGAAAGGAAACCACCACTAAATGAAAACCAGTCTTTGTGCCCCTATGATAGCATTCCTGCTGGTAGACTTGGCCTCCAGGGCTGTCTTCTGGGCTTTAGGCCCTAATAGCAGACTGAGGGACAGATGGGCTGTTGGAGCAATTCAACCAACTAGGGCCTGTTTCGTAGAGTAGGAAGAGCAAGAGTTGGTTTTCTATCCATCCATCTATCCATTCTTTCCACCGAGTACCCAGAATCATTTCCCAAAATGCACATTTGGTCATGTTACTCTACTTTTAAATCCTTTCCTAGCTTTTCCATCAGGGTGAAGTCCAGACTGCTGGACTTATTCCTAAAGCCTCCCTGCTTCTGCATAATGGGGCTCTGCGTACTTCTCTGGTGGCATCTCTTATCCTTCCCTCTCACCTCCCTGTATATTCTACATTCCTGTTACACAAGCTTCTTTCTGTAATTTGAAAGAAATCATGCTTTTTCTTGCTTCTGGGGCTTTGGGCAAGTTGTTATTTTTCTTTCTTTTCCCTCCTGTTCTTTCATGACCACTGTCTTCCATCACTTCCCTCAGGAAGTCTCACTTTAAGGAGTATTGGGTCCTGGCATGAATGATCTCATAGCACCTTCTAGTCTCCTATCAGGGCCCAGGAGTAAGTGTTACTGTCTTTCGTGCATTTATCTTCCCACTATAACCTCAGATTTTTCAGGGCATCGATGATACCTGTAATACCTAGCATAGAGTCCACCACATCATACAAATTTAGCAAATGGTTTTATAAAATGTATGACCAAGATTGGCAATATAGTTTAAAGATTGAGTTTTGTTGTCAAGCTATTTGTATCTGTATTCCAGTGTCACCTCTTATTAAATGTATGACTTTGGGCAATTACTTCATCAGCCTCTGCCTGGAATTTCTTATCTGTTAAATAGGAGTGATGATATATACTTCTTAGGATGTGGTTAAATGAAATAACACACAGCAAGCACCTAGACTAATGCCTAGCACATAGATAGCACATAGAATACACTTAGTTACATATAATTATAATTAAAAGTCTTCTACATGCTCAGGGTTCTGGACTTGAACCTGTGGTGGAATACAAAAGTGTATAATCTACACATCTCTGTAGGGACTGGCTTAATCCTTCTAAACCTCATAGATGCGTCTCTGAGGCCAGATGAGTATCAACAGACTCTGGGAGACATCTTGCCCTGAATCTGCTTTAGGGGCTTAGGACTTCATATTCTCTGCTAATCTAGCATGATCTCCTTGACAAGCCCAACTCCTCTCCATTGCTGAGGTCAGATCTCACTGCTAGAGTTCTTATCTCATTCCCCTGTGTCTTTATTTTTTTCTAGAACCCCAGTACTTCTGAGAATGGGGACAGTATTTGTCACCAGCTGACCCCTTCTGGTATCCTGATGGCTAGAGTCCTATTCCTAAAGCTGAGGCCCTGCTGGGACCATGCTACTTCTTTGATGTTGACCGTCTATTCATATTACCTTTGTCTGGAATGCTCATCACCACATTCTACCTGCTGACTTTTTGGTGGCACTGCCTGCCTGCCTAGACTGCTACCTTTTCCCTGCATGGTTCAATCCCCTGGTGGCCTGTCAGAAAAAGCAGGATCTGCCTCCTATTCCTTCTTTTACCCTACTTTACGTAATAAGCCCCTCAATCTGAGACTACTTTCTCAGTTTTATCTTGCCACCACCCAAACTCCTGTTTAGAAAGCTCCTGCCCTCAAAAAACTACACTGTCTTAGAGAACATAATGCTTTTCCTTAAATGAAGAAGGTGACTAAAAGTCAGAAGTGCCTTGGAACATTGGTGGAAGTTATCTGTTTATAACAATACTTTAAACAGGGCAATGAAAATGCTTATGTTCAGTGAAGTCTATACTGACACTCCAAGAAAGAGTCAGACTACCAGCTTATTGGAAAACAAGCAAACTGTGTCTCCACAGGATGCCCATCACAGGATTCTTGACTCCCTCCCAGCCCTTACTAGGGATGGAGAAATCATTCCATTAACACTAGAGCATGTAACTATGGGTGCAGGAAAGACTCCAACTTTCCACTCCAAAACCTTATGTGACTTGGCATCTGTCTCATGGAGAATGCCCTTTTGTGCCATCCAAGGGATTATAATTGGGATGACCAAATTCTTAGTCAAACTCTATAGTCTGATATAGGCAAAATAGGCAGCTTGGAGAGCAATTGAGAATGGAAAAGAATAAGGACATCGAGTTGGAGGAGAAAAACAACTTGCTGCTGTTTTATTTCTCTGTTATATAGTCTTTAAGATGTTGTGGTAGTTTAATCGAAGTTGGGTAAATCTTTCTTTTTGAGGAATCAAGTGTAAGGACCAGTAATTACTGATATAATCATTCATCTGACTGTAAATGGCCATTCATGTTTATAATTCTTTTGTCTCTTTGGAAATGTCTTTGAGGGAAGAAAGTGTTTCCTCTTCAACCTTGTCCACTGAAGGCAAAAGGGGGAAATTTTCTCTCTTTTTTTTTTGAAAAAATTTTTTAATAAAATTCCAGTTAGTTAACTTACAGTGTAATATTAGTTTCAGGTGTACAATTTAGTAATTCAACTTTCATACATCACCTGGTGCTCATCACAACAAGTGCACTCCTTAATCCCCATCGCCTATTTAAACCATCCCCCTACCCACCTCCTCTTTTTTTCCCTATGATCGATTGTTTTGTTTCTTAAATTCCACATATGAGTGAGATCATATGGTATTCATCTTTCTCTGACTGACTTATTTCGTTTAGCATTATACTCTCTAGCTCTATCCATGTCATTGCAAATGACAAGATTTCATTCTTTTTGAAGGCTAAGTAATATTCCAGTGCGTGTGTGTGTGTGTGTGTGTGTGTGTATACAAACATATATACCACCTCTTCTTTATCCATTCATGTATCAATGGACACTTGGGCTGTTTCCATAATTTGGTTATTGTAAATAATGCTGCTATAAATATCAGTGTCCATGTATCCTTTCGAATTAGTATTTTTATTTTCCTTAGGTAAATACCTAGTAGTGCAATTGTTGGAATATAGGTTGGTTCTATTTTTAACTTTTTTTTTTTTAAGATTTTATTTATTTATTCGACAGAGATAGAGACAGCCAGCGAGAGAGGGAACAGAAGCAGGGGGAGTGGGAGAGGAAGAAGCAGGCTCATAGCGGAGAAGCCTGATGTGGGGCTCGATCCCATAACGCCGGGATCACACACTGAGCTGAAGGCAGATGCTTAACCGCTGTGCCATCCAGGTGCCCCTATCTTTAACTTTTTGAGGAAACTCCATACTGTTTTATAGAGTTGCTGCACCAGTTTGCATTCCCACCAACAGCATAAGAGTGTTCCCTTTTTACCACATCCTTACCAACACCTGCTGTTTTTTGTGTTATTGATATTAACCATTTTCACAGGTGTGAGGTGATATCTCATTGTAGTTTTGATTTGTATTTCTCTGATGATGAGTGATGTTGAGCATCTTTTTATGTGTCTGTTCGCCATCTGGATGTCTTCTTTGGAAAAATGTCTACTCATGTCTTCTGCTCATCTTTTAATTGGATTATTTGTTTTTTTGGTTTTGAACTTTATAAGTTCCTTGTATATTTTGATTATTTTGGATGCTAATTCTTTATCAGATATGTCATTTGCAAACGTCTTCTTCCATTCTGTAGGTTACCTTTTAGTTTTGTTGATTGTTTCCTTTGCTGTACAGAAGCTTTTTATTTTAATGAAGTTCCAATAGTTTATTTTTGCTTTTGTTTCCCTTGCTTCAGGAGATATAACCAATAAGAAGTAGCTACGGTTGATGTCAAAGAAGTTACTGCCTATGCTTTTCTCTGGGATTGTAATGGTTTCATGTCTCACATTTAGGTCTTCAAGCCATTTTGAATTTATTTTTGTGTATGGTGTAAGAAAGTGGTCCAGTTTTATTCTTTTGCATATTGCTGTCTAATTTTCCCAACACCATTCATTGAAAAGGCTGTCTTTTTCCCATTGGATATTCTTTCATGCTTTCTAAAAGATTAATTGACCATACAGTTGTGGAGGAAAGTTTCTCTTTCAGTTAGTGGTCTGAAAGTTCTGTTTGCAGAAAATAAGAACATAAGAAAGGGTTTTAATGTTAGACAGATCTAAGTTTGAATCCCTCCACAATTATCTTTCTTTTTTTTTTATGATGGATATGCCAAAATATTTTATTTTATTTTATGTTTTTTTTTATTATATTATGTTAGTCACCATACAGTACATCCCTGGTTTCTGATGTAAAGTTCGATGATTCATTAGTTGCGTATAACACCCAGTGCACCATGCAATACGTGCCCTCCTTCCTACCCATCACCAGTCTATCCCATTCCCCCACCCCCCTCCCCTCTGAAGCCCTCAGTTTGTTTCTCATAGTCCATAGTCTCTCATGCTTCTCTTTCTGAACCTCATCCACACAATGGAAGGAATGATATCAATCTTAGAGTGTTGCTATCAGGATTAAATTATGGAATGTATATGAGGGGTCTGGCACAATGAAAGTGTATCTAGGGACATAATCAAGGAATTCTCAGCTGTTCTTGCTAATTAGGGTCAGTGCACATGGAAGCAGGTTTACCTCAGGAAGAATGCTTTATAACATGGCCATCTTTGACTACAACTTGGTGAAATATTGTTTCTCAGCCCCAAACTCCCAGAGCTTGTTCACTGGCTCATTTGGGTGACCTCCTTTTCCTTCATTTTTTGCCTTCTGCTTCCAGATATGCAAAGGTTATTCTTATCTGTGTAACCTAGTTGATCATGCCAAAAACTAATATTTATTTAATTTTTTCCCCAAATTTCATTCTCTTAATTCCTTCCTGAAAACATGGAAGAATTGTCATTTTCTTTTTAAATTTTTTTTATTTAAATTCAATTTAGTTAACATATAATATATTATTAGTTTCAGGGATAGAATTTAGTGATTCATCAGTTGCATATAACACTCAGTGCTCATTACATCAAATGCCCTCCTTAACACCCATCACCCAATTACCCCATCCCTCCACCCACTTCCCCTCAGATGGAACTAGAGGGTATTATGCTAAGCAAAATAAATCAACCAGAGAAAGGCAAATACCATATGATGGTCATTTTCTTATTAGTGTAACAACATCCAAAGTGTCTTTACCACTCCTTAAGGTCCTCCTCTTGGTGTTTTTTGTCTTTGTCATTGGTACTATCTCTTACTCATTTGTTCATTCATTTATTCTTTTATTCATTCATTTTTTTCTCATTCATTCATTCAGCAAATATGTGTTATATCTACTATGTGCCAAATCTGAGTTGGCATTGGGGAACTAATAAGTATCCCAGTAAGAGAAGCAGAAAATGTAGTGTTTAAGAGTAAGTGCTTTGAAGTCAGAGACAGACTTTTGTTTGAACTCTGACTGCACTCTGTCCTAGCTGGTTGACTTAGGCAAGTCCCTTTAAGTTCTCTAGACTTCAGTTCCTCATCTATAAAATGGGGTAATATCAGTTCCTATTTTCCAGAATTGTTGTAAAAAGCAAACAAGGCAATTAATGAAGGTTAAGTTTTTTAGTACACTGCCTGACATATAAGAAGTGTAAATATTCAATAGGTGTTAGTTTTTGAGGATGATGATGATGATATTTTAAAGGACTTATTTATTTATTTTAGAGAGATGGAGAGACAGAGTGAGTAGGGGGAGAAGCAGAGGTGGAGGGAGAGGGAGAAGCAGACTCCCCACTGAGCACAGAGCCTAATGCTGGCTCTATTCCATGACCCTAAGATCATGACCTGAGCCAAAATCAAGAGTTGGGTGCTCAACTGACTGAGTCATCCAGGCATCCCAATGATGATGATTTTTAATAACCCAGTCCTTTATGGAACTCAGATATTCAGTAGGGATATCAAAGAGCCATTGAAAGTTTTTAGGCAAGTTAATGACTGGGCTGTGATCATCTTTGATGCCTCATTTTCACTCTTACTCTTCCACAACTAGACCATAAGACTAGTAGGTTTTTCCTTTGATTATGTTTCACAGATCAGTCATTTTTTTTTTCTCTAATCCCACTGGGATTCCTAATCCCTGGCAAATTGGCCAGAGATGGCTTGATTTACTACAGGTTTGGATAGAACACTTGGCTCTTTTCTATGTGTCTCTCATTCCCTCCAGGAGACTAACCCAAGTATATCTAATGGCAGTGTCAAGAATCAAAAGAGAGAAGGCAGAAATGTATACCTTGAGTCTCTGCTGGTGTCAGATTTGTCCTGTTAGCTAAAACAATTCATGTGGTCAATACCAGAGTTAGAGTGGGAAAACATGACCAAAAACATGGATATAGAGGGGTGTGAAAATGTAGGGCCACTAATCCAAACAATCTACCATTGTCTGCTTTCTGGCCACATTTACTTATATGCTGTCATATGTGAAATATGTATACTCCCATATCAAGTCCTGGCATTATGCTTGAAGGATAGAGTATTGTGACCTACTTCAGGTTCATATAAGGTTCCTCTTGATCCAGAAAGTTATAGGCTATGGAGAAAAAAGTCATCTGCCCTATACATACCCACCATATAGTAATGAAATGAGACTAGAATGACCCATATAAATTTTCCAATCTGGAAAGGGGAAGAGAAACTACATAGCAGTCACTGGTCCATAGCAATTCTGATTTTTTTTCTGGGCAAATGCTGTCTGTTTTCCCTACTCTGAAGATAGAGAATGTCCTTTGATTAGACTTTAGCTTTGCTCCCTGAGAATGGCTCCCAGTCCATTGTTCTCCATGGCTCTTGAGTCAGCTTTCTGGGACATTGTTTCTTTTACACCGTCCTTGGGTATTTCTGAAGAAAATATTGGAAAATATTCCTGCTTTTTTGCCTATAAAAATTTGGGGCAAAAAGGTCTTTCTACAATTTTGAGACACTTTTCTGCAGCCCCAAGTCCTTTTAGTCCATACTGACAGAACATTGCCAATCCAACTGAATTAAAACTATTGTAGATTTCCTTTGAATATGATGTGATTCTACTCCATGAACTAAAAGCCACATCTTTAATACCCTTATAAGACTTTTTGTATACCAGAGAAATTCTGCTAGGCCCGGACTTAATTCTTTTTTTTTTTTTAAGTTTCAGAGGTAGAGTTTAGTGATTCATCAGTTGCATGTAACACCCCATGCTCATTATATCAAGTCCTGCCTTAATTCTTTCAGAGATATTTACAAAGGCCTGATAGCAACACCTATGATTTCATCTTTTATCCCCAAGATATATTTTACTTTGAGAAGTTTTCTGCTCCCCAGAGAGGCTAGGAATGAGGAATAGTTTTATGTTCCCTGCCAGAAAATCACAAACCCTATTCCCATGTTTTTGCTTATAAACGAGGTAGTTTTTTCTTTAGAACATCTCCTTCTTATAGCAGTTTACCAAATATGGTCACTAAGAGTGGTCATCACTTTCAATATTTGGCCTCATTGCTCAAGTCCGAAACTCATTACCACATTTCCTCTTTTCTTAGTTACAATAGGTGACAGATTTACCAATTGCCTCACCACTATATGAAATGCATTGCCATTTTCCTAGTCTCCTTGTAAGTTTTCTCACCATTCCACCTTCTCTAGACTTCTCTGACCCAAAGCCAATGTCACATATGCTATGTTTTAGTGATGGCAGAACCCAAATGCAACATCACATTCTTTGTCAGCTTACTATAGTGTATCACAAACCATCCCAAAACTTAGAGCTTAAAATAACAACTGTGTATTGTTTCTCACAAGCCAATGGATTGGTCAAAGATTTTGCAGATCTGAACTAAGCTCAACGCATCAGTGTTCTTATATCTATGATCAGTTGGAAAATCAGCTAGGACCTGCATGATCCAGAGTGGCTTTCACTGGGAAATCTCAGCCGTCCTCCAAATATCTCTTACACTACATTTTTTTAAAGTGCCTACATGGAATTCCATGTTTTAGAACATTCAAAGCCTGTATATAAGCTCAGCAGAAAAGGGTACTGTGGTAATTAGTGATTTTAGCCATGAGTGAGGAGAATAGAAGTGGCACATGTGCCATGTACTCCTGATTTCTCTCTTGATCCCTGGGGTCTTCAACAGTATAGATTGGATCTTATTTATATGTATTCACCCAGTATGACAGCTGATACATATTAGGTTCTTAATGAATATTTAGAATGAATAACTGAATGAATAAATGGAAAAAGAAGATACACATATAGGGATGCAACATAGACTAAATTTTTAACTAGGTACTATTCAATCTGTTCAGACCTGTTTCTCTCCATTTCTTAAGTCCACCCTATAAAACACTCATTCTGTTATATTTTTCCTCAAATAGTAGGTAGACATATTTGTCTTCTGTTATTTCAGTAGATGAATGTTCTTCCCATGTATGCATGACAAAATGCATCACAGTATCCAGTTGCTTCCAATCATGTTTAGTAAATTTGTTAAATAAGTGAATTAACAAATAAATGAGTGAGTGAATAAATGAACCAGATGTATACCATCCAAGGGCAATGACTTCGTCTATCTTGTTTATCCTTAACCATTATATCAGTGCCCCATCTGTGGTAGGTACTTAATAAATATTTATTGAATTATAAATGAATAAGTGAATGAGTAAATGAATTAATGAATGAATTGAAAATAAATCTGAATTCATTATTTCTATTTTAAGAAGTTCCATTCTACATTCTATTAGGAAATTCTTTTGCGATTAGTTCTAATAGTAATTTTTTAAAATAGCCCAGGAACTCAATTCTATTATTATCCTAGTTTTCATTCTTGCTCAAAGACCTTTTTCCAGACAGTGAGAATGAGAAATTGTGCACTATGCTCACCAGGAGCTTCATTTTCAAAGTGAAATATTTCAGAGTTCCTTACAGGACAAATAGGATGTTGGAGTCTTTTCAGGCCAAATGGGGCAGAAAGGACCAGAATCTGTGTCCTGAGTGGGATAACTCGGGAGATCTCTAAAGTCTTTCCTTTGACCCTGAATAGCTCTTCTCCTGCTAAAGCATATTCCCTGCACTTGGGAGACTTAGGGTTCAAAGCCATGGTTGTTGAACTTTATTGGCTGACTGAATTCCACTTCCCACTCTCCAAACATTCTACTTTGGTTAGCCTGGGATAGGCCCCAAGAAACTATTTTGTCAATCACTTTACACTAATGATTCTGATATTGGTGGTCTATAGACCACACTTTTAGAAACACTTATTGTCTGTGTGTATACACACGTATGTGTGTGTGTGTGTGTGTGTGTCTGTGTGTGTGTGCGCAGAATGTAAAAAAAAATGTGGTAAGGTGCTATAGATGCTATGGTAAATGTCTGTGTAGGATCCAGTGGGGATAGAAAAGAGGAATTGTTATCCTTTGCTAGAATTCTCTAGACCCTTGTTTGGAGTCTTGGCTGGGTGAACATTTTCTCTTTTGCAGTAACTTGTAACTGTTTTAGGACCCATGGAGGGAACAATTGAAGTCCCCGAGGACGAAGGCATGCATGGAGGTTGGCAAGACTATTTCTTTCCTAGAAAATCTCAGGAGGGTCCTCATCATGTGTTATATATTTCTGAGAATCCTCCTGATAACCTTGCTGTTAGCAATAATAATAATTACTACTACTACTACTACTACTACTACTACTACTACTACTACTACTACTAAAAGCTCACTGTGCTGGGCATGTACCCCGAAGGTGGACAACAGAGATAACGGGGTTACATGGGACCGATCTGCTCTATGAAATCTCAGGAGAGCTCATTCCCAAACCAAGCAGTTAAAGCAATTTAGAATAACAGAACTTTGTCTATTAGGGTATCATATCTGATTAGGTGTCTAATCTTGAACTTGATGGTGCATTGTTTCACTTAGATCTCTATATTTGTCTTCCCCTCATTATCACTGTGAGTGAGACTAATGGGAGGCAGAGGAGAAAAGGTGCTCAGTGAATACTCAATAATTCTACTAATATCACATAGCCTTGGGTAGTTGGAGATGTGTTTTATAAGCACTGTTAAGTTTGATCTCTTTTACTCCTACTGCAATTATCTGTTGGAATTTTATAGGACTGTGGACATACCAAGAGGAGGGATTTAATCGTTAAGTACTTTCAGCCTAATTGGTTCTCAATTGGAAGAGAAGCCTTGGGTTTGGAAACATGCCACATGTTAGCAGAGCATGTCGGTTCATTGCCCACCTGTGGAGTTGACAGATACAACAGAACATTCTGACTTGGCATCATTTTTGGCGTTTAGTTAGCATATCTGCTTCAGCGCTGCTCCTAGGGCTTTGTATTTGTCAACTGTGCCTATGTTGGGCAGAGACAAAGGCTTTTGCCAAGTCTCAGATACGTAGCCTAGGGTCTAACTGTGGCAAATATTATGTGGTGGGATGGAGTGCTATAACTATATTGCTATTCCCCATGGAAATCCATGCCTAGGAAATTGAATGATGATGAATCTAGCTTTCAACACATATTTCATTTTTGCATACCCGATCAAACCGGTGAGCCAGGTATTTGTGTTGCTAAAGGCAAAAGCCCCACTTCTGAGAAAGAAACCAAGATCCAGAGAAGGAGAAATGATTAAATAAATTATTTATTTATATGATATTTTGTGCACAATCATTACAGTCATAATTTTGAATATTATTTTGTAATATGAAAAATTGCTCACAATGGGTTATTAGATAATAATAGCCCCGGCCTTTAGCTTTTTGCCAGAAAAGAAAGTCAATAAAATAAATCCCACAAATCTTAATATACGTTAAGTACAAAGATTCTGGGATAAGATAACTTTTTCAAAGTTACTTATGTGCTGCGTAGTTTTGGAAAATGTTACTTAATCTTAGGAACACTATTTTTTAATTCATAAAATGGGAATAATAGTCATAGTACTTACTCCACAGAGTAGTTTCAGCTGTTTTAACATACTAATATATGTAAAATGCTTAATGCATTGCCTGGCATATAATAAAAATTCAATACATGTCATTACAAGTACACATAAATACCAACACACATATATGTACATAGGCAAACCTACTTTTATACACCTTCTTACATTTTCTGTCTTGGCAATCAGTTTTTCCTTACCCTACAGCTTTCTGCTATGGGTGCTAAGCTATGAGAAGTGGGAAGGTATCATCTAGAATTACACTGTACAATACTGTAGTCACTACCCATAGGTGTGTAGCCACTGAGTACTTGTGATATGGCTAGCCCAAACTGAGATAGATGTTCTGTAAGTGCAAAATGCACACTGGATTTTGAAGATTGTGGAAAAAAAACCATTTTGAAGAGAATGGGAAAAAGAGTGTAAACATCTCAGAAATTTTTAATATAGTTTACATGCTGAAAAGATATTTCTGATATATTAAATCGTTAAGTATGTTATTAAATAAACTCATTACACTCTTTTGGCAAAGGCAATTATACAAACCTATGACAACATTGATGGAATATTCTCCCCAAAATAATTATGTTTCAAGCCATTCTTCTACTTCCTAGTGTTGCACTTTTAGTTGTATATGCCTGACATTTCTGTTTGGATCCTACTGTCATCTTAAACTCACCATGCCCTAAACCATATTTTCATTTTCTTCACAACTGTATCCTATTTCTGACTTTCCTATTTCTGTTCTATTCTTACTGCTCTCATGACCTCACCTCCACTTGCCTGAACCACGTCAATAGACTTTCATCTGGGAGATTTCTATTACTTGACTCCTTTCAATACATTCTGCTTACCAAATCTAGATTCATCTTGCTAAAACATCACTTAAAAAAAATTATACCCCTCCTTTAAAAAACCTTCAGTGATAATCCATTTGCCTGTATGATAAGACCCTTACCATGTGGTTTGGTATTATTCTGGTCTTCTTTCTAATTTCTTGGTCCAGAAATTAGAAACTAGAAAATACTAGTTATTCTTTAGCCTTCAAACACCGTTTCTGGGGATTATAGAAATGTGGTCAGGTGCACTGTACACAGGAAAAGGAGTAGGTTTTGCAAGTTGGTGGGGTTGGGGGAAGAAGAGATTTCATTGGGGGCATATGGAAGTTGATAGGCCTTAGATAAATTAACATTTCCTTCTTGACTAACTTATAAGAAGAGGCTCTCATTCTAATGAGAATTGGAGTAGGTGGGAGATATAGAAAAAGGAAATAGGGGGTCTTTCAACAATTTCTCAGACTATGAGCTTCTGATTGTACTACAAAAATGTGCTGACTGTAGAAAGCTGATGCTTCAGATTTGCAGTTATATGGGCAATTACCCTGGGTAATTTTTCCAGGAAAGGAGGTTTGGAGGTCTACCTTCAAAGTGCACATCTATGTAAGTTTATTAAGATGAACAGAACATCATATGGCCCCAGATATATTAATATTTCCCAGGCCTTGAACTTGTAGAATTCTTTATGCTTTCCAAATAGCATTCATGATCATTAGTTCATGGAATTGTCTCAAGACCATGAGATTGACACATGGCAGACAGCATTATTGCCATTTTGGAGAAAACCTGTATACAGAATTTAGCTCACTTACTCAAGAACACAAACCTATATTTTGATATTAACTTCCATTGTTTTACATTTGTAAAATGCAAAAATCACTTATCACCTGAACTGTCCAGTCTTGACCTGTAAAGAAGTAGATTTTTCCTGGTTTATCTGTAAGAATTAGGTTTTTACTTGCAGAGGTGAGTTTCCCCTGGGAAATCCATGGCAAAGTTTTCATTATATACAGTATTCAATTATTATTTACCTTGGTTTTTGGTTGAGGGAAAAAATAATATCCTGCTAATTCTTACCTTTACAATTCAAAGAACTTTGACATATGCAGTAATCCAACCTTCGTTTCTAAATGTTTATTTTTTATTACAAAAGTAATGAATGTTCATTATAATAATATTAGAAAATGTAGAAATGTGAAAAATAGAATTTATTTTTATTTTTTATTGAAGTGTAATTTGCACATAGTAAAATACACAGATCTTAAGTGTATAGTTTGATTAGTTTTGAACAGTGTTCACACCTGTGTGAACCATGCCCAAGTCAAGATATAAAACATTTTCATCACCCAGCAAGCTCCCTGATATCCCTTTCCTATCTATCTCCATGACCTCCTTCCCTACCCCAGGCAACCACTGTTCTGATATCTATCAAGAAGGGAAAATTTAAAAACAAAACAAAGTAACACTTAGGTCCTACCACATACTGACAATCACTGCTGAATGCATCAGCAGCTTTTGACACCACTGACAATTTCCTTTGTAATACCCCACACCTTGGCGTGATTTCTGAGGTGTGGTACTCTGTCATTATTTCTCTCACCTGACTAGCTGCTGCTACTCTGTCTCTGTTCCCTCTTCTTATCTTCCTAATCTCTATTTGAACCGGGTGGGTACTTGGCTCTCTTCTACTCCTTATCTTCCCCCTCTTCCTAGTGATTCCATCAAGTCACATGGCTTTCAGTGTCATTTTTCCCTTAAGAGGGCAGTTCCCAAGTTTACATCCATAAATCTCACCTGTCCCTTGAACTTGAGTTCTATATCCAACCGCCTAGAACATTCTCACATGAGTGTCTAACTGGTGTCTCAACGATAACATGCCCCAAATCCAAGCCTTGGTTTGCACTTTCCAGCCTGCTCTTCCTCAGTGTTTCCATCTCAGAAAATGGAAACTCCAGGGGCTTGAGCCAAAAGCCTGGAGGGCATTCTTAACTCCACTCTTTTTTTCATGCCATATGATAAATCTGTTAGGAAATCCTGTCAGCTCTACTTCGGAGTATGTAAGAGAATCTGACAGATTCTTACCACCTCCCACACTAACACCTGAATCCAATCCACCTCCAACACTTCCTCTGGACTAATGCGGTAATTTTATAAGTAGTTGACCTATCAGCCTGTAATCTATTCTCCAACCAGCAGGTAGACACAGCCTTTTAAAATATAGAAGATTTCTCCCAAGCTGCAGTCATTCTTTATATTTAATTTTAGATTTTGTTTTTTTCAATGTCATAATACAGATTTTTTTCATTTTGTTACACTTTATAAACATAATTTTCAATGACTGCATTGTTATTATATGCTGATATATACCATTATTTAACTATTCATCCCCTTAATATTGGACATTTTGACTTTTATTTTATTTTATTTTTAAAGATTATTTATTTGAGAGAGAGTGAGAGTGATAGAGCATGAGCAGGGGGAAGAGCAGAGGCAGAGCGATAAGCAGACTCTGCTGGGTGTGGAGCCTGATGTGGGGCTTGATCACAGGACCCTGGGATCATGACCTGAGCCAAAATCAAAAGTCAGACACTCAAACGACTGAGCCACCCAGGCACCCCTTGACTGTTATTTTAAATATTGTTAATAACACTTCAGGGAACATCTTGTTTCAGAAAGTCATTCATCCTCCATAGTTACAATACTGGATACATATCCAGGAATTGCTGGATTAAAGATTATAAACATTTTGAGGCTATAGCTACATATTGTCAAGTTGCTTTTCAAAATGAATAGACCAGTACCTCCACTGGTAGTACTAACAATAAAGAGATTTTCCCCCTAAATTAGTTGAATTTTATTAACAACTTTATAGAAGTGAAAGATCAATATAAAGTGGCTTTATTTATTGGTGTTAAAAACAGTTTATGTAAATTAGTTCAGGGTTTATTTGCTATTACTAATTGTAAGTCAGTGCAGATAGTACTACTCTACTGTATACCCACAGAATTGGGATGCCATGTAATGAAGCTGTTTAGATCACAAGACTTGGAAACATAAAGATGTGGGGTTTTTTAAATAATATTTTTATTATATTATGTTAGTCATCATACAGTACATCCCTAGTTTTTGATGTAAAGTTCCATGATTCATTACTTGCATGTAATACCCAGTGCACCATGCAATACATGCCCTCCTTAATATGTGGGTTTGATTAATGACTTAATCATTTAGTAGCCATGAATGTGGACAAGTCGCTTAACATCTTTGAGCCTTAATGTTCTCATCTACAAAATAGGGATAATAAAATCTGCCTTGCAGCTTTTTAAATAAGATAATGTACATAAATCACTTAGCATGAGGGTGACACTCATAAATGTTAGTCCCTAGCCTCCCTTCCAAACTTTCCTCCTTTTCTAGGTTAAGATTCACGCCATAGCACTAGCATGCATGAACACGAATTGCAAGCAAGCCATTTCTCCTATGGCTTACTGAACTTGCTGAACTCCTAAGAATATAAGGAAAATTATATCTGCTTTTTTTTTTTTTAACAAGAACGGACAAGCCAGGGAGAGTTGGAGCTTTGCTCAGAGGAAGGTAGACAGCTGTCATGTCAGGATGTGAGCAGCATCAGGTGGGATTGCCATATAGGGACTAGGACTGAGGAACTGGCCTCAGTCCTGATCTTGAAGGGATGGGACTAGAGATGTGATGGGATGACCAGGAAAAACAAGCTTAGGAGTAGAACTGTGATGTTCCCAGAGATCAGGACCATGTGGGAAGTAGGTGTCTGAGGTGGGCCAAATGGATGTGGTTCCTAGTGGATATGAACAGATGAGGAGGCAGGAATCCTGGGAGTGAAACTCCTAAGTCATAGCACCAACATTAGAGCTCACTTTTAAAAACTTTTCCTTTAAAGTAATTTTTAATTAATAGAAAACTTGTATGATTAGTAAAAAGTATTTCTGTAGACCCTTTTTCATACTCAACTTTGAACAATTTTGTCATATTTGCTTTATTATCTATCATCTATCTATCATCTATGATCTATCTCTTTACTTCTTAATTATTTAGTGCCTATTTCCTAAGAACAAGGATATTTTCTTACATAGTCATAGTATAGTTACCAATTTCAGGAAATTAAATATTAATACAATACATTCCAACTTCATTTCTTGGCTCAATAATGTCTTTTACAGCATTTTCCCACATTATATGATCCAGTATAGGATAATGTGCTGCGTGTAGTTCTCATGTCCCTTTAGTCTCCTTTAATCTGGAATGTGTCTCAGACTTTGTTTTCACATGACATTGACATTTTTGAAAATTACAGGCCAGTTATTTTATAGTATGTCTTTCAGTGGGTTTTGTAGACCTCATGTTTTGAATTTGCTTCTGAACCACCAACTTCTTGCTAGATATTGATATTGGGCTCATTACCCAGATGGGAGTTAGGATCGAGGATCCTAGGTATAGCAGGACATAGGGAGCATTTGTGCCCATAGAGAAGCAGCAGCCATGGAACACAGGTTAGGCCATTTGGGTGGGGCAGAGCTCTTGTGCCTGAGCCAGGGTTGTAATCCTGAGAGACAGGACCAGAAGGGATCTTGAGGGGTCACCAAGTCCATCTGCTTAGCCTTCAGCAGAAACACATTTCCACTCACCCACACACACCAGCCTATTTTTAAAGTCCTCCAGGGAAAGTAATTCTGTGTGTGTGCTTCTTGTTAACCCACATGGTGCCACTTGCCCTCACTATGTGAAGTCTTCCGTGTAACTCAACTAACTTTTTTCAGGAGCAAGTCTCATACTATTTTTTTTTTTCTCATTCTGTTTTCAGGAAGGACTCTCAGTAAGTCATAAGCCCTTCAACATGTTTAGAGAATTGTATTTTATCACTTGCCTCTCAGGTTTGTTTCTTTAGTCCAACCTAAAAAGTCAAAAAAAGAACTTAACCTATCCAGTGTAAAATGTTGTTGTAATAGCAATTATGGTATGATAACATTAAATTATCATGTCAATAAATACACATTATCACGACAATAACACATTTCGTTTTATCATTGGACTTATTTTCCATGGATCTGACTACCAAAAGGACACTTTAGGGTATCTTTTCTTTTCACTTATTTTTTCTTTTTTATTATAAAATAATACATTTATTATAAGATACGAATTCAAACATTACAGAAGAATGAAAGAAAAGAGTTAAAGTTCCTCTCCTTTTTTCCTCCTCAGCCTCAATCATGTTCCTAAAACTTATATTTATACTTTTGATATCTGGAGTTTCAGACTTTTTTCTACACATATATAAGCATACACATACATGCACACACTCTCTCTTTTTAAAAAGTAAAAATGGGATCATATATTTTTCAATTTGACATTTTCTCCATATAAAAATAATGTGTTCTTTGTGGAAAATATAAAAAGAACATAAAGGAGGAATATTTTTAAATCACTTATAATTGCTCTGCTCACCTCTGTTATTGCTTGCATATTTTCTCAGAATTTTTTCTATGCATGTGTGTTACTGTATATCCTGCTTTCTAAAGTTGTTCTTTTTCTGATTGATTCTGAGCACCTCGGGCTGCTTAATGTTATTCTTCTTAATTTGAGGCCCTACTGCATGTAGTTCTCTCATGAGGTTTACAAAAGGCAGTGGAAGAAGGCTCAGAGGACAGCAGGCTGGCAGAGTCAGGTGATTAGGCATGCAGAAAAATTTCCAGGGGGCAACAGAGCTCCTAAAAAGGAACACAGCATCTGTTACCCACAAACCACTTGGTGAGCAAGACTTCTGACAGCATTAAGACAGTGTCTTGCATGTGGAAGGCCAGACTCCATTCATTAAGAATTCATCACTCTTGACCATGCTGGTAATAAAACATTGAATAAGACAAGCATGGGCCTTGGCCTCCCCCCGCCCACTTTATTTATTTACTTATTTATTTTTGGTACCACAGAAAGCAATGACTAGATGTCTTGAGCTTGTGGTCTGCTGGGACTTTGAGAGTTTTTTGTTCTCTAGTTTTATACTGTGAATCTTCTGATGCAAAACTTACCATGGATAACTTTTCAAATCATTTCTTGATGCATTAAAAAATTTGAAGGCTGGATATGGTGTATTTTCTTGTTGAAAAATTATTTAGATTCAGAATATCTCAGAAGGAGAGACACTATGGAATGACTGCTTTAGGGGTTAAGATGGATTATGTCAGTCTTTGCTTTTTTCTCATACGTACACATGCCCACCCCTTCGAGTTGACTTAGGCACAGCCCCCAGTTACTGAATCAACCAAAAGAAAAAGGTGAATAGTGATGTTCTTCACATTACTCCTACCTTTTGAATAGAGTAAATCTTGGAATTATGTCACATATCACACCATAGACTATGTGGTGTCCCCTTATCCCCTCCATTTTGTCTCCATCCCCCTTTCTGCTAAACAGGCTTGGGATCTGAATGTCCAAGTGATGATAGGGTTGCAGTAGCCTTGTAACTGTGCCGTTTCCTCAGTTTTCTCACTTTCCTCACGGAACAGGGTTTCTTCCTGGGTCCTCTCTGGGGATTGCTCTAGAGGATTGCTCTTTTTAAAACTGGAGTCCCTCATTAGACATTGTCCATTGGACAAGGACCCTGAGAGCTGCCTCAGTGTGGGCTGATATCTTGACTCCATTCTCTTTAGCCACAGCAGAGTTACTGCTGTGTGAACAGATCCCCAGTAACTGTACCCACATTCAACTAGCTTCTTGGATTCCTTTAAGGCAATCCTCAAGAGCTTCATTTGTTAAAAAATGAACAAATATTTGTTGACTGCTCATTACATGCCAGGTATTGTTCTAGGTGTCTAGGATGCATTACTGAGCAAAAACGCCACAATCTTGCTCCCCATGGATCTTGCATTCCAGTGGATGCTTCGAGTGAGAGATTGTGATGCTGGGGTTGGGAGCATTGTGCCCCATTAGCAACCAGCAGTTCCCCCAACTTTCCTCTCTAGGGTTAACATCTGTAACTTCCATCCATCCCACCTTGCTTATTCTCTCCTTTGCCCTTACATTCTAAGGTTTCCAACTTTGTGTCTAAATCTACCTTAGTTATGGCAGGTCTTATGTTTATAAAATGTTTTCTTCTCCTATATACTCAGTCTGTATACTGAAAGTTCCTATGGCCCAATAATCCACGTGTACATTTGCATTTGACAAAGCCAACCAGCTCCTCCTTTTAATCACTTAATAGAAAAGCCTTGGGTCATTGAAAATACATGTGTAATACAACTGTTTGTGACAGGCAGAGATTAAGATCATGGCACAATGAGAAAATATTCCTCCTGCCTGTGGAATTAATGTGAATTTGTGGGAGCGGGGGTGGCTAAAGCCATCAGAAGTAAAATTCTTTAAAATAAGAAGCGTCTAGAAACTAGTGTGGAGAATAAATTTTAGTTCTCTTTGGAATCGTCCGAGATGCCCTGTGCTTGTTTGTGCTATTTGTATTTCCTTTCTTCTGTGTGGTTTCTGGGATCATTGTGCTATTTTAGCTCTTACTTAGCCATACTCCCTGTTGAGATGCTAAAATATCCTGAAAGTGGCGGTGCTGAATTTTTTCATGCCCAGGAGGTGGATAGCACAGGGTTGATTTGTAATGACACTTTACTGTAGAGTAAATTTTTAGCTGTAATGATATTTTGGGCTGCTTGATCCCACCAGATTTGGAGAAGTTTGAATTACCTTAAATAACTAGAACACAGACACTCCTATGTTACCCCTGAGACATGTTCACTGAAGCATGGAAATTAATTCAGATATGCATCCAAGTTCCACTGAATTTTAATGTAAGGGTTTATAAAATTATTTACTGATATTTGGGAAATGAAAGGTATGCCATGAGGAAAGTCTGATTGAAGGTAGCCACAAGAACAACTGCATAGTTTAATGTTTCTGAGCTTCTTGTCTTGGTTAAGAAAACTGTAGCAGATCAGCAGTGACTTTACATTTTTCGTTAATCTTCCCATCGGGACATGAGATCAGTTTCCCCACTCTGAGCCACAGGCCAGCATGTGACTACTTTGACCCACAGAATACATGGAGCTGACGATGCTCCAGCTCAGGCCATTACACTTAAGTTGCCTGTAGTTTTTGCTTCTTGATTGTGGAGGCCTGTGCTGCTGTGTAAGAAGTTTGACTACCCCACTAGAATGACAAAGTGGAGAGGCTCTGACACTGCATGGAGAGGGAGAGGAGCCCAGCTGAGACCACCTTCAACAGTTCCTGTAAAAGCCCAGGCAAGTGAGTGAAGAAGTTAGTTTGGAGAGGAATCCTCCAGCCCTATTCACCCCAGCTGATGCCATGTGGCTTAGAGATAAACCAGCCAGCTGAGCCCTTCCCAAATTCCTGATCCCCCAAAATGAAATGGCTGTTTCAAGCCACAAAGTTTTGGGCAGTAATAGATAAAAGAAACAAAAGCCTTTTGTTGAAATTCAGGGTTTCACTTTATAGAAATGAGGTTTTATTCATTTATCTATTTACCCAACAACATTTATCAAGAGTTCATTATGTCTCTGATGGCACTGGGCTAAGTCCACAGAAAAATTCTAATAGAGTTTTAGCTTTGCCCTGTTTTAGCCTCAAAGTATTGAGTCTTACTATTCAGGAAATGAGAGTTCTGTTTTTACATTTCCCTTTATTTATTTCAAACACACTGAGCACCTGTCATGGTCCAGGCAATCTATAAAGTGTCAGTGAAGCAACGGTGACTGAAATGATATAGTCTATGTGCTCACGAGGTTTATTTACAATGGAGAAATACAAAAACAAAAAAACAAAAACAAAAAAACAGAAAAACAAAAACTTTTCTTCCAGTCTGAAAAATAGGATAATAATACAGACCTAACAGGGTTTCCCTGAAAATCAAATGATATGATGAATGTGAAAGCCTCTTGTAAGTAGTTATTCCTTATAAAAGTAGAGGCTTTTATTGAGTCTCAATGGTAGTAGCAATGGCAGAAGAGCAAAGAGATAAAGCAGGTATTTAACATTCAAAATGAAAATGAATATATGTCCTAAGTGACCACCTATCATAGGAATTATTAACCCAGTTTTGTTGGTCCCCTTCTTGGTTTCAGTGGATCGAAAGAACTTCTGAAATTATATGCAAGATGTTGTGTGGATATGTATATGCACATTATCTTTTGGCTCAGAAACCCAATGCTTTTGTTAGATTTTCAAAGGTGTTAGTGATCCTGACCAGGAAAACACCACTGATTTGGAGAATACAGGAAACTGTAATATATTAAAGCCTTCTAGGTGCCAGCCAGCCTATCCAGTATTTTTTCACATGCTAATTTAATCTACACAATCCCTATGAGTTGGGGATGCTGGAAAATGAGGCTTATAGAGGTTAAATGACTTGCATGTCATTCCAGCTCTGCCTGATTCCAAGGGTCTTTCCAGGATAACATGTTGAGTATCTGAATTCTCAATTGCAAGCTGCAATAGCCAATTTTGTTGGCTTAAGCAAAAAAGAAATGTACCGAGAAGATATTGGCACTCACAAATTTTCTGAGGTAGGAAGAATGGAGAGACAAAATCATTCCTCTCATTCTGATAGGGACTCTCTGGGGACAAAATATTACCCCTTCAAAAACAAATGTCCGAGTTGGAAGCCCGACATGCCAATGAGTTTGCTAGGTTATTAAAGAAGACCCACATAAACAGATCCCTCCTCACTTTTGTCTGATTCTGCTCTTTTAATGCAAGATTGTGTTTTTTAAAACACATGTAAGACATGTTTTTAAACACCTATAAGAAAAAGTAATGTTAATACTGCTTATATCATTATAATCCTTAGCACTTTATAATTTATACTGAACCTGCACTAATTTTCTGTTTATATTTTGATCTACACAACCAGTCTGAAAGGTTGATATAGGGGAAACATTTTCATCCCTATTTGATAAACAAGGAAACTGAGGCTCGTAGACACTGCTTGACCTCAAAGCTCACATGGTTGTGAAGAGCTCTAATCCCCCACATCTGGGGCTTCTTTCTCATAGATGTCCTGTAGAACCCAAGTGCCTCCACTGCCCACAGAGCTGAGGTGGTTAAGCCTTCACTAGGCAGGCCTGCCACACTCTCCCCTTCTTAGGTCTGGAAGGAGGAGACAGTTGATTGTGTATACCCACAGACTGAGGATTGTTGCATAGCTGCCAAGAGATTGGCAAGTGTGATGTTTGTCATTAAAACATAACCTGACAACAATGAAGCAAGATGGGCTGGCATCATGATATGAATTTGTATCTAGACCTGGATGTTAGTTTCAGGTGACAGTTTTTATAAATACATATGTCAATTATGCTGGAGTTACAGAGTGATATTGTTGGGAATATAGAAGCTTTAAAAAACCCCTACTCAGGGCTCCCAACTGTCAAGACCTCACCCTGAATGGGCAAGAATAACAGCACATGTGAGTGCATCTCCCTGCTGAGGAAATGGGGGAGTTTTAAAGCTGCATCCAGTGAAAGTCCACCAGTCCAATGTTTTACGGTAGCCTTTGTGGTAAATGCATCCTTTGGTGTCACTGGGGTTCACTGAAACTGGTCTGGGTTTAGGTGTCAGATTATGCGTTTTTGTGAAGCTTCATCTTCAGTCTTCTGTGGGATTCCTTTGGTATCAAATGCCGAAATGGACAAATGACCGTGTTTCTTTACTTTCTTTCTTCCATATAACAACTATAGCTACCATTTATTGAGGGTTTACTATGTAGTAGGGGGCTGTGATACATAATTTACTTAGTTATTACATAGAGATTATATAGTAATCTCTACCATAACTCTATGAGGTAGTTATTAGTCTATTCATTTAACTGTAATTTAGATACAGATTGTCCCATACCTTATACATCCCACTGGCTTAGGAAGGATTTGAACCTAGTTTTTTCACCTCCACAAAGCCTGGAATTCTTCATACTACTACTCAGAGAGGAGATTCTTAATGTCTTTCAAGTCAAAATAATAGAAGAGTGCATGGTGTGAAGTGTTCTGTTCTTGGAACTTTTGTTCTTCAACTGCTTAGGGCCTTGCAACAGGAAAAAATAAAAGTGTCACCACATAGAAGTCCTGGAATACTCTCTCACTTGGGTCCACAAGTTGATGGTCTATGCGATTTCTTTGATGCTATTCAAAACAACATGTAACCTGTGTCTATCCAGAGGTGTTTCCCATCCATCTGTATGACCATCTGCGGCTAGAAAAATATATTTCTCTTTTCTTTACACCACTGTAGCTGCAGGACATTTTGTAGGATTATTGTTGAAGGAAGGAAGGGTGTCCATTAGTGGAGTAAAAAGTCAAGTGGAATATTCAGGAATTCATTCATTTTTATAGTCTCTATTTATGTTCTTTCTAGGATTTTTATGTTCTTTCTGGATTTTTTAGCCAAACTGACATGTTTATAAACACCCATCCCAGGTGCCTGGTGGCTCAGTTGGTTAAGCAACTGCCTTCAGCTCAGGTCATGATCTCAGGGTCCTGGGATCAAGTCCCACATTGGGCTCCCTGCTCAGCGGGGTGCCTACTTCTCCCTCTCCCTCTGCCTGCTGCTCCCCTGCTTGTACTGTCTCTCTCTCTGTCAAGTAAATTAATTAATTTTAAAAAATACCCTTCCCATGATCCAGTGCTGAGATGCGCCTACCTTTATTCTCAACCTCTAAGCTTTCTATCCTGTTCTTTATCTTGGCTCTTCTTCCTTAACTTTTTTTTTTTTTCATTGTATGCTTACCAAACACCAGGAGGAATGGAAAGTCTCCCATGTAGTTTGGTATTCCCTATCCCAAATGGTAATAAAGTAATTAAATTAATTTTAACTAAATAATGAGCATACTTTTGTATAATGAGTATATATTACTTGATATATAACTGTGTTAACTATTACAGTATCATCTTTAGTATTCACAAAGTGGACTTTTTAAAATCTCAGTCTCACAGATGAGGAAGGTGATGTCTGCTGGGGTTAAAAGTCTTACCCAAGTCTGTCATAGGCAGAAAGTGACAGCCAGGAAGAAATAGAGCCAGGATTAGAACCTGGGTCTTTCTAAAGCTTATGTATTTTCCACAGTGTCATATCACGTTTTAATTTCAGGGCCAGCAAAGTAGTTTGTAGTAATTCTTTATTTCTTATCTTACCATTATTATTGAAGTGCTATCTCCTTTTGGAATCAAGTTGTTCCTATGATCAATTTTAGAAATTGGGAAACTGTATAGGTTGAAAAATCCCATAAATGAATGTTCCCCTCTAAAGAGAAAAGCTTTTTAAAGCTGTTGGAATCTGGGCTGAAATAACCAATTTCTCTCTATGCTCATGTTAGAAAGGTTTAACCTAGAATAGCTTTTTGAGTGAAGTCATTGACCTCATTTTTTTTCTTCCCCTAAACAAAACCAGTTGGAGATAAGTATATGTTTATCCCTTGTCATTTATTCTTGGTGTCCATAATAGTTTTATAGATTAGCTGTTTCATGCCCTTATGTGTATATAGAGAAGTTTCCTTTGGTTTCTGTTGGTGTTAATTTCCAGATACCATAATTTCTGACTGGCATAACAAAGACCAATGAAATTCTCTCTGATACCATGAAGCCCATTTATTTATGTGTCATTGAGTGTTTTTCAGTGGGCCTTGAAGATGGCAAATTTATTTTGCCATAATAAGAAAAGTTCAAATAAGCACATTTTAGCCCCATTATTAGTACATGTACAATTAACTGGGCATTTACTTTTCCCTTGGCAACAACCTTACATGGCATTATTTTGGAAGTGAGTAGTCATTACTTCATCCAACAAATAGTGGAGTATCTTTTATATGGGAACTGTGATTGGTATACTTTCCTAGCTCTCAAGGAGCTGAGGGTCTAGGACAGAAAAATAGATCAAAAGATAAATTACACAGAACAGGAAGATGTGTTTACAGTACTATGGGTGCTTAGAGGAGTAGGAGGCTAAGTGGTTTAAAATGAGTAAACAGTGTGGAAAGGATTTTCCTGCTAAATAAAGTGGAATCGGTTTACCAGGTAAAGGGTGCAGCAGGCATGAAAGTATGAGTATCAAAAAAATATTTGGATAAACTGGAAAATTTCAGAGTAACTAGCTTTTGGAGTAGAATGGTAGAGATCGTGGGAAAGGAGATAGGTTGGGGCTAGAGGAAATCATCAAGGGCCTTGTATGCTAAAGTTGAGAATTTGGAGTTCAAGAGGTCAAATGAGAAAGATCATTTTCCTTTTTCCTTCAAGAATGGGGATATATAATACCAAAGAAATATTTTCTAACTCTCGTCAATCAGAAAGGGCAGCAGATGAGATAGGACAGGCACCATTAAATAATACAAAGAGAAAACCAATTCCATTTATTCCCCCCTAATTTTGATTTGCATTTTGCTTCTCTGATTGAAGTGAACTCATTTGAACAATTGCAAAGTGGGGCTTTGGATCAATCTTTTCAGGAAGGAAGATAGGAACCCCTGGCATTTTCTTCTTTATGTTTTGTTTTTATTAAATAATTTACCAGCTATTTACCAGGAGGAGCCCAACTGTATCCATCTCCAGAATTTCCTAAGGGATTGCATCCTTGGCCTTCATTCACATTACCAGCCTTATTAAGGATTTCATGAGTTTTTTTTTTTTCTTTTTTCACATAGTCTCAAGAGAGGAGGGAAATCCTGTTTGTTATACAATGTAATTCATTGCATAATGGGTCATTGACTATTTCTGCTAAGACAGAGGCCAAGGGAACTTGGAAAGAAACAAAAAATGGCATCAAAATGTGATGTGTCAGTGGAAAAGAGAGAAGCATAGAAGCACAGAAGGAAGAGAAGTGGGACAACTATTTTTGCTTTCTATATCTTATCAGTTATTAATTCCAAACTCTATGAAGCATTAATGGGATACAATTTTCCAAAGAGTACAGGATTAGAAATTTTAAAACATATGAACAAATAAGTAAATAAGCAAATAAATAAATAGAGAGCCATCTTTTAGAAAATAAATCTCTTTAGATGTGATTTGGTTCATTCAGTTCAACAGATATTTGTTGAACTTTGCCTGTCTGTCCTTGAGAATTTCAGCATCTCCTGGAAGGGTTGGATGTGTGAACCACTAGCTATGATACCATATTGTAAGTTAGAAAGATGTATAAGTTGCTATGGATACACAAAGACAAGGACACTTCATTTTGCCTGTTAAGGCTAGGGAAGGGTTTGAAGTAGAAATACTCCCTTCCGTATTTAAACTAACACTTGAAGGATGAACTGGAATTTTCCAGGAATAAAGAAAGGGTGTTATGGGAAAAAGAGAATAGTATGATTAAAAGCTTGAAGAAGGAAGTATATAGCAAGCTGTGGAAACTGCTCAACTTCTTGTGGTCTTGAAATCTAGGATTTGTAGCAAGGAGAGGCCTGGGGGAAGGTTGGGAGGAAGAGTATTGGTTAGAATTCTCTGGTTACAAGCAACAGAAGCTAATGGAATAACTCAGACCAAATATACACATACACAATCACGTAGCAACTCCCGCAGTGCACAGATGCATACAACTCTAACCGCCAATAGGTGGTCTCTTCAGGCAGTCTCATAAGGTGAATCATTTTCAGTGATTTCTTTTGAACATCAGACTTCAGTGAGACAGCATCTGATTGGTACAACTTAGACATCTCTTGGCTGGGAGAGAGTAGAATCCCTTGATAGAGAGTTCCGTCAAGTTGTAGTAATGGCAGAAAGTTAGATTTTCTAATCTGTTTGGTTGCTATTACCCAAATAGATGGGAACAGGTACTGGCCAGAAAAGTGACAAATATCCATTGAAAGTAAGATGAGGCCAACTTGTGAAGGATATTGTATGCCAGCTGAGAATAGCAAAGCATATTTTAGGGGAAGAATCACTGAGGCTTCATGGTCCATTGTCAGGGAAATGGTAAGGGAGGAATCAAAGAAGACAGAAGAGTTTTGCCACAGATGAATTCATGGATATTGAAAATTGCTACTGGGATAGGTGTTATAGGAGGATGATAAGTCTATTTTGAGAAGCCTGACAGATACCTAGTGTGAAGATGTACCAGAGATGTGGAAAAATATTTTTTAAATATGTTTTTCACACCTACCTATGATAAATTTGTAAATTTCTGGGAACAAATCCATGAAGTTTAATTAAACATGTGGTAATCCATTCATATCTTATCCAAAAACTACTGGTTGATTACTCTCTGATTTAGAACACCACCCAAACCAAGTTAAAAAAACAAACAAACAAAAACCAGACCTCTGAAGAGTCAGAATGGATGTTAGAAGACCAGTACTACTAAAACATATTAATCACAAGAAATCGCCTCAAGGACTTCTCTCAGAGACAATTAATTTTCCTTTAGAAATGATTAAAATGATTATAAGTATCTGCTTTCTTAGCCTATAGAAGATTAGGATCAGCAAATTATAAGTGAATGTGAATGTGGGACATACTGATAGCTGCTTAAAATGATACCTGATATTGAAGAAAAAGAAAATATGAAATTTCAAATATGGAAATGCTCTAAATTATGAGTCAGAGACAATAGAGCATGGAGGAAAGCATTCTTATGCTGATAAGTAATTCTTAGGGCATTATATTAGTCCATACAGGATAGGTTTATACTGCAGTAACAAACATTACCAAAATCTTAGGGATAATACCACAGAAGATAATTCCTTACACAAAGACTACTTCTGGGTGTCTGGGTGGCTCTTTTGGGCTACTAATATCCATGTGGAGGCTCATAAATTTAGCCTACTGCATACTGGACACTTGACTCTCAACACATTCATCACTGAATGCCATGGCAGGGGAAAATTATGCTTAGAGGATCTCCCTCCTGGCAAGTAAGTGCTTTTCCCAAAAGTGACACACAAACACATACACACCCCTACCACTGGCTAGAACTAACTACATAATTTCAAAGTACAAGGAGAGGCAGGCAAGTAATCTTTCCTTGGGCCAGATGGAGAGTCAGACTTGATAAGGGTGAACACAGAGAGCTTTCCGGTACTACAATCTCAGGTGATTTAAGTTTACAACAATGCTAGAGTCATCTCACCAAAGTTCAGTCCTATTTGATTATATTTGACTTTAGAAGAAAAGAAAGAATATAAGGCATTTATTTCATTTTATTTATGGAAAGGCACAGAAACCTCAGTTCATTTAACACTGTCATCATTTGTCTGGTAAGACCGTCTAAAGTATTTTACAAAGATTTCTACCAATAATGATGAAAATAAATAAAAAAGGATTTAACCATATAAACCGAAAGACAGAAGACAAAAAGGAATTGGCAAACTTTTTCTGACAGGGCCAAATACTAAATATTTTTGGTTTTATGGGTCTCTGTCTCAACTACTCAACTCTGCCATTGTAATTTGAAAGCAGTCATAGACAGTATGTAAACATATGGGTGTGTTCCAATAATACATGATTTATGAAAATAGCTGACAGGCTGGATTTTACCTATGGGCCATGTTTTATCATCATCTGATCATGAAGATTTACTTGTGGACATCCCTGTGGAAACTCTGGGGCTCCCCATGGTACCATTTAAAAATTATGAAATGTGGATCCTTTCTAAATCTACCATTCTGCTCCAGCCACATTGGACTACTTTCTGTTCCTCAAATGCTATCTCATGCGTGTGCTTCTAATTACATTCTTCCCCCTCTCAGGAATGCCCTCTCCTTCTAAGTTTAACTCCTCTGTCTTGGGACCAGATCAAGTTCTACTTTCTCTTTGAGGCTGTCTCTTTAACGCTTTCTCTTACGGGTTCAATCACTAGTGAGAACTATTTCCTCTGAAGTCCAAACTATCTGGCTCAGTGTCTCTTTTACCTTATTGTTCTTCTCTGTGGATATATCATCCTCATTTCCTACTGGATTTTGAGTTCCTTAAAGGCAAGAAAAATGTCCTTGATTTAATTTCATGTCCCGACATAAAACATACCTTTCAACCTTCTTCCTAATCAACTACCAAGCTTTCTGGAAGATCTGGCCACATTGGCTCTATTTCTTCTCATCTGCTTACTCATCTTTTTAATGTCATCTGCCTCCTACCTTCACCATTACACTCACACTGCTTTTGACAACACGGACAAGGAACTCTTTCTTGCCAATTTCTAATTGGCATTTTTTTAAAAATCAGAAATCGTCCATTTTCTGTGTTCTTATCCAAATCTTCCAGCAGCATGGACACTAATGACTACTCCCTCTCTGAAATACTCTCTTCTTTTTACTTCCTTGGTACTTGTCTCTCCTGCTGGTTCTTCTTCTCCCTGTATTCCAACCATCTTTCTCAGTCTCCTCCCTGAGGCCTTCTTCCCCTTCTTGTCCTTTAAATGTTGGTGTTCTTTAGAAGTCCTATGCCTTCTTCTCTTTTTATTCTGCACATTCTTACTGAACAATTAACTCCTATATCTTCAATTAAATTCCATATACTGATGACACTCAAATCTATTTTTCTTACTCAAGCCTCTCTTATGAGCTCCATACCTATAAATTGGCTTATGAGACATCTCTGTTTGGATAACTTAGAAGCCTTTCATCTTAATCTCTCTAAGGCTAAATCCTTCATCTTACCTTTCATACTATATCTTCTCTTTAGTGAATGGTACCACCATCTGTTTATTGCCAAATCAGAAACCTGATAAGCATCCTTGTTGCCCCTGCCCTCATTGAGATGCTTTTTTTTTTTTTTTCTGTACTTCTCTCTCCTCACCTGCATCTCCCCTGGCTCATCCTGTATCACAACAAGATTTTCCTAACTGGTATCTCCACCTTTTGTCTAGTCATTTTAATCCATTCTATATATCACAACTGGAACTGTCTTCTAAAATACAAATCTAATTTTCAAACATATTCTTGACATATATGCAATACGTCCTGCACAATCTGGCCTGGCAACCTCTCAGCCTTCTCTCTTGCCACCTCACTTTTGAACTCTGACTAGCCAGTTTTCTCAACACTATGCCTGGAATCACTCCATCCCATCTTGTACCTGGTTAATTCCTATTTTATTAAGAGCTTTCAGCTAGAATTTCACTTCCCAAAGGAAGTTCCTCCAACCCTGCAGTGCTAGGCTGTGACCACCATTAAGGCGATTTGCAAATGCTCTCATTCTTCTCCTTTAGGCACAGGGTTGGGTTGCACATTCCCACCATCTTGAAGAATGTTGTGATCATGGCTCTTACTCTGCCCAATGAAATGTAATCAGCAGTAGTGTGTGTCACAACCTGGCAGGAACCTTTAGGAGCCAGTGTGTGATTAGCCATACCCCTTTTATCTCTCAAGGCAACTGCCAAACTCCAGTGGTCAGAGGTTCTGTCCATTTGGATCCTTGATTGAGAAAACTTGCCATCTAGAAGAAATATGAAGTACTAATTTGATGTTATAAACCACTATGATTTGGGAGTTGTTTGGTGCCTTGAATTAATCTAGTCTCTGTTTATTAATATAGTGCTCCTTTCTGTATTATTTGTTAGTACTCCATACTTTTCCCTTTGTCTCACCTAGATATCTTCCAACAGGCCATATGCTTGATGAGGACAGGGATCATGCCTATGTTATTCACCTTTCTATCTCCAGCACCTAGGAAGTGTCTGGCACTGAATAACAAAGATAATAATAGCAAACACTTTTATAGTGCACTTGGTACGTATTCATTCCCTTATTGCACACAATAATCCCAGAAGGAAGATTCTTATAATTATCTGTATTTTATAGATGAGGAAGTGGAGTCATAGGGAGGTTAAGCAACTTGCTCAAGATCACACAGCTGTGAAGTAGCAGAGCTGAGATTTGAAGCCAGACAAGTCTAGATCCAGGGTCTGTATTCTTAACCACTATCCTACTTCTTCTCAGTCAATGTTTATGGGATGAATGAAGGCTAAATAAATGGATAAATTGGTGTTCGAGCAACTACCTTTGTTTCTGTAAATGGAAAACTTTTCTCTCTCCTCCCCCTTTCCTCTGTCTTATCCAACACTACATACCCTATAGAACTCAGCTCAGTCATCATCTCTTCAGGAAAGCTTCCTTGATCCTCTCCTGTGGGAGTTACATACCCTACTACTGAGCTGTCTCAGTCCACTAGGCATACCTCCAATATTGCAGACTTGCCCTGCTGTACTATAACTGTCGGTCAGTTTGTCTGTCTTTCCCTCCAGACTGTGAGCAACTCAAGATCAGTTACTGAGTCATATTTGTCCATGCCTAAGTAGCTACTTAGTGCTTAAAACATTACAGTGTTTTGGTTGAATAAATAAAAGAAAAACTGAATGAATGAATGAATGAATGAATGAATGAATGAGTTTCTTTAGACTAAAGTTTCTCGGTAGTGGTCCCATTAACATTTTGGTCTGTATAATTCTTTGTTGTGGGGCCGGTCTCATGCATTGTGAGATGTTTAGCAGCAACCCATGCCTCTACTCATCACAAGCCAGTAGCACCCACACCCCATACTTGTGACACACACACACACATGCACACACACCCACCCACACACACACATGCACACACACATGCAGTGTCTCTAGACATTGCCAAATGTCCCCTAAGAGGGCAAAATTAGCCCACTTGGGAACCACTGTTTTCAAACATCTTTACTTATTATTATAACTACATGAAAGGTATATGTTAATTCCAACTCTCCCTTCTTTCCTGTGTTAATTAGAGCTCTATGTAAGGGACAGAAAATCAACTTTAGCTAGATTAGATGAAAAGGTAGTATCTTAAGGAACCCAAGAATATGAATTTGGCTGGGCCTTGGGAACAGCTAGGTCCACAACACTGACTCTGTTTGGGTCCAGTATCTACACCGGGATTAGTTAACCATGGCCAGTATCAGATGGCAGGTTGAGGTATGTAAGTTCCTGCAGAAACCAGATGGGGATGGGAAGATTGGAAGACTGTTTCCAAAAGAAGGCATCTGGCATATATACGATAGGTTTCCACTAAAACATGTTTCTAAGATAAACCCACAGAAAAAAGAAATTCAGTTTAATGAAGAGTCTAGAAACAGGATGGGTCCCTCAAGTGGAGAAAATACTCCTCT